>NC_090713.1:5062491-5726216 GCF_040954835.1 Lepisosteus oculatus
CTTTGTGCCCGCAGGAGATCTGAATCCCCAGAGATTGGATGAGTATTCAACTTCAGTACATTACTGCTCGAGAATTCAATTGTTATCCCAACCAGTTGATATCAATTTAATTCCTAAGAGTTATGTACTTGTTTTGAATATCTAATGTAGAAGTTATAACCAGTATCATTTATGAAACGGTCTTAATGAATGATATACTGAACGTATGTCCTCTTGATATGTGTAACACTTTGTAACTGACTGAATATATACCTTTTGTATTCTGATAACCCTCTCGATAAGATCTGTTAGGTTTATATCCATATTCTATGTATTAATAAATGTATCCTCGTGTATTAGTACCTGTGTGTGTGCGTTGTTTGAGTTATATCGCATGGTTGGATTCTAAAGCCATCAAAAGAATCAATTTTGTGATTTACTGCTACAATTAATAATTGTCCCAGTAAATGCCCAAACCCTACAGAACTGGTGCCTTCAGAGAGCCACTACATTTACATTTTGGCTATGGCAACATTACAACTGCATTACAGCTTGAGAATTCAATTGTTATCCCAACCAGTTCATATCAATTTAATTCCTAAGAGTTATGTACTTGTTTTAAGTATCTAGTGTAGAAGTTGTAACCAAGTTCATTTACGAAACGGTCTAAATGAATGATATACTGAGCATATGCCCCTCTTGGTATTTGTAACTCTTTGTGAATGAATGTATACCTTTTGTATTCTGCTCAGCCTCACAATAAGATCTGTTAGGTTTACATGCACATTTTATGTATTAATAAATGTATCTCATGTATTGAATCTGCGCGCGCATGTGTGTTGTTGGTTGTTCTGACGATTGATTGTCTAAAAGCCATGACAAGTAATAGGTTTTTTCCATGCTGAAAAAAAAGAAAGAGAACACAACGTTTCGGCAGTGGAGCCTTCTTCAGGTGTTTCTTCTTTTTTTCAGCATGGAATAAACCTTTTACTTGTTCCTTTGCAGCCTACGCATGCTTACGCAGCTACCCATCTGAACTACTAAAAGCCATAACAACCACCTCGTGATTACTGCCACTATTAATAATTGGCTCAGTAAAATCACAAAACCCCTACACTGTTGAGGTTATGACTTAATACTTATTTAATACTTATTTTTTTAGCAATGTAGATTCTTACAAGTTAGGTGAACCAGGTGTACAGAAAAGTGTGAAGTTACTAAAAGTAATTAAAAAATTCTAATTATCAATTACCTGCATTTACTGTGTTTTGACTTGATTTCAGAATACAGTGAACAGGTTACTTTGAATCAGACTCCAGTAGTGAAATCTGTCTCTATAATCTGACAGTAATAATCTGCTGCATCTTCAGCCTGGACTCCTGTGATGGTCAGAGTGAAGTCAGTCCCAGATCCACTGCCACTGAAACACTCTGGGATCCCAGTCTGCCGGGTAGTTGCTCCATAGATCAGAAGTTAAGGAGCTTCTCCAGCTTTCTATTGGTACCAGCTTAGGTAATTATTGTTGTACACTGCAGAACTGGTCCTACAGCTCACAGTAACTGTCTGTCCTGGAGCAGTAGATATTACGGGAAGCTGAGTCACAGAAATCTGTCCATTGCATTCTGTAAATCAATAAAACACAATATGATAGACATACAAAAAATAATATATTCATAAGATATTCACATTTTTTTATTTTGTCATTTTTTTGTCTTCAAATGAACTTGACTCCTATTTTACCATGTGAAATAAAAATATTGTAAAATCTTTAAAATATCCAAACCCAATCCTACCCTGAGCAGTGAAGTAGAGTGCCCAGATGAAGACTGTGATAAAATTCATTGTTGCTGTGGATTCTGTTGTCATGAAGGGCAGCTCTCAGTCATGAAGTGATAAACTCACAGAGCTATTAACACTCCCAGAGCACTTAAGCATGTGCTGCCAATGCAAACTGTCTCTTCTATGCGAATTGTCTTCCTGAGTTCATCAGCACTTGTAGCCAGTCAGTGCTTTAAACACAGGCTTGGTGCTGTGTGTTGTGACAGAACAAGATGAGCAGTTTAGCATGAACACTCCCAGAACAGCAGGAGTAGACAGAGAGCACTTTTATAAGGGACAGAATATGAGACATCAGCTGAGCCCTTATTCCACTCAAGACAGCAGACTGTGGAGAGTCTGTTTAAAGCAGCACTTATCTCTGTGTCTTCATATACAACAACACAAATGTCTAGACTTACTCAATGATTATGTAAGCCAAACTATCTGTCACCAGGGTGTGTGTACTCATTTCTTGCTAATAGGTAAGTCTGCATGCCTGCATCTTTGAATAATGGGGCATTTGTTATTCCTTGTGGCTCCTCAAAGGCCAGAAGAACTGTGAACCTCTCTCTCAAGGAGAGATAAGAGTTGCACAGACACAGCATAAAACCTTTTGGCCATGAACAAAGTAGGCCTGGTGATTCTCATTTAATAAAAAGAGACCCCCTACTCCAGAGACAAGGAATGCAATACAAATACCTTTGTTAAGCTTCAGTTTTAAGAAACTGGGCAAACATACCTTAATATAATTCATATAGACACCAACATTTACCATTCTGTAAATACATTTTTTATAAAGATCACATTTTTATACTGAAAAGTAACACAACCACCTGCATTAAACCTCAAGACAGAAGGGATATCAAAGAAAATGCTTATAGATTGCACTTGTTTGATCTTGAATTACACATTTATTTATAATAGACACAGATGGCACAGTCAGAATTCTGATTACAAGATTCATTACCGTAAGAATTAGGAATTTAATGAATAGATTATTCTGATCCAACTACATACTGTTCACACTTTATACAAATGATTGTAAAATCAGTAGTCAAAGCAACATTTTCAAATTCTCAGATGAGACAGCTGTTCTTGACTTAATGCATAGATTTAGCAGCTCATCAGTATACATGTCAGAAATCCAAAGGTTTGTGCAATCGTGTGACAATGATCGCTTAATTCAGAACGTTAAATAAACAAAACAAATACTTTTTGATCCCAGAGCAGTTGGTGATCACTCACATGTAGTAATCCACAAAAAATTTATCACTCAGGTCGATTTATATCAGTACTTAGGTGTACACATAGACAGTAACCTCTGCTGGACTACTCATGTTAAGAGTGTTTGCTCCGAAGTTCAGCAGCACTTATATTTCCTGCGAAGACTAAGAGTGTTTGGGGTTAGACAGGAAGTAATGCTACTCTTTTACCGTGCTGTAATCGAGAGCATTATCAGATATGGTATTACAGTGTGGATTGGTAATCAATCAGTTCATTTAAAATTGCAAATTACCTACCTTAACCAGACTTTGAAGGTCATGCGAGTGAAACAGCATCCCTCCCTGCAAACAATCTTTGAAAAATCCATAATCAAACAGGCAGGAAAAATTATTTCAGATCCTTCACACATCCTCAACTTTGAATATCAACTTCTTCCTTTTTGCAAACGTTTTAGGGTTCCCAAATGTACAGTAAGTCAAAAAGATGCAAACATTCCTTTGTTCCACTATCCATTAAAGCTGTCAATGTAAATGTCAAGGATAAGCTCAATTTTGACTCTTACAACCCACTTGAGTGCAATATGTGATGTGATGTGTTATAAATGTTACATGTTATGTGTTATGCTGTACATGTGCAACAGAGTGATGTGCAATGTTTTTCTTATTTTTGTAATAGAATAATGTGCAATGTTTTTCTTTTCTTCTTTTTTTTTGCATTCTATTTAAATGTACAGGAGTGCTGGGTGTCCATAAAAAATTTCCCTCAGGGGACAATACAATCTTATCTTCTCTTACATTGATTGAGGACACAAGGCTGGAAAACTTAGTCATGCCTCTAATGGCTAAATGGGTACAACACCCTCCAATTGCCAAGAATGGATGAAGCACTGGATGAGTTGCCACATCACATACTCCATTCCCTTAGAAAAAGTAAACTCAAAATAGTCCATTAAAATCAAAATTCAGGAACATAAGTTTTTAAGGAGAAATGGGTAATTAAACAATCTAAATATACTGGTGGAAAAAAGAAATGCAACACCTCCTCCTATACGCTCTGGCCCTCCAGTCTATGTGGAATAGGCTGAAGAGGAAATGAGGCCACTGCTGACAAGTCCATTGCAGCATTTGTCTGGCCCAAGCCTGTTGGGTGTGATGCCTAGGAGGTGTGAGCAGAGGGTCCCTGATAGGTCACCTTGCTCTAAGTCCAGCAGCATGGAGTCTCACTGTCCTGTCACTGATGTGGGCATTGTGTCTGCCAGCAGTTTCAGCAGCAGTATGGGTGGCGTACTACGGTATTGGTGAAACAATCTCTCAGATGGACCAGTCTGGTGTGGTCACTCAATGGTGACCAGATCTTGGACAGTCATCTGTCCTGCCAGTCTGCTGAAACCTCCTATGCAGTTGGGACACAGTGGAGCGGCTTACTCCACAGTGTCTGGCACCGTTTGTCTCAGGTTTAGTCACATGTGCTGTTCTCCTAGAATATGACTAACAGGTTCACGAAACCCTCCTAAACCATCTGACCAACAATCAGATAGTTTCCTCCCAAAGCTCAGAGGAGGCAAAAACCGTTATTGTCCCTGTGTCAAGGGGAGGGGAAAAAATGTATCTTTACATCCCTGTGTCCTGAATCAGTACACTAAGCCCAGTCAGAGCCCTTGACATAATGAGATAGTAAGATTAATATTTACTAAGGACAGATTTCCCCAGGAGGATTGGAGCAGCCTGACAAGGTCCACCTACATTTATTAGTATTATTTAATTTATAAGGCTCTTCTCTGTACACTTTACAGAGAATCACTTTACAGGGAATGGGGACTACCCTCCACCACCACCGGAGTGTGGCCCCACCTAGAGTAGGCCATGATGGGTAAAGACCAGGGGGAAATTTGGCCAGGATACTAGGGGTAACACTCCTATTCTTTTAAAAAAATAGGGAGTTTTAAAGACCATATAGAGTCAGCATCTTGGTTAGGTCTCACCCGAAGGACAGAGCCTGTTTACAGTACAGTACATTGTCCCCGTCACTATACTAAGGCATTAGGACCCATACAGACCATAGAGTTAGCTCCCCCTACTAGTCCAATTATCAGCTCTTCCAGCAGCAACCTTCTTCTCTCCCAGGAGTTACAGGATGATATAGCAGATATATTGTGTCTAAGTGCACATAATGTAAACCCAGAGATCAGCATGTGTATGATCTTAGAGCGTAGAGCTGACAATGCTAATGGTGGTGCCCACTACTTTCAAAATTGGTCAATTAGCTCCAATAACTAGTTAACTGTGAGAAGAATGATGATTTCTGATATACAGACCCTAGATGGCAATAGAAAACTGTGGAGAGGCTATAGTTACAGTGGTTAAACCACTAGGGGTTGCAGGGAGACCATCACTCACTGAAGGGCTGACAGAGGCAAGATGTTCTTTCAGATGGGTGAATCAGCAAGGGCAGCCTGATGAAGATACAGTGATACAGATACTGTGATGAGATGTCATGCTGAAGACCTGACTACCTGGTCATTAAAGATCCCATCATGGTGTTTGAATGAACAGAAGTGATAACCCTGGTGGCCTAGATTGACAGATATTCACAATAAAAATGAGAATGAATAGAGATGTGTTTATTGTTGGATCTATGGCTCTATACAGAAACCGCGTCATCTATTCACTTGAATAATATACACTGACTTGCAAAAATTTTCACCCCCTTCCAATGACATCCCATTGTGTTGAAATACAAATGATCTCTTCCCATCAGTCCAGTGAATTTTTAAATCTTAATTATAATACTCAACCTAAAGACCCATTGATCGATTTCAGTATGAGATTTGATTTTTGTTCTTGCAAACAATGTCTTTTACCCATTCAAATGTTCAATTTTTCAGCTTTTGTTTAAATATAATAATAATGATGATAAAGTAATCTATTTAGGTGGATATTAACCTGTATGGCCTTTTCCTGCTGCATCTCCTACTGGTGTCTCTCTTGTTAGGGTTTCTGGGCCTTCAGCTCTTCTCCTCAGCCACAGCCAGAACCATTAGTTTTCCTTCGTCTTCCATTAGATCCTTGACTGCCACCTTCAGTGTTATGCCCTCCACTCCCACATTCCTGAGGAGGCATAACGATGATGTACCTGCACTTGTAAAGCCTCTGTATCCCAGTTCCACAGGGTAGATGAAGAGTCTCCATCCACCTTCTCTACATTCTGATAATCTCAGCCTCTTCCTCTCATATTCCTTCCTCCCACGGGACTGTCAATTCCATGAGGAGTACAGTCTTGGTCTCTTCTGCCCCCACCTCTATATCACGACACAATAGCGTGCTGGTGATTTCCCTAGGGGGATTGGAGCAGCCTGACAAGGTCCAACTCCATTTATTATTTTTATTATTTAATTTATATGGCTGTGCTCTGGACACTCAAAGCTTCACACGGAATAGGAACTCCCCTCCACCACCACCAGAGTGTAGCCCACCTGGATGATTCAACAGCCAGGTCCTCAGTGCCCCAAGAGGAGGCCATGATCGGTAAAGGCCAGGGGGAAATCTGTCCAGGACACCAGGGGTAACATCCCTACTCTTTTCAAGGAACTCACTTGAATTATGGGATTTTTAATGACCATATAGAGTCAGCACCTTGGTTAGGTCTCATCCAACAGATTTAATCTTTTTACAGTACATTGTCCCCGTCACTATACTTGGGCATTAGGACCACACAGACCACAGAGTTAGCTTCCCCTGCTGGTCCAATTAACAGCTCTTCCTGCAGCAACCTTCTGCTCTCCCAGGAGTTACAGGGTGATATAGCTGACATACTGTATTTCAGACTGTGTCTAAGTGTACATAATGTAAACCCAGAGATCAGCATGTGTATGATCTGTAGCGGCGAGGCTTAATAATAAGGCAGAATTAAGTGTTTCTGAGCTTTCCCAAATTAGGCCTCATTTCTCTGTTCATCTCTGTGGTGCAGCCACAGAGAAACCATTCATGCAAGGTGATTTAAGGTCCAAGGACAGCTCCCAAAGGGGGATGCACTTAGCTAAGCCTGGCTATCATGATCAATGGTCACCCATTGGCGCCTATCTGTCTAGAGAGTGCGAGTTGGACATCTGGATTGCATTCCTAAGTGTCAGGACTAAGTGACTCATATCTCACCTTGATCAACCAATCAGGGACTGGTAGGGCCGAGTAACCCACGTGGGACTCTGATGCCCATGGAACTTTCAGCCAATCAATGAGCTGAAGTTCCTCCAGGTAAAAACAGGCAACACAGAGAGCCTGTGAGATTGAGATTCAGATTCAGATTCAGATTCAGATTCAGAACAAGATTCAACAGGAGAATTCCAGGGCAGGACGGCCCAGGAGCAGAAGGCTCCCAAGGGCAGGACATTCTCGCAGCGCGCCTCCTGACCATCCTGAGACTCAGCCCGGACAACCACGGAACGGCCAGTGTGTCCGAGTGCCAGAACTTTCCTTTGTTCTAAGAGTCTAGAGTGGAGGTTGCCAGAGAGTAACCAGCAGCAGGCCTTGTGAACAGGTCGGAACTGTGGACAGCTGAATCACTATTCAGAACTAGCTCTTCATCAGGAACGAACCAGTCCTCTTCCTGACTTGCTGGGACCCACAGTCATCTTTTCTCCTGTGCACAAACTTTGCTAGTTAAAGCCAACAGTGAGCATCAGCAGCGCACCGTCGCAAGCCGCACATCACAGCCTGGCACGGAGCCAGAGAGCGCGGATTGGACAGCAACAGCCTGCAACTGTTTCTTTGTGCCCGCAGGAGATCTGAATCCCCAAAGATTGGATGAGTATTCAACTTCAATGCATTACAGCTCGAGAATTCAATTGTTATCCCAACCAGTTGATATCAATTTAATTCCTAAGAGTTATGTACTTGTTTGAGTATCTAATGTAGAAGTTGTAACCAAGTTCACTTTACGAAACGGTCTTAATGAATGATATACTGAACGTATGTCCTCTTGATATATGTAACTCTTTGTAACTGACCGAATATATCTTTTGTATTCTGATAACCCTCTCGATAAGATCTGTTAGGTTTATATGCATATTCTATGTATTAATAAATGTATCCTCGTGTATTAGTACCTGTGTGTGCGCGTTGTTTGAGTTATGTTGCATGGTTGGATTCTAAAGCCACCAAAAGAATCAACTTTGTGATTTACTGCTACAATTAATAATTGTCTCAGTAAATGCCCAAACCCTACAGAACTGGTGCCTTCAGAGAGCCACTTAATCTACATATTTGGCGTCCCTGAACCGGCTTAATCTACATTATTTTGGCGTCCCTGGGTGGGCTTAATCTACTTATTTGGCGTCCCTGGGTGGGCGTGGCAAGACTGAAATGAGTCAACCAAGCGGAATAATTCAATATAAAACGCCGCGGGTTTCATACACGACAATACAGTGTGCTGAAAGCCGAAAGAAAAAGTTCCCCTTGCTCTTTAAGCAGTGCTTGATTGTTTTGTGATCTTTTGCGATCTACCGGGTTGATTGCATACTTGATCTTGTGGTTTTCTGTGGTAAAATTGTGATTTCGTACTTAAAAGTAATACTCTTTAAGTTTAACGATGGTTGCTAAAAGGTCTGAATTCGAGTCGCTATTAAGCACTCTCTCTAGCAGCGACAAGTCTGACCACGATCTCTTCCATATCTCCGTCAGCGGAGAAGCTAGAAGAATAAATCTCCATTCTCTGAGAGAGCTAGCGAAGGATATAGAGAGATTTGACCCCGCAGTGTCAGAGAATAATATCGAGAGTTATATTCAGGACCTCAGGTATACCCTGCAGTACCTGCCAAACGCCACAGAACAGGAGAAAGTGTTTCTGGTTAGAAAAACTACCAGCAGAGCTGTACATGAGTGGATGGCTAGGCAGATGAAAGAAGTCTGCAATGACTTTGAGCAGCTATGTCAAGCACTTATCGAAGAATACAGTGCGTTTATTGACCCGACCGCTGCGATAGCCGCCGCTCTTAACATTAAGCACAAGAGAGCAGAGTCCCCTCGCAAATATTACGAGAGACTTAGACGAACTTATTTTGGAGGGCGAAATGATGAGGGTTGCGAAGAGAACACACATTTCAAGGGTTTATTCATTGCGAATCTCCACCCGTCAGTCAGAAAGATGATCTTAATGCATACAGATGCACAGACCATGAAAATGACTGATATCAAGAGATTCGTGCAGAAAGCCTGGGAGTATGATGTCCAAAGTCGCTCTGAGCAAAAAGTTGCTAAAGCGACTGCGTTCGCCGTCAGAGCCAGCAGGGTTAATTCCCCCCTGCTCGAAGGAGCACAGGCTCCTGAGCTGGCTAAGCCCCGTTCCAAAGCACTCACACAGGACCGCACCCAGCGTCCTACGTGCCATGAGAACACCGGGGGAGGGAAAGGGCTAGAAAAAGCTGAACAAAAGGATTCAGTAGCCGCCCGCCTGGCCAGGCTTGAACAACCTTTATTAGGACAGGGACAACCGCTCCCCAAGGCTGCCGGAAGCGTGAATGAGCTGATACTCTCCAATGGAGGAGGCGGAGACCCGCCCCCTCTCCCTCCCTCAGTCTATCTGATTGAGCGGAATAGTTCCTGCCTGGATGAGGTCAGCCACTCCCAAGCGAGTGCTGACTCCACCCCTGAAGTCACAGAGCAGGCAGTAAAACAGAGAGGAAAAGCAGGAAGCTTTTACCTCAAGGCTGCCATGGGTGATGTCTTACCCATTGAGACACTGATTGACACTGAGGTTGAGAGGTGTTTGATGTCACACAGCAAGCTCAAACGGGTAGAAAAGGAAAAGGGCATGCGACTCAGAGAGGAACCTTTGGTGAATCACCAGAAAGGCAAGGTGTGGAAACAGGTCAAGGCTCCTAAGCCTTCTGTACAGAAGGAAAGGGGGGCCAAGAGGCAGACTGTGCTCACACAGTGCCCACCGAACACAGAAGCCTATGCGGAGATTCCTTCTGTTCCCTCTGGACAAGAAATAAAAATATTTTCTTGTTCCCCGTATATACAGGGAAGTTGTGTCCCGGCTGAGGTCCCAACAGCCTCCCTGCCACAGAAGCGGTGCTCCAAGCAGCCGCCTGATCCACCAGGTAAAGCACACCCCTTTTACGTCCCTAAAGAGGAGCAGATCTCCCCACCTGGCAATGAAAAGGAGCTTTCCCTGTGCACCCTGGCACCCAAGAGGGGTCAGGACCACCACCCTGCAGTGGTGGAAGGGATCAAGATGGCAGGAGAGCAGGTTGGTGATGTAGCCCTCACCCTTAGCGCTGAGAGGTCCTCTATTAGTGAGGATCTGCTTGAGCAGCTGTCACAGGGCCACCGCCAGGTGCCCCTGGTGCAACATTCACAGGTTAGACAGGAGGTCCAGCTCGACGCTGAGACTACTGCGCTGTGGACACACCTGATCCCAGATGCCGATTCCCTCTGCTTTGACCCAGGGAACCTGCAGTCAGGTAACAGTATTTCTCACAACTACCAGGTAGTGAGTGAGACTGACCTGATTGTTCCTGCCTCAACGGCAGGGTTGCCAACACACCCAGTCCCCCAGAAGGGACAGGGAATGAAAGCCGAGACGGTTTTCTTACAGCCACCAGCTCAGTCTGTCAGTCTGAGTCTGACCAACAGTGGTTCAGCCAGACTGGAGCTGGATGGTAAAGTCACCCGCCTGCCAGTGCAGGACATCGCAAAGAGAGGTGTCAGAATCCCCGCCTGCACTGACATGGGCCTGGTGAGTGATAGTGAGTTCAAAGACAGTGAACTAGCTATCTCACTGCTGGGGCAGCTCCCTGAAGCCCTAGCGAGGGAAGGGGGGAGCGAGCAGGTGTCCTACACCTACCCCCAGCGAACGATTGTAAACATGCCGATAGAGGGATTCCTCAATCAGGAAGTGTGCAGGGTGGAACTGAACAGTGAGAATGGGGTACCAATCCCAGATCACTCAGGTGCTCCAGATGACCACTCAGCCGAGGGTCAGGCATGCTCCACCGCTGCACCACTCCCTGCAGGGTTCCTAGAGCACAGGCATGAACAAATCGAAAAAGCAGATGCCCTGGAAACGGAGGAGCAGCATCAGCCGCTGCGTCAGATCTCCCCAGATTTTCAGGATGTTGGTGCCCAAGATGCCACAGGGCATACTGAGAAAGACACCATGTACACGCTGCGCCAGCTTAGAAAGGCAACAGTCACTCAGAAGGAGATGACTGGGATCAGCCACCCGAAAAGACTTTTGGGAGGACTGATTGCTGCCACCACTGTTGCACATTTGCTATTTCTGGTAGGTTTGTGTGCTACTGGCACTCTCACCCTGACTGCCCCAAGAAGGCAGGTGTCAGAGATGCCAGAGGGTAGTGACAGACTGTATCAACAGCAGCAAAAGTTGGAAAGCTTAGGGAAAACCCTAAAGGCAACTTCCTATGCAACAGGGTTAAACCTTATTCCCCAACCAGTGGACATGATTGTTGGTGTTATACAGTGGGTTTATGCTTGTGTGCAACAGGCCAGAATGTTGACACAAGACCTGTTAAGGGAGTTTAGTGCCACTGTAGCCAGTCTAACCACGGCACAAATCCCAACCCACTTGATTCCACTCTTCTCAGTAGAGGAGTGTGTGACATTAACCCCATCGCTCATAGCTCACCCAGAAGGCAATCCAAGATTGAATTCGGTTCCAAATCTTGAGATGGGTATGGCTACCAAAGCTATCCATTGGCTGTGTCTAAACGATTCACCAATGAAGGGTGTAAAGCTACTAATGAGCAGAGGGAGGTTAATGAACCCCATGAAGAGCAGGTGGGAAGTAAATGGCTGGTCAGCACACCACATTTAACTGACACTATGACTTGTGACGGGCATGATACAGCTACCACAATGCAGCTATCTAACCAATAGTTTTCCTGTAAGTTCCCGAGGAGGCCATAGTACAGCATGGTAACTTAACACTGTACGGTCTGGAACCAGACAATATAAGACCAAACTTGAGGTCTAAGATGCCTTCAGGTGCCACACTATTGAATTGGATAGAAATCCAAGAAACAGTAAGCCCTGAAGAGGTACAGGTAGTTAGTTTGCTTTAATGGAACAAACCTCCAAATCACCCTAGCAGATACCCAACACAGGTGTTGTGGTTTATCGGGGGCTGGGAACAGGAACTGTTGTTATTGTAACACTACTGCCAGGTAGCTGGATCATGACTGACAGTGTACTCTGAATGATGTACTCTCACATCAAGATGTACTCTGGGTAGCATGAATGAGTCAAAGGTAGCATGTCAAAAGAAAGGAAGTGACTTCTCCCCAAATATCTACCACAGAGGTATCAGATATTGACAGTGAACTTCCTGATGTGTAATTCCTAGACTGAGATAATGTCTCCTACCGTGTTTATACATACTCCAGATGTTATTCATCTTGTTTGTATCCAATGCTGGTTCCGGTATGAATTCTCGAGGAGTAATGTAGACATTTAAGATTAATGTTCTAATGGCAAGGGACATCACTTAACTCTGTTTTGTTTTGAAGGCAACAATGCCTCAGGACCTCGTGGCCTTCAAAAAGGGGGGATATGTAGCGGCGAGGCTTAATAATAAGGCAGAATTAAGTGTTTCTGAGCTTTCCCAAATTAGGCCTCATTTCTCTGTTCATCTCTGTGGTGCAGCCACAGAGAAACCATTCATGCAAGGTGATTTAAGGTCCAAGGACAGCTCCCAAAGGGGGATGCACTTATCTAAGCCTGGCTATCATGATCAATGGTCACCCATTGGCGCCTATCTGTCTAGGGAGTGCGAGTTGGACATCTGGATTGCATTCCTAAGTGTCAGGACTAAGTGACTCATATCTCACCTTGATCAACCAATCAGGGACTGGTAGGGCCGAGTAACCCACGTGGGACTCTGATGCCCATGGAACTTTCAGCCAATCAATGAGCTGAAGTTCCTCCAGGTAAAAACAGGCAACACAGAGAGCCTGTGAGATTGAGATTCAGATTCAGATTCAGATTCAGAACAAGATTCAACAGGAGAATTCCAGGGCAGGACGGCCCAGGAGCAGAAGGCTCCCAAGGGCAGGACATTCTCGCAGCGCGCCTCCTGACCCCCTGAGACTCAGCCCGGACAACCACGGAACGGCCAGTGTGTCCGAGTGCCAGAACTTTCCTTTGTTCTAAGAGTCTAGAGTGGAGGTTGCCAGAGAGTAACCAGCAGCAGGCCTTGTGAACAGGTCGGAACTGTGGACAGCTGAATCACTATTCAGAACTAGCTCTTCATCAGGAACGAACCAGTCCTCTTCCTGACTTGCTGGGACCCACAGTCATCTTTTCTCCTGTGCACAAACTTTGCTAGTTAAAGCCAACAGTGAGCATCAGCAGCGCACCGTCGCAAGCCGCACATCACAGCCTGGCACGGAGCCAGAGAGCGCGGATTGGACAGCAACAGCCTGCAACTGTTTCTTTGTGCCCGCAGGAGATCTGAATCCCCAAAGATTGGATGAGTATTCAACTTCAATGCATTACAGCTCGAGAATTCAATTGTTATCCCAACCAGTTGATATCAATTTAATTCCTGATATCAATTTAATTCCTGATATTAAACAAGTTATGTACTTGTTTGAGTATCTAATGTAGAAGTTGTAACCAAGTTCACTTTACGAAACGGTCTTAATGAATGATATACTGAACGTATGTCCTCTTGATATATGTAACTCTTTGTAACTGACCGAATATATCTTTTGTATTCTGATAACCCTCTCGATAAGATCTGTTAGGTTTATATGCATATTCTATGTATTAATAAATGTATCCTCGTGTATTAGTACCTGTGTGTGCGCGTTGTTTGAGTTATGTTGCATGGTTGGATTCTAAAGCCACCAAAAGAATCAACTTTGTGATTTACTGCTACAATTAATAATTGTCTCAGTAAATGCCCAAACCCTACAGAACTGGTGCCTTCAGAGAGCCACTTAATCTACATATTTGGCGTCCCTGAACCGGCTTAATCTACATTATTTTGGCGTCCCTGGGTGGGCTTAATCTACTTATTTGGCGTCCCTGGGTGGGCGTGGCAAGACTGAAATGAGTCAACCAAGCGGAATAATTCAATATAAAACGCCGCGGGTTTCATACACGACAATACAGTGTGCTGAAAGCCGAAAGAAAAAGTTCCCCTTGCTCTTTAAGCAGTGCTTGATTGTTTTGTGATCTTTTGCGATCTACCGGGTTGATTGCATACTTGATCTTGTGGTTTTCTGTGGTAAAATTGTGATTTCGTACTTAAAAGTAATACTCTTTAAGTTTAACGATGGTTGCTAAAAGGTCTGAATTCGAGTCGCTATTAAGCACTCTCTCTAGCAGCGACAAGTCTGACCACGATCTCTTCCATATCTCCGTCAGCGGAGAAGCTAGAAGAATAAATCTCCATTCTCTGAGAGAGCTAGCGAAGGATATAGAGAGATTTGACCCCGCAGTGTCAGAGAATAATATCGAGAGTTATATTCAGGACCTCAGGTATACCCTGCAGTACCTGCCAAACGCCACAGAACAGGAGAAAGTGTTTCTGGTTAGAAAAACTACCAGCAGAGCTGTACATGAGTGGATGGCTAGGCAGATGAAAGAAGTCTGCAATGACTTTGAGCAGCTATGTCAAGCACTTATCGAAGAATACAGTGCGTTTATTGACCCGACCGCTGCGATAGCCGCCGCTCTTAACATTAAGCACAAGAGAGCAGAGTCCCCTCGCAAATATTACGAGAGACTTAGACGAACTTATTTTGGAGGGCGAAATGATGAGGGTTGCGAAGAGAACACACATTTCAAGGGTTTATTCATTGCGAATCTCCACCCGTCAGTCAGAAAGATGATCTTAATGCATACAGATGCACAGACCATGAAAATGACTGATATCAAGAGATTCGTGCAGAAAGCCTGGGAGTATGATGTCCAAAGTCGCTCTGAGCAAAAAGTTGCTAAAGCGACTGCGTTCGCCGTCAGAGCCAGCAGGGTTAATTCCCCCCTGCTCGAAGGAGCACAGGCTCCTGAGCTGGCTAAGCCCCGTTCCAAAGCACTCACACAGGACCGCACCCAGCGTCCTACGTGCCATGAGAACACCGGGGGAGGGAAAGGGCTAGAAAAAGCTGAACAAAAGGATTCAGTAGCCGCCCGCCTGGCCAGGCTTGAACAACCTTTATTAGGACAGGGACAACCGCTCCCCAAGGCTGCCGGAAGCGTGAATGAGCTGATACTCTCCAATGGAGGAGGCGGAGACCCGCCCCCTCTCCCTCCCTCAGTCTATCTGATTGAGCGGAATAGTTCCTGCCTGGATGAGGTCAGCCACTCCCAAGCGAGTGCTGACTCCACCCCTGAAGTCACAGAGCAGGCAGTAAAACAGAGAGGAAAAGCAGGAAGCTTTTACCTCAAGGCTGCCATGGGTGATGTCTTACCCATTGAGACACTGATTGACACTGAGGTTGAGAGGTGTTTGATGTCACACGGCAAGCTCAAACGGGTAGAAAAGGAAAAGGGCATGCGACTCAGAGAGGAACCTTTGGTGAATCACCAGAAAGGCAAGGTGTGGAAACAGGTCAAGGCTCCTAAGCCTTCTGTACAGAAGGAAAGGGGGGCCAAGAGGCAGACTGTGCTCACACAGTGCCCACCGAACACAGAAGCCTATGCGGAGATTCCTTCTGTTCCCTCTGGACAAGAAATAAAAATATTTTCTTGTTCCCCGTATATACAAGGAAGTTGTGTCCCGGCTGAGGTCCCAACAGCCTCCCTGCCACAGAAGCGGTGCTCCAAGCAGCCGCCTGATCCACCAGGTAAAGCACACCCCTTTTACGTCCCTAAAGAGGAGCAGATCTCCCCACCTGGCAATGAAAAGGAGCTTTCCCTGTGCACCCTGGCACCCAAGAGGGGTCAGGACCACCACCCTGCAGTGGTGGAAGGGATCAAGATGGCAGGAGAGCAGGTTGGTGATGTAGCCCTCACCCTTAGCGCTGAGAGGTCCTCTATTAGTGAGGATCTGCTTGAGCAGCTGTCACAGGGCCACCGCCAGGTGCCCCTGGTGCAACATTCACAGGTTAGACAGGAGGTCCAGCTCGACGCTGAGACTACTGCGCTGTGGACACACCTGATCCCAGATGCCGATTCCCTCTGCTTTGACCCAGGGAACCTGCAGTCAGGTAACAGTATTTCTCACAACTACCAGGTAGTGAGTGAGACTGACCTGATTGTTCCTGCCTCAACGGCAGGGTTGCCAACACACCCAGTCCCCCAGAAGGGACAGGGAATGAAAGCCGAGACGGTTTTCTTACAGCCACCAGCTCAGTCTGTCAGTCTGAGTCTGACCAACAGTGGTTCAGCCAGACTGGAGCTGGATGGTCAAGTCACCCGCCTGCCAGTGCAGGACATCGCAAAGAGAGGTGTCAGAATCCCCGCCTGCACTGACATGGGCCTGGTGAGTGATAGTGAGTTCAAAGACAGTGAACTAGCTATCTCACTGCTGGGGCAGCTCCCTGAAGCCCTAGCGAGGGAAGGGGGGAGCGAGCAGGTGTCCTACACCTACCCCCAGCGAACGATTGTAAACATGCCGATAGAGGGATTCCTCAATCAGGAAGTGTGCAGGGTGGAACTGAACAGTGAGAATGGGGTACCAATCCCAGATCACTCAGGTGCTCCAGATGACCACTCAGCCGAGGGTCAGGCATGCTCCACCGCTGCACCACTCCCTGCAGGGTTCCTAGAGCACAGGCATGAACAAATCGAAAAAGCAGATGCCCTGGAAACGGAGGAGCAGCATCAGCCGCTGCGTCAGATCTCCCCAGATTTTCAGGATGTTGGTGCCCAAGATGCCACAGGGCATACTGAGAAAGACACCATGTACACGCTGCGCCAGCTTAGAAAGGCAACAGTCACTCAGAAGGAGATGACTGGGATCAGCCACCCGAAAAGACTTTTGGGAGGACTGATTGCTGCCACCACTGTTGCACATTTGCTATTTCTGGTAGGTTTGTGTGCTACTGGCACTCTCACCCTGACTGCCCCAAGAAGGCAGGTGTCAGAGATGCCAGAGGGTAGTGACAGACTGTATCAACAGCAGCAAAAGTTGGAAAGCTTAGGGAAAACCCTAAAGGCAACTTCCTATGCAACAGGGTTAAACCTTATTCCCCAACCAGTGGACATGATTGTTGGTGTTATACAGTGGGTTTATGCTTGTGTGCAACAGGCCAGAATGTTGACACAAGACCTGTTAAGGGAGTTTAGTGCCACTGTAGCCAGTCTAACCACGGCACAAATCCTAACCCACTTGATTCCACTCTTCTCAGTAGAGGAGTGTGTGACATTAACCCCATCGCTCATAGCTCACCCAGAAGGCAATCCAAGATTGAATTCGGTTCCAAATCTTGAGATGGGTATGGCTACCAAAGCTATCCATTGGCTGTGTCTAAACGATTCACCAATGAAGGGTGTAAAGCTACTAATGAGCAGAGGGAGGTTAATGAACCCCATGAAGAGCAGGTGGGAAGTAAATGGCTGGTCAGCACACCACATTTAACTGACACTATGACTTGTGACGGGCATGATACAGCTACCACAATGCAGCTATCTAACCAATAGTTTTCCTGTAAGTTCCCGAGGAGGCCATAGTACAGCATGGTAACTTAACACTGTACGGTCTGGAACCAGACAATATAAGACCAAACTTGAGGTCTAAGATGCCTTCAGGTGCCACACTATTGAATTGGATAGAAATCCAAGAAACAGTAAGCCCTGAAGAGGTACAGGTAGTTAGTTTGCTTTAATGGAACAAACCTCCAAATCACCCTAGCAGATACCCAACACAGGTGTTGTGGTTTATCGGGGGCTGGGAACAGGAACTGTTGTTATTGTAACACTACTGCCAGGTAGCTGGATCATGACTGACAGTGTACTCTGAATGATGTACTCTCACATCAAGATGTACTCTGGGTAGCATGAATGAGTCAAAGGTAGCATGTCAAAAGAAAGGAAGTGACTTCTCCCCAAATATCTACCACAGAGGTATCAGATATTGACAGTGAACTTCCTGATGTGTAATTCCTAGACTGAGATAATGTCTCCTACCGTGTTTATACATACTCCAGATGTTATTCATCCTGTTTGTATCCAATGCTGGTTCCGGTATGAATTCTCGAGGAGTAATGTAGACATTTAAGATTAATGTTCTAATGGCAAGGGACATCACTTAACTCTGTTTTGTTTTGAAGGCAACAATGCCTCAGGACCTCGTGGCCTTCAAAAAGGGGGGATATGTAGCGGCGAGGCTTAATAATAAGGCAGAATTAAGTGTTTCTGAGCTTTCCCAAATTAGGCCTCATTTCTCTGTTCATCTCTGTGGTGCAGCCACAGAGAAACCATTCATGCAAGGTGATTTAAGGTCCAAGGACAGCTCCCAAAGGGGGATGCACTTATCTAAGCCTGGCTATCATGATCAATGGTCACCCATTGGCGCCTATCTGTCTAGGGAGTGCGAGTTGGACATCTGGATTGCATTCCTAAGTGTCAGGACTAAGTGACTCATATCTCACCTTGATCAACCAATCAGGGACTGGTAGGGCCGAGTAACCCACGTGGGACTCTGATGCCCATGGAACTTTCAGCCAATCAATGAGCTGAAGTTCCTCCAGGTAAAAACAGGCAACACAGAGAGCCTGTGAGATTGAGATTCAGATTCAGATTCAGATTCAGATTCAGATTCAGAACAAGATTCAACAGGAGAATTCCAGGGCAGGACGGCCCAGGAGCAGAAGGCTCCCAAGGGCAGGACATTCTCGCAGCGCGCCTCCTGACCATCCTGAGACTCAGCCCGGACAACCACGGAACGGCCAGTGTGTCCGAGTGCCAGAACTTTCCTTTGTTCTAAGAGTCTAGAGTGGAGGTTGCCAGAGAGTAACCAGCAGCAGGCCTTGTGAACAGGTCGGAACTGTGGACAGCTGAATCACTATTCAGAACTAGCTCTTCATCAGGAACGAACCAGTCCTCTTCCTGACTTGCTGGGACCCACAGTCATCTTTTCTCCTGTGCACAAACTTTGCTAGTTAAAGCCAACAGTGAGCATCAGCAGCGCACCGTCGCAAGCCGCACATCACAGCCTGGCACGGAGCCAGAGAGCGCGGATTGGACAGCAACAGCCTGCAACTGTTTCTTTGTGCCCGCAGGAGATCTGAATCCCCAAAGATTGGATGAGTATTCAACTTCAATGCATTACAGCTCGAGAATTCAATTGTTATCCCAACCAGTTGATATCAATTTAATTCCTAAGAGTTATGTACTTGTTTGAGTATCTAATGTAGAAGTTGTAACCAAGTTCACTTTACGAAACGGTCTTAATGAATGATATACTGAACGTATGTCCTCTTGATATATGTAACTCTTTGTAACTGACCGAATATATCTTTTGTATTCTGATAACCCTCTCGATAAGATCTGTTAGGTTTATATGCATATTCTATGTATTAATAAATGTATCCTCGTGTATTAGTACCTGTGTGTGCGCGTTGTTTGAGTTATGTCGCATGGTTGGATTCTAAAGCCACCAAAAGAATCAACTTTGTGATTTACTGCTACAATTAATAATTGTCTCAGTAAATGCCCAAACCCTACAGAACTGGTGCCTTCAGAGAGCCACTTAATCTACATATTTGGCGTCCCTGAACCGGCTTAATCTACAGATCTTAGAGCTTACAATCCTAATGATGGTGCCCACTACTTTCAAAACTAATCAATTAGCTCCAATATTTAGTTAACTGTAAGAGGAATGATGGTTTGTGTCATATAACCCTTAGATTGCAGTAGAAAACTGTGGAGATACTATAGTTACAGTTGTTAAACCACTAGGGGTTGCATTACTCAACCAGTAAAGTGTCTGAACATATAGAGACAAGTGCTGCTTTAACCAGACTATCCACATTCTATTCCATTTCAGCTGTGTTGAGTGGGATAAGGGCTCAGCTGATTGTGTCTCATCCTCTGCTACATATAAAGTTGTTCTTTGTCTTGTCCTGCTGTCCTTGGAGTGTAAATGCAAAACTGCTCATCTTACTCTGTCACAGCACACAGCACCAAGCTTTTGTTTCC
This sequence comes from Lepisosteus oculatus, assembly GCF_040954835.1. Classification (NCBI taxonomy): domain Eukaryota; kingdom Metazoa; phylum Chordata; class Actinopteri; order Semionotiformes; family Lepisosteidae; genus Lepisosteus; species Lepisosteus oculatus. The sequence continues at coordinate 5,082,618 of NC_090713.1, forward strand.
TGCACTGACTGGCAACAAGTGCTGCTTAACACAGGAAGACAATTTGCAAAAAAGAAACACTTTGCATTGGCAGCACGTTTCAGTGCGCTGGGAGTGTTAATTGCCCAATTAGTTTAACACTTCATGACTGAGAGCTGCCTTTTTTGGAAACAGAAACCACAGCAACAATGACCTTCATCACTATCTACACTGTCTCTGCTCAGGGTATGATTTAATACTTACTTTTTAAAACTATGCTGTAAACTATCCTTGCAAATTAGGTGAACCAGGTGTACAGAAAGGTGTGAAATTACTAAAGGTAATTCAAAGATTCTAATGATCAAATACCTGCATTTACTGTGTTTTGTCATGTTTCCAGAATCCAGTGGACAGGTTACTGTGATTCAGACTCCAGTAGTGAAATCTGTTCTCCCTGGACAGTCATTGTGAACTGTAAGACCAGTGCTGCAGTGTACATATATGACTCTAAGCACATTTTAGCCTTGTATCAACAGAGAGCTGGAGAAGCTCCTAAACTCCTAATCTATGGAACAACTACCAGTCAGACTAGGATCTCAGAGCGTTTCAGTGGCAGTGGATCTGGGACTGACTTCACTCTGACCAGACTGTAGTGCTGAAGCTGGGACCTACTGCAGGTGCACTTTTAATTTAATTTTAATTTTATTTATTTTGTTATTATATTAGATTATTTTAGAAAATCATGTGAATAAAAAAACTTCTCTTTTGAATCATTTTATGTGTGAAAGTGAAGAGAGAGATAATGATCACATCTGACATTTCTGATATTTAAAATGTTTTGTTTTCCTGTTTGTCAGAAATGTTTACCTAGACTAAAAAGTCTGTCAGTCCATCAATCCAACTAAATCTTTTATCCATCCATCTGTGTATTTTCTTGCTGTTTTTTTCAGCACGGGGTCGCAAGGGGCTCAAGGCAGGATACACCCTGGACAGGACACCAGTCCATCGCAGGGCAAACACACTCACACACTCTTACCAGGACCAGTTTTACTGTTTTACCAGCAGATAGTTATTCTAGCATCATGTGGGAGGAAACATGAGCACCCATAAGAAAGCCATGCAAATACTGGGAGAAGGTGCAAACTCCACATAGATAGCACCCCAGGATATGGACCCAGGTCCTCAGCAATGTGAGGCACAATGCTTTCGCCTAAGAAATAATATATTTTTGGGTTAATAATAATAAAAACAACACAAACTACTTCCAGATTGACTCATGAGTATGGCCCTCTTCTCAGCTTCATAATATTAATTGAACTAATATCAGTGTTTGTGTCTTTGCCTTCATCCTCAGCACCTGCAGTAGGTCCCAGCTGCAGCAGTGCAGTCAATGTGCAGTCCTACTGAGGGAGGTTTTTGTACGAGAGTGTAACACTGTGTGAACACCCATTTACTGTTGGGGTAGTGAGCACTCTGACAGTAATAATCTGCTGCATCTTCAGATTGGACTCCTGTGATGGTCAGAGTGAAGTCAATCCCAGATCCACTGCCACTGAATCGCTCTGGGATCCCAGCATGACGGGTAGTTGCATAATAGATCAGGAGTTTAGGAGCTTCTCCAGCTTTCTGTTGGTACCAGTTTAGGTAATTATTGCTGTACACTGCAGGACTGGTCTTACAGCTCACAGTAACTGTCTGTCCTGGAGCAGTAGATATTACTGGAGGCTGAGTCACAGAAATCTGTCCATTGCATTCTGTAAATCAATAAAACACAATGTGATAGACATACAAGAAACAGCATATTAATAAAATATTCCATTTTTTTTATTTTGTAATATTGTTGTCTTCAACTAAATTAACCTAACTCCCTATTTTTCTATATGAAATAAAAATATTGTTAAATCTTTAAAATATCCAAGTCCAATCCTACCCTGAGCAGTGATGAAGAGTGCCCAGATGAAGACAGTGATAAAAGTCATTGTTGCTGTGGATTCTGTTGCCATGAAGGGCAGCTCTCAGTCATGAAGTGTTAAACTCACAGGGCTATAAACACACCCAGAGCACTGAAGCATGCGCTGGCAATGCAAACTGTCTCTTCTATGCAAATTGTCTTTCTTGGTTCAACAGCACTTGTAGCCAGTGAGTGCTGGAAACATAGGCTTGGTGCTGTGTGTTGTGACAGAGCAAGGTGAGCAGTTTAGCATCAACACTCCCAGGGCAGCAGGACTAGATAGAGAGCAATTTTATAAGGGGCAGAAGATGAGACATCAGCTGAGCCCTTATTTCACTCAAGATAGCAGAGTATGGAGAGTCTGGTTTAAGCTGCACTTATCTCTGAGTCTTCATATACAACAACAATGTCTCTACTTACTCTATGATCATGTAAGCCATACTATTTTTTACCAGGGTGTGTGTACTCATTTCTTGCTAATAGGTAAGTCTGCTTGCCTGCATCTTTGAATAATGGGGCATTTATTATTCCTTGAGGCTCCTCAAAGGCCAGAAGTACTGCGAACCTCTCTCTCAAGGAGAGATAAGAGCTGCACTGACGTAGAAATAAAACCTTTTGGCCATGAACAAAGTAGGCCTGGTGGCTCTCACATCATGAAAAGAGACCCCTTTCTCCATAGACAAGGAATGCAAGACAAATACCTTTTTTTTAAGCTTCAGTTTTAAGAATCAGGGTAAAATAACTTAATATAATTCATATAGACACCAATGTTTACTATTCTGTAAATGTAAAAATTCTGTTAAAATCACATTTTTATCCTGAAAAGAAATACAATCAACTGCATTAAACCTCAAGTCACAAGGGATATCAAAGAAAATGTCAATAGATATCACTTGATTTATCTGGAATAACACATTTATTTATAATAGAAACAGATGACACAGTCAGAATTCTGATTACAAGAAACATTACTGGGAATATTTAGACTTTAATCAACAAATTGTGATTATTCTGCTCCAACTACATTGATTGAGGACCCAAGGCGGGAAAGAGTCCTCCCTCTAGTGGCTAAATGAGGTACAACACCCTCCCTTTGCCAAGAATAGATGAAGCACTGGATGAGTTGCCACATCACATACTCCATTCCCTTAGAAAAAAGGTAAACGTACTGTAAGTATTCAAGGAGATATGGGCTGCTGTTGTTCGGTATAAAATGAATGGGCAAAACATGGCCAGTCTGATGTGTCGGTCCTGCTCTGGTGTGGTCACTTAACGACGACCAGATCTTGGACGGTCACCTGTCCTGCCGGTCTGCTAAAACCCTCTCTGCAGTTGGGATATAGTGGAGTGGCTTACTCCATTGTGTCTGGCAACGCTGGCACATGACATGCCTGTCTGCAGCATGCCAATGGCCCTTTCCTTTGCTTCTGGTGACAATCTAGGCATTATGTAATGCACAGAAAACTGAGTAAGTGTGGCCCTTTCTTGTAGTGACCTAAGCTTTGAATTAATGCCTTTTTAGAGGTGACCTGATCACGCATTGTTCCACCTGGACCTTGTTGGATAAATGTGCACCCAACGAGCTTTCATGTGATTGGCAAGTTGCAATGTCTCACGGCTCAAGTTGTATTGCTGGTCATAGGGCTTGACAACTTTTGATAACTTTTTGTGAAGTACATAAGCTATAGCTATAACCATAACTATAGTATTATATAACTATATTATATAAAGCTATATATATTATATATAGTTACACCCTCATCCTTCACACCTGAAGAAGGCTCCAAGGCAGAAACGTTGTGTTTTATTTCTTCTTTTTTTCAGCATGAAATAAACCTATTACTTGTTCCTTTGCAGCCTGACACAGCTACCCACCTGAACTTATATATAGTTATATATATGTAACGATGCGTAGGTCAGGACCCTATGCAGACGTTATAATCCGGAAGTACTGTAAGTGGAAATGGACATGGGGAGGAGACGACAGGGAACTGGTCAGGTTGACAAACAGGGGGGCTTGATGACTGTGCACTGGTGCTCAGGGGGGGCGTGGCAATGGCAAACAAGTCCAGAGGAGTGCAGGGGGTAATCCAGGGAGAAGTCCAAAAGTCCAGAGCCAGATGATCCATCCAAGACAAAACAAGACAAAGTTTAAAAACCAGAATGGGATCCAGTGCAGGGACGGGGAATAAAAATGGGTTAACGAGGCCAGGCGCTCCGAGCCCTTGACCCAGATGGTCAGGACGCCGTGGTGAAGCCTATGCTGTCAGGTCACTCCAGGACCTGCTGGTAGGCAGGGTTCCGGGCGTCCATCTTCAAATGCTGAGCCCAGAATAGTAAGCATCTGGCTAAAATAAGAAGGGGCAGATTAGGAGGCAGGAGTACATAATCACCTAAAATGTGAAAGAGCTGGAATTACGATCATGACATATAACTATATTCTAAAACTATAGTATTCTCATTCCAGAAAATGTTGTGTTTCTTTTTCTATCAGTATATCAATCCCATGTGTATTTCTAAGAAGAAGATATCAGTTTTCACATTTTATCGCGTCTCATCTGATAGAAGCAATACAAATTCCTAAAGTAATCACAGATTCGAATTGGCCAACAAGAACCCTAGCAGATGAGACTTCGGAATGTCGTTGACTGAGGCTAATTAACAGGGCAAGCTAAGAACCACAATTTGGAAGTTTGGTCCAGGGAGAAGGGAAGTTAAAACCAAGGGACGATAAGACACAAGCCAGTATGCCAATGAGAAGAAGTACCAAACAGCTCAACTAGACCAGGGAAGCACAGTCTGATATTTTGCTCCACCCTCTCCAGCCAGCAGCCCATCCACAGCAACACCGGATCAGCTCCAGAGCTGTGTCACACAGCTCCTCTCCTTCACAAATCCACACAGTTTGCGTACCTCCCAAAGGAATAGTTTACACTATATTGGTTCAATGCTTGATAGGGATAGTGTAAAATCTTTATCTTGATAGGAATCGAATGTAACTTTTACCTCAAATTAGAATCTGAGTTTATTAAGCTGTTCATTTATTAGCTGTTACATATGGTATATTTGCAACTTTCACTTTTCTAATTCTGTACTTTCCAACCATTTCCTCATCTCTTTTCATAAGCCTTTCATAAGTACAGTTTTTATTACTAATGAACTCATCTATTTTAATAAACCGATGCAGTCCTGATCTGAATATATTGTAAAGCTTACGGCCGACAGGCACTGTGTAAGAGCCGGCGTACCAGAGCAGGTGACGTCACCGCCCTTCCCTGTGATAGCAGGACTACAGCTACTGGGCTGTGGAGAGATCTCTCTTTAGCTCACGGGGCTAGGTCGCTGCAGAGAGACGCGGAAGTCCTGGGTTCGAGCCCCGGACGGTGCAGGGGCCGACCTAATGCGGCAAGGGCGCCCGCCTGAGCCCCCGTTGTGTTACAATATATATATAAATCAGCCTCACCGTTATCTTGAACTTGGGTTGTTAAGCATTGTGCTAATTACCACATTAATGTGTTTTCACATGACACAGTCTCTAAAGGGTTGGTGCGCTGATCACCTCTTAATCAAAAGACCTGTCTTATACCTTCCCTTGGTGTGTCAGTAACGTCTAAGACACGTGGTTTAAGTCTTGGAATCTAAAGAGCTTATAACAGGGTCTAAGGTTTAGTTACATGTGCTTTTCTCCTAGAATATGACTAACAGGTTCAGGAAACCCTCCTAAACCATCTGAAGCACAATCAGGTAGTTCTCTCCTAGAACTCAGAGGTAGCAGACATCGTTGTTGTCCCTGTGTCAAGGGGAGGGAATAAAACATGTACCTTAACATCCCTGTATCCTGAGACAGTACATTAAGACCAGTCAGAGCCCTTGACATAATACAATAATAAGATTAACTGATTATTATTTATTAAGGACAAAAGGGTGGTTTTTCTCTTTTTCTTGGAAGACTCCAGTTGAGGTCTCACAGCAGCACTTCCACCTTTTAGCCTGATCTCATTAGTTTTTAAACATTCAGCAAGTTTAGACAGTGTCAGTATTGAGATCAGAGATCTCCAATCCAAACCAGTTTGCTGCTGTGAGAGGTGTTGGTGGACCAGCAGGTGGAACAGGATTCTTGGACCAGATTTCCAGGAATTTGCAGTAACCCTGCTCAGTATGAGAGGAACTGCAGTTTCAGACATGTGGTGTCTGGTCTTGGCCGAGGAGCCAGCGGTGTGAAGCTGTGTTCTGTATTATGACTGAATGCCTCTAAGTAAGAATCCCCCATAAAAGGTAACAGAAGACACTGTGCTGTGGGAGATACTGTCATCTAGATGAGCTGTCATACTGAGGACCTGACTTCCTTGTCATTAAAGATCCCATCATGGTGTTTGAATGAGCAGAAGTGATAACCCTGGTGGCCTGGATTTCCCTTAATTCATTATATGGTCTCAGAAGTAGAAAACTACCACTTCTGTTGTCATGACAGATATTCACATTAGAATGAGAATGAATAGAGATGTGTTTATTGTTGGATCTATGGCTCTATACAGAAACCGCATAATCAATTCACTTGAATAATATACACTGATTTGCAAAATTATTCACCTCCTTCCAATGACATCCCATTGTGTTGAAATACAAATTATCTCTTCCCATCAGTCCAGTGAATTTCTTAATCACAATGTCAATACTCAACCTGTACTTTCTATAGTGGTTATGGGTGAAGACCTACAGTATTGACAGATTTCAGTTTGATTATTTTTTTTGCAAAAAATGTCTTATACCCATTATTATTTAATTATGTCTTAAGTATTTAATTTTTCAGCTTTTGTTTTAACACCTGTAATGGTGTAACTGCTCCACTCTCCTGAAATTGCTAAAATAATAATACTAAAGTCATCTATTCAGGCGGATGTTAACCTGCATGGCTTTTACCTGCTGCATCTGCTATTGGCCTCTCTCTTGTTAGGGTTTGTGGGCCTCCAGCTCTTCTTCTCAGCCACAGCTAGAAACATCCTTTTTCATCCTTTTCCCACTTCCACGGGGTAGACGAAGGGTCTCCAGCCACCTTCTCTACATTCTGGCAGCCTCTTCTTCGCATATGAGCTTCCATCTCCTCCTCCCATGGTTCTGTCAATTCCATGAGGAGGGAAATATGCTGTGCTGCATATTTCCCTTGGGGGATTGGAGCTGCCTGACAAGGTCCACCTCCATTTATTATTATTTAATTTATTTCGTGCTTCTCTGGAAACTCCAAGCACTTTACAGGGAATGGGGACTCCCTTCCACTACCAGCAGAGTGTAGCTGTGCCTGGATGATGCGACAGGAGGAGGCCATGTTGGGTAAGGGCCAATGGGAAATTTGGCCAGGACAATGGGGTGACACCCCTACTCTTTTCAAGAAACACGTTGAGATTTTTAATGATCATATAGAGTCAGCACCTAATTTAGGACTCATCCAAAGGACGCCACCTTTTTACAGTATAGCGTCACCATCACTATACTGGGGCATGCGGACCCACACAGACTGCAGGGTTAGCTTCTTCTATTGTTCCCTCTAACACCTCTTCCAGCAGCAACCTTCTCTTTCCCAGGGTTTACTGGGTGAAATAGCTGATATAGTGTAACTAAGACTGTGTCTAAGTGTACATAATGTAAACCCAGAGAGAAGCATGTGTCTAAATGTTTCCAATGTAAACCCAGAGATCAGCATGTGTATGATCTTAGAGCTGACAATGCTAATGGTTGTGCCCACTACTTTCAAAACTGGTCAATTAACTTCAATAGCTAGTTAACTATAGTATAAATGGAATGATGGTTTGTGACATAGAGTCCATAGCTGGCAGTAGGAAACTGTGGAGAGGCTGTAGTTATAGACCTAAACCACTTGGGGTCGCAAGTGAAAGGTTGAAAGGGACTGATAAGGTTCTCTCAGCTGAGTGTGGTCAGCAGAGTAAGACTGATGAATCTCTCTCATCTGAAGAGATCTGAGGCAAAACCCTTTATAAAGACACTCTTTTCATGACCATGAAAGACAGAGTCAGTCTGGACATGTGGACTGTTGACAACTTCTGTGTTGAGAGAACTATAAAAATCAATGATGCAATCTCACCTGTTAGAGAATCCAGCCCTTAGCCAGCCAAGGGAAGACAGATCGAACCTCTGTCTGAGATATAAACTGTGGAGCTGTAATTAAACAAGAAGCCTTTATTTAAGTGTTTAGCTTAAGTAAAATGTGATTTTGAGTGATAGCTAATTGTGGATTATGAAATATAACTGTGTATTTGCATGCTTCAGTCTCTGTTAAACATGGTATCACCTCAACCAGTAACGTGTCTGAACATACAGAGCCAAGTGCTGCTTTAACCAGACTCTCCACACTCTACTCCATTCCAGCTGTGTTGAGTGGGATAAGGGCTCAGCTGATTGTGTCTCATCTTCTGCTTCTTATAAAACTACTCTTTGTCTAGTCCTGCTGTCCTGGGAATGTTCATGCTAAACTGCTCATCTTGCTCTGTCACATCACACAACACCAAGCCTGTGTTTCCAGCACTGACTGACTGCAAGTGCTGCTGAACCCAGGAGGACAATTTGCATAGAAGAGACACTTTGCATTGGCAGCACATGCTTCAGTGCTCTGGGAGTGTTTATAGCCCTGTGAGTTTAACACTTCATGACTGAGAGCTGGCCTTTAACCCACAGCAACAATGACTTTCATCACCGTCTTCATCTGGACACTCCTCATCACTTTCAGGGTATGATTTAATACTTAGTTTTTAACAATATAGATTCTTGCAAATTAGGGGAACCAGGTGAACAGAAAGGTGCGAAATTACTAAAAGTCTTCATACATTCTAATGTATTAATTTTTTATTGTATTAATGTATTAATGTATCAATTATCTGCATTTATTGTGTTTTGTCTTGTTTTCAGACTCCAGTGGACAGGTTACTGTGACTCAGACTCCAGCAGTGAAATCTGTTCTCTCTGGACAGAACTTCATTGTGAGCTGTAAGACCAGTCCTGCAGTATACATATATGACTCTAAGCAAAGACTTGCCTGGTATCAACAGAAAGCTGGAGAAGCTCCTAAACCCTCTGATCTGTGATGCAACTACCCATCAGACTGGGATCCCAGAGCATTTCAGTGGCAGTGGATCTGGGACTGACTTCACTCTGACCGTCACAGGAGTCCAGGCTGAAGATGCAGCAGATTATTACTGTCAGAGTTTCCACTACCCCATTAATATCCATGTGTTCACAAAGTGTTACACACTCATTCAAAAACCTCCCTCAGCAGGACTGCACAGCAACTGCACTGCTGCAGCTGGGACCTCATGCAGGTGCACTTAACAAAATTTATTTTGTTAATATGTTAGATCATTTTTGACAATCATGTGAATAAAAAAATGTCTTCTCAATAATTTTAAGAGTAAAAGTGAAGAGACAGATTCTAATCACATCTGACATCTCTGATATTTAAAATGTTTACCTTTTCTGCTTGAGACATATTTTTACCTCTGGTCTGTCAATCCATCAATCCAGCTAACTGTTTTATCCATCCATCTATTTTCTTGCTTTCTTATTCAGCATGGGGTCGCATTAGGCACAAGGCAGGATACACCCTGGACAGGACACCAGTCCGTCGCAGGGCAAACACACTCACACACTCACACCAGGGCCAGTTTTACCAACGGATGATTATTCTAGCATCATGTGGAAGGAAACTTGAGCACTCATAAGAAATCCATGCAAAAACTGGGAGAACGTTTTTCTCCACATAGATAGCACCCCAGGAATTGAACCCAGGTCCCCAGCAATGTGAGGCACAGTGCTTTTAACTAGGAAATAATATTTGTTTGTAGGTTAAAAATAATAACATCGCAAACTACTCTCAGATTGACTCATGAGTATGGAGTTCTGGTCAGCTTCATAATATTCATTGAACTAACATCAGTGTTATTATATTGCCTCCCTTTGTACAGTGACATGCTGAATGTATTTTTGCATATTTATTGAACTAATATCAATGTTTGTGTGAAGCTGAGCGCCTCCACAGGCTGTGTCTTTGCCTTCACCCTTAGCAGCTGCAGGAGGTCCCAGCTGCAGCAGTGCAGTCACTGTGCAGTCCTCCTGAGGGAGGTTTTTGTATGGGTGTGTAACATTGTGTGAACACACGGTTACTGCTGGGGTAGTGGAAACTCTGACAGTAATAATCTGCTACATCTTCAGCCTGGACTCCTGTGATGGTCAGAGTGAAGTCAGTCCCAGATCCACTGCCACTGAAACGCTCTTGGATCCCAGTCTGACGGTTAGTTGCTCCATAGATCAGAAGTTTAGGAGCTTCTCCAGCTTTCTGTTGGTACCAGGCTAGGTGATTATTGTTATAAACTGCAGGACTGGTCTTACAGCTCACAGTAACTGTCTGTCCTGGAGCAGTAGATATTACCGGAGGCTGAGTCACAGAAATCTGTCCATTGCATTCTGTAAATCAATAAAACACAATGTGATACACATACAAAAAACAACCTATTCAAATGATATTCACAATTTTTTATTTTGTAATTTTGTGTTGTCTTCAACTAAATTAACTTAACTTCTTATTTTTCCATATGAAATAAAAATATGGTAAAATCTTTAAAATATCCAAGCCCAATCCTACCCTGAGCAGTGATGAAGAGTGCCCAGATGAAGACGGTGATAAAAGTCATTGTTGCTGTGGGTTATGTTGAAGTCATGAAGTGTTAAACTCACAGGGCTATAAATACTCCCAAAGCACTGAAGCATGTTCTGCCAATGCAAACTGTCTCTTCTATGCAAATTGTCTTCCTGGGTTCAGACGCACTTGTAGCCAGTCGGTGCTGGGAACACAGGCTTGGTGTTGTGTGTTGTGACAGAGCAAGATGAGCAGTTTAGCTTGAACATTCCCAGGACAGCAGGACTAGACAGAGGGCAGCTTTATAAGGAGCAGAAGATGAGACACAATCAGCTGAGACCTTATTCAACTCAACACAGCTGGAGTAGAGTGTGGAGAGCACTTGGCTGTGTGTGTTCAGGCAGAGCAGGATTACTGTCTGCACTGGGATTAAGACTCTCAGCATCATGGAGCAATAATACACAGAACAAATGTTAACTCAATGTATATTATCCACTGTTAGATTTGACAGAATGCTCCATGAGTGTGTTCCCAAGAGACATTTGTTTTAGTGTTCAAGGAAAGAAAGTGGAATTAAGTCTCATCTGACTTGTGTTTTGTGATACAAGTGGTGCTGAACCCAGGAAGATAATTTGCATAGAAAAGGCACTGCAATGGCAGCACATACTTCAGTGCTCTGGGAGTGTTTATAGCCCTGTGAGTTTAACACCACATGACTGACAGCTGCTCTTCATGGCAACAGAACCCACAGCAACACTGACTTTCATCACCATCTTCATCTGGACACTTCTCATCTGGGCCTAGGATAGGAAAGGCTTTCAAATATTTTATGAACATTAAAGTAAAAGTGAAAATAATTACTTTTGTGTAAAACATGAAAACACTGAAATCATAAATTGCTTAATAAAGTGTTTTAAGTATTTTGTTCAATAATATTGTGAAGAATCCAGTGGACGGGTTACTGTGACTAACACTCCAACGGTGAAATCTGTACTCCGAGGTTAGTCTCTGTGAGCTACAGTATAAACCAGTTCTGCAGTGCACATACATTACACTATGCACTTACTAGCCTGGTACCAACAGAAACATGGAGAAGCTCCTAAACCCCTGATCTATGATGCAACTACCCATCAGACTGGGATCCCAGAGCGTTTCAGTGGCAGTGGATCTGGGACTGACTTTACTCTGACCATCACAGGAGTCCAGGCTGAAGATGCAGCAGATTATTGTCACAGTGTGTGGTGTGTTTACGCAGTGTTACACACTCGTACAAAAACCTCCCTCATCAGGACTGCGCAGTGATTGCAGACAGACAGAGGAGCTCCGCTGCAAACAAGCACACCGAGTGACACTGTGTCTTAATCCATATTTATTGTCCTCATGAACCAAAAAACAGATATATTTATAAAGCAACTCTATCACCATTGCTCAAAACCTTCTGAGTAGAATAAAGTTATCAATCTGGGGAAGTTGAAAACATTGTTAATCTGCCTAAAACTCAGCTGCCATCCAAGATAGTATTGGCCCAGTGATCAGGTAGTAGAATTTCCCTTCGGGATCAATAAAGACTTATCTATCATGTTACCGTTTTGCAATGATTATAATTAATTGTATCTATCCTTATTCTTCTTGATCTCAGCACTGCTTTTGACACTGCTAACCATCACATCTTACTTTCCCATCTTGAATTTATATTTAGGGTTTCAGACATTGCTCTGAAATTATTAAGTTCTTGTCTCTCTGATCGCCAACACTTTGTCTCACCTGGCGTTTCAATTTTGAAGTTGGGTTCTTATAAATCTTATAAATCTGGTGTTCCTCAAGGCTCATTACTAGGCTCGCTACTATTCAACACTTACATATTACGTCTTAGTCAGCTATTAAGATCATATGGTCTGAATGATCCTCTCTATGCTGCTGATAATCAGATATATATACTAAACCTGTAAATAAAGTGGTTGTCTCTGTACTCTCTAATTGCATCTCAGACATCGAAACCTGGATGACTTTAAATTTACTTGACTTATATTGAAAAGACTTAAAAGGCATGCTTCTTGGCACCTCCCATCAATTGGCACTGTACCTCAAAACGTGACTGTGATATTTGGGACATGGTTGTCTTCTCTAGAATTGATTACTGCAATGCATGGAGCATCTGGGACATCAATGCATTCTACTTACAATCAATGTCCAAATCATGACATACCAAAAGTAAAGTCCAGTGTGTAAGTCTTTATGAAGGCACTACAGTAGCTTTACCAAGAGGTGTAAAGGTGTTTGTGTGGTGTGTATAACTCACACTCTGCACACTCCAGTGATGCAAGTACAATTTTTCACTGCACACATAGTCACTACCAAATGTTGGCTGCAGAGGTCTTTGATTTTCATCACCCTGTAGAGATCATCAAGGGTTCTAAGTGTTACTTGTTCACATGTACAGAAGTTATCTTGATGTTGGTTTTGGTTTCTCTGATGGTGGCTCTGAGACACTCTGTTTTAGGTCTGTCTGGGTAGCTACATTTTACAATTTTTACATAATGAAACAAGGCATCTCAATTAAACTAAAGCATAATAGCTACTGGCTAGAATGGAGGTGCAGTGGTTAGGATGCTGTCTTGTAACCACTGCTGTCCTGGGTTCAGTTCCTGGAATGCAGTCTTCATGGAGTTTGTGTGTTTTTCCTGTGATCACGTGCCTTTCCGTTGGTTGCTCTGGATTCCTCCAACAATATACTGAGAGGTTAAATGTTTTTTGGGAAAACTGGCACCGGTATGATTGTCTGTGTGTGCCCAGAGCTAGACTGGCGTCCTGTCCAGGGTGTATTCAGCCTTGATTCTGTTGCTTGCTGGGATAGGCTCCGGGTCCCCTGCTATCCTCTATTAGATAAAGCAAATGGGTGAAAGGGTAATAAGTGATGCAATTTGGCTTCAATAAACCCTTTAATAAGGTATTTCATAAAAGGTTTATCTAAGGTAATGTAGGAGCATGGGTCAACAACTGAATAAAGAAGAGGATATGGTAAAAAAAAATAATTGTCATCACCTCTGATTTGACTGATGTGAGCTGTGGTCAAACTCATGGATCCATTCTAGGTATAGTTATCAAGCTAGTTTTTTTTAACTATTTTTTTAAATATTTTTTTAATTATGGATGGCCCAGAGCTGGAGTTAGCAGTTCACAAAAGGTTCACAAAGGTTCACTCCACCAAGGGAGTGAAAATTCCCCTTCAGAGGAGGACTAAGAAAATACTGACGACAGGGGTGTGAATAAATGTTGTAATAAATTCTTTCGTATTCAGGAATTCATTGAAATATTCATGGCAAATATGTTGTTGTTCTGTGCAATGCTATTATGATTACAGTACACAGTAAGCTATTAGAATTGTTTAAACTTGTGACATAGTGGAAGTTTATCTCTGCTAGTCACCTCTAGAGTGCCCCTTAGACAAGGAATGCGGCATGCTCGTTTTTTTTCTGACAGCTGCATGGACATGCTGTAAGAGTAGGGCTGATAGGGCAAAAGGATCCTATGCAAGACTCACGAGTAAGAGAAAGACAATAAGCTGAATCGGTAGGCAAAAACGAAAACCAGGAGGCAGGTGAGTAGGTCAGAACACAGAGAGACAACGAGGAAGCAACAATCCAAAAACACAAGGCGAAATCGAAAATGAGAAGCAGGCAAGGAGATCAAAACCGGAGAAAAGCAAGAGATAAACACGCACTAGGGAGCTCCACAAGAATCCGCAATAGTGAGCAGGGAAGTGAGGAAAAAGGAGAACTAAAATAGAGACGGGAGAGAAAGGTGATTGGCATTTACTTGCCGCTTGAGTTTGTTTTACAGGGTGGGTGCGTGGGAATGCAAGAAGGAACAGAGGCGCAAGTGGAATGCGTAACAGTACCCCCCCACAGGGTCGGCTCCTGACGACCTGATAGAAGGAGCTGGATGGGTGTGAAGGAAGTCTCGAATGAGGTTTTGATCCAGGATGTCCACTTCAGAAACCCAGGAACGTTCCTCTGGACCATAACCCTCCCAGTCAATCAAAAACTGGCGGATACCTCTACGCCATCGGGTGTCCAAGATCTTATTCACAGTATAGGTGGGAAATCCGTCCATTAGTCAGGGGGGAGGCGGGCGAGGTTGCCGAGCAGAAAGTGGGGATCTGTGGTAAGGCTTCAAGAGGGAAACATGGAAGGTGGGTGAATCCTGAGAGTGGGGGGGAGGGCGAGGCGGTAAGAATTGTGAAAGGCCCAATGAAGCGAGGACCCAGCTTGCGGGAAGGTTGCTGGAGTGGAATATTCTTGGATGACAACCAGACGAATTAGCCTCGACATAGACGGGGAAAGGGGCATCGGAGTCTATCAGCAGAAGTTTTCTGTCTCTGAGAGGTCTTAAGCAGAGCAATCCTGGCCTTCTTCCAGAGTTCCAGGAGGGAGGAAAAATATGCCAGAACAGCAGGGACATCAGAGTCGGGAATAGTGTCGGGGAAGAGTGAGGGTTGATAGCCCAGTGAACAGAGGAATGGAGACATATTAGTGGAGGAGGTATATAGAGAATTGTGGGCATATTCAGCCCACGGGAGAAGGGAAGCCCAGTTATCATGGGCAGCGGAGACATAGGACCTGAGGTAAGTCAGCAGGTCCTGGTTAATCCTCTCCGCCTGACCATTGGCTTCGGGGTGGTAATCAGAAGTTAGGGAAGAGGATGCCCCTAGGGTCTGGCAGAAAGCCTTCCAAAATCTAGATATGAACTACGGACCCCTGTCAGAAACAATATCCTTTGGAATGCCATGGAGGCGGAAAACATGCTGGACAAAAAGGTCTGCCATCTCTCGGGCTGATGGGAGGGCTGGAAGAGGAACAAAATGCGCAGCTTTAGAGAAACGGTCGATGACCACCATGATTGTTGTTTTACCGTGGGTTTTCGGGAGATCCGTCAGGAAGTCGACCGAGAGAGGAGACCAAGGCCGTGAAGGAATGGGAATAGGTTGTAAGAGACCAACCCTCTTCTGCCGAGGGGTCTTGCTCCTAGCACAGGTGGGGCAGGCTTACATGTATTCTGTTACATCAGACCAAGTTCTTGTGGTCAGTGAGGATAGTAAAGGGGTGGAGAGCCCCCTCCAGCCAGTGTCTCCACTCCTCCAAGGCAAGCTTGATGGCCAAAAGTTTCCTGTTCCCAAAATCATAATTCATCTCGGCAGGGGATAGGCATCTTGAAAAAAAGGCGCACGGATGGAGCGTGCCCTTCGGACCATGGCGTTGAGATAAAATGGCACCAACCCCAAGAGCGGAGGCATCGACCTCAAGCACAAAAGGAAGAGAGAGATCAGGATGATGGAGAACTGGGGCTGAGGAGAAGTTCTGCTTGAGACAAAGAAAGGCCCTATCAGCCTCTGGGGTCCAACTTCCCTGTCCAGGGCCTTTACAAGTAAGGGAGGTGATGGGTGCTACAACAGAACTGAAGTTTCGGATGAAACGTCGGTAAAAGTTGGCAAAGCCTAGGAAAAGCTGCACTTGTTTCAGGTTCTTGTGTGTGGGCCAGTCCAGGACAGCAGAGACCTTAGCAGGGTCCATCTCAACACCCAGAGAGGAGATTATATATCCTAGAAAGTGGATCCTGGACGTATGGAAAGTACACTTCTCCAGCTTGGTATAGAGGTGGTTATTGATGAGTCGGGTGAGAACTTCGCGGACGTGAAGGACATGATCATCCATGTTGCGAGAAAAATTAAAATATCATCAAGGTAAACCAAAACATACTTCTTAACGATGTCCCTAAAAATGTCATTCATAAAGCCCTGGAATACAGCAGGAGCATTAGCCAGGCCAAAGGGCATGACCTGATATTCATAATGACCAAGTGTAGTAATGAAGGCTGTCTTCCACTCGTCACCTTCACGGATGCGAATGAGGTTGTAGGCACCCCGTAGGTCACGTTTGGTGAAGACAGAGGTCCCCTGAAGAGATTCCAATGCAGAGTTAATGAGTGGAAGGGGATACCGGTTCTTGATAGTAATCTCATTAAGACATCTATAATCGATGCAGTGCCGCAGGGATCCGTCCTTCTTCTCCACGAAAAAGAAACCTGCACAGGCCGGAGAAGTAGACGGCGAATGAAGCCAGATTCCAAGGAATCACGGATGTAGGACTCGAGTGCGTCAGATTCATTAAGAGAAAGAGGGTAGATTCTTCCTCTCGGAGAGCGGGTTCCAGGCAGTAGGTCAATGGTGCAATCGGAGGGACGGTGTGACGGCAAGGAGAGTGCTTTTTGCTTGCTGAAGGCGAGGTGCAGGTCAGAATATACAGAAGGGTCCTCCTGGGAGATGTGGACAGAGGAAAGTCTGAGAGGCAACTGCAGACAACGATGATGACAATTGGGTCTCCAGGCGAGTAGTTCACTGTTGGACCAGTGAAAGTGGGGGTCGTGCATCTTCAACCAAGGGTATCCAAGAACCAGAGGATGGGAAGGAGAGCGGAGGAGTAGGAATTGGATGCTCTCAGTGTGGAGGGCGCCAATGCGTAGAGTAAGGGGAATTGTTTGCCATTCAACAAGAGTGAGAGGGGATCTGTCCAGGGTGAGGAGGCGAATAGGGGGAGAAACAGGGATGCAAGGAATATTCCAAGTGGTGGCGAGTCCGGAGTCTAGGAAGTTTTCCTCTGCGCCTGAATCAACAAAACCCAGAAGAGATTCTTTGAATCCATCCCCTGAAACCAGTGCGGGCAAAAAGAGGCCAGAAGAGGCAGAAGGGACAAGAATACCGACCTTGGCAGAGGGCAGGGAAGTACAGGGGGGGGGGGGGCAGAGAGGGCATGAAGCTTGGAGATGGCCGGCAGCCCCGCAATAAAGGCAATATCCCGGGGAGAGTCGGCGGCGTCGCTCCTCAGAAGACAGCCTGGAGAAGGAGGTCTGGCGGGAGGTGGCAGGAGGGGGTTGAAGTGTTTTTCTTGGAACCTGATGTAAATTTCAGCCAGACGGGAGATGAGGTGCTCCAAGGAGGGAAAGTCCAATGGGAGATATGCGAGGTGGTCCTGGAAAGCAGAAGACAAGCCCTGGCAGAACTGGTGGATAAGAGCCTTTTCATTCCAGGGGACTTGGAAGGCCAGGAGGCGGAATTCCATGGCATAATCTTGAAAAGAATGGGAACCTTGGGTGAGAGAGGTGAGACGGGAGATGGTAATATAACTGTACTGTATACAGTATGTATATGTATATTTAATGTCTTAACTGTGCCCGTTTAAGTATTAAATATTTATATGGAATTTTACCACTGAAGGGAAATCTTAGTGCCTGAGCATAAAAAGAATAAGAGCATACTGCAACGCGTGTGAAGGCCATAAACAATATTAATTTTGGAACTTAAACATACAGTATATGGCTGGTCTCGGTACTTTAAAGAAAACATACACGAAACATGGTTTCATTATGACCAGAATCAGTCTTGAGATATTTTTAACTTGGTTTACAGTATTTGAGAGGTATGTCTTGACACCGATACTACGTAAATACTGCTCACGTATATGTTTCTAGGTTTATATTATGCATTTCATACGGTCAAATTACTTTTGAGCAACTGATAAGAAGCGTGAAACGGTATGCCCAGGGCGTTTTAGTTTTCGTTTTGTTTTAATGCAGTGTGGGGACTCTGCTTTAACTATATCGCCGTGGATTGATTAGAGATATCAAGTACATACAAGTCATTTTTTAAATGTTGTAGTTCGTCTTGTAAAAATGTTACGAGTACATCATCTGTCAACAATTACACAGGTTCTGTTTCCATATTGCGGATTTTGGTTACGTAATATTATTTTCTAATTTCAGGTTGTGAATATATGATTTGGGCAAACAGAGCCGCAAAGAAGTACATTATGGGTTGTTGTTTTTTTTGCAGTTTTATCTAGAACAAGCGATGCTTAAACCTTTGTCTGATTCTTGTGAAACTATCTACACGACAGTTACCTAGGAGTTGACTTAGTGATGTCACTGATGGGATGTTTCTAAAAATCCATCCACTGTAAAATGTCTTCTCCAGTTGTCCTGCATATGTATTCGCTAATGAAGCTGTTTGTTCTGAGCCTGGTGCATAAAGGTTTAAACGATTAACGTGTCGGTGTCGAGATTTTTTTTAATGGTTTGGTTAATAATGCAGTTTGTAAATCCATATTTACCAAACAAATGATAGCTGGAGAGGAGACACCCAAATTAATAATGTAACATGCCACTGTTTGTGCATGAACAAAGTTATACTGCAATTTTGCTTAGATACGCGATTAAAAAAAATAAATGTTTTGAATCCCCGGCGGAACACATTCCATAAGAATCAGTGCTTTTATATATCGCCTTTAAACACATATATTTAAACACGTGTTTACGATTTAAATCAAAAACGCGATTCAAATCAATATAAATGTTCATTTTGTAACGCATAGGTGACTATTCATTGTTATTAAAAAGACTTAAATTCGATCATGTTGTGATATTTAGAAATATAAATTTGTTTGGTGCGAGTGAGGTTTTATTTAATCTCTGACCAAGGGAAACGTTTCATTTTTTCAAAGAAATGTTTGTTAAAAAATAAAGTCATAGTTCCAGTGGGATTTGATCACAGACCGTGTGACATACAGATGCAGCCATTCAAAATGGGTGAGGTATTTCGCGGCATACCCCGGTGGGCGTGTACTGCGACAGGGCTGTGTAGGGCTGTTTCGCCTGCCTGTTCATGCGAGCTGTCTTGTAGCCTACTGGTCTAGGTGCATAACTACCAACTGGCAGGTTGTGTGTTCAAATCAAGCTGGTGCTGGACTTTTCTTTTAACAAACATTTCTTTGAAAAAATAGGTAAGCAATATTATGGACAATCAATTGACTTTTATATTTCAAAATATCGCAACATGATCGATATTTGCGATATTTTGAACATATCTTCCCTTCTGACAGCGGTTCCTGCTTCTATTGTGTGTGTGTGTGCAACAGAGTAAATTTTTATAGAGAAATGGAGGCTGGACAGTATGCGTTACATGATAAACATTTATATTGATTTAAATCGTGTTCTGATTGAAATCGCAAACGTGTGTTTAATTATGTGTTTTTTAATCATAATCAGGCTAATGCATTTCTACATTTTCTATATGAACCAGCTTAGAGGTTCATACAGAAAGACAGCTTTTGTTTAAATTGAGTGTAAGGTAATTTATGCTTCTAAAGTCATGGTCAGCATTTATTATTGTACTGTGCTGTAAACTTTTTCTGTGCCTAGTCACATTATTTTATAGCGTTTTTATTGCGTTATTAAATCCGGTGGCGCTGTGTGTTAGTTTCCTGACTCCCATTATTTATACTGCGACACTGATCATTCATCTCTAAATAAACTTTATATAGCGTTTTAAGCGAATAGGTAATTAGATTGCTCATAAACCTAATCGCTTTTTCTACATAAACACAGCGTGATTGCTCTCTGAAAATGCTTTTCCTTTATTTTTAAAGTAGGCTCAGATTTCAACTATAGATCGTATTATTATAAACTTTCTTGGAAAAATGTATTTTATGTAAACCATGTTTGCTATTAATTCATTTAGGGCTAAAATACGTTCATTGTCTTCCAATCGAGTCGAGTTGACATTGGAAGCCTGCCACACCCGGACTGTTAAACCAACGCATTAGCACTTCGCCAGTATTGGCTTTAGTATTCCCCCCCTCTCCCCTCAATTCAATTCAATTCAAGGTGTTTTATTTGCATGACAGATGGGTACAAGCAGTGTTGGGTATGTATATTGTAACGCTTACAGCAGACAGGCACTGTGTAAGAGCCGGCGCACCAGAGCAGCACACCGAGGGAGCGTCTGCATTTATAACTTAGTTTTTAAAATTAGTCAAGCAATATGAAGCATCTCCTTTTACTTAGTGCCTGAGCATAAAAAGAATAGGAGCATACTGCAACGCGTGTGAAGTCCATAAACGATATTAATTTTGGAACTTAAACATACAGTATATGGCTGGTCTCGGTACTTTAAAGAAAACATACACACCAGTATTCCATTTCTCCCTAAACATTTTAAGCATCAAAGTCTTTAACTAACGCGATACCGGAGTCAAAAAGCATACTTTTAGAATTTGATTAAAAGGGAATATAATATGAAATCGCGTATCTCAAGAATTTAAAGACCAGACAATCGCAAACTCGTTTTCAATAAAATTATTTTATTCATTCAGAGGTTTGTGAGAGGGACATCCAGCAGGGAGAGACACAGTAAATTTCAAAAGTCACAAGATTTCGAAACACGAGGGCGGCGTAGCGGTCGGCTCTTGCTTTCCCGTCTATGCCGATGCACTGCAAGTACAAGCCCCCCTCCATCTCCTGGGTGATGGGTAGCAGTTGGACATCTGGGAGAATTATTCGTCCCACTGGCGTCTGTGAATTCCACTGTGCTTCCTGGGGGGAGATAGACGGCGGGGACAGCATCAACAGATTCCTGCGCGGTGGTGAACTGAGAGGCCGGGATGGAGTGTCCTGAGGCGGTGTGTGCTCTGCGGGGGGCAGAGCTTCCGCCAGGCATTGCAACCTGCGAGGCGGGGAGAGGCACTTTTCGGGAGACAGCTGCTCAACTGTTTGACTGCTGGAACATACTGTCTCCTTCCTCTGCATTTTCAGGAGTGTCTCTAGCCTCCCAATCCTCCCCAGTAATGCATCGTACTGCTCCCGCTGCTGCCGAAATGTCTCCATACAGGTGCTGCTTCTACAGGTTGGCAACCTGGCCAGTGGCCGAGAGCAGAGACCCACGGCCTGTGGCAAAATAACATAATTCATGTAAGAAATAAAGTCACACAGTAGTATTCATCAGTCGCGGAACAGAAGTCAAAATAAACTTTTCTTACCGCTTTCTTTTTTACTGTCCTGGTGGTAGATCGTTTCGCCCGTGCGGTGTTTTCTTGAAGAACAGGCTACGAAGAAATAATTATAATTGAATTTAAAATTCAAAACGGCAATAATACCTTGTAATATGCGCTGTAATCGCGTATTCAGATGAAGTCTGCTGTATTTGCTTACCCTTCGCTCTTTGGAAGCTGGGGCGGCAGAAGCACCCTGTCTCTTCCCGTAAAAGGTCTTGGTCTCCATACTGTACTATGGTCGCTGTAGTGCAGGTTCGCAGTTTTTTTTTTGTGATGGGAGCTCACCCAATCCCTTGGTGTCTTTATGCTATATTCACATGTACGGCTAGAGTGTGTTCATTGTCTTCCAATGAAAGGCGGGTGCCTTTTGCCGAAGTCGGGAGACATTGGAGGCTTGCCACACCCGGACTGTTAAACCAACGCATTAACACGTCAAAGCGCATTGAGGACCCGGGCGCAATAGTTGTTTTGTCCCTTGATTTACTGATCTGCATTAACTAAATCTTGTCAGTCAGGTCTTTTTTTCTCTATTTCAATTGTCGTTTACACATGCACGACTTTAAAAGCTAGCAAGACAGGTTTCGATTCACATTAGCTGGCGAGCCTTGTTAAAAAAAACAATGATAATGTAACATGCCACTGTTTGTTCATGAACAAAGTTATACTGAGATTTCCTTAGATACGCGATTAAAAAATAAATAAAAATTTGAATCTCCTGCGGAACACATTCCATAAGAATCAGCGGTTCTACAATATATATCGCCTTTAAAGGTGGCTTCTCAAAACGCTTTACGGGATAAAAACAACCAGAACAGCAGCAACAACAATATTGTATTTCATTGCACTTTGAAAACCAAGTAATAACTTAACTCAGTACGTGCAAACGTTTTGTATGTTGCTGTCGTGAATGCCTGCGTACCCATAAGTATCTTATTTGCCTTGAGTCCTGTCTACAGTATATTTGTCCCCCTACCCCCTCTCTCCCTCAATTCAATTCAATTCAAGGTGTTTTATTTGCATGACAGATGGGTACAATTCTTGTTGGGAATGTATACTTTGATATTTACACCCGGCGCGGCACCGAGGGAGCGTCTGCATTTATAACTTAGTTTTTAAAATTAGTCAAGCAATATGAAGCATCTCCTTTAACTTTTAAGTCCCTTACTGTATTTTTGTATTATATTCCCTATTAATCAAACTCTAAGAGTATGTATCGGCTTGTCAGTCAGGTCTTTTTTCTCTATTTCAATTGTCGTTTACACATGCACGACTTTAAAAGCTAGCAAGACAGGTTTCGATTCACATTAGCTGGCGAGCCTTGTTAAAAAAAACAATGATAATGTAACATGCCACTGTTTGTTCATGAACAAAGTTATACTGAGATTTCCTTAGATACGCGATTAAAAAATAAATAAAAATTTGAATCTCCTGCGGAACACATTCCATAAGAATCAGCGGTTCTACAATATATATCGCCTTTAAAGGTGGCTTCTCAAAACGCTTTACGGGATAAAAACAACCAGAACAGCAGCAACAACAATATTGTATTTCATTGAACTTTGAAAATTGCATTTGAGCACGGTTTTTGACTTTTTTTAAATTGCATTTTGGGCGCGGACAGCACATACAAGGGTTAATGAACTGCGCCAAGAAATGTAAAATAGTTTTCTTTAGGTGTGAGGCTAGGAGTGGACCGCAGCAGGCATAATCAGCAAACCAGGAAAACAAAGAACAGGACAGGTGAGATGTGTATCCAGAAAGCGAGTGATCAGAAAAAGGAAATGGTGTTACGCCCAGGTTTTCGACCCAATTGTTTTAACTTGCTAATGCATCAGACACATTTCCTGGCATATTGTGTTTTAAATAAAATAGGAGTGTCTTTCCCTGGCATTAGCTCATCGGTATGGTGTAAGTTTTATCTGTATCATACCATACAGTATATAGGTACAGAATTCAAGCTGCACCACTGTATCGCTTTGGTAAGGGGACGGACAATGACCAAAATCACGAAGACTCTCTCACACCAAATAATGAAGATGAAAAGAAATGGGAAGTCAACACGGGACATTGTACAGCAGTTGGCTTCGATGGACATCTTCGTTTCTGAAAGCACAGTGAGACGGCATTATAAAGGGGAGAGGAGGCAAAGAGAATCTAAACTGAGGACGATTCAAAGGTAAATAAATTTCTAAAAATACCTTTCTTGCATGTAAATACAACTACGCACATTATTTTTAAAACTAACTGCTGATCTCTTTTTTTTCAAGTCCTATTCTGCGAGCTATCGACAAACTGACCGATGAAAATGATGAGCTACCGGCGATGCAAGTCCAAAGACGGCTATGGGCTGACCTCGGTGCGAATATAAGCCCGACATCGATAAGAAGAGTACGCAGGAGGCTTGGATGGAGATACAGAAAAACCAACACATGCCCCATGATAAGGCTAAAAAACAAAGAGGAAAGACTCAAACAAGCGCTCCAATGGATTGAACAGGGGGAGGCATTTCAGGATGTACTTTTTACTGACGAAACAACAGTGGCTCTGGAACAGTTTTCAACAATGGCATTTTGCAAAAAGGGGAGACATGTGGACAAGCCAAAGCCCAAACATCCACTGAAGGTACACGTCTGAGGGGGTATATCTAGAAGAGGCCCGGGACCACTTCTTATTTTCGAAGGAATTATGGACCGTGTATTCTTCGAGGAAGTCGTGGTCACACAGCATGCTGCCCCATATATCAGGGAGCAGTTTGGATCAAGGCACCGTCTCTTTCAAGACAACGATCCGAAACACACAGCAGCAAGGGCGAGGCTTATAGCAGAAGGAGTGAACTGGGTGAAAACTCCAGCCGAATCCCCAGATCTAAATCTGATAGAAATGGTTTGGCATTCGTTGAAAGACTACATTCGGAAAACCGCTAAGCCCGTCACAAAGCAGGAACTGATCGATGCGATCTATAAATTCTGGGAGGAAGAACTGACCGAACAAAATTGTAACAATTTTATTAACAGGCTGTTTCGTGTTCTTCCTAGGATTGTTGACCGGGGCGGGGGACATTCGGGAATGTAAGTCAGAGAAAGACAGTCTCACGTTTGTTAATTATAATTATTTCTTCGTAGCCTGTTCTTCAAGAAAACACCGCACGGTCTACCACCAGGACAGTAAAAAAGAAAGCCGTAAGACAGAAAAAAAAAGAAAAGTTTATTTTGACTTCTGTTCCGCGACTGATGAATACTACTGTGTGACTTTATTTCTTACATGAATTATGTTATTTTGCCACAGGCCATGGGTCTCTGCTCTCGGCCACTGGCCAGGGTGCCAACCTGTAGAAGCAGCACCTGTATGGAGACATTTCGGCAGCAGCGTGAGCAGTACGATGCATTACTGGGGAGGATTGGGAGGCTAGAGACACTCCTGAAAAAGCAGAGGAAGGAGACAGTATGTTCCAGCAGTCAAACAGTTGAGCAGCTGTCTCCCGAAAAGTGCCTCTCCCCGCCGCGCAGGTTGCAATGCCTGGCAGAAGCTCTGCCCCCCGCAGAGCACACACCGCCTCAGGACACTCCATCCCGGCCTCTCAGTTCACCACCGCGCAGGAATCTGTTGATGCTGTCCCCGCCGTCTATCTCCCCCCAGGAAGCACAGCGGACTTCACAGACGCCAGTGGGACGAATAATTCTCCCAGATGTCCAACTGCTACCCATCACCCAGGAGATGGAGGGGGGCTTGTACTTGCAGTGCATCGGCATAGACAGGAAAGCAAGAGCCGACCGCTACGCCGCCCTTGTGTTTTGAAATCTTGTGACTTTTGAAATTTACTGGGGGTGGACCACGTCTGTAAATTTCGATGGGTCCAGAGGCAAAAGTGCTTTGCCTTGCAATCTCCGGGAAACCATTAGTACGATGGTGAATCGGAGATTCTCAACCCTTGCTGCGTACGACTGGAAAAGAATTCGTGATCGGATCAACGAAATGCTTCGTAGGAGGAGGCGGTCTTTTCCTCTTGTCTAACAGTCTGTCCACAAACAAAACATTCCTGTTAGACAAGAGGAATTGAAAAAAAACAATTTTGTCAATGAAAACCGGTGTGTGTGTCTCTCCCTGCTGGATGTCCCTCTCACAAACTGCTGAATGAATAAAATAATTTTATTGAAAACGAGTTTGCGATTGTCTGGTCTTTAAATTCTTGAGATACGCGATTCCATATTATATTCCCTTTCAATCAAATTCTAAAAGTATGCTTGTTGACTCCGGTATCGCGTTAGTTAAAGACTTCGATGCTTAAAATGTTTAGGGAGAAATGGAATACTGGTGTGTATGTTTTCTTTAAAGTACCGAGACCAGCCATATACTGTATGTTTAAGTTCCAAAATTAATACCGTTTATGGACTTCACACGCGTTGCAGTATGCTCCTATTCTTTTTATGCTCAGGCACTAAGTAAAAGGAGATGCTTCATATTGCTTGACTAATTTTAAAAACTAAGTTATAAATGCAGACGCTCCCTCGGTGCGCTGCTCTGGTGCGCCGGCTCTTACACAGTGCCTGTCTGCCGTAAGCGTTACAATATACATACCCAACACTGCTTGTACCCATCTGTCATGCAAATAAAACACCTTGAATTGAATTGAATTGAGGGGAGAGGGGGGGAATACTAAAGCCAATACTGGCGAAGTGCTAATGCGCTGGTTTAACAGTCCGGGTGTGGTAGGCTTCCAATGTCAACTCGACTCGATTGGAAGACAATGAACGTATTTTAGCCCTAAATGAATTAATAGCAAACATGGTTTACATAAAATACATTTTTCCAAGAAAGTTTATAATAATACGTTACAGTATGCTCCTATTCTTTTTATGCTCAGCTACTAAGATTGCCCTTCAGTGGTAAAATTCAATATCTACAACAGGCACAGTAAAGACATTTACAGTAAGTCTTTCTACGACAGACCAACGGACCACGAGTGCCCCTGTCGGTCAACCAATCACGCACCACAGTATTTTGCGTCATCGCGCGTCACAATGCACAACGCCGTAGCCAATTACCTCCGGTACGTGTCTGTACCGCGCACTTTGAATGGCTGCATCTGTAGGAGTCAGGAACCTAACCCACAGCGCCACCAGCGCAGTCACATGCAAAGTGCTGAAAAAGCACTACAGAAACATTATACATAGAAGCATAAATTACCTTACACTCAATTTAAACACAAGCTGTCTTTAGCCCTCTAGGCTGGTTCATACAGAAATGTAGAGAACCAGGCTCAGAACAAACAGCTTCATTAGCGAATACATATGCAGGATATTTCTGGTTTTCCGAACTCATACATCAGAAAGACCACCGAAACTAAAATTATTCTGCAGTTAGGATCACACATTCTCCCTTCCCTTAACGACAGATTACTGTTCTTTTAAATTTTCTCCATTCATTGGAAGTTTCATTTCACACCTCTTGATTGGCCTCTCTTTCTGTCCCCTGCTCCCGCCTCTCACTCCTCCTCCCTCCCAACCTTTGTTCTCCCGCTACTTTACCTTTGCCTACTGCCCTGTCTCTCTCACACCTGAAGAAGGCTCCACGGCCGAAACGTTGTGTTCTCTTTCTTCTTTTTTTCAGCATGGAATAAACCTATTACTTGTTCCTAGATAAAACTAGACAACCCATAATGTACTTCTTTGCGGCTCTGTTTGCCCAAATCATATATTCACATAGTGAAATTAGAAAATAATATTACGTAACCAAAATCCGCAATATGGAAACAGAACCTGTGTAATTGTTGACAGATGATGTACTCGTAACATTTTTACAAGACGAACTACAACATTTAAAAAGTGACTTGTATGTACTTGATATCTCTAATCAATCCACGGTGATATAGTTAAAGCAGAGTCCCCGCACTGCATTAAAACAAAAACGAAAACTAAAACGCCCTGGGCATACCGTTTCGCTCTTCTTATCAGTTGCTCAAAAGTAATTTGACCGTATGAAATGCATAATATAAACCTAGAAACTTACGTGAGGAGTATTTACGTAGTATCGGTGTCAAGACATACCTCTCAAATACTGTAAATCAAGTTAAAAATATCTCAAGACCGATTCTGGTCATAATGAAACCATGTTTTGTGTATGTTTTCTTTAAAGTACCGAGACCAGCCATATACTGTATGTTTAAGTTCCAAAATTAATATCGTTTATGGCCTTCACACGCGTTACAGTATGCTCCTATTCTTTTTATGCTCAGCTACTAAGATTTCCCTTCAGTGGTAAAATTCCATTTGAATATTCAATACTATAACAGGCACAGTAAAGACGTTTACTGTAAATCTTTCTACGACAGACCAACGGACCACGAGTGCCCCTGTCAGTCAACCAATCACGTACTGCGGTACCGCGTGTCATCTTGCGTCAAAATGCGCAACGCCGTAGCCAATTACCTCCGGTACGTGTCTGTACCGCGCACTTTGAATGGCTGCATCTGTACAGGTATATATCTTTGAAGCCTCTTGACAGCTAACCGACACTTTTATCTTCCTCCCTCTCCAACAGTACCCTACCACTGACTACCAAAAGGAAGAGGTATCCGCCATTTCCCTTCTTATCAGCAGTAAGGAGCTCCCCCAGGAGGTGAATCGGCTCATCATTGAACATTCGCAGGTATCTCAATTTTACCTCCTCCCCAAAATCCACAAACCGGACACCCCTGGACACCCCATCGTATCAGCATGCAACGGTCCGACTACTTACATCTCAGCCTTTGTCGACAGCCTCATGAGACCGCTGGTTGAACGTCTTCCCTTATACATCAAGGACACCAACCACGCGCTCCAATTTTTTAATGCTTTACAATTTCAGGGCCCTTAATGCTACATTTTTACCATGGACATCACATCTCTTTACACCATCATTCCCCATAATGACGGCCTTACAGCCCTCAAGCACGCGCTGGACAAATGCGCAGTGCTTGATCCACCCACCCACACCCTGGTATACCTAGCAGCATTGGTTCTCACACTGAATGCTTTCTCATTCAATAACCTTTTTAAAACCAACATGTTAGTGAAGTTGCCATGGGCACCAGAATGGGACCCAGCTATGCCCATATTTTTGTCAGTCAGGTAGAAGAACACTTCTTCGCTTCCTACACTGGCTCATCCCTGACCTCTACAAGCGATACATTAATGATTGTGTTGGTGCCACCACATACTCTAATGACCAGCTTAAGTACTTTCTGCATCACTTCATCAACTTCCACCAGTCCGTCAAATATACAGTTAACATATCTTCCACTACTCTTTTGTTTCTAGATATCACCTTCTCCATTAACTACCCCCAACTCTCTACTTCAGTCTATTACAAACCCACAGATTCACACAGCTATCTCCTGTATAGCTCATTTCACCCCAAACACATTAAAAACTCTCTCCCTTTTTCACAGATCCTTCGGCTATGATGATTTTGCAGCGACGACATCGATTTCCAGAACCAAGCCCTCAGAATGTACTCTTTTTTCATGAACAGAGGGTACTCTAGCACTGCTATTGACGGGGTCCTTGCCGGAGCCAAAAACACCCCTCAGACCATCAACTCAATCGGGAACTCCCACCGTAACAACTGCATTCCTTTGGTGATTCCCTTCCATCCTAACACACTTCCTATCCCCAGGACTATTGACTACAACTTTTCCCTCCTACAGGATGATCCCTCCATTGGGGCCCTCTTTTCTGACCGCCCCATCATCTCATATCGCCGACCACCTAATCTGCGTAACCTTCTTGTTCACAGCTCCCTTGACCATCCTCAGCAACATTCCACACCAGGCACTTTCCCTTGCAACAGAGCTTGCTGTATCACCTGCAAGTACACATCTAACACCACACTCATTCAAGACCCCTCAGGACAATTCCGGATCACTCAGATGACATCTTGTACCTCCAGCAACCTCATTTACTGTATTTCTTGCAGTAAATGCCCAGCCATCTACATTGGAGAAACAGGAAGGAGACTCGGAGACCGCTTCAGAGAACATTAGGGCTGTGAAGATTAAAGAGTTCTCCAAGCCCATTGTTTCTCATTTCACCTCTGATGGCCATGATCACACTAATCTCTCCATCTGCATTCTCAAAGATGGTTTTCCTAACTCATACATCAGAAAAACTAAAGAAATGAAAATTTTTTGCAGTTAGGATCACACCTTCCCCCTTCTCTCAACAACAGACTACTTTTCTTCTAAATTCTCTCTATTCATTGTAGATTTCATTTCACACCTCTCTTCACCTATCCTGACTTCACTCTTCCTAATTGGCCTCCTGCTCCTCCTCTCTCCCAGCTTTTGTTCTCCTATGCTACATTACCTTTGCTTACTGCCCTGTCTTTCTCACACCTGAAGAAGGCTCCACATTACTTGTTCCTTTGCAGCCTATGCATGCTGACACAGCAACCCACCTGAACTACTTATTAGTAGTACTATAAGGAATTCTAAATAACAAACAATGAGGATCCCTCAGGATATAACCAATGTTTGAGTGAGAATATCTTTGATAATGTTTGCAAAGAATCTATAATGGTGCAGAAAGGTGCCAAAAATGCTAAATAAACAAGGAATGATATCAATTTTTCTGTGTTGACGGAAAGAAGTAGCTGAATTAGTTGAAAACAACCTAGTAAGTTAAATGAGATGAAATATTAAATTAAACTTAATCAGACGTTAACATAACTATCATATAACTAATTACAATTTCTCTCCCTCTCTGAACTTTGTCTAACGTTTTTTTTTATAAATGGCTATGATATCAGAATATGGTTTCAGAATGTTTTAGAATATCCCTAAAGACATGACAAAAGAAGTGAACCAGTGGCATTTGTTATGTTTTCAATGCCTCTTGGAATATACAGCATGTAATTATATTGGATGGAAAATAATGCATGATTCTGCATTATTATATCACATTTGCCATTAGAAATAATTATATTTAACTGTAGGGAGATGTAGCTTTTACTGTACCTTCAATATCGCTCAGTCAAAAGACAAACAGCAGATCCAACAACAAAAACATTTAGGATTTGTTGGTATTGGTTTCCTCCTGTTCATGTTATTGGACAGGAAGTGGAAAACAATTAACTAAAGACTGTGACTGGCTACATCACAGACTATCTGGCTACATCGTCTAATTCTAAGTATTTGTAAACATGCATTAGCTTACAAAATGAAAATTATATCAAAGTTGCTTAGCTACAGACAATTTAAGTAAGATGTATTACAATATGAGTAATTTTGTAAAGTAGCAAACAATTGTTTATTAATTTTAATAAAAATCCATTCAATTGCATAAAGTCACACAAATGCAGACTCTCAAGCTATTCCTAAAATGGGTGTTTTCAAATGTGAGTCATCAAACCTGGAAGCAGTGATTGGAAACATAACAATTAAAGAAGGATCTAAGACAAAAAAGTGGTTTAAAAAATGTATGTACAATGTTATTATACAACATAATTTGATTATCAGAATTATAGATATACATCTCCATTATACACTTTTGTCCAATTATTTATGAATATTTTTTTATTTGGCTCTGTTGTCTATATTCATAAAAATAGAGTAGCTCACTAAAAAAAAACTTTATAAGGCATTGCATAGAACACACAAATATTATGAAACTCTGTCAAATTCCTTTTTTGCATAATGTCTAAAGAATTAAATCACACCCCCTTAGGTGACAAACATCTACAGCAATGAGTAGGAAGTTTTGATCATGTGCATTAATTCAAAGAACCAATCACTTTGGACAGAGGCCGAACCTTTCTTGTCTGAAACATATAAATGAACTGTTTTGGAACATTTTAGCTAAAGGAAATGTTAGGAGTGACTCTAAGCAGAAGACATCTCATGCTTCAAAGGACAACAAACAGCAATCCCACAGTATCTTGATTTTCCAGGTGTCAGACTCCTGCTCCTGAACAACCTTCCATCCAGCACAGGTACCAATACCCTAATGTGTTCTGTTTTTCAGGATAATAGTCAGCATTATTAATACAGACTTCATTCATTTTCAGTGCTTGTGAAACTTATGAATTACAATGTATTTTGTTTTAATAAGGTATTAGGCAGAGGATTCTTAATGAAGACTCAATGTGCTCAGACAAGTGTCTCAAATGATACTGTATAATCCTCTAACAACTGACTGAGGAAAAACATGAGATTGTAGCAACAAATAGAACAAGAGTATTCATCAGAAATGATTTTTTTTCATCAGTTTAATAGATTCTATCCTCATGTTCCAAATAAAAGTCTATCTGTATCCAAAGTCTATATCCAGCATATAGTACAGACAATGTTGACAATGCATGCTTGCATCCTGTATCTCTTGTGTTGTCACTAAATTTGATGTGTGTAGATGTGAAGAATAAGTGTTCTCATCGTCATAAACCTTAAAGGTCTCATTTTCACTTGAGCACCCTTCCACAGTTCTCTATCCATGACATGGTTATTTATATTTTCTTTCATTTTCAATTTTTTTTTGTTTTCATAAAACAAAATTACAGATACAAAAAGTAGGCGAAAATCCCCTAAGAAAGGTAACAAATGAGAGTTGGCTGTTCGACCCATCTAAAATCGTTGATTTCTTTGCTTTCTTGACATACACTAACAATCAGCTGCATAGAAGTTGGTTTGGTCACCTCATACAGTACCTTTAAAGACATACAATACAAATAAACAACATGTCAACAAAGAGGATAGTGGAATGCATCCACCCAAACCATTCACACACCATCTTAAACACACACCAGTACTACAAATACTAACAGTGGGGCCTGTTAGAGTAACACTGAGCCATGCAAACATTTAAAAAAGTTAAAGCTCACAGTTTATGCACCTCAAAATCTCTGGGTAGGGGCTGTTACAGAACCTAGTGGTCCTTGTCATAATAGACCTGAGCCACCTACCAAAGGGGAGAGAGGTAAACAGAGGCTGGTGATAGTGGGAAGAGTCAAAGAGGATCTTTACAGCTCTGTTTTTCAGTCTAGAGAGGTAGAGTGTGTCCACAGAGGAAAGGTGGTCTCCTACAGTTTTGGATCTGATATACTCTACACTACTGTCTCTAGCTGCTTCTTCTCCAGGTGTCACGCCCTCTGCAGCCAGAGGGCGCTCCTTCTCTGTCATGTCCCTAGTTTCTGGTCTGTTGTCCTTCCAGTCCCTCTCTTTCCCTTGGGTTATATATTTCCTGGTTTTGCACTCTGTCCTTGCTCAGCATTGACGTTCGGATGACCTGAGACCTGCCTAGCACCAGGGTGCCCCACGTCCACTCCCTGAGGGCATAGGTTTCTATACGGCATTCCTGAACTCTTTGCACTAATGAGCCTGGGCCTTTTTCCCGTCTCGCCGCTACACATATGGGTCTTTTTCCTCTCTCCTGCTCCCCACGGTTAGTCCCTTTGGACATCAGTGACACCAGGGCTCCATCCCACACACTCCGAACATCTTTAACTGTATCAAGAAGAACAGCCTCTGTTGAGCTTTCTTCACCATGATGGACATGTTGACCTCCCATTTAGAGTGTGGGAGATGGTGATGCCAAGGAACTTCAAATTCTCCACCACCTCTACAGTCTGAACACTGATGTACAATGGTGAGAGTGCTCCTTAGCCTCGCCTAAAGTCCATCACCAGTATTTTTGTTTTACTGACATTTAGTTCTAGGTTTTTTTCAACTAATTCAACTACTAAATTCCTTCGTACAGACTCATCACTTGTTTGTGATATGCCCTGTGAGAACAGTGTTATCAGTGAACTTGAACATGTTCCATATAACTCATGGAAACTCCCTTTAGTTCAGATTATTTGTCATACACACAAGTGAAGTGCTTATTTGCATGTATCCTCCAATACAAAGACACTAACCTAACATTAAACCTAAACACAGAACCACAGCTGTCACAATAAAGTTAAATAACATCAGTGTGAGTCAGTGGAAGATGTATTGTAGAATTCGATAGTCTGACAGGTTGTGGGAATAAGCTGTCTCTGAATCTGGAGGTACATGCCTTTATGCTCCTTCAGTATAACGCTTACCAGAGGGTAGTGGAGATAAAAATGAGAAACCAGAATAACTGTAATCCTTAGCAATACTCCCGGCCTTCCTGAGACAGTGAGTTGTAAAAAGTCCTCAATAGAGGGAAGCTGTACTTCAATGATGGACTGGGTTGACCTGAGCACCCTTTGTGTCACAATTCGGTCAGACAACGAGCTGCTGGCAAAACATACTGTAATAACAAATGCGGACACACTTTCAATAGCGCAACTATAGTATAGTATATAGTAAAAATATATTAAGATAAACCAAATGTTATCAACTGTCTGAGGAAGTAAAGGCACTGTTGTGCCTTCTTTGTAGCCCTAGTTACATGTTGGTACCAAGTTAAATCATTAGTAACAAAGGTACCCAGAAACTGCTAACCACCTCTACAGCCACCCCATTGATGTGAATGAGGTTATGTTCCCCACCCTGCTTTCGAAAATCAATCACCAGCTCTTTAGTTTTGCTGACATTGAGGGAGAGATTATTGTCAAGGCACTTGGGGCTTTGTCTGGCCACACAATTGAAGGAAACAAGGAAAACAGCATGGGGCTAAGCACACAACCCTGAGGGATGCCTATACTGGCAGTCAGCGTGGAAGAGAGCCTTCCATCAACCCTCACGGTCAGTGGTCTGCCAGTCAGGAAATCTAGAACCCTGCCGCAAAGAGAGGTGCTGAGACCCGATAATTAAGCTTGATGAATAGTTTGGATGGAGCTATAATGTTAAAGATGGAGCTGTAGTCTATCAATAGAATTCTAACATGTGTCTTTATCATCCAAATGCGCCAAGGCAGTGTGAAGTGCCAGGGAAATAATAATAATAATAATATTAATTAATAATTGCTTAAACTTATATAGCGTTTTTCTGGACACTCCAGTCAAAGCGCTTTACTGGTAATGGGAACTCCCCTCCACCACCAGAAGTGTGCAGCATCCACCTGGATGATAAATAAATAGCATCAATAGCAGCAATAACCTCAACCAAATGTTTCCAGTAGTTGCACATTGAGCACATTAAAGATATTTTGGCCCCTTCTTCTTTACAGTGTTTCAATTAATTGGTATTTTGGGGATGTCTTGCATGAATGGCTTACCTCAGGTCATACCACAGCATTTCACTTGGATCAAAACTCTGACTTGGGCATTACAAAATGTTAAATTTTCTTAGTTTAAACCAGTATATGTAGATTTACTCGTGTGTTTAGGATAATTGTCCTGCTGCATGACGCAACTTCTATTAAGCTTCAGATCACAAATGGATACCCTGACATTCTCCTGTGGAATTTGCTGATACAACTTGGAATTTATTATTCCTTCAATTATTCCATAAAACCATGATTCTCCCTCCACCATGCTTCATGGCTGGGATCAGGTTTTTGTGTTGTCATGTAGTGTTTTATGTCCTCCAAACATAATATTGTTTACTTATTCCAAAAAGTTCCACTGGTGTCTCATCTGTCCACAGAATATTATTCCAGTAGAGTAGTGGAACATCCAGCTGGTGTTTCTCAAACATGGGCAGCAATGTTTTTTTATAGCAGGGGTTTCTTCTATGCTATCATCCCATGGACACCACTTTGTTCAGTGTTCTTATTGTGGACTCATGAACACAGACATTAGCCAGTGCAAGAGATGTCTGCAGATTCTTACCTGTTACCCTAGTGTTCTTTGTCACCTCCTTGAGATTGTATGGCTGATTTTTGTTGGACAACCACTCCTAGGGAGAGTAACAGTTCTACTGAATTTCATCCATTTGTACACTATCCGCATGACTGTGAATTGATGGAGGCCAATGTCTTTAGAAATGCTTCTGTAACCTTTTTCAGCCTTATGAGCATCAACAACTCTTCTTCTCTTCTTTCTGGTCCTTTGAAACCTCTTTTGTTTGGGTCATGTTTCACTTCAACATATCTTTGTTATGAAGAGCAGATTCTGTTGGTACCCAAACATTATGGAATTTTTTGTAGGGCAGGACACCTCAAACTAACACATGAATGTCATCTCATTGATGTGAACTCCAGACTCCAATAACCCCCTTTAATAGAGATCATTATCCAAGCGGTTCACATACATTTTTTGAACATAGACAGAGAATGTTTAAACAATGTGTTTAATATAGACAAGAAAAGGTATAATCGTTTGTGTGTTATTTATTTTATCAGATTGTGTTTATCTATTATTAAGACTTAATGAAAATTAGCACATTTGACGAAAAATCTATGAAGGAATACTGATAGCTCCAAGGGGTTCACAAACTTTTTCTCACGACTGTAGATTCCTGTTTCTTCTTCACAATGACTGTGTCATATATTGTTCTTCTGTACAAACACGAAGAAAGTTGAAAATATAATTAAACTTGGAAGTTTTTGAATTTACTGATATCTGTCTCTACATTTCAGTACAGTTTTGGCAGAAAGACAATATGGGAGCTGTAGCATCTTCAATTTCATCTGCATCTTTAGTTCATGCTGGTGGAAATGTCATAATTAACCTACGATCTGCAAGACCAAGCTCCAAACTCCATGTGGCAAATGCAACTGGGAAGCCACTTCGTATATTTTCTGGAGTGGAGAAGAAGGAGCTTGAAGAAATGGTGCTACATGTCGGTGGAGAGTCCAGCACCAAGAAAGTTTTTAAGTCTGATCTCAACGACCAATACATTCAACTCGACATCAACACACTTCTACCGTTTCCTGAGAAAGGTGTGGACTACGCTTGTGTATTCATGGAAGATGAGCATGACAGAAATACTTGCCTGGAAACCGTTGTGCTCAACTACAGTGTCACTCCTGGAAAATCTTTCATTATTGCAGCTAACCACAGCATCAAGATCCACAAGTTAGGAGCAGGCCCCTGGGTGGATGAAGAAGGGCATGACCACTCTACAAAGTAGATTTACAGTAACACCTGATTATTTTCGATACCAAATAGATCAAAAAGGAGAATCAATCTTTCAACAAATATAATTGATAGTATTCTTTGCTCAACTAGCATATTTGTCTGCAAAATTATAGATTCTTTGTAAACATTATCATAGACATGCTCACTTAAACATTGAGCGTATGCCACAGTGTCCCCAGATGTATTCAACCCCATTGATGAAAGAAGTTAAAAAACATCAGTAGAAATGAAACAGGTTTGCAGATACAGTAGTTCAACATGTTTAAACAATTCTTAAATGTTATACTGTAATCATAATAATGTTGCACAGAACAATGTTGTATTCGCCATGAATAGTTCATTGAATTCCTGAGTACACAAGAGTTACACTTTCATACCCCTGTAGTTAGTATGTTTTTAGTCCTGCACTGCATCCTCTTGTCCTGTGCATTGAGGTTTTGCTTGTTCTGATGATGAATTTTGACTCCCTTAATGAAGAATGTGGTTTTTGAACCTGTTGTTAACTGCTTTCCTGAAGCGCAGAATCATTCATTTGTACGTGTCTCTGACATGTATGTGGATCCCTTTGGATTTCTAGACATTCTATTCAATTTGCAAGGTGTTTTCCCAGTACACTTTTTTTATTATTTCCTTACCAATGTTCCTATACTTGACCTCTTCATTTCTAAAATCTCACTAGCTTGTTAACTATACCTAAAATGGTGTGTTTGACACAGCTCACATCACTCAAATCAGAGGTGATGACTCTTTTTTTTTACTGTATCCGGTTCTTTATTCAGCTTTTGATCCATTCTTCTACATTACTTTAGATAAACCTTTTAATAAATACCTTATTAAAGAGGTTATAGAAGCCTAATTGCATCACTTATTACCCTTTCACCCATGTTCTAACTGCTCTATCCAAAACAGGATCGCAGGGGACTCGGAGCCTATCCCAGCAAGCAAGAGAATCAAGGCAGTATACACCCTGGACAGGATGCCAGTCCATCGCAGGACACACAGACATTCCCAAACACACTGACAATCATGCCAGCACCAATTTTCCCAGAAACCAATTAACCTATCAGTGTGTTGTTGGAGGAATGCAGAGCAACCAGAGGAAACCCATGTGAACACAGGGAAATGCACAAACTCCATGCAGACTTTATCCCAGGAATTGAACCCTGTGCAGCAGTGGTTAAAAGATAGCATCCTTACCACTACACCTCCGTACTGCCCATCACATATTATGCTTTAGTTTAATTGAGATACCTTGCTTCTTATGTAAAAATTGTAAAATGTAGCTACGCAGACAGACCTAAAACAGAGTGTCTCAGAGCCGACTTCAGAGAAACTAAAACCAACATCAAGATACAGATGCAGCCATTCAAAATGCACGGTACAAACCCGCGGTACGGTAAACTACCCACAAGCCACCGCAGGGCACCGCGGTAAGTGATTGGCTGGCCAAAATGGCCGACAGGGGCACTCGTGGTGCATTGGTTGGTAGTGAAAAGATTTAATCATACAATCTCTTTACTGTGCACATTTTAACTATTTAAATATTTTAATAGTATTGAATATTTATATGGAATTTGTTACGATCCGTGCCTCTCGGCAACGGAAGAGGCAGAAGTAGGTGTAGCCCCTATCCATCAGTTCACCTATCAGTTTTCCCATTCACCACCACACCCCCGTCTCATCCTACTTAAACACCTGTCCTTCCCTACCTCGTTGCTCAGTATTGGTTTTCCCTATCGAGCTTCCTGGTTGCGCTTCTTCTACTC
This sequence comes from Lepisosteus oculatus, assembly GCF_040954835.1. Lineage (NCBI taxonomy): Eukaryota > Metazoa > Chordata > Actinopteri > Semionotiformes > Lepisosteidae > Lepisosteus > Lepisosteus oculatus. The sequence continues at coordinate 5,120,778 of NC_090713.1, forward strand.
TGTGTTTGTCTTGGATTTCGGCTTACGGTTTTTCCCTTTGGACTTCGGCTTTTCGGATCTCGGCTTGGATTGGTACTTTCGCTCTGTCTTGGATAACTGGCTACCTCTGGATTCTCGGATTGCTCTACGGACTACGACTTCGGATCACACTTCGGCTTCGGTACACGTTCCCTTTCGGATATCTTGCTCCCCCTGGACTCTCGGCTCGTTCCTACGATTACGGTTTACTTTCGGTTTACGACTTGGCTTTGTTCGCTCCTGCAAGTGGGTTCACTCACTAGTTCGGTCCCTATTACCGAACTCTTAACAGAATACTGAGCCCTTTAACATGGACCCAGCGGAGCAACAGGAGATTCGCACAGCTTTGGATCAGCACGGACAAGCCTTACTCCAGCTCCAGGCTTCTGTCCAACAGATCTCTGCGCACCTGTCTGCAATGCCGCCCATCGGCAATCTAGGAAGCAACGCTGGAGCTGCCGCTTCGGCTCCACCCCCGCCAGCTGCTACACCTGGCCCTCGGCCTCTTTCACTAACTCCACCTGACAGGTTTGACGGCAACCCTACGAAATGTCGGGGCTTCCTAGCACAGTGTGCGCTGGTTTTCAGGCTCCATCCGGAAACCTTTTTTTCTCCTCAGGACAAGATCGGCTTCATAGTTTCACTGCTAACCGGCCGCGCTTTGGAATGGGCTACTGCTCTGCTTGATCATGAGGCTCCTGAAATTCAGGATTATGATCTCTTTTTAGGAAAATTTAAGGGTTTTTTTTGTGATCCTGTAGTTGGTCAAGACACTGCCTTCCGCCTCTCCTCCTTCCGCCAGGGCTGCCGGTCTGTACAAGACTATGCTATAGATTTTCAAGTAGCAGCAGCGGAGACTCACTGGAACAACGAGGTCCTAATTTTTTTTTTTCCGTCAAGGACTCAGTGAAGAAATAAAGGATCGTCTGGTAAATATGCCGCAATTGGGCAGTACCTTGGAAGAAGTAATTTCACGAGTATTGGAACTGGATATCAGAATTCGTCAAAGGAGTGCTGAAAGATCTCGGACCTCAATATTAAAGGCTCCTCGGCTTTCTCCTATCAGATCTTTCGACTCAGATCAACCTAGGGAAGTAGCCCGAACCCAGTTAACCCCGGAAGAACGAGAGAGGCGCCAACGAGAGGGTCGCTGCATGTACTGTGGGAAATTAGGACACTTTAAAGCGGCCTGCCCTGCCTCATACTCGTCCTTGAGGCGCAGCCCCCCTTCTCAAGTTCCTAAGGTGAGTGAGATTTCTCAATCCCCTCAGTTTTCCTCTGGATTTTTTATTCGTTCTACACTATTCTGGGGTACTGAAAGGAGACCTCTTCTAGCTTTTATAGACTCAGGGGTGGCAGGAAACTTTATTGATGCCTCCATCGCTCAAACTTGGAAATTACCTTTGACCCCGGTGACTACACCACTTCGTGTTCAATCGATCGACGGCTCCCCCGTATCTCCAGGACTCATTAGATGGCAAACTGAAATTATAAGTTTGCAGATTGGCGCCACCCATGTGGAAGACATCTGGTTTTATCTCCTTGAGACCCCAACACATCCTCTGGTGTTGGGCTTTCCTTGGCTACAACAGCATGACCCTAACATTTCTTGGTCCCGAAAAGAAATTTTAGCTTGGTGACCCAGATGTATTAAAGACTGCTGTCGTCTACCAGTACGAATTGTACTCACGGCGACATCCCCTTCAGGGGTTCCTACCATACCCCCTCAATATTCCGATCTACAGGAAGCCTTTGATGAGCAGGAGGCCTTGACCCTCCCACCTCATCGACCTTATGATTGTGCCATTGACCTTCTGCCAGGTACTATCCCTCCTAAAGGTCGTATTTTTCCGCTCTCCAGTTCTGAGTCTGAGGCCCTGAAAGTCTACATACAGGATTCTCTGAAAGCTGGACTTATACGTCCATCCACTTCACCAGCATGTGCCAGTTTTTTTTTCGTGGAAAAGAAGGATGGTGGGCTTCGTCCCTGCATCGACTATCGTGGTCTCAATGAGATCACAATCAAGAATCGGTACCCTTTGCCTCTAATTCCAGCAGCACTTGAGTCGGTGCATGGAGCCAAAGTCTTCACCAAACTGGATTTACGAGGGGCCTATAATCTAATCCGCATTCGGGAAGGGGACGAGTGGTAGACGGCCTTTATGACTACCCATGGACATTACGAATATTTGGTCATGCCCTTTGGTTTGGTTAATGCCCCAGCGGTGTTTCAGTCTTTTATTAATGACATCTTTCGTGATCTGCTACAAAGATTTGTCTTGGTCTATCTAGATGACATTCTAATTTTTTCTGATTCCTTCCAGGATCATGTTCTCCACGTCAGAGAAGTACTCTCCCGGCTCATCAAGAATAAACTGTATGTCAAACTGGAGAAGTGTACCTTCCATGCTTCAAGGATTCATTTTTTAGGTTATGTGATCTCTCCAGAGGGTGTGGAAATGGATTCGAGTAAAGTCTTGGCGATTACTGATTGGCCCACACCCAAGAACCTCAAACACATTCAACGATTTCTCGGCTTTGCTAATTTTTACAGGAAGTTTATTCGAAACTTCAGCTCGGTGGTCACTCCCATAACCTCCTTGACCCGTAAAGGACCAAGACAAGGCAAATGGACCCCTCAAGCCGTAGAAGCATTTCAGCGTCTGAAACACCTGTTCACAACAGCCCCCATCCTAAAACACCTTGATCCAACTTTGCCTTTTGTAGTCGAAGTGGACGCCTCTGGCCATGGTGTGGGGGCTGTTCTCTCTCAACGTCATGAAGAAAAACAGATTCTTCACCCATGCGCCTTCTTCTCCAAGAAGTTATCCCCTGCCCAAATGAACTATGACGTGGGTAACCGTGAGCTCTTGGCCATTAAGCTGGCATTGGAGGAATGGAGGCACTGGTTAGAGGGTGCTCATCACCCTTTTTTGATTTACACAGATCACAAAAACCTGGAGTACCTGCAGTCGGCCAAACGTCTTTGTCCTCGCCAGGCTAGGTGGTCCCTTTTTTTTTCCAGGTTTAATTTTTTGATCACCTATACTCCAGGTTCTAAGAACGTCAAAGCAGACGCCCTCTCGCAGCTCCATGACCCCCCTGAGGCCGAATTGACCCCAGAACCCATCATTCCATCTGGTAAGTTCCTGGCTGCGGTGAGATGGGACATTGAGGTGATTGTCCGACGAGCCTTGGTTGGGCAGAAGGTACCTCCTCAGTGTCCTCAGGACAAGTTATTTGTCTCTCATCCCGTCCGATCGGCAGTTTTACAATGGGGTCATGACTCCCGCTTCGCTGGACACCCTGGAGTCCACCGTACCTTGGATTTCATCTCCAGAGACTTCTGGTGGCCAACTATGGCTAAGGATACCAAGGAGTATGTCCAGGCCTGCGCTATCTGTTCCCAAATGAAGTCTTCCCGAATGAAGGCAGCGGGCCTACTTCAACCCTTACCCATCCCGGATTGTCCTTGGACCCACCTCTCAGTAGATTTTGTTACTGACCTTCCACCCAGCCATGGACACACAACTATTATGGTAGTGGTAGACCGTTTCTCTAAATCTGCTCATTTTATTCCCCTACCATCTTTACCTACAGCTCGACTAGCAGAATTGTTTGTACAACATATCTTCCGATTGCATGGCATCCCTAAGGATATTGTTTCAGATAGGGGCCCTCAGTTTGTCTCCCGGTTTTGGAGGGCCTTCTGTAAGTCACTGGGCGCCTCAGTCTCACTTACCTCAGCTTACCACCCTCAGGCCAACGGTCAGACAGAACGCATAAATCAGGAACTGCTGACCTATTTACGGACTTATATCTCCTCTACCCATGATAATTGGGTGTCCTTGCTCCCATGGGCTGAGTATGCACACAACTCATTGTATACTACTTCTACTGGCATGTCTCCATTTAAGTGTGCCTTAGGTTATCAGCCTCCTCTGATCCCTGACTCCCACCCCAACACAGAGGTCCCTTCGGTACAGGACTATATCTCTAACCTGAAGACCTTCTGGAGGAAGGCCAGAGCCACCCTTCTTCGCAGCTCAGCTCAGCAGAAAAAGGTAACTGATTGGCGCCGCCGGATCCCACCCAGACTTCGACGCGGTCAGTTTGTTTGGTTATCCACTCGTAACCTTCCTCTTAAGCAACCTTCTGGCAAGCTTGCTCCCAGGTACATTGGTCCTTTTCGTGTCCTCGCCCAGATTACCCCTGTAACTTACAGACTGGCCTTGCCTCCTACCCTTCGGATCCATCCTACCTTCCATGTTTCCCTCCTTAAACCCTTTCACAGATCCACCCTGTCTAAACCACAACAAAAACCTCCACCGCCTCGAGTGATTGATGGACTCCCTGCTTACACGGTCAATAAAATCCTGGATTCCCGATGGTCTCGTGGAGCCCTACAATATCTTGTCGATTGGGAAGGCTATGGTCCGGAGGAGCGCTCTTGGGTTTCGGAGAAGGATATTCTGGACCCCAATCTCATCAAAGACTTCCACCTTAACTTCCCGGATCGTCCCGTTAGGGCGTCAGGAGCCGCCCGTAGAGGGGGAGGTAATGTTACGATCCGTGCCTCTCGGCAACGGAAGAGGCAGAAGTAGGTGTAGCCCCTATCCATCAGTTCACCTATCAGTTTTCCCATTCACCACCACACCCCCGTCTCATCCTACTTAAACACCTGTCCTTCCCTACCTCGTTGCTCAGTATTGGTTTTCCCTATCGAGCTTCCTGGTTGCGCTTCTTCTACTCTGTGTTTGTCTTGGATTTCGGCTTACGGTTTTTCCCTTTGGACTTCGGCTTTTCGGATCTCGGCTTGGATTGGTACTTTCGCTCTGTCTTGGATAACTGGCTACCTCTGGATTCTCGGATTGCTCTACGGACTACGACTTCGGATCACACTTCGGCTTCGGTACACGTTCCCTTTCGGATATCTTGCTCCCCCTGGACTCTCGGCTCGTTCCTACGATTACGGTTTACTTTCGGTTTACGACTTGGCTTTGTTCGCTCCTGCAAGTGGGTTCACTCACTAGTTCGGTCCCTATTACCGAACTCGTAACAGAATTTTACCACTAAGGGGAAATTTTAGTAGCTGAGCATAAAAAGAAGAGGAGCATAACGCATCTGAAGGTCATAAACAATATTAATTTAGGAACATAAACATTACTGTATGTAAACTGTACTGTGTATGGCTAGTCTTGGTAGTTTAAAGAAAAAATACACACCTGTCTTCCATTTCTCCCTAAACATTTTAAGCATGAAAGTTTTATGAAACGGTGCCCAAATATGCGATTGCTGTATAGAATGAATTTTAATTTAAAAAAAATTATTTAACACGAAAATTAAGCTTTTTACATCTTCCGCCTGAGAACAGTCACCCGCTACCCAACGCAGAAACACAGCCACTAACTAGCAAAGAGAGGACATTAGCTAGCCAATATGATAAAGAAATAAATGATTATTTTGTTTATTTCTTTTGCACATTTATTTGAACATTTCCATCGATTGTACAAGCACTTGGAAACTGTCCAATCCCTAGTTCATCAGGCATTTTCTTTTACGCTGCGGGCATTCTCCCGGTCTGGCGCCGGTCTGTGTCTTCTAGGATATAATGCCAGTGATTTTTTGTTAAATTTGGGTTTCCAATAACGCTGCAGCAAACTCTTGTTTTTATGTCCACTATAACAGACAATCTCCTTTGCTTTTAACCGAGCGTTTAATAATTTCCTAAAATGAAAATGGTTTACTTTATTTCCCTCATGGGATCAATAAAAGTATCATCTATTTAAACTATGGGACAAAATTCTGGGGTCTCCCTATACCAGAGATTACGGTAGGGCTTCAGAATGGTGATTCGCTGACACCCCTCTGATTAGGGAAAAAAGACGTGTTGATCTGCTATACATACTGTACCAGGAAGAGGATTTCTTTCTATTCGAAACGTGTATTTTAAAAATTTAATTAAGAAGTAAAAACCTTACAGCGTACACAGATTTCTAAACTGATTAGGAGGAAGAAAAATCACTCGTGTTTCGTGCATAAAAAGTGGTTATTAACTATCGAAACCTGTTTTATTTATTTTATTTTTATTTAGATTAAGAGTTCCCGTCACCCCCATTCCATTTAAATCACAAACCCGTGTTTAAATGTCTTTTAACGTAAATCGTTATCTTTGTCTTCTGCATTATAATCTTCACCACTCTGTCCAGCAAATTAATAATAAACTTTATTTTATATAGAGTTTTAAACGAATAAGTAATTAGATTGCTCATAAACCTAATCACTTATTCTACATAAACACAGCGTAATTGCTCTCTGAAAATGCTTTTTCTTTTTCTTTAGGCTCAGATTTCAACTATAGATCGTACACTAATTACTAGCAGTAAATACTGATGTTTTGCTCTCTCTTACCACAAAAATATTAAAAATAATGTATTGTAGCTGGGATTAACTTTTTTTCAAACGTATCTCTACCTGCTGCGACTCGGAACTGGTTAAACATGACGACAACTCAGGCACCCAGAGATGGGGGGGGGGCGTCTTTCCACCTCCATAACTAAAATGCCAAATAGGAGTAGTTTTTAATTCAGTTTGAATTATAACTGTACATACTGTCTTCGTATTTGGCCAGGGATTTAAAAAGAGGGCGTGCCAAAATAAAACAATTATTGTGCCCGGCTTCTCAATGGAATCGCTTTAACATGCTAATGCATTGGTGTAACACTCTGTGTCTACAGTACATTGTGAACAAACCGGTTTCACAGGTATTTTCAACCCCCAACCAATGTTGTTTCATCGGTTGTTATCCTGTTAAGCGCTTTGAGGAGCCACCTTTAAAGGCGCTATATATAATAAAGTTTATTATTATTATTATTAATATTGATCATATTTTTCCTCCCAGAACTTGTAAATTGTTGTTGTTATTGTTGTTGTTATGCTGTAAAGCGCTTTGAGAAGCATACTGTCCAGCTTGTAAGGTGCATTCTTTTGTAAAATAAGAAGTAGAGCTTTGGGCTTATTAGTGCTCCTCTTATAGCAACCCAATGTAAATACATTTTGTCTCCAAATCCACCACCACTTGTATGAATCATAGCCCTGCCAAATGATGCAAATTCCGCTGCAATGGTTGTGTGCAGGAATTATTCAGTATGGCATCCATACCATCAGTATGACCCCCTAAAGTGCCTTTTGGGGGCGAGCAGCAGCTGCCAGGGGCCGGGACGACCCATCAACACATTGGAATTAACATTCGAATGTTTTTGTTTTACAAGTGTCAAAAGAAGCGATACACAACCTGTCTCCTCTATAACAGTTTACAGAAAAATTCCGCCAGAGTATCACAACATTGTCCAATAATACTCTTCTCGCGTCTAATTTTTAGTTAAGCAGGATTTGAGCTACAGACCATAACAGACCAAAAAACAGAATCCACCTGCAATTCGGGTGTTAACAAAACGTGTTTACAAAGAAAGTGAAATACAGTAATACTACCAGCTATATAGATACATAGATTTGGAAATTTAGATAATTAAATTAATTTAATTAATTAATTAAACCCTTCTGAATCGGTACCATAATCTCTTGTATACGAACGCCCCTGAAATTTTACTTGTTACTGTGTGATCAATTTTAAAGACGTAGATAAAAAAGTTTGGATTCTCATGTATCTGGTACAAGTATCTTTTAAAACAGTCTTTGTTGTGCTCTTGAGGATCCCTGTGATATGTTGAGCTCTGGTTGAATGATAAGTGTCGCAGTTTAAATAATTTTCGTTGTTAGAAATGATGAAACGCTCTGTTAAAAGCAAGGGAGTTTTTATGTCTGTTATACTAAAAGAAAATGCCCGAGGAACTAGGGATTGGACAGTTTTTCAGTGCTTGTACAATTGATGGAAATGTTCAAATAAATGTGCTAAAGAAATAAACAAAAAAAGTAATTTATTCCTTTATCATATTGGCTAACTAATGTCCCATCCTTGTTAGTTAGATCAAAGAAATGTTTTTTGTCGATAAAAAAATAAAGTCTTTTCATTTAAAATGACGGTTACAAATAATGTGGACCGGCGTAATACTTTGAGTTTACAGCTTGTCCAAGGTCATTCATTATTAATAATATGAGTGTAGTTAATAAGACAGAATTAAGCGTTGGAATGCTTTCCTAAATGAGGTCGCATCTCACCCTCCATATCTGTGGTTCAGCCACAGAGAAAGTATTCATGCAGGCTGATTTAAGATGTTTTCTTTTGATAAGGAACAGCTACCAGACGGGGATGCACTTAGCTAAGCCTGGCTATCATGATCAATGGTCATCCATTTGTGCCTATCTGTCTAGGGAGTGCCAAATGGACGTCTGGACTGCATTCTTAAGTGTCAAGAGTAAGTGACTTATATCTCACCTTGACCAACCAATCAGGGACTGGCAGGGCGTGGTAATACCACGTGGGTCTCCAATGCCCGCCAAACTCTCAACCAATCAGCACACATCTGTGTCTTGGTCAAAAAGGGAGCGCAAGCTCAGATCGGGGCTCTCCTTGGCCATTTTCGCGCATCCTCAGAGACAATCACGTGACAACTGTGGTTGTCTGCAAAGGGACTTGGACTTTGTTCTAAGCGCGAGGCCGAGGATCCCGTACGTACTCAGAATTCTACCAACGTGAATGCTCCGCTTGATCAACGGCAGCCTACAGTTGGACCCTCGTCGACAACCTGAATAGCTTATTCAGAAGCAGCACTGGACCGGGAATGAATCAGCTTCTTCCCAGGCAAAAGAGTGACTTGTGAGGACTCGCGGTCACACTCTGTGCATAGAGACTTTCTACTAGCCAGCCGGACTGCTGGTAGATCCCCTCGGAGCAACGACTGCCCTGCGCCGCAGTTAGATTCCTCCGCCCGTCCTACTTCTGAGTTTAGAGTAACAGTGGGTAATAACACTGATTAGCGATTTGGTAACCGAACGATATATATATTGACATATATTCTCTGTTGTGTATCTCTTTGTGTTTGCATCTCTTCGAGATTATATACCTTGTATATTGATAACCCTCACAGTAAGGTCTGCCGCTCGTATCCAGGCAGACTAGTATATGTTTGGTGCACAGTTTATATTAATAAATGCATTGAACCCATTTGTGTGCGTTGTTATTTGTTCTGACGATTGATTTTCTAAAAGCCCCAACGAACAACCTCGTGATTACTGCTACAATTAATAATTGTCTCAGTAAACCCATCAAACCACTACATGAGTAATATCTTCGGCAAAGGCTTTGATGCATAAAATATTTCTGCATAATTAAAATATTTATGATAAAGGTAGGTTGTGTACTTTTGCCCAACTGAGCAATCTTGCTTTCATAAAATATACCAACTTTTTAATGACTGATGATTAACATGCTGTATTACACAGTTTAAATTTAAAAGCTCAAATGCTGTACATGAGAGGTTAAGCTTTATTGGCTTCTCCTGGCGGTTTTACAAGGTGATTCCGGATACTTTCCGGTATGATGTCAAATGACGCGATACACTGCGTGATACTGTGTTTTGGTGCGACACGCCCACCGGGATATACCGCGAAATACCCCACCCATTTTGAACGGCTGCATCTGTATTTTATTTGTATTGTACAGTATGTCTTTAAAGGTATGAGGTGACCAAACAAAATTCTATGCAGCTGGTTGTTATGTCAAGAAATCAAAGAAATCAACTGTTTTAGATGGGTTGAATGGCCAATTCTCATTTGTTACCTTTCTTAGGGAATTATTGCTTACTTTTTGTATCTGTAATTTTGTTTTTAGAGAACAAAAAAAAATGAAAATAAAAGAAAATATAAATAACCATGTAATGAATAGAGTTTGGAATAAACTTTGGAAGGGTGCTCAAGTGAAAATGAGACCTTTAAGGTTTACGACGATGAGAACACTTATTCTTCACATCTACACACATAAGAGAATATCAAATGTAGTGACAACACAAGAGATACAGGATGCAAGCATGCATTGTCAACATTGTCTGTACTATATGCTGGATATAGACTTTGGATACAGATAGACTTTTATTTGGAACATGAGCATAGAATCTACGAAAACTGATGAAAAAAATAATCCTTTCTGATGACTACTCTTGTCCTATTTGTTGCTACAATCTCATGCTTTTCCTCAGTCAGTTGTTAGAGGATTATACAGTATCATTTGAGACACTTGTCTGAGCACATTGAGTCTTCATTAAGAATCCTCTGCCTAATACCTTATTTAAACAAAATACATTGTAATTCATAAGTTTCAGAAGTGCTGAAAATGAATGAAGTCTATATTAATAATGCTGACTATTATCCTGAAACAAAGAAAACATTCGTGGCACCTGTGCTGGATGGAAGGTTGCTCAGGAGCAGGAGTCTGACACCTGGAAAATCAAGATATTGTGGGATTGCTGTTTGCTGTCCTTTGAAGCGTTAGATGTCTTCTGCTTAGAGTCACTCCTAACATTTCCTTTAGCTAAAATGTTCCAAAACAGTTCATTTACAGATGCAGCCATTCAAAGTGCGCGGTAAAGACACATACTGGAGGTAATTGGCTACTAAGAATTCCCTTCAGTGGTAAAATTCCATATGAATATTCAATACTACAACGGGAACAGTAAAGACGTTTACAGTAAATCTTTCTACGACAGACCAACGGACCACGAGTGCCCCTGTGCGTCATCTTGCGTCAAAATGTTAGTTAAAGACTTCGATGCTTAAAATGTTTAGGGAGAAATGAAATACTGGTGTGTATGTTTTCTTTAAAGTACCGAGACCAGCCATATACTGTATGTTTAAGTTCCAAAATTAATATAGTTTATGGCTTTCACACGCGTTGCAGTATGCTCCTATTCTTTTATGCTCAGGCACTAAGATTTCCCTTCAATGGTAAAATTCCATATAAATATTCAATACTTAAACGGGCACAGTTAAGACATTAAATATACATGTACATACTGTATACAGTACAGTTTGCATACGTTAATATGTTTATGTTCCTAAATCAATCTCTTTTATGAGCATGTGAAAGGTATGGTGAATCGATTCTCAAAAATTACTGTACTTTGCATGATTGGAAACAAATGCGTGATTGCGAAATGTTGTGGTGTTACTTTTACAAAGACGGTCAATGAAAAAAAGAATGTGGACCAGGGCAATACTTTGAGTTTACACTTACAGCTTGTCCAAGGTCATTCATTATTAATACTATTAGTAATATCTTCGTTAAAGACTTCGATGGCAACAGCTCAAACATGAGAGGTTGAGCTTTATTAGCTCCACCTTGCGGAAATTCAGGATACTATTATTTTGCTTGCGGTATTATAGGAGAATTTACGGTAACTAGCGGTATTTACCGGTAACTCGCTGTATTTTGTCTCTCTCACTGGGTACAGGTCTGAAATTGGTCTTGTCAAGTCTGGTGTCCCCCAGGGCTCAATACTGGGCCCCTTGCTCTTCAGCATTTACAAGTTCCCACTTGGTCAGCTTTCAAGATCCCATGGCCTCAGCTTTCATTTTTACTCTGATGATACTCAAATATTCATCCATACCAAACCCGACACTGATGTGGCTGTCTCTATTCTATCTAATTGCATCTCTGACATAAAAATTTGGATGACTCAAAACTTCCTTCATCTTAACTGTGACAAGACTGAAGTCATGCTTATTGGTACCCCTCAGATGGCTCTGTACTTGAGCTTCAATCAAAATTGAAAAACCCTGGGGTTATATTCGATTCTGGCTTAACATTCGACCCACATGTACAGCATACTGTCAAAACATCTTTTTTTCACCTTAGAAATATCGCAAGACTACGCCCTATGCTATCATTAACTGTGGCTGAAAAGCTGATCAACATATTTGTATTCCCTAGAATTGACTACTGCTATGCTCTACTCACTGGGGTATCTAAATCTACTCTGAACAAGCTGCAGTATGTCCAAAATTCTGCAGCCAGAATCCTGACCAGGTCTAGTGCAAGTGTTCACATTACTCCTATCCTGGAGTCCTTGCACTGGCTTCCGGTCAAATTCCGCGTTGACTTTAAAATCCTCATGCTCACCTATAAGGCTTTACATGGCTTGGCACCTCAATACCTGTCTGAACTTTTATCGCCCTACTCCCCACCTCGCAACCTCCGCTCTTCAAATTCTGCCCTCCTTACTGTCCCCCAAGCCCGTCTGCATTGTATGGGCGACAGGGCCTTCTCCTGCTATGCCCCCAAGCTCTGGAACTCTCTCCCCAAGGATATCAGAGAGTCACCTTCTCTAAACTCCTTCAAATCCAGACTCAAAACCTTCTTCTTCAGAAAAGCCTTTACTTAGCTTTAGAACATCTGGAAAAATGCAACAATAAAATAATAGTATCCTTACACTTATACAGTGTTTTTCCGGACACTCCACTTGAAGCGTTTTATAGGTTCCACCACAATGATGTGATGGCAGCCATAGTTCACCAGTACGCTCCCCACAGACCAGCTATCGGTGAGGTGGAGAACAGAGTGAAGTTCAGAGCTTATTAGGGATTATTGGGAAGCTGTGATTGGTAAACCCCAATAGAAAAATTGGAGAGGACACTAGGGATAACAACCCTGCTCTTTTTGAGAAATGCCCTGGATTTTTAATGACCATGGAAAGTCAGGACCTAGGTATTATGTCTCATCCATAGGACAGCACCTTTTGTACATTCTAGTGTCTCCATCACTATACAGGGACAGACTGCAGGATGAGCACCTCCTGCTGGCCCCACTAACACTTCTTCCAGCAGCAACCGTAGCTTTTCCCAGGAGGTCTCCCATCCAGGTACTGCCCAGGCTCCCACCTACTGAGCTTCAGTGGGCTGCCAGTTGTGAGTTATGTATAGGTGCTGGATAAAGTTTCTCACTAATAATCTTAAACCTTAAAGTATAACCTAAAGCTACAACTTAAGATTTGGAGCTAACTATCTTAATGTGCTGTGTATCAACTGCGTATTAGTTTTGGAACTTTGTTTATAATATTAATAACTCAAATTATTTTGGTATACAATTTCAATACCTTTTCAAAAGATGTGTCTAAGAACTAATTGTTAAAATTTGAAAACATAGTTTTGTAATAGATACTCATTTTTCATATGTTACAGTCATTAATTGTTGGCCACTGTATCGCACATGAAAACATGTTTGGAGGAACATTATCCTGGCACCAGAGTTAAAGATTTTGAAGTACAGTGTGCTCACAGAACGTAACGTATCAACAGTTATTATTCATTGCGACACACAAGACACTATATTGCAGAAACTGGAAACAGCGAAGCAGTATTTGTGTGTCAGACTGAAGCAGTTTGGAAAGAAGTTTATGTTGTCTGGTCCTATTCCAGTTTTTAATTGTTGATGTGAAACATTTAGCAGGCTTTTCTTTATAGCACTTTGTGCATAACTGGGATACTTTGTAGGAAAGGCAGAAATCTTTTGCAAGAGATGGTCTGCACCCCAGTCAGTTTGGCTCAAAAAGACAGTCTAAGAATTTTGAAGAAAAGTGCAATACAGTATATTTGGCTAGTTTCTCAACAAGTTCCCTCACTCTCACTTTCCCTTGCTCAAAACAGAGTTGCTATTGTGTCAGTTCTTAAAAAGCACAAGAACAACATGCACTGGTGCAATTCTGAGTAATCTGATTGCTATGAACTGTAGATCATCGTCCACTGTCACTGTTCTGTTAATCTTACTTCTCCCCAGGTTTCTTTGTAACAAAACCTTTATTGTTGATTAATTATTACTGATTTTAAACTAAATCTTAGTTAAAGAAGGATGAGAATGTTTTAACGTTTCCCCTCCAAAATATAATAAAGTAATGTATAATTGTTATTCTTGGAGCTCTCAGATGTCCTTTCCTCACTTGTAATAAAGTGTGATAGAATCAGTTGTTCTGATGAGTTTAATATTCACTTTGATAATCAATCAGATCCCCTTACTATTGAGTTTTTAAATCTCACTGGCTCCTTTAATTAAGTGCAACATGTTTTGGGTTGATGCATGTGAATGGTGTTACTCTGGACCTGGTTTAATATCCTGGGGCTGCAGCTACACAGTCTGGAATTGAATGATATTGGTATCTCAGACCGTGTTAGTGGACTGTTTAGCTTACAGTTCCCCCCTTTAGTAGATAATAAGAGGACTAACTCTTATCAGTCTTGTGTCATTAATGCACACATCACTGCCTAATTTCTGCTGGCTTTTTGCTTTGAGAACTTGTTGCAGAAATTTCAAAGTCTTCTGACTGTGTAGAATTAGTTAACAGTTTTAACAGCTCATGCTTGTTAACTGATTAGGTAGCTCCTATTAGAACTTTTAGTAAATATTACTCTGCTAAAAATGCCCTTGATAATTTATACAATATTAAAGGGTAATGCAGACAGTGTGAGCAAAAATAGAAGGACACTAGATTAGCAGTTCACTACTTACACTTGAAAGAACTTTTAAAAACCTTCAATGAAGAGGTTAAAACTGCAAGAAGTAAGTAATTTACTGAACTGTTTCCCACTAATCAGCTTAATCCTAAATGTATTTTGGGCAATATTAAGAGAATTGTAAATTCTTCCCCCAGTGTGTGTTCTGTTGTCTCTGTAGCTGAATGTAACAATTTCTTAGCCTTTTTTTATCAAATAGTCTCTATGACATTCTAAGTTCAGCACAGCTGTTTCTCATGATGTCTTGCCTGTGCTACCTGTCTCTGTAATTAACTCTTTCTGTCCTGTCTTACTGAAGGGGTTGTTTCACACTGTGGCTGTATTGATATCTCCCACCTTATTTTAAATGCACTGTTGTGCAGCTTCTCTTGTAGAATCCAAATCCAAATTTAGATATGGCAGTTGAATAATTGTAGACCTTAAGGTTGAAAACGATGTATTGGTAAAGAGAGATCATCTTGAAGGATCTGTTTAAATTCTTTCAGAACTTAATACTGCTTTTGACACAGTTGATCATGTCATTTTAATTAAGAAACTCAAAGGGTGGGTAGGCATTTCTGGTATAGCTTTGACAGAATTTTTATTTTATTTATCTGAAATTAGGTTCTTAGTTTCTATTAGCAATTGTGTGTTTCTTATGCACAGATTATAGGAATCAATTCTGGGATTCATTTTATTACCTATTATGTTTCCTCTGGGCCTCTGGGTAAACCTAATATTTCCTTACATTGTTATACTGATAATACTCAGTAATATTGTTCTTTTGATCCAAATTATTTTAGCAGATTGTGTGTTCTACAAAGGTAGATGTCTCCAAATTTTCTCATACTCAATAATGATAAAACCGAGGCTGTGATCAAAGGGCATAAGCACATCTCAGATCAGGTCCATGCTACGTGCTTCTATCCCTTATATTAGGCCAGTTTTGAGGAAGTTCGGTGTGATTTTTGATTCCCATCTTAGCTTTAATTCATGTGAAAAAAAACACTAGCTCAGGTCTGCTTCATCAAGGTAAGCAATATTGCTAAAATCAGATCACAACTATCTTTTAAAGACACAGAAATATTGAAAAACAGAAAGACATCATGATTGGACTACTGCAATGCTCTTTACTCTTGCTTCAGCAATCAAGTTCTGGGTCAAGTCCAGGTTGTGCAAAACACAGCAGCCAGGTTACTGTCAAGGAGCAAAACAACATCCCACATCACTCCAGTCCTGGCCTCACTACACTGGTTGCCAGCAAGATTTAAACTGATTTTTAGATTTTACTGATTGAGTACACAGCTCTAAAACGCACTGGAACCTACCTGAGAGATCTTTGTTATCTATCCATAGTAGACATAGCTGTCTGTTACACATTCCACCCGCTCTAAAAACGCCTTCACATTCCCACACGCACCCACTTAAAGAGATGCTCATGCCGCAGATGATCTTCCTATCACCTATCACTCCCGTTACTATGTTAACCCTCCTCTTTCCCCTTACCATCGCTCACTAATTTGGATTCTCTTTAGAGCTCCCTAGTGTGCGCGCATCTTTTATCTTTCGTTTTTGATCCCATCGTTGCTTCCTGGACTCTCACTAGTTTCTGACCTTGTTTCTGCCTTGTGATTTGGATTTGTTGTCTTGATTGAACTGTCCCAACCTTGTTTTATGACTTTCGCCTGCCTTCGGTTTTTTGAGTCTACAGACTTGCGTTTTTTGTAACATTTTTTATAAGGACTTCCTGCAACAGAGGGGGGATATCACCAACTTGAGCCCTCCACAGGGTCTTTATTTTTTAGCATAACGATTGCTAACACTGTCTACAAGTGCATAGTTACCCTTTTAATTACTAAAAAAACAAAATCTCACAAATGCAATTGATTTCCAATATACTCTAAACAAAACCATTAAGTTTGTTTTCACAGCTGTGAAAGTATTTTCTGATAAAGCAGCAAATTTATTATATACTGCCCACCACAAGACTTCATCAATGTACAGAAGAACAACAGATGAATTACATAGGTTTTTACTTTTAGAAAAAAAGCCAGACCTCCCTTAGTCTTCCTGAAATTGTCGGATTATGAGTGAATAAAAGGATCTTATTAAAAACACGTTTGTGTTTGTTTGGGAGCTATATTATGTATTTTTCATATGTAAGATATAATGATGTGTTCCCGCTTACACATCGCACGACTTTAAAAGCTAGAAAAACAGGTTTTGATTCACATTATCTGGCGAGCCTTGTTTTGTCAAAGGACAGCACAAAAAAAAAACAGACAATACACAGGGGGGGAGGGCAAGCGAGAGAGAGAGTTTTTTACCCTCTGTCAAAGAAACCAAATCACCTGGGGCAGAGATTCTGGGGGGATCATTGTGTGGTACAGAATGGAGCTCGGTCAATCCAAACAAGTTCAGCACTGACTCAGTTTAAAAAAAACTGCAACGGACATAAAAACTCCCTTGCTTTTAACAGAGCGTTTCATCATTTCCAACTACAAAATTTATTTAAACTGCGATACTTATCATTCAACCAGAGCTCGAAATATCACAAGGATCCTCTAGAGCACAGCAAAGACTGTATTAAAAGTATACTAGTGACAAACTAGTATACTTTAGATCTTTTTTTCTGAACCGGGGAAAATCTGATCATGTTTCTCTATAACAATAATAAAAAACATGATTTTACATATCACCTTTATGTGATATCACCTTAAGGACAGCACATACAAGGGTTAATTGCACAATGGACCGCGCAAAGAAATTTAAAATAGTCTTCTTTAGGTGTGAGGGCAGGAGTGGATCGCAGAAGGCATAATCAGCAAATTAGGAAAACAAAGAACAGGACAGGTAAGACGTTTATCTAGAGAGCGAGTGATCAGAAAAAGGAACAGCTGTTACGCCCAGGTTTTACGCTCTCTCTGCTGAATGAATAAAAGCATTTTATTAAAAATGCGTTTGCATTTGTCTGGGTATTACTTTGTAATCTGTGGTTTACATCTACTGTATTGCTTTGAGATGCCACTTTTAAAAGTGATTAGGTTTATGAGCAATCTAATTACTTATTCGTTTAAAACGCTATATCAAATAAAGTTTATTAATTTGCTGGACAGAGCGGTGAACATTATTATGGATAAGACAAAGATAACGATCCTGATCAGTTTAGAAATCTGTGTATGCTGTAAGGTTTTTACTTCTTAAACTTTTAAAATACACATTTCGAATAGAAAGAAATACTCTTCCTGGTAAAGTATGTATAGCAAACCAGCACGTCTTTTTTCTCCAATCAGAGGGGTTAGACGCTCGGTTAAAAGCAAAGGAGATTGTCTGTTATAGTGGACATAAAAACAAGAGTTTGCTGGCATTATATCCTAGAAGACACAGACCGGCGCCAGACCAGGAGAATGCCCGCAGCGTAAAAGAAAATGCCTGATGAACTAGGGGTTGGACAGTTTCCAAGTGCTTGTACAATCGATGGAAATGTTCAAATAAATGTGCAAAAGAAATAAACAAAATAATCATTTATTTCTTTATCATATTGGCTAGCTAATGTCCTCTCTTTGCTAGTTAGTGGCTGTGTTTCTGCGTTGGGTAGCAACGGGTGACTGTTCTCAGGCGGAAGATGTAAACAGCTTAATTTTCATGTTAAATAATTTTTTTAAATTAAAATTCATTCTATACAGCAATCGCATATTTGGGTACCATTTCATAAAACTTTCATGCTTAAAATGTTTAGGGAGAAATGGAAGACTGTTAATGGAATGGAATGAATGATAAGTGTAGCAGTTTAAATAAGTTTTGTTTAAAAACGCTCTGTTAAAAGCAAGGGAGTTTTTATGTCCGTTGCAGTAAAAGAAAATGCCTGACAAAGTAGGGCTTGGACAGATTCCAAGTGCATTTTTGCAATTTACGTTGCATTGTCCAATGTGCTGCTGTAATACAGTTTAAAATAAGTCTAAACTGTATCAGCTTTATTCATGGGTTGCAATTTAGAAAAAGTCAAAAACCGCACTCAAAATGCAATTTAGAGCTTTTTGGCAAGAGGAGACAGCCAAATTAATAATGTAACATGCCACTATTTGTGCATGAACAAAGTTATACTGCTATGTCCTTAGAATTCCATAAGAATCAGCGCTTTTATATATCGCCTTTAAAGGTGGCTTCTCAAAATGCTTTACAGGATAAAAACAACAATAACAGCAACAACAACAATATTGTATTTCATTGCACTTTGAAAACCAAGTAATAACTTAACTATATGTGCAAACGTTTTATGATATGTCGCTGTTGTGAATGTCTGTGGAGTGTATCTTATTTGCCTGTCTGTCCTGGCTCTCTCGCTCGCCCTCCCCCCCTCTCTCCCTCAATTCAATTCAATTCCAGGTGCTTTATTAGCATGACAGATGGGTACAATCAGTGTTTGCTTTGAGATTCCACTTTTAAAGGTGATATATAAAATCAAGGCTTTAACTTACTTTAACTCCGCAAGTCTGAGTTCTCGTGTCTGTCCTATCCGAACCCGAAAGTATTACAATATGTATCTTTATAGCAGGTGGTGTACAACTTTTTAGCATAGATTACACTTTTATAAAATTTATTTAAAAAATAAAAACGATTACAATCTAATCTTTCCACTTTTGATCCCAAGATCCCAAGAAAAATAAATCTAAACAGGGAGAAAGTTATGCTGAAAGTTTAAGATACTTAGAAGACAAAAATATCAATTTATGTTGCATTTGTCTGATCAAAAATAAAAAAACACATATATTTAAACACGCGTTTACGATTTAAATCAAAACGCGATTCAAATCAATATAAATGTTTATATTGTAACGCATAGATGACTATTCATTGTTATTAAAATGACTTAAATTCGATCATGTTGTGATATTTAGAAATATAAATTTGTTTGGTCCGAGTGAGGTTTTATTTAATCTCTGACCAAGGGATTTTTCAAAGAAATGTTTGTTAAAAAAAGAAGTCATGGCTCCAGCGGGATTCAATCACAGACCGTGTCACGTGGGAGTCAGGAACCTAACCCACAGCGCCACCGGCAAGGTCACATGCAGAGTGCTGAAAAAGCACTACAGAAAGATTATCAACAGACAATGTACAGCGTGTACTATTCTTGTGTTGCGGTACATGAATATAATTATATCGTTATTAATTTCTTTAGATACGCGATTCCATATTATATTTCCTTTTAATCAAATTCTAAACGTATGCTTGTTGACTCCGGTATCTCATTAGTTAAAGACTTCGATGCTTAAAATGTTTAGGGAGAAATGGAATACTGGTGTGAATTTTTTCTTTAAAGTACCAAGACCAGCCATATACTGTATGTTTATGTTCCAAAATTAGTATCGTTTATGGACTTCACACGCGTTACAGTATGTTCCTATTCTTTTTATGCTCAGCTACTAAGATTTCCCTTCAGTGGTAAAATTCCATATAAATATTCAATACTACAATGGGCACAGTAAAGACGTTTACTGTAAATCTTTCTACGACAGACCAACGAGTGCCCCTGTCGGTCAACTAATCACGTACCGCGGTACCGCGTGTCATCGTGCGTCACAATGCGCGACGCAGTAGCCAATTACCTCAGGTACGTGTCTGTACCGCGAACTTTGAATGGCTGCATCTGTGTATAAACCTAGATACCCTTACCTTACAGTGGCAAAAGATACATGTAGAGAAGCGCACAAGGCATTCAGAAAAAGACATGGAAGGCCATAACAGCTGAGAAGGAATTTGGCAGCCACATACATTTCTTGTCTATTTTGAAAGAAACCCGCTATAGAAAAAGCTAATCAAATAGGTAGAAATATCTATCATTCAGCAAATTCTAACCATACAGAGTCTTAAAACCTTCTCTTTATAGTGTGCCTGCTTATTTTCTTTCA
This sequence comes from Lepisosteus oculatus, assembly GCF_040954835.1. Classification (NCBI taxonomy): domain Eukaryota; kingdom Metazoa; phylum Chordata; class Actinopteri; order Semionotiformes; family Lepisosteidae; genus Lepisosteus; species Lepisosteus oculatus. The sequence goes on from NC_090713.1 coordinate 5,141,141, forward strand.
TTGTGTTTCTAAAAAGTGCTAATAAGTACACGTCAGAAAAGTGCAAAAAGGCAAAAAAGGGTTTAAAAACACCTTATTATAAGAAACCGCTCTATGAACAGCTGTTGTGAAATACAACTGTACAAATTGGTAAATAATTTATTCTTTTCAGTTTTTATTACTTATTTGACATGTTTTTGAAAGGCTGAGAAAACCATTCCATAAATGCAGATTTTTTTTATATCTGTTTGATCACTCTCAAATCTTTATCCAAAGTAGAAGATAGTTTAGAGAAGATGTACTGTAGAAAAAGAAATGTACATCCTAAGTGTGCCACAGCTTGAGAAATTGTCTTTTGAAGAAACACAATAAAATGCATCTGCTGTTTTTTTGCTGTTTCTGTTCTGGATATTTATTTCTAATGTGCGTAGTGAGTAAGAAATATAAAATATTTAAAATATATAGGGACCCTTACCAGGCCTGTACTGTGTATACTTTCCAAGATGATTCTAGATATTAAAGCACACATCCATTCCAGGAGGACATTGACCTTGGCTTCCATCTGGGGGAGGAGGTGTATGATACCAGTCCACCAGGGAGGAGAGGTAAAGACAAGTGTGACTGTGCTTTCTCTATTGTAGTCTCAGGACTCGGGAAGAGTCTTCTCTCAAATATCAGGTCAGCAAATCTGGTGTATTCTTTTAAATCTTGTTTAAAAAATGTTTTATAGACTTGCTTTTAATAATATATTTTTAATGTTTCACTGTGTTTTTTTATCTAATAGTTTGTTTTATTTGTGTTTTATTTTAAGAGTACCTGGTGTTTTTAATGCTTTAACGTTTTATGCTTTAAATAATTTTTTCTTTTTTTTTGTTGTATTATTGTGTAATACACATTGAGCTGAAGAGCTGGAAAAGAGCTATATAAATAAAGTTATTATTATACAGATGTGAAACAATCATAGGTCTTTATTTCAGCACTGTATTAAAGACATAATGCAGTAGCGCAAGAGCTCTGCTGAACCTTTGGCAAGGGTCTTTTTTGTAGTTTGTAACAACCAAGTGGCACAAAACCAAAGGTCTGTAGCTACTTCCTCATTTTAGCTTATTTGATATATGTCTTCACTCTGCAGCTAGACTAAGCCTAAACAAATACACTGGTCATTAAGCAATTTTTAACTGTCAGCAGTTTTTACATCCTATTTTTGTCAAAGTTTACAAAAACTTGTCTATCACAAACAATTTTTTGTAGGCCAGCATAATTGAGTATATAAGAATGATTGCAATCCTTCAGTGATGAAAAAACACAGCCTGTAACTGCACTTCTTTTGAAACTGTTTGGCTTTGTAAACTGGCATTTATCATTCTACTAACAAACTAGTCCTTCTAAAACTGAAAAGTTTTATAGGCATCAGCTATATCACCATGAAACTCACAACTGGAAACCCATCAAAGCTAAGATGGTGTGAGCCCAGCAAGTTACTGCTGGAAGAGTTGTTAGTGTGACCAGGAGGAAGCACTAACCTGCAGTTTGTGTGGGTCCTAATGGGTCCTAGACTGTACAAATGGTTCTGTCCTTTGGATGAGACATAAAACTGAGGTCCTGACTTTCCATGGTCATTAAAAATCCAGGGCATAAAATGCTTCAAGTGGAATGTCTGGAAAAACAATGTACAAGTGTAAGGATACTATTATCCTTACATTTAAATTTTGCATTTTTCCAGATGTTCTAAAGCAAACACAAACATATTTACATATTTACAATGAATTTTAAGATTCATTAATATTTCAACAAAGGATTCCGTGTTAGAGGAGATTAAAAATTAGATGAAATTATCAAACCAAACCTAATCAGACATTAAAAGATTAACACAGCTCTCACAGAACTGACCATTTCTTTCAAATTCTCTCCCTCTCCTAACTTTAAAGTCTAATATGTTTTTTTTTTTCGAAATGGCTGTAGTCACAGAATATGGTTTCAGGACATCCCTAGAGACATGACAAAAGCAGCAAATCAGTTTGAAACCAATAGCATGTTTGTAATGCCTCTCAGAATATACAGCATGTCATTATATTGAATGGAAAGGGTGGAAAATAATGCATGATTCTGCATTCAAATATCAGACATCCATTAGAAATAATTATATTTAACTGTAATGAGATGTAGCTTTTACTGTACCTTCAAAATTGCTCAGTCAACAGAAAAACAGCTGAGCCAACAATAAAAACATCTGGTATTGCTTTCCTCCTGCTCATGGTATTAGACTAGGAAGCAGAAAACAATAAACTAAAGACTATGACTGGCTACATCACAGACTATCTGGCTACATCGTCTAATTCTAAGTATTTGTAAACATGCATTACCTTTCAAAATGAAAATAATATCACACGGAATTTGCCTCGCTACAGACAATTTACAGTAATATGGTATAAAATTCAGAATTAAGTGTTTCTGTGCTTTCCCAAATGAGGCCTCATCTCTCTGTTCATCTCTGTGGTACAGCCACAGAGAAACTATTCATGCAAGCTGATTTAAAGATGTTTTCTTTTGATAAGGGACAGCTCCCAAATGGGGATGCACTTAGCTAAGCCTGGCTATCATGATCAATGGTCATCCATTGGTGCCTATCTGTCTAGGGAGTGCCAGATGGACATCTGGACTGCATTCCTAGGTGTCAGGAGTAAATGACTCATATCTCACCTTGATCAACCAATCAGGGACTGGTAGGGCCGAGGGACTCTGATGCCCATGGAACTTTCAGCCAATCAACGAGCTGAAGTTCCTCCAGGTAAAAACAGGCAACACAGAGAGCCAAAGGAGAATTCAAAGGAGAATTCCAGGGCAGGACGGCCCAGGAGCAGAAGGCTCCCAAGGGCAGGACATTCTCGCAGCGCGCCTCCTGACCATCCTGAGACTCAGCCCGGACAACCACGGAACCACCCGAGGTTAGCATCAGCAGTAAGCCTCGTTAACAGGTCGGAACTGTGGACAGCTAAATCACTATTCAGAACTAGCTCTTCATCAGGAACGAACCGGTCCTCTTCCTGACTTGCTGGGACCCACAGTCATCTTTTCTCCCGTGCACAAACTTTGCTAGTTAAAGCCAACACTAACTAACCGGTCAGTGAGCATCTGCAGCGCACCGTCGCAAACCGCACAGCACAGCCTGGCACCTAGCCAGACAGCGCGGATTGGACAGCAACAAGCCTGCAACTGCTTGTTTGAGTCCACAGGAGATCTGAATCCCCAAAGATTGGATGAGTATTCAACTTCAATGCATTACTGTTATCCCAACCAGTTGATATCAATTTAATTCCTAAGAGTTATGTACTTGTTTTGAGTTTCTAATGAAAAAGTTATAACCAAGTTCATTTACGAAACGGTCTAAATGAATAATATACTATATATATATAAAACGTATGTCCTCTTGATATATGTAACTCTTTGTATCTGACTGAATATGTACCTTTTGTATTCTGATAACCCTCTCGATAAGATCTGTTAGGTTTACATGCATATTTTATGTATTAATAAATGTATCCTCGTGTATTAGTACCTGTGTGTGTGCGTTGTTTGAGTTATATCGCATGGTTGGATTCTAAAGCCATTAAAAGAATCATTTTGTGATTTACTGCTACAATTAAGAATTGTCCCAGTAAATGCCCAAACCCTACAGAACTTGTGCCTTTAGAGAGCACACTACACTCTCCTTTCCCTTCAAGAAAAGGAAAGGCGCCACCGAGAGGGACGATGTTTGTACTGTGCTTCTCCTAACCATAGGCTCGCTATTTGTCCTTCAAGACCACCATCTGCACCTCGTGCTCTACTGCAGCCTTCAGCTAAGGTCAGCAGTGCTGTTTTTTCCCCAGCCTCTTCGGGCACTCTGTTTCCGGCGGAATTGTCGTGGTCTGATACTCATCTTCCCCTGTCGATTTTTGTTGATTCAGGTGCAGAAGGATCATTCATAGACACTTTCTTCGTCCACCGATGGAATATCCCCGTGGTTTCTGTGTCACCCCCCATCAGCATTCTAGCCCTAGATGGTTCTCCACTCACCCCTGCTCAGGTTTCTCTAAAACCATCCCGCTCTCTCTCAGGGTTGGGGCCACTCATACGGAAGATATTTAATTTCTTCTCCTGGACTCGCCTGCCTACCCGCTGATCCTAGGCCTTCCCTGGCTCAGGAAACACGACCCCCACATCTCCTGGGCCAAGAATGAGACAATTGCCTGGAGTCACACTTGCCACACCAATTGTTGTCGCCTCCCTGTTAAGGTCTCCGCCGCTGTAAGGACTCCAAAGCCGCTGGAATTAGAGGCAAAGGGTAGCCATGTTTAATCGTGATGGAGTTCAACCCCCTGTAGTCGATGCATGAGCGCAATGCATGATGGCACAGTTGCAAGTTCGATGAGGGGATAGCAAGAGAGCCTGTTGTTTATCGAATGCCTGTTTCAGGTGAACGTATTGAGGTGGAATGGAAGGTATAAAGATATTTTGGCCCTTTCTTCTTTACAGTGTTTCAATTAATTGGTATTTTGGGGATGTCTTGCATGAATGGCTTACCTCAGGTCATACCACAGCATTTCACTTGGATCAGAACTCTGACTTGGGCATCCAAAATGCTAAATTTTCTTAGTTTAAACCAGTATATGTAGATTTACTCGTGTGTTTAGGATCATTGTCCTGCTGCATGACCCAACTTCTATTAAGCTATTATCACAAATGGATACCCTGACATTCTCCTGTAGAATTTGCTGATACAATTTGGAATTTATTATTCCCTCAATGATTCCATAAAACCATGATTCTCCCTCCACCATGCTTCATGGCTGGGATCAGGTTTTTGTGTTGTCATATAGTGTTTTATGTCCTCCAAACATAACATTGTTTACTTATTCCAAAAAGTTCCACTGGTGTCTCATCTGTCCACAGAATATTATTCCAGTAGAGTAGTGGAATATCCAGCTGGTGTTTCTCAAACATGGGCAGCAATGTTTTTTTTTATAGCAGGGGTTTCTTCTATGCTATCATCCCATGGACACCACTTTGTTCAGTGTTCTTATTGTGGATTCATGAACACAGACATTAGCCAGTGCAAGAGATGTCTGCAGATTCTTACCTGTTACCCTAGTGTTCTTTGTCACAAACTTGAGATTGCATGGCTGATTTTTGTTGGACAACCACTCCTAGGGAGAGTAGCAGTTCTACTGAATTTCTTCCATTTGTACACTATCCGCATGACTGTGAATTGATGGAGGCCAATGTCTTTAGAAATGCTTCTGTAACCTTTTTCAGCCTTATGAGCATCAACAACTCTTCTTCTCTTCTTTCTGGTCCTTTGAAACCTCTTTTGTTTGGGTCATGTTTCAATTTAACATATCTTTGTTATGAAGAGCAGATTCTGTTGGTACCCAAATATTATGGATTTTTTTATAGGGCAGGACACCTCAAACTAACACATGAATGTCATCTCATTGATGTGAACTCCAGACTCCATTAACCCCCTTTAATAGAGATCATTATCCAAGTGGTTCACATACATTTTTTGAACATAGACAGAGAATGTTTAAACAATGTGTTTAATATAGACAAGAAAAGGTATAATCATTTGTGTATTTATTTTATCAGATTGTGTTTATCTATTATTAAGACTTAATGAAACTTGGAAAATTTTACGAAAACTTTATGTAGGAATACTGATAGCTCCAAGGGGTTCACAAACTTTTTCTCACGACTGTAGATTCCTGTTTCTTCTTCACAGTGACTGTGTCATATATTGTTCTTCTGTACAAACATGAAGAAAGTTGAAAATATAATTAAACTTGGAAGTTTTTGAATTTACTGATATCTGTCTCTACATTTCAGTACAGTTTTGGCAGAAAGACAATATGGGAGCTGTAGCATCTTCAACTTCATCTGCATCTTTAGTTCATGCCAGTGGAAATGTCATAATTAACCTATGATCTGCAAGACCAAGCTCCAAACTCCATGCGGCAAATGCAACTGGGAAGCCACTTCGTATATTTTCTGGAGTGGAGAAGAAGGAGCTTGAAGAAATCTGTCTGATCTGAGTCTGATCTCAAGGACCAATACGTTCAACTCGACATCAACACACTCTTACCGTTTCCTGAGAAAGGTGTCGAGTATGCTTGTGTGTTAGGGGAAGATGAGCATGACAGAAATACTTGCCTGGAAACCGTTGTGCTCAACTACAGTGTCACTCCTGGAAAATCTTTCATTATAGCAGCCGACCACAGCATCAAGATCCACAAGTTAGGAGCAGGCCCCTGGGTGGATGAAGAAGGGCATGACCACTCTACAAAGTAGATTTACAGCAACACCTGGTTATTTTCGATACCAAATAGATCAAATTGGAGAATCAATCTTTCAACAAATATAATTGATAGTATTTTTTGCTCAACTAGCGTATTTGTCTGCAAAATTATAGATTCTTTGTAAACATTATCATAGACATCCTCACTTAAACATTGAGCATATGCTGCGGAATCTTCATTGTTTCTTATTTAGAATTCCTTGTAGTACTACTAATAATACAGTGTACAGTACGCATCTTTTTCCTTCACACTTCCAAGTCAATGTTGCTTAAAGTTGTCAATTAATAAAAACTGTGAGATCTGAAATACAATTGCCCCGTGTTTCTATTGATACACATTATTAACATACAGTTTTCACAGCCAGCCACAGTGTCCCCAGATGTATTCAACCCCATTGATGAAAGAAGTTAAAAAAACATCAGTAGAAATGAAACAGGTTTGCAGATAGTTCAACATGTTTAAACAATTCTAAAATGTTATAGTGTAATCATAATAACATTGCACAGAACAATTCTGTATTTTCCATGAATAGTTCATTGATTTCCTGAGTACACAAGAGTCACACTTTTTCATACCCCTGTAGTTAGTATGTTTTTAGTCCTTCACTGGGTCCTCTTGTCCTGTGCGTTGAGGTTCTGGTTGTTCTGAGGATGAATTTTGACTTCCTTAATGAAGAATTGGTCTTTTAAACCTGTTGTAAACTGCTTCCCTCCAGCTCATAATCATTCATTTGTAAAGTATGTGTCTCTGAAATATATGTGGATCCCTTTGCATTTCTAGACATTCTATTCAATTTACAAAGTGTGTTCCCAGTAAGCTTTTTAATGATTTCATTTCCAATGCTCCTATACTTGGCCTCTTTATTTTTAAAATCTGACTAGCTTGCTAACTATACCTAAAATGGTGTGTCTGACACAGCTCACATCACTCAAATCAGAGGTGATGACCCTTAAATCTTTTTTTACTGTATCCTGTTCTTTATTCAGTTTTTGATCCATGCTCTTACATTACTTTAGATAAACCTTTTTTATAAATACATGATTAAATGGGTTATAGAAATCTAATTGCATCACTTATTACCCTGGAGACGAGGCGGCGTACTAGCGCAACTACGAAGGTGTCCGTACAGACCACCGCTGCCGTCTATTTTGTTAGCTAATGTTCAGTCACTGGACAATAAGATAGATGAGCTACATTGTCGGATCAACACGGAAAGGGACCTGAGGGACTGCTGTGTTAATGCCTTCACTGAAACCTGGCTGAAGGCATGCGTCCCAGACACCGCCATCCAGCCAAAGGGGTTCACCATTTACCGCATTGACAGAAACCACCAAGCAACCGGCAAACACAAAGGTGGAGGTGTTTGCTTCCTGGTCAACAGCAAGTGGTGCACCGACGTGAAGGTAATCTCTAAATCCTGCTCGCCGAATCTAGAACACCTGACCATAAAATGTCGACCCTTTTATTTGCCGAGGGAATTTTCCGCCACTATTATTATCACAACCGTTTACATTCAACCTCAAGCCTGCGTGGAAGCAGCACACAGCGAACTCCACGACATTATCAACAAGCACAAAAACTCCCACCCAGAAGCCATCTCAATTGTAGTTGGGGACTTCAACCACTGCAATCTGAGGAAAGTACTGCAAAAATACATTCAGCATGTCACTGTACCGACAAGAGGAGGCAATATTTTGGACCACTGCTACACAACAATAAAAGGAGGATACAAAGCACTTCCCAAAACCAAGTTTCGGTAAGTCGGACCACATCGCTCTCCTGCTGCTTCCTGAGTACAAACAGAAGCTGAAGACCTCCCCCATTGCGAACAGGTCAGTGCATTGTTGGTCTAGGGAGGCAGAAAGCAAGACTGCTTTGATAGTACAGACTGGGACGCATTCAGAGCTCCCGACACAGATTTAAATGAGTATACGGACGCGGTCACCAGCTATATTAAATACTGCACCGACATTTGTGTACCAGAAATGAAAATTCGTTCATTTCCCAATCAGAAATGTGGTTCAACACAACTATAATAGGACTGATCAGTGATGATGACGAGTCCACTTACATGGATGAAGTTGCACGGCTGCTTAGGTGGTGTCAAAGCAATAACCTGGACTTGAACATAAAGAAAACGAAAGAGCTAATAGTGGACTTTTGGAGACACAGGCCATACACTCACATCCCACTCAGTATTGATGGAACGGAAGTGGAAACAGTCACCAGCTTTAGGTTTTTGGTAATTCACATCTCTAAAGATCTAACCTGGACTGTGCACACTGACTCTATCATGAAGAAGGCTCAGTAGCGCCTTTATTTCTTGAGGTGCCTCAAGCGATGGGGGATGCCAATACATGTGTTGGTGAACTTCTACCGCTGCACCATCCTCACCAACGGGATCACCGTGTGGTATGGCAACACCTCTTCGCGAGAAAGAAAGGCACTGCAGAGAATGGTCAATATGGCCCAGAAGATCATCGGCTGCGGTCTCACCGAGATTAAACAGCCCTATGAGGACCGCTGCCGTGGTAGAATTCTGGCCATCACAGAGGACAGTCACCACCCCGGGCATGAGCTCTTCACCCCACTGCCCTCAGGCAAGAGATATAAGAGCATACGGACACTTACCACTAGATTCTTCAACAGCTTCTATCCACAAGCAGTGAGACTGGCGAACACTTTTAGCCATCCCCCTCGGACCACACCTACACCATCACCATCTACCTCTTTATGATTTCTTATCTATTGCACATCTCCAGTCATTGTTTACACGTCTGTATTGTTTACATTCAAACTGTCTACATGTTTACTTACACATTGTCTTTTGTTTGTTTGTACATTGTCTTGATGCTCTTTGTCTTGTTTTTTACACTTGTTTTACAATCGAGAGACTTTCTGTGAGTAAGAATTCCATTGTACCAGTACCGGTTACATATGGCAATAAAGTTCAAGTTCAAGTTCAACCATTTTCAAACTGCTTTATCCAAAACAGGATCGCAGGGGACCCAGAGCCTATCCCAGCAAGCAACAGGATCAAGGCAGAATACACCCTGGACAGGATGCCAGTCCATCGCAGGACACACAGACATTCACAAACACACTGACAATCATGCCAGCGCCAATTTTCCCAGAAGCCAATTAACCTATCAGTGTGTTGTTGGAGGAATGCAGAGCAACCAGAGGAAACCCATGTGAACATAGGGAAAACGCCCAAACTCCATGCAGACTGCATCCCAGGAATTGAACCCTGGGCAGCAGTGGTTACAAGACAGCATCCAAACCACTGCACCTCCGTACTGCCCAGCACCTATTTTGCTTCTGTTTAATTGAGATGCCTTGCTTCTTTATGTAAAAATTGTAAAATGTAGATGCCCAGACAGACCTTAAACAGAGTTTCTCAGAACCCCCTTCAGAGAAACCAAAACCAACATTAAGATAACGTCTTTACATGCGAGCACATAACACTTAAAACCCTAGATGAACTCTTCAGGGTAATGAAAATCAACATGATGACATTTGGTAGTGTTGTAACAGAAGAAATAAGGTTCTTGATCCCGAGATGAAGTGAAACAGATGAGTTTATTGCATGCAAGGAACAATAAAGCCGAAGTCTTGTTTCCCGCAAGAAACAACAAAACCGAAGTATTGTTCAACGTACTGTTACAAACTTTTGGGTTATATAGTGTTTTCTTCTCCGTTTCTGACGTCACTCGGTATGATGGTAAAGAGGGGGGTTCATGGTATTTGGCCAGTTTACGATGTTCTGGGCAAATGGTCAGTTTAACATTACACCCAGGGGGGTTCCTAGCTGGCATCTGCAATCCTTATCAGTTAACCCCCTTTCCTGCCATAAACCCCTGCTTGTGACTTGGAAGTCTAAACCCCCTACAGAAAAGATTAAATTCAAACCCCCGTCTTCACATCTTTCTTCATTCCCCCCTTATAAAATATGGCATACGTCAGTGTAGCCTATTTTTATACATACAATGTCAGGGCAGATCTTTCCTTTCTTGGCGAACAGGTATGTATTGCCATGACATTGTACGTTCCACGGTTATGGCAAGATGTGATACATGTTTTTGTGCACGTGATGATTACAATTATACATATAAACAATACTACTCCTACAGATAAACACTATAAAAAGGTTCCACCCCAGGCCCCAAACACAGACTTTACCCAAAACCCAATTCCCCAATTTTCAGTATAATAGTCCTGATATTTCTGTCCCTCATTGTAAATGTGTTGGGCCAGATCTGAGATGTGCTCAGAATTATCAGGGATATATGTGCAGCATTCAGTGCCAATTACTGCACAAGTTCCTCCTTGGGCCGCCAGTACATAATCTAAAGCTAGTCGGTTCTGCATGGCCACTGTTCTGAGGGCTACCATCTCATCATTAACAGCCTTCAGACTAGATGAGGTAGAATTTGCTAATTCTTCTAAAGTCGAAGCCATTTGAATTAACTCTCGACTCAGAAAGTTCATGCCGGCTTGTGGAAATATTATACCTAAATAATATTCCCAATCAGCCAATTTTCTTTGTGGTCTGTGGTTAGGTCCGAAGGGGGTGTGGGTTTGAACACGGATATGAGGAACCACATATCCTAAATAACATGAGCCAGACCACTGGGCTGGCAACCATGGGTAGGCTCGTTTTCCACAAATGAAATATGTTCCGTTTGGCGCTCCCCATGCCTCTGAAAATAAGAAACTTATACCGAATTGTGGGGTGTGCCGATCCCATCCTGGAATTTGGAAGGTAGAGGTGGATATATTTGCAGCGATGGTAAGGTTGCAACGACTCCATCCAACCAAGTGCAGACCATTAGTGTGCTGAAAACATATGTTTCCCTCACGTTCCTTATTTAGAGTCAGGTATGGTGGTGTATGGCTTCTGTTATATTTAGGAGCGTAAGAGCCTGTGAAACTCGTGGGCTCTAAGCCTTGCTCCTGTAGATACTGTAATGTTGTGCAGGTTAAAGTCGTGTTATGGCAACCCCCATAGTTTGTCATATTAAAATCTCCTAAATTATCCCTCCAAATGATCATGCCTATGACTTCCTCGAGACGCCAAGGAATGGCTCCCATAGGAAGTCCTCCCTGTACATATTTGGGTAATGCTGCACACACCCAGCAGGCACTTTGGTTGGTTTTCTTAGCTGTCAGATAGGAGAGGCCTAAAAAGGAATTAATTCCATGTTCTCCTTTGTGGGAGAGATGATCATTAATCCCTGCGGAACATAGTTCTACAGCAACAATTATCATTATTGACAGAAATGATTTCATTCTGAGTCTGTAAATGGGGATGAGGCTCGTCGGCAGTGTGGCGCGTGGATCCAGCGATCTTTTCCTTCCACTCGAACCGCAGACTCGGTTGTCAACAGGATCTGGATCCCACCTGGGCTGGAGAACCTGTGAAGGAAATTTCCTGATCCACACCCACTCTCCTGGGATGAGGTTGTGCCCTCCTTCAGGTGGTGGTCCCCACGCCTCCAGGACCTGCTCGCGGGCTCCTTGGGTGGCCTCTGTCAGCTACTTGCAATAATACAAAGGAATGGTTGATCCCTCTGAGGAAACCCCAGTCTCAGCACCTGTAAGAGAACTTGTTTCAAATTATTAAAGGCGGCTTTTGCTGCAGGAACCAAGGCAATCTTGTCCTTGTACTGCACTCCCCCCTTAAGCAGATCTGTTAAGAGTTGTGCTCACCCTGTAAAAAACATATTACCCAGGCCCTGTTAAAATTCCACAATGCTAGACACAAAAGGGCCTTATCATAACTGCTTCTATTAGACACTCTAAAGCTGAAGCAACTCAGACTTGTGGGTTTCCTCGTCAGGGGAAGCACTCAGAATACCATCAACATACTGAGTGATCACAGCCAGTTGAAGCCACGTGATACCCTGTTCTGCATAGTCATTCTTTGTAATGCATAATATTTCAACCCAATAGATCTGGGATCAAACCACCCATTAAAATCTGGTACTCGGCAAGTAAAACTTGCCGTCCCAATACTCCTGTGGCCTCCTGCCATCTTCCCATATACATTGCTCTATAGTACACTGTTGAACAGAGGAGTGAAACAAGCAGGACAGTAGTGCTCCAGTATCCCCTACAGAAAAACCAACACTCCATTAACAGTACATTTTTATCCACTGGACTGGGACAGACTTAGGGAGGCTACAAGGGATTTACAGGATCTAATCGTTAGGTAAACAGATTTTCTCACAAGACGTTATTCTCCCCAGTCTCGATTCTAAACCTACAGCGTTTCAGCATGTCTGGTTTCGAGACATTCGAATAAAACCAAATTGTTTCCACTATTACAACTAATTGTATAAATTACAATTTATAATAATTTATAATAATACAAAAACTGTTTAACTACTTTTACGTCCACCTGTACTGTACTTATACGTTTCAGACGCTCTTATATTTTCCAATCTCCTTAAGTTGATTTTCGTCAAGTCTCTTTAGTTACGTCTCTAGCCAGTCCCGCTGGCTAAACACACTCACACCGTCATTTAGTAGACCAAAACTCACAGTTACACACATACATGCCGGCACACAAATTCATAAAACACACATACACATCGAGAATATATTTTTCTCTTCGTAATACAATGTGCTGTATTCTTGTTTTACTTTTACATGAATCCTTTTAATTCCTGAAGCGCACTCCAGGTTCGCTGCATTTCTAATTTCGGGTGCGGTACTTTAGCCCACCGGTCAATATCTTACGGTTTTGGATTTGATCGTATGGGGGAAATCAGGGAAGGTAGGTGCGATTGCAGACCCCCTCGACGGGGTGCGAGACAGTGTTAGAGTGGCGCTGTCATCAACGGCGCCAGCCCCTGCTACATCAAGTCCTTTCCCACTTCGAGTGAGAGTACAGACCTGCGGGCGCCCTCCCTCTAACAGGGGAGACCCTGATCCGTTTTTATCACACTCATACCAAGTGTTATCCCAATCAGACCCCCCTTCTCCATATGGCCACTGAGGGAATTGATCCCAATTATTTTCGTTTCCTGCCTGTTTGTTCCCCTGTGGGAGAGCAGGACATAACTTAGTCGCTGGCTGCAGCACATTTACCAGTGCAGCGTGACCAGGAGTTAATTCCTAATTCGTTTCTCACTCTCCTGTACTGCCTCTTTTAGCTTTTTTTTTCCTATACTCTTTCGTAGTGAGTAAAGTATATATTTTTTTTCCGGGTTTTTATTTTCCCCGTAAACACACTTTTAAGTCACATCCCAATTTCTTTCTTTTTCGTCATGTATCTGCCACTACTGGTGCCGGCCGTGCACCAGGGTGGGAGCTACATGCTTGTGCTTTTGCCAATCAATACTCATATATGCTTTCTTTACAGGCGTCTTCGCCCCAAATTCCCTCTGACAAACTCAGCTTTTTCCATATTTTTCTCCTTCTTTTCCGTCAACTTACACTTTTCCGATATTTAAACGGACCCTTCCACCACTTTCTCAAACCATCAGTTAGCGCACATGTTCAGTCTCTTTAAGATTTACTTTTGTCGTGTGTGAGGTAACAGCTCATTCAGTAGGGGGATGCTTTCACTTGAAAAACCTGTGCATTCCTGCACTCATTCAGCCAAGGGCGTCTGTTACCTCCGGATCTAAATACCTCTCAGAGACTTTAGAGAGGATTTACACCGCACTGTTCACAGGTAAGAAACGAGACCTCGAAAACCCCCTTTCTTGATCAGTAATTCACCATCCCCAGAACGCCAGCATCGCTGCTTTTGCCCCGGGGTGGACTTACGCACTGAGCTCAATCAGGGCGATTCTCGGGTCTCAACGTCCTTTAAATCCTGCTACTTAATGCTTTGCTCTTTTATTATGAGGTGTGTTTATGTTAGTGTCGTGCGTGTGTATATGTATTTCACAAACAAGGAAAACACCAAAAACATACATACATATATCTCCTCCACTCCTGCTTCCTTTAAAACAAAAAAAAACCACGCCACGCCAATCTGTGCACGATCAAGGCGTAGCTAATCTCAGGACCCCGGGCGTAATTAAAGCCCACACCAATCCTGGATTATACGTGCATTTAATGCACCACTCAGCTCCAGAACCCCGGGCACAATTAAGGCCCACACCGATCCCGAGCCACAGAACTCCGGGTGCAATTAAGACCCACACCAGTTCTGACCTTCAGAACTCCGGGTGCAACTAAGACCCACACCAGTCCTGAACTACGTGCATTTAATGCACCACTTGCTCTAGAACCCCGGGCGCAATTAAGGCCCACACCGATTCAGAGCCTCAGAACTCCGGGTGCAATTAAGACCCAAACCAGTCCTGACTTCACGGTAAGGGTCCAAAACCCGTTCAAAACTCCACGCGCAATTAAGGCATACACCAGCTTCGAACGCCTGTACACAATACCGCGGAACCCCTGCCAGACCAAATTCTGGGCTTACAGCAAACAACCCATTACATACACCGGTGCCTTCCCCGGGCCAGAGGAATTCAGAAACTCACGTTTACTCCGTCATCTCGGGCGATTCTCGCAGGGAGCAGAGATTTCCCAATCGGTCAGAGAGAGTCTGGACTTTTTTTTTAAAAAGAGGAGTCCTTACCTCTTTGTAATGTGAGCGCTGACCGTCTCTCCTGCCGATGGGAAGTTCTGCGCCTTCTGGAGCATCCGCCGACTACGCCAAATTTGTTGTAACAGAAGAAATAAGGTTCTTGATCCCGAGATGAAGTGAAACAGATGAGTTTATTGCATGCAAGGAACAATAAAGCCGAAGTCTTGTTTCCCGCAAGAAACAACAAAACCGAAGTATTGTTCAACGTACTGTTACAAACTTTTGGGTTATATAGTGTTTTCTTCTCCGTTTCTGACGTCACTCGGTATGATGGTAAAGAGGGGGGTTCATGGTATTTGGCCAGTTTACGATGTTCTGGGCAAATGGTCAGTTTAACATTACACCCAGGGGGGTTCCTAGCTGGCATCTGCAATCCTTATCAGTTAACCCCCTTTCCTGCCATAAACCCCTGCTTGTGACTTGGAAGTCTAAACCCCCTACAGAAAAGATTAAATTCAAACCCCCGTCTTCACATCTTTCTTCAGTAGTGACTATGTGTGCTTTGAAAAATTGTACTTGCATCACTGGAGTGTGTGGAGTGTGAGTTATACACACCACACACACCTTTACATCTTCTAATAAAGCTACTATAGTGTTTTCACAAAGCCTTTCACACTGGACTTTACTTTTGGAACAACGTGATTTGGACATTGATTGTAAGTAGAATACATTGATGCACCAGATGTTCCAGGCATCAATTCTAGAGAAGACAAGCCTGTTCCAAATATCACCCCCAAGCTCTCAAGTACAGTGCCAATTGATGGGAGTTGCCAAGAAATATGCCTCTCAGTCTTTTCAGTATAAGTGAAGGAAATTTTGAGTCATCCAGCTTTTTATGTCAGAGATGCAAGTAGAGAGTGCTGAGATAACCACTTCAGTGTGAGGTTTAGTATGAACGTATATCTGAGTATCATCAAAATAGAAATGATCATTCAGACCATGTGATCTTAATAGTTGACTAAGAGGTAATATGAAAGTAGCAGACCCAGTGATGAGCCCTGAGGAACACCAGATTTCTACAAACCCAACTTCAGAACTGAAACCCCCAGGAGAGACAAAGTATCGGCAATCAGTAAAACTAGAACTTTAGCCATTTTTACCATTTTAGGGCATTTTATGTCAGAAACCCAATCTCAAGATGGGAATGTAAGATGTCATAACTAGCAGTGTCAAAATCTTGGAAAGCAGCTGAATTTCAATGCTTTCAACTTCCCAGATTGGAACTTAGGTCCATGCACCTTACCAGTCTTACAGGTATCTCGGTCCCGGTGCATAGGTAATAATAATTATTTATAACTTTTATTTATAAACTACCTTTCCAAAACCAAAGGGTGTTGTACATAGTGAGAGAGAAACAAACTACTATAAAAAAATAAAAGAAAAAATGACATAAAGACATTCAGGTGCACACATATAGAATGTACAGATATATGCTCTGGTAAAAAGGGTGAGTTTTGAGTATAGAAGAGTCAAAGGAAGGGCATTCTAATGGATCTACGACAGAAAAAAAAAAGAAATTAAGTTGAAGATTCTTGAGCTCTTTCCCTTCAAACTGACTCCGTGTAGACTTCTTATTTTCCATGTCAGAATATTGATTGTGCTGTCTCAGAAGGACAGTTTTCTTGATTGGCCCAATAGCAGTACCAAGAAATTACCTAGGACCAGCAAAAATAGTGTCACAGACATGAAAACATTCTTCACTGTTTCGCTGTTCGATCTTCAATTATAAATTTAAACTTGTGTACTCACCAATTGTAAACTGAACACTAACAGAGAAGTGACTGCTGGCTACTGACAGTCATACAAACACCACAAAGATAGCACTCCAGGTCAGGAATTGAACCCAGATGCCCTTCACTGCAGTGCTAACAACTACACCACCATACTGTCCTCTAGCCAAACTCCTTTCAGTACATTCCTTTTCATTAACATCAGAACACTTTGGTGCCACTGGAGGGCACTCTTGCCCATGAGCCCAAAAATATCTCCCTGAAGATCAGAGATGTCACACGTACTCACTGTCTCACTCTCCAGCCCTACACTGAAAACATTTGAAGGCAATTTCATTATCTGGATACTTTGAAAAACGTGTCTTGGGAATATGTCTGGAGCTGGTTTTATATAAAGTGCCCTAAGGTGTTGGCTAGACAGTGAAATGTTGTAATCACTAGAAAATAAACAGGGCACTTAAACAATGCTGGTGTCTGTTGCTGGTCTGTGCATGCACTGTTAATTCTGGGAGATGAATAGAACCTGTAGCAAGGGAAGAAGGCTCCTAGCACATTTTCTAACTGCTAGGCGGCGTTGTCGTCTACAAACTAAAGGAATTCCTGAATTTGGAGATCACCCAATCACCAACCCTGGACTTGTTGGGATTTTTCCTTTTCTCTTAATGTCCTGTGGCTGGATTTCCACACGCCGTTCGGAATTGTTGGTTTAATGTTGTGAGATTCTGGGCGGCACCATACCTGTGTGTGAGTTGTGTGCTCTGGACTCTGACAGATCTGGCACTAATTCCTCTGTGTGGGATGTTGATACTGTTGATGAGTATATTTTATAACATCAATGTAACTATCTCCTTGACCAGACTAGTTTGGGTTTTTTGTTCCTTTATTGTTACGCCATGCCCCCGGAGGACTCGTCGTTCCACCTCGCATTCCAGTACTGTTCCTAATTAGTCAATTAACCTCTGATTATTGAAGGCTGCATTACACACTGCGACTCATTCTAAATCTCTGTGACTCTCTATTTGGAAATTGGCTTCCTGACCCTGGTTTGTCTCCCGACTACGTCTCCTGGTTTTGGTTTTGGCTTTTTACTGTTTGTTCTGGTTTCAACTCTCGGCTTCCTCATGGTTTATGGCTCTGCTTCTATTTTGGTACTTCTGACCGGCTCGACTACCTACGACTTAAAGACCTCGGCTTGCTCAATCAACAACGTCTCTGGATATTGTTCCGGATACTGCATAAGGTTCACACTACTTATCCTAACAGAATACTGAGTCAAACATGGATCCCACAGAAGGTGAAGAGATTCATGGCATTCTCTCACAACACTCCCACGTTTTGACTCAATTGCAGGCAACAATCCAGCAGATTACTGCTCACCTGGCTAGTATGTCAGTGCAGCCAGCAGCAGCTCCAGCCCCAGCAGAGGCAACAGCAGGTGCAGCCCCACGAATGTTACCGAAGGATGCTCCTGCCCCCCCCACCCCCACAGCTTCCCATACTTCCCGAGTAGCACCGTTTATCACCCCGGAGAGGTTTGACGGAGATCCTGGCAAGTGTAGGGTTTTTTTTAGCTCAGTGCGTCCTGGTATTTCATCTCCATCCTGAAGGATTTTCATTCTCCTTGGCTAAGGCAGCTTTTATTATCTCCCCCTTTTTTTGTGGAAGAGCTCTTGAATGGGCAACTGCACTCTAAGAGTGACAAGCTCCTGAAATTTCAGATTTTAATCTTTTCAGGGGGCCTTGAGAGCAGTATTTCACCACTCATCTACATCTCAGGATGCACCTTCCAGATGACGGCTTTGAAACAGTGTAAGAGATCGGTGGCTTATTATGTGCTGGAATTCCAGGTTATTGCAGCGGGGGGGGGGGTATCCTGGAATGATGAGGCTTTGATCTCCCTTTTAAAGCATGGGCTCTTGGAAGAAATTAAAGACAATCTGTTTCTCTTGCCTCTTAAAAGAAAGTCCTTCGAGGAAGTGATTTCCTTCGTAATTGGACAGAGAGCAGAGCCTTTCTGCACCTTCTCGACTTCTAACCCTCATTTCTCCCAGTTCAACCCCCGTCCCACCACAGGAGATCGCTTACTTACGCCTCACTCCACAGGAAAGGGAGGAGCGCCGATGGGAGGGTTGTTGTCTTTATTGTGGAAGTCTGGGACATTACCGGTCAGAATGTCCCTTCCACTCTCCACGGCGCCCCCTGTTTAAACCTAGTCAGCTGGTGAGACACGGTAAATGTTTAGCTATCTCCACTAATGCCTTGTCTATTCCCGCTTCCCGCTTGTATAAGCTTAACCTTCTCGCTTTTATTGATTCAGGGAAAAGTTTCTAGACCTCTCCTTGGCCCGTTCGTGGAATTTTCCCTAAATCCCTGTTCAACCTCCCCTTCGTGTTCAGACCCTCGATGGATCCCTTGTTTCCCCAGGTCTCCTTAGCTGGCAGACCTCACCATTATCTTTACAAGTCGGAGCATTTCATCGGGAACTTATACAACTTTACCTCCTGGAAACACCACACCACCCTCTGGTCTTGGGGTTCCCCTGGTTACAAAAGCATGATCCTCAGATTTCTTGGACTAGGAGTAAGTTGCTAGCTTGGGGTCCTCAGTGTTAAACATTGTGTTGTCACCATCCCATTAAACTCTCTCCAGGCAACTCTCCTGAATTTCCTGCATATTATGCTGATCTGATGCCTTCAGCAAACAAAAGGCATTGTCCCTGCCTCCCACAGGTCCTACGATTGTGGCATCGATCTCCTACCGGGTGTTTTACCCACAAAGGGGAGAATTTATTTTTCTATCAAAATAAACTTGTTCCATAGAAAACATTCCACAAATGTAAACACTTTCTCAAGCTATACAATCTCTAACAATATTAAACTATCACACAATAAAAACCAAAAAAGGTGATTGTCCATTATCAATCAGTACAAGTGGATGATGGGGCTGAATTTGCCTTCCAAGCCCTATCACTTCCTTTTGTCCATTTACCTGCCCCGGATCTGAAACTGCGGAGCAGGAGCTCAGGGAACAGGAATTCTCTTGGTAGTCCCCGTTCAGGGCCCAATGTCCTTTCCAGCGCTCCCTTTCACGATGTCACGCTTCATCCTCCTTCTGAGGTCCTCCAGGATCCTCTCCACCAGCACCCTTGCTCCCCACTCTGCGTTGTGCCAGATGAGAGTGTTCCTCGCATTCCACAGGCCTCCTTTTGTGAGGGACAGCAGCAGCAACAGCAGGAACTGTGTCCTCCTATCCAATCCGATTAGTGCACTAGTAACTGAGCGCTGCTTCCGCTCCCAGGAGTTGCATCATTTTGTCCATTCTACCCCACACCATTTTAGCAAAGGGGCAGCTCCAGAACATGTGCTCCTGAGTCTCCTCATCGAAACATGTGTCCCGGGGGCAATACGGTGTAGCGGCAATGCTTGTAAATAAGACAGAATTAAGCGTTGGTATGCTCCTAAAAGAGGCCCCATCTCACCCTCCATCTCTGTGGTGCAGCCACAGAGAAAGAATTCATGCAAGCTGATTTAAGAGTGTTTTCTTGTGATAAGAACCAAGCTCCCAGACGGGGATGCAATTACCTAAGCCTGGCTATCATGATCAATGGTCATCCATTGGCGCCTATCAGTCTAGGGAGTGCCGAATGGACATCTGGACTGCATTCCTAAGTGTCAAGAGTAAGTGACTTATATCTCACCTTGACCAACCAATCAGGGACTGGCAGGGCGTGGTAATACCACGTGGGTCTCCAATGCCCGCCAAACTCTCAACCAATCAGCACACATCTGGGTCTTGATCAAAAAGGGAGCGCAAGCTCAGTTCTGGGCTCTCCTTGGCCATTTTCGCGCATCCTCAGAGACAATCACGTGACAACTGCTGTTGTCTGCAAAAGGACTTGGACTTTGTTCTAAGCGCGAGGCCGAGGATCCCGTACGTACTCAGAATTCTACCAACGTGAATGCTCCGCTTGATCAACGGCAGCCTACAGTTGGACCCTCGTCGACAACCTGAATAGCTTATTCAGAAGCAGCGCTGGACCGGGAACGAACCAGCTTCTTCCCAAGCAAAAGAGTGACTTGTGAGGACTCGCGGTCACACTCTGTGCATAGAGACTTTCTACTAGCCAGCCGGACTGCTGGTAGATCCCCTCGGAGCAACGACTGCCCTGCGCGCCGCAGTTAGATTCCTCCGCCCGTCCTACTCCGAGCTGCACCTCGACTGGTTGGCCGGTAGCCAGAGGACGCCGACACAACGCCCATTGGACAACCGCTGGAACAGAGGCTGCAACAGAGCCTGTCAGCTGGTTTGGTGTTCGTGCCGGGAAATTCCAAATCCAAACACAGTGCATAAGTAAACCCCATGTTCTACATTGCGTCTCGAGAATTCAATTGTACCTCAACACAAGGTAAGGTCTGCCGCTCGTATCCAGGCAGACGAGTATATGTTTGGTGCACAGTTTATATTAATAAATGTATCTCGTGTATTGAACCCGTGTGTGTGCGTTGTTAGTTGTTCTGACGATTGATTTTCTAAAAGCCCCAACGAACAACCTCATGATTACTGCTAAAATTAATGATTGTCTCAGTAAACCCATCAAACCACTACATTTAATGGCGTCCCTGGGTGGGCTGAGTTTAGAATGAAATGAGAATCAATCGCACAGAATAACTGATATTGCTGTGAGTTCAAGTTCAGCACAGCACCGCGGCTTCTATACGCGAATACCGGGAGTGCTGATAACTGCGCAAAGAAATCCCCCTGTTTTCTAGCGTTTAGTGTAACATGTGCTGATTGGAAATCCATCTGCTCGGGTGTTTAAATTCCATACTGTATTTTAGTAAAAGGAAAAAAAAAAAGTAATACTCTTAAAGTTTCTCTGATGTAATGACAATGGCTGCTAAAATGTCTGAAGTGGAGTCGCTTATAAGTACTATTTCTAGCGACGACAATCCTGGTTACTGGAGCGGTATCGAAAAGTTGAACTTTGATGATATTGAGAAGCTGCAAGTAGATTTAGTAGCTAAGGTAGCGAACCAGCTTAACACAGGAGGGTCCGTGAACGCAGTTCAGGTCCTATCGAGTTTCGCCTTAAATCTAGCTAAACAGCTGGAACTGTCTTTGTCCGAGCTGACAAAGTTTCAAAAGCTTCAGGGAAAGCTAGAAAGATATAAGGCAGAGCGAGTTGAGTTGCTGGAAATAATCAGAGAAAAGAGAGTGAAAAATGAGGAAAGTGAAGACAGACTCAGGGAAGTTCTAGGTAAATTAGATGACTTGTCTGCTAGAGAAACTGCGGCTGAGGTAGCTAGGAGAGACCTGGAAGCGAGCTTGAAAGAAAAAGAAAAAGAAATTGAGAGTTTAAATGAACTCAGCCAGGAAAGGCAAAAGGAGTTAGATGCTGCCGTACTGGAAGCAAAACAGGCTAGATCCCACTTGCATGCCAGCCCACCTAGCAGCCCGGAGCGCTCACCCAGCGCGCCAGGAGGAGGTTTCTTCCGGCCAGGGTCTGTGGTCGGATCGGCATGGGGGAGATCGCCGAGTCCTGCGCGAGACGCAAGGGCGATGCAATTCAGGCATAGACCCCCTGCTCCTGATCACGGCTGTCCCCCTGCCCGCGGAGAAACCGTAAAAATTAACCTCCACTCCCTGAGGCAGTTAGCCAAAGATGTAGAAAGGTTTGACACGTCAGTGTCAGGGAATAATGTGGAAACCTACATCGATGAGCTGAGATATACTTTGCAGTTTATGCCCGGAGCGTCTGAACAGTAAAAGGCTATGTTTGTAAGGAAAACTACTAGCCGAGCGGTCCACGAGTGGATGTCTAGACAAGGACCGGAGGTCTGTAATAGCTTTGAGGAGCTGTGTCAGGCAATGATCGGAGAATTTTCGGCTTTTATCGATCCCATAGCTGCCGTGGCTGCTGCGCACCATATTAAGCACGAAAAAGCTGAAGCCCCTCGCGACTATTATGAGAGGCTTAGGCGCACTTATTTTGCAGGGCGGAATGAAGAGGGTTGCGAAGAGAACGTGAATTTCAAAGGTTTATTCATTGCTAATCTGCATCCCTCAGTCAGGAAAATGATTGTGATTCACAATGATGCAAAAGCGATGAAAATGGCTGACATTAGAAGGTTGGCTCAAAAAGCCTGGGGAGCTGAAGTCTCTGCTTCCTCAGAGCGAAAACCTGCTAAAACGGCCGTGTTCGCCACTAAAGCCAGCAGGGTTGACGACTCGCCTCAGCTCGAGGGAGCTGAGGTTCCTGAGCCCTATAAGCCCCGGCGCAAAATAGGCAGGCAGGACCGCACTAAGCGTCAGAGCCGCCGTGAGCGCTACAGGGAAGGCAAGGGCTCAGGCAGAGCCTATCATAAGGCTGGACAAAAGGAGTCGACTGCAGCCCGTCTGGCCCGGCTTGAACAAGCCCTGCTTGAGAGATCAGGACAGGGTAAACCTTCCGCACCGAATGCCGGAAGCGTGAATGAGCTTAGGGGGACCACGCCCCTTCTCACTGGAGGAGGCGGGGATCCACCCCAAACCCCTCCCTCAGTCTATCTGATTGGGTGGGAGGGTTCCTGCCTGAAAGAAGGCTGTGACTCTGAGTTGGGCGCTGACCCCGCCCCTGAAGTCAAAGGAAAGGCAGGCTTCCAACAAATCTTAGGGAATCTCAGCCAGAAAGGCAAAGCAAGGCGTATTTATATCAAGGTTTCTCTTGAAAGCGTCTTAGATAGAGAAGCACTGATTGACACTGGGGCTGAAATTAGTTTGATGTCAGCCGATCTACTCAGCGACCTCAAACGAGTAGCGAAAGGAAAAGGCATCAGACTTAAGGTAGAACCGTGTAAGATAGATATTTCCAGCTATACCCAGGATCATGCCAGGATCACACATCGAGTGTGGGTGGCACTTAGGTTCGGGCCAATGAATGTGGTGCATCCTGTTTACATCTCTAGGTTTAAAACAGAGCCACTACTCATTGGCCAAGACCTGCTTGACAGGCTGGAGCCTCTGGTGGACTGCCAGCGTGGAAAATTGTGGGCTCAGGTCAAAAACCCTAAGCCTGTCGTACAGCAAAAAGGGGGGTTCAGTGGTTATGCTGTGACCACACAGTGCCCACTGAACACTATAGCTGAGTTGGAGGTTCCACCTGGTTCCTCTGGACGAGAAATAAATGTCTCTTCTTGCTTTCCAAAACTACAGGGAAGTCCTGCACAGGCCAGCACTCCCACGGTCTCCCAACTACAGGAGCAATGCTCCGAGCAGCTGCTTGACCCGCCAGGTAAAGCACACCCCTTTTTCATCCCTGAAGAAGAGTGGATCTCCCTGTCCGGTAATGAATGGGAGTCCTTTCTGTGCACCCTGGTACCTCAGGGGGTCCAGGACTACCACCCCATGGTGGTGGGAGGGGTCCAGGTGGCAGAAGTGCAGGTTGATGATGTAATTCTCAGCCTCAGCTCTGAGAAGTCCATAATCAGTGAAGGTCTGTTCAAGGACCTGTCGCGAAGCCGTCAGGTGACCCTGGTGACGCAGTCACAGGTTCTGTGGTGGGCACCCCCACCTCATAGGTCCATTTGGAGCAAAGGAAGTTGTGTAGCTTCCATCTCCATCGGAAAAAGGAAGTTTGCTCACTACTTCCAGGTAGCACCTCAGCTGACCCATTCGGTCTGTATTGGTGCAGACCTCTTGGTTCGACTGGGCGCCCAGCTGGACACAGTAAACAGTGTGCTGTGGACACGGGTGAACCCAGATGCCCACTCTCTAAGCGGCGACCCCGAGAACATTCGGTCAGGTCAGACGATTCCTCAGGCCTGCCAGGTTGTAAATGAATCGGACCTGATCGTTCCTGCATCAACAGCAGGGTTTCCGGTACGCCTTGTCCTGAAGAAGGGACAGAGAATGGATGCTGAGATGGTTTTCTTTCAACCATCAGCTCAGTTTATCAGACTGAACCTAGCAGTCTGTGGTACCCCCAGACTGGAATGGAATGGCCGAGCCACCTGCCTTTTGGTGCAGAACATAGCAAAACAAGATGTCAAAATCCCTGCTCGCACTGACATGGGACTGGTAATTGACAATGGTTTCTATGATTTCGAACTGGCCATCCCAGTACTGGGGCAGCTCCCTGGTCCCTTGGCCAGGGAGGGGGGAAACGAGCAGGTGTACTACACCTACCCCCAGCGGATGATCGCAATTATGCCAATAGAGGGATTCTGCAACCAGGAGGTGTGCAGAGTGGACCTTAGCGATAAGGATGAGATGGTTGTGTACACAGTACACGCAGGTGTTCCGACGGACCAATCAGCCAAGAGTGCGACCCGGGATACCGCCATGCCGTCAAAAGCGGGGTTTCTAGAGCAGGTACAGGATCAGGTTGGTAAGGCAGATGCCCTGGAAACGGAAAGCCAGCGTCAGCAGCTGCGTCAGATCCTCCAGGATTTCCAGGAAGTGTTTGCACGGGATGCCTATGACTGCGGGGTGACGGATTTGCACACAGTGCGCATTCCTACGGCCCCTGGCGCCCCCCCAACCTATGTCAGGCAGTATCGCATTCCCCTCACGGCATACGAGTCCATAAAGCAGACGTTGGATGCTCTACTAGAGCGTCAGATCATAAGGGAGTGCAACTCCACTTATAACTCCCCACTGTGGCCGGTGCTGAAACCCAATGGTAAGTGGCGTCTGACCATTGACTACCGGTTGCTGAATAAACAGGTTCCTTTGTCACGATGGCCAATAATCTACCTAGATCAGGAGTTAGCCAAGGTGACAACAGCGAAATATTTCACCACAGTGGATGTGGCCAATGGGTACTGGACCCTTAAGGTAGAACCGTCAGACCAGTACAAACTGGCCTTTTCCTTCGGAAACAGGCAGTTCACCTGGAATCGATGCCCCTTTGGGTATTCCAACTCCCCAGCGGAGTTCAACATATTTCTGCACAAAGCCATGAGTGATGCAGCCGCCAGGGGCAACCTGGTCTATGTGGACGAAATTCTGATGCGGAGTCAGACCTGGGAAGAACACATGGCCGAGATCAGGCATGTGTTGACCCAGCTCTCCCGTGCAGGGGCCAAACTGTCTCTGGCTAAGGGACAGTGGTGTAGGACCCAAGTGGAGTACGTGGGACTGTTGGTTGGAGCCCAAGGTATACAGCCACAGTCCAGCAGAGTCCAAGCTATCCAGAATATGAAGTCGCCCACTAACCTGTCTGAACTGCGCAGCTTTCTGGGAGTATGTAATTATTCCCGGCAGTTCATTGAGGATTACTCTGAAATAGCAAGGCCCCTCCACAAGCTGTTGCAGAAAGACGTGCCCTTTGAGTGGGGACCTTCCCCAGAACAGGCTGTGATGGAGCTGAAGCGCAAACTCGGTAGTACGCCGTGCTTGGCCTACCCTGACAAAAATAAGGTCTTCTACCTTGAAGCAGGGTTCTCAGAGCACTGCCTTGGGGCTGCTCTGAGTCAGGAATATGACCAAGAGCGAAGGGTGGTGGCGTATGCCAGTCGAGCCCTGACCCCAGTGGAGCAAAAGTTCTTGGACTGCGAGAAGGCCCTGTTGTCTACGGTCTGGTCGGTAGAACACTTCCGTAGTTATGTTGGGGGACAAAAGATCATCATCGAAACCTGCCACCAACCTGTGACATTCCTGCATAGCCAGAGACTGAAAGCAGGAAGGGTGTCAAATAGCAGGATTGTGGCATGGATGATGGCCCTACAAGGCTATGAGATAGAGGTACATTATGCACAGAGCAAGAAAATGTACCTGGGACAGGGCCTGGCTGTGACACTTACAGGGAAGCTCCAGAAATGATTCCCGCTGCTGAGCTACCGAACAATCATCGGTACTACGATGAGAACGTGGGCCAGGGCTTACCCATGGCCTATGTTGATGGTTGCTCTTTTCGCCACGAACAGCAGGTGCTAGCAGGGGTAGGTGTAGTCTGGCAAGACAATACTCCCTGTGGGCCGACCTGCTATAAGCTAGGACGAAAGACTAGTCAGTATGCGGAAGTAGCTGGGGTGCTGATCACCCTCCAGCAGGCCCTGACAAATGGCCTTAAACAATTTGTCATCTGTAGTGACTTGAACTACGCCCAACATAGCTTCGTGTCCCATCTTCCGTATTGGAAGGGTAACGGCATGAAAAATGCCCGGGGCAAGGAAGTAAAGAACAAAGAGTTGTTCCTGGCCAGTGACAAGCTCACGACCGAGGCTGGAATGATGGTTTACTGGAGGAAGGTGAAGGGACACTCCCAGGTGAAGGGACCCGACAAAGACGGGAATGATGAGGCCGACCGGCTGGCCAAATCTGGCGCCTTAGAGGGTGATCCCTGGCAGTTCCAGCAGGAATGGCTACCCCCAGAAACCGTGGCTGAGGTCAAGGCGGTCACCCGAAGCAGGGCTAGACAGGATGTCGGAGCTGACCCTCAATCTGTAGTGCTTGGGTCACAGGGTTTTAACACCGATCTTGCGGAAATGCAGAAACAGGACCCAGCAATTGGGCAAATGTATCAGCATATCGCTGACCCAGTGCGTCAACCTCTTTCAGAGCAGGTGCTGAGCCAGTCTCCGGAGCTGAAGGAGCTGGCAGAGGTGAAAGACAACCTAAAAATTCTAAAGGGGTTGTTGGTTTGTGTACCAGTTGCACAAGGTGTCCCAAAGTGGGTAGTTCCCCGCTGTCATCGGGGGATCATGATCCAACACGCTCATGACGAACCCTGTGGGGGTCACCGGGGAATCAAGGCCACGTACGACACTATCCAGCAGGTGGCATTCTGGCCTCACATGGGCCAAGACATCGCCGCGTATGTAAAGGGGTGTCTGACGTGTAGCGAGTTCCAACCATCACGGCCCTTGCACCGTGCACCACTCCAGAAAAAGGGCATGACATTCCCCTGGTCCAATCTACAAATGGATTGGGTGGGGCCGCTGGTGAGGTCATCCAGAGGGAACAAATATTTCCTCACTGTTACGTGTGCATTCACAAAATGGATTGAGTGCCTCCCAGCACCCAACGACACGGCAGAGACAACTGCAGTGCTGTTGGTGAACCAAGTGTTCAGCCGATGGGGACTCCCCCTGACCGTGGACTCGGATCGGGGAACCCATTTCACAGCTACAGTAATGGCAACCCTGTGGAATATGCTTGGGGTCAAGGCCCAGTTGCATATCTCCTACCACCCTCAATCCTCGGGCCAGGCAGAAAGGGCAATCCGAACGGTGGTTAGTATGCTCAAAAAGTTTGTCTCCACCAACAGTAGGGACTGGGACATTAAGCTTCCCCTGGTTCTGATGGCCATCCGAGCCACGCCCCAGTGCTCTACGGGGGTCCCACCTTTTGAGATGATGACAGGTCGGAAGATGACTCTTCCCCTACACTGTCTCTATGGGGTGGAGGACCTGAGCACGACGGGGGCTGCTACGGCCCATCAGTATGTGTCAGACCTGCGAGCACATCTGCAGGCAACCTTTGCTTTTGCCCAGAACAATCTGGGAAGGAGTGCAGAGGGTAGGAAAGCATACTATGACCGAAAGGCAGTTTACCAGGAACTCCAAGTAGGAGACAAGGTCCTGTACTTCCAATTTGCCAAACCCACAGGGGTGGCCCGGAAGTTCTTACCCAGTTGGACAGGACCCCACGAGATTGTCGATAAGGTATCACCGGTAGCTTATCGAATTCGGATTGAAAAGGGAAGGCAATCTCTGGTCTACAAGTGGGTGCATCGCAACCACCTCCGGTTGTATCGCCCATCTCAAATGGCGCCGGAGGACACAGAATAGGGTTAAAAGTCTAAACCCGATCAAAGAGGGGGGGTGCCCCTTTGTAGTTGCAGGTAGTTAGGTACGGTAGTGTAGGTCCTGCTAGGAAAATATATTCAAAAATATAGTGGAACTGTACCATGTGCCTCATCTGTGTTCCAGAATGGGAATCCTAAAACTGCCACGGCTGGTCCTGACAGTACTGTGGATCGCCTCGACACAGCCCCTTGAAGTTGTGGAACCCGGTCCTCCTACCGGCATAGTCCTGCAGGACGCTCCCGGATTGTTGTTAACAAATTGCAGAACATATACTCAGCGAGTGTATGTACGGCTGGACCCACATGATGTGTTTCGGAAGCACATCAACATGAACAGTAGGGTGTCCTATCATGGTAGGCAGTGGGCTGGGGATACTGTATGGCATGCCCAGCTAGACACTATACACATGCTCCGCCAGCTGAGGAAGGCAACAGTCACCCAGGAGGAGATGACAGGCCTCAGCCGCCCCAAAAGGTTCTTGGGGGGTCTGTTGCTGCGGCCTCCGCCGTGGGTTCGCTATTTTCAGCGGGTCTGTTTGCTGCTAACACTGTCACCCTGACCACCCTGAGAAGGCAGGTGTCTGGGTTACGAAAGGAAATGCCAGAAATTTATGACAAGCTGTATCAACAGCAGCAGCGGCTGGAAAGCCTAGGGAAAACCTTACAGGGCACAATGTTAGCAGTAAACCTTCATGCAGCAGTGTTAAATAACACCCTCCACACCGTGGGCAGGATTGTCGACGTGTTACAGTGGGACTATGCTTATGTGCAAAAGGTCAGAATGCTGATGCAGGATCTGCTTAGGGAGCTTAGTGCCACAGTAACTAGCCTAGCCATGGGACAGATTCCAACCTACTTGGTTCCACTGTCCTTAGTAGAAGAAGTACTGAAGACAACCACTTCCGAGATGGTGCAGCCATTGCAAGTACATCTTGCATACAGTCTAGGCAGTGCCATTCCCATACATGTCAACCCCGAAGCCAAGGAAATAGGTTTCCTGTTGAACCTTCCCATCGTGAGTAGCAAGGATATCTATAGACTCAAGTCTATATTGAACGTTGGCTTCTGGAGGGGGGACATGCATGTGAAGTTGACCACCCCACCGCTCGTAGCTTACCAGGAGGATGATCCAAATTTGTACCTTGTTCCAAACCTGGAACTGTGTATATCAACCAAGGATATCCACTGGGTATGCCCAAGTAAGCCATTCCTTAGGGACACAACTCAGAGGTTGTGTGGTATCAGAAAGGGGGCTGCCACTGAAAAGTGTAAAGCCACAGTGACGAGCAAACGTGAGGTTAACGAACCCCAGGTTGAGCAGGTGGGAAAGATATGGCTGGTCAGCACACCACAGTTAATGGTTACAATAACCTATGACAGACATGATACAGCTACCGAAGTGCAGCTACCCAACCAAACAGTTTTTCTATAAGTTCCTGAAGGAGCTATAGTGCATCTCAGCGATTTAGCACTGTATCACCTGGAGTCAGAACTGTATGAAACAGAACTCGAGATTGTGGACGCTTTCAGAGGACACAGCGTTGACTTGGATGAGAGAATCCAAGAGACAGTAATTCTTGAGGGTGTACAGGTAGTCGAATTTGTTCTCAACGACACAAACTTAAAAACTACACTGGTAGGTCCCAAGCACAGTCGTTGTGGATCCTCTGGGGCGCTAGGAACAATCAACGTGGTCATCTTGACACTGCTGCTGGGTAGCTGGATCATGGCTGGGGTAATGTGTTGGATGCTGTTCTCTTGTATCAAAGCCTTGCGGGGTAGTTTGAATGAGACAAAGGGAGCAATGGTTTATCACCGAAATCCCAAACGTCTGCCTGCTGCAGAGCTATCCGATACTGATAGTGAACTGCCGGAAGTTTAAGGTCTAGGGCTAATGATGACGCCCGATGCCTCATTTCTATGTACCTTATAACTGAGAGCAGGTATACGCAATGTTCTTTCCAACACTATTTCCTGTACAAATTCTCGAGGGGTAATGTGAATATTGGGTGGTAGAATCCACCGGGGTACAACAGACATCACTTAACTCTGTTTTTGTTTTGAAGGCAACAACGCCTCAGGACCTCGTGACCTTCAAAAAGGGGGGATATGTAGCGGCAATGCTTGTTAATAAGACAGAATTAAGCGTTGGTATGCTCCTAAAAGAGGCCCCATCTCACCCTCCATCTCTGTGGTGCAGCCACAGAGAAAGAATTCATGCAAGCTGATTTAAGAGTGTTTTCTTGTGATAAGAACCAAGCTCCCAGACGGGGATGCAATTACCTAAGCCTGGCTATCATGATCAATGGTCATCCATTGGCGCCTATCAGTCTAGGGAGTGCCGAATGGACATCTGGACTGCATTCCTAAGTGTCAAGAGTAAGTGACTTATATCTCACCTTGACCAACCAATCAGGGACTGGCAGGGCGTGGTAATACCACGTGGGTCTCCAATGCCCGCCAAACTCTCAACCAATCAGCACACATCTGGGTCTTGATCAAAAAGGGAGCGCAAGCTCAGTTCTGGGCTCTCCTTGGCCATTTTCGCGCATCCTCAGAGACAATCACGTGACAACTGCTGTTGTCTGCAAAAGGACTTGGACTTTGTTCTAAGCGCGAGGCCGAGGATCCCGTACGTACTCAGAATTCTACCAACGTGAATGCTCCGCTTGATCAACGGCAGCCTACAGTTGGACCCTCGTCGACAACCTGAATAGCTTATTCAGAAGCAGCGCTGGACCGGGAACGAACCAGCTTCTTCCTAGGCAAAAGAGTGACTTGTGAGGACTCGCGGTCACACTCTGTGCATAGAGACTTTCTACTAGCCAGCCGGACTGCTGGTAGATCCCCTCGGAGCAACGACTGCCCTGCGCGCCGCAGTTAGATTCCTCCGCCCGTCCTACTCCGAGCTGCACCTCGACTGGTTGGCCGGTAGCCAGAGGACGCCGACACAACGCCCATTGGACAACCGCTGGAACAGAGGCTGCAACAGAGCCTGTCAGCTGGTTTGGTGTTCGTGCCGGGAAATTCCAAATCCAAACACAGTGGATAAGTAAACCCCATGTTCTACATTGCGTCTCGAGAATTCAATTGTACCTCAACACAAGTTGTTATCAATTTAATTCATGAGTAATGTATTTACTTCCGAGTTTAGAGTAACAGTGGGTAATAACACTGATTAGCGATTTGGTAACCGAACGATATATATTGACATATATTCTCTGTTGTGTATCTCTTTGTGTTTGCATCTCTTCGAGATTATATACCTTGTATATTGATAACCCTCACAGTAAGGTCTGCCGCTCGTATCCAGGCAGACTAGTATATGTTTGGTGCATAGTTTATATTAATAAATGTATCTTGTGTATTGAACCCGTGTGTGTGCGTTGTTAGTTGTTCTGACGATTGATTTTCTAAAAGCCCCAACAAACAACCTCGTGATTACTGCTACAATTAATGATTGTCTCAGTAAACCCATCAAACCACTACAACGGATTCCTGGTGAGAGAGTGTCTGTACAGGATCTTTCTGGTTGCCAGCCTCTTGTGTACTACCATCCAGTTGAGGTCCTTCAGCTTGTTGTCCAATTCCTTCGGCTGCGTCCTTTCCCAGACCTGTCTGGGAACCCGTAGCTTTTCGTCTGTGACCATTTGTCCCCTCACCTCCTTGTACAGGGCTCTGTGGTTGGTGCAGAGCTCTGGCTGTCTTGTGGCCTTGTACCGCTGGCTCCACTTAACAGTATGGGTCGCCTCTCTGCTTTGGGTCCAGTGTTTGTCCACTGGACCAGGTGCCTCATAGTGACGGAGAACCAAAGCCTGACAAAGTACTGGTACTTGTGGTGGATGGGCTTGTATCGATAGGATACAATCGAGTTTCCGAGGTACATCTCTACCCCCTTCCTCGACTGGCTGGCACATCTGGTTCCTCTGATGTACTCGTAGCTGCTTCCCCAGACGAACCTGAAGATCATCCCTTTCAGCGCTCATCTGAGTCTGGCCGGCAGTGGGTATACCACTGCCAGGTAAACCAAAGCCGGCAGGATGTCGGCTTTCAACACCATCACTTTCCCTGTGTAGGACAGTGACCGCGTTTTCCACAGACCCGACTTCGCGATCACCCCGCCGATCATCTCGGTCCAGTTGAGGGTCTCGTTGTCCTGGCTCTGGAACGAAACCCCCAAAATCTTGAGGGCCCCGTGCAGAGCTCGAGACCTTATGGCACCATCGTCCTGTCCTTCCAGCGTCCGAAGAACTTCAGTTTGCTCTTTCGATGGTTGAGCTAACACCCCGAGGCCCTGGAGTATTGCTCCATGACCTGCAGGGCTCTCTTCAACCTCTGTCTGAAATCAGGAACAGCGTTGTGTCGTTACCCAGCACCTCCTGGTATCACCAGGCCATAGATGATAGGGTCCTGTCTCACCACCTCCACTAATGGCTCTTTGAAGAGAACATAGAGAAGGGGTGAAAGGGGACACCCTTGTCTACTCCGGCCTCCTGGGGAATGCAATCCCCCAGGTTTCCGTTTACGTTGACCCTGCTGCCCACGTCAGAGTACAGTTTCTTTATCCAGCAGCTGAAACTCTCTCTGAAACTGAAGCATTCCAGCACCCTGAACAGATAATAATAATAATAATAATAATTGCTTACACTCATTTAGCGCTTTTCTGGACACTCCACTCAAAGCGCTTTACAGGTAATGACAGGGACTCCCCTCCACCCCCACCAATGTGCAGATCCACCTGGATGATGCAACGGCAGCCATAGTGCGCCAGAACGATCAAACACATCAGCTATCCGTGGGGAGGAGAGAAGAGTAATGAAGCCAATTCATAGATGGGGATTATTAGGAGGCCATGACTGGTAAGGGCCAATGGGAAATTTGGCCAGGACACCGGGGTTACACCCCTACTCTTTTCAAGAAACGCCCTAGGATTTTTAATGACCACAGAGAGTCAGGACCTAGGTTTTACATCTCATCCGAGGGACAGCGCCTGTTTACAGTACAGTGTCCCCATCACCATACTGGGGTATTAGGACCCACATGGACCGCAGGGTGAGCGCCCCCTGCTGGCCCCATTAACACCTCTTCCAGCAGCAACCTTAGTTTTCCCAGGAGGTCTCCCATCCAGGTACTGACCAGGCTCACACCTGCTTAGCTTCAGTGGGTTGCCAGATGACTGTGGTTTACTCTGTCGAAGGCTTTCTCCTGATCCAGGCTCACCACTGTCATGGACACGTTTCAGTCCTCGGCCCAAGCGATGGGGTCTCTGGGGAGCTGGAGGTTCTAGCCGACGGATTGCCCTTCCACCCAACATGTCTGGTCGTTGTGGATGATGTGGGGCGGGGCGGTCCTCAGTCTGCCAGTCAGTAGCTTGTACAGGATCTTGACCTCCATCGTCCATCGTGATCGACCTCCAGTTCTTGAGGTCTGCAGCGTCCCCTCCCTTGAAGAGCAGGGAGATGACACCTTCCCTCATGGTGTCTCCGAGTTTCCACCGGCGGAAGATCTCCTGCACCACCTCCACCAGATCTGCCACCAGGGTGTTGAAAAGGGTGAGAATTTACCCCCTTTCACTTGGGGAATCGGAGGCCCTGAAAGAATACATCCAGGAGGCGCTTAAGGCGGGTTTCATACGCCCCTCTTCCTCTCCGGCTTGTGCCAGATTTTTTTTGTAGGACAAAAGGACAGTGGCCTCCATCCATGCATTGATTATCGAGGCCTAAATGCAACCATGATCAAAAATCACTATCTCCTCCCACTCATTCCATTAGCCTAAGAATATGTGAGGGGCATGAATGGAAGACTGTTTTTCTAACCACTCACAGGCATTATGAATATCTCGTCATGCCCTTCGGTCTTGTAAATGCACCTGCAGTCTTTCAATCATTTACGGACAATATATTTTGGGATCTCATTCAGAAATGCCTCCTTGTATATCTAGATGATATCTTAATTTTTCCCACGAACCTTCAGAAACATATATCTCATGTAAGGGAGGTCCTGTCTCGTCTGATTCATCACAAACTCTATGTTAAGAAGGAAAAATGCATTTTTGATGTCACAGAGATCCTATTCCTAGGCTATATCTTGTCACCGCAAGGGGTCATGATGGACCAAAGTAAGATCTCTGCAATTACGGATTGGCCTACCCCAATGAACTTCTACAACTTTTCTTGGGTTTCGCTAACTTTTATAGGAGATTCATTAGGAATTTTAATTCTGTAGTGGCTCCCATTACTGTCCTCAGCTGGAAGCCCTCAAACTGACGATGCTTTCCACTGCTTAAAATGCCTTTTTACCTCTGCTCCTCTTCTGAAATACCCTGATCACACCCTTCCTTTTGTTGTGGAGGTTGACGCTTTGGGCCACGGTGTTTGTGCCATTCTCTCTCAGCACCACGGGGACAAAGACATCTTCCATCCTTGTGCTTTTTTTTCTAAGAGATCGACTGCAGCTGAAATGAACTATAATGTTGGAGATTACAAACTCCTGGCCATCAAACTGGCACTTGAACAATGGAGACACTGGTTGGAGGGGGCACAACATTCTTTTTTCATTCTCACTGACCACAAGAACCTTTTTTTACCTTCAGTCGGCTAAACATCTTTGTCCCAGTGAAGCTAGGTGGTCTTTATTTTTCTCTGGGTTCAATTTCATAATTACCTACACCCCAAATACCAAGAACCTCAAAGTGAACGCCCTCTCATGCCTCCATGAACACTTTAATGTGCAAAAGCCTCTGGAGCACATCGTTTTGCCCAGCAAGATTTTGGCTGCCGTAAGATGGGATATTGAACAAATGGTAAGACGCACCCAGGAAGGTCACCCCATACCTCTGGAGTGTCCCCCGGACAGACTGTATGCTGTCAACTCGGTCAGGTCTGCAGTCCTTCAGTGGAGCCATGACTCCCTTTTTGCGGGACACCCGGTATTAAACGCACTCTTGAGATTATTTCTAGGGACTTTTGGTGGCCTACAATTTATTCTTTTGACTGCTGTATTCTTCTACTGCTTGTTCCAGCTCCTTTTACTGGTGTTCAGATCTTCTGTCCTCAGTTATACAGTAAATTTACTGAAACCTCCTCTCTACAATTTGTCTTTTCACCCGAAAGTGCAGCCTGAAAAATTGTTCTTATTCATTGTGTTTCAAAACGCTCGTGTGAAGTTGGGTTCTTATAAATCTGGTGTTCCTCAGGGCTCATTACTGGCTCCACAACTATTCAATACTTACGTGTTAACTTTTAGTGAGCTATTAAGATCACATGGTCTCAATGATAATTTCTGTGCTGAT
Source organism: Lepisosteus oculatus (assembly GCF_040954835.1). Lineage (NCBI taxonomy): Eukaryota > Metazoa > Chordata > Actinopteri > Semionotiformes > Lepisosteidae > Lepisosteus > Lepisosteus oculatus. Next base: position 5,176,875 of record NC_090713.1, read on the forward strand.
TATACTCACATATTGTGACGGCTGACATTCCTCGCCTAGAGGGTGCTCCACTACTCCTCTCATTAGTTTCGTGATTGTTTCTATGTTCCCCAGGTGCGGCCTGTTATGTCTACTGCTATTTAAAGCCTAGCGCCTCCAGTCTTTGGGGCTCAACATTAGGGTATGAAAGTTGCGAGGCCCACCTAGCACCCTGCGTATCGTAGCCCTCCTGAGGGCATAGGCCTCATCCCTGACACCTCCCGTGTTCTGAGCCTGGAGGACCTCGCCCCGTTATCCCAGGATCTCCATGTTGGTTGAATGTTTTCCCCATTCCCGGGGATTTTAACCTTGTCACGTCTCAGGATGGATCTATTTTTAATGGACTCTTGGACTGTGCGCTGACCCTCCTTCAGACCTGCTCGGATTTGGAAGCCACTCTTTGTATCCCCCACTCACTGTCTCATGTACTGTCACTGTTATTTTGTGCACCATAAAATCCCTGTGTGTTTCCCATACCACACCTCCTCTTTCCTCCAGCTCTTACCACATCACATGGGGTCACCTACAAAAACTGACACGGACTACAGACCCTGTCCGTAACATATATGTGTTCATACTTAACCTGTCACTGAAGTGGTTATCTCAGCACTCTCTAAAAGCATCTCTGACATAAAAACCTGGATGACTCAATATTTCATTCACTTATACTGAAAATACTAAAAGGTATGCTTCTTGGCAACTCCCATCAATTAGCACTGTACTTGAAAGCTTGGGGGTGATATTTGGAACTGGCTTGTCTTCTCTAGAATTGATTACTGCAATGCCTGGAACATCTGGGACAACAATGCATTCTCCTTACAATCAATGCCCAAATCACATTGTGCCAAAAGTAAAGTCCAGTGTGAAAGCCTTTGTGAAAACATTACAATAGCTTTACTAGGAGGTGTAAAGGTGTGTGTGGTGTGTGTATCTCACTCCAGTGATGCAAGTACACTTTTCTCTCACTGTGCACATAGTCACTACCAAATATTGGCAGCAGAGATCATATTGATTTTCATCACCCTGAAGAGTTCATCAAGGGTTTTAAGTGTTATGTACAGAAGTTATCTTGATGTTGGTTTTAGTTTCTCTGAAGGCGGCTCTGAGGCACTCTGTTTTAGGTCTGTCTGGTGTTGTAACAGAAAAATAAGTTCTGGATCCTGAGATAAAGTTAAACAGATTGGTTTTATTGCATGCAAGGAACAATAAAACCAAAATGTTGTTCAAAGTGCCGGTACAAAACTTCCATTTTATATAGCCCTCTTCTGCTGCTTCTGCTGTAGCTTCTTACTATGGTAATAGCCCTTTCCTGCCGCTTCTGACGTACAGATGCAGCCATTCAAAGTGCGCGGTACAGACACTTACCGCAGGTAATTGGCTGCGGTATCGCATATCATGACGCGGTGCGTGATTGGTTGACCGACAGGGGCACTCGTGGTCCGTTGGTCTGTCGTAGAAAGACTTACTGTAAACGTCTTTACTGTGCCCGTTGTAGATATTGAATTTTACAACTGAAGGGAAATCTTAGTAGCTGAGCATAAAAAGAATAGGAGCATACTGTAACGCGTGTGGCCATAAACGATATTAATTTTGGAACATAAACATACAGTATATAGCTGGTCTTGGTACTTTAAAGAAAAAAATACACACCAGTATTCCATTTCTCCCTAAACATTTTAAGCTTCGAAGTCTTTAACTAACGTGATACCGGAGTCAACAAGCATACTTTTAGAATTTGATTAAAAGGGAATATAATATGGAATCGCGTATCTAAAGAATTTAATAACGGTATGATTATATTCGTGTGCTGCGACAGGGCTGTGTAGGGCTGTTTCGGCTGACTGTTCATGTGAGCTGTCTTGTAGCCTACTGGTCTAGGTGCGTGACTAACAACGCACAGGTTGTGTGTTCGAATCCAGCTGGTGCTGGACTTTTCTTTAACAAACATTTCTTCAAATAAATAGAATAGCGATATTATGGACAATCAATTGACTTTTATATTTCAAAATATCGCAACATGATCGATTCTAAGTCAATTTTGATAACAATGAATAGTCACCTTCTTCCCTTCTGGCAGCGGTTCCTGCTTCTATTGTGTGTGTGTGTGTGTGTGCAACAGAGTAAATTTTTATAGAGAAATGGAGGCTGGACAGTATGCGTTACAATATAAACATTTATATTGATTTAAATCGTGTTCTGATTTAAATCGCAAACGCGTGTTTAATTATGTGTTTTTTAATCATAATCAGGCTAATGCATTTCTACATTTTCTGTATGAACCAGCTTAGAGGTTCATACAGAAAGACAGCTTGTGTTTAAATTGAGTGTAAGGTAATTTATGCTTCTAAAGTCATGGTCAGCATTTATTATTGTACTGTGCTGTAAACTTTTTCTGTGCCCAGTCACATTATTTTATAGCGTTTTTATTGCGTTATTAAATCCGGTGGCGCTGTGTGTTAGTTTCCTGACTCCCATGTCACATGGTCTGTGATTGAAACCCATGGAACTATGACTTTATTTTTTAACAAACATTTCTTTGAAAAAATGAAATGTTTCCCTTGGTCAGAGATTAAATAAAACCTCACTCGCACCAAACAAATTAATATTTCTAAATATCACGACATGATCGAATTTAAGTCTTTTTACTTTTACTAAGTCTTTGTGTACTGTACCCATCTTCAAAATAAAATCTCATACTTCTGACAAAAATGATAAGCAGTTACAGTAGCTTTATACTGTACCTTGTATTGTCTGCAGCAGCAATTTCAGTGAACCATCTGCCGCCATATCATATCTCGTGCTTCATGCATGAAACACACATTTACATGCTACCTCAAACTCACATGCTCAACCATTTAAATCTCTCATAAATTCATCCAGGCTTTCTCCTGCTCAAAGGAAAAAAAAAGTTGTGACAGATAACTAAAAGCAACAAACCCTTGCAAGTTTATTAAACACTTTATAATTTTAAAGTGCACAATCTCTGAAGTTCCCTTTAACTTCACAATAACCTATAGTCATTACAGAGTGTTGAACGGTCCTGGCACTGCCCTGATATAATACTGAGCATACCTATCAAACAGAATTACCAACTGTCTGCATGGTTTTTGTGCACTTGCTAGTTTCCAATGTAGAGAAAACCGGTTCAGGGACGCCAAATAATGTAAGAAAAGTGGCTCTCTGAAGGCACCAGTTCTGTAGGGTTTGGGCATTTACTGAGACAATTATTAATTGTAGCAGTAAATCACAAAGTTGATTCTTTTGATGGCTTTAGAATCCAACCATGCGACATAACTCAAACAACGCGCACACACAGGTACTAATACACAAGGATACATTTATTAATACATAGAATATGCATGTAAATCTAACCGATCTTATCGTGAGGGTTATCAGAATACAAAAGATATATATTCGGTCAGTTACAAAGTGTTACACATATCAAGAGGACATACGTTCAGTATATCATTCATTAAGACCGTTTCGTAAAGTGAACTTGGTTACAACTTCTACATTAGATACTCAAACAAGTACATAACTCTTAGGAATTAAATTGATATCAACTGGTTGGGATAACAATTGAATTCTCGAGCTGTAATGCATTGAAGTTGAATACTCATCCAATCTCTGGGGATTCAGATCTCCTGCGGGCACAAAGAAACAGTTGCAGGCTGTTGCTGTCCAATCCGCGCTCTCTGGCTGTGTGCCAGGCTGTGCTGTGCGGCTTGCGACGGTGCGCTGCTGATGCTCACTGTTGGCTTTAACTAGCAAAGTTTGTGCACAGGAGAAAAGATGACTGTGGGTCCCAGCAAGTCAGGAAGAGGACCAGTTCGTTATGATGAAGAGCTAGTTCTGAATAGTGATTCAGCTGTCCACAGTTCCGACCTGTTCACGAGGCCTGCTGCTGGTTACTCTCTGGCAACCTCCACTCTAGACTCTTAGAACAAAGGAAAGTTCTGGCACTCGGACACACTGGCCGTTCCGTGGTTGTCCGGGCTGAGTCTCAGGATGGTCAGGAGGCGCGCTGCGAGAATGTCCTGCCCTTGGGATTCTCCTTTGAATTCCCGTTAGAATTGTTGGATCTGAATCTGAATCTGAATCTGAAAACTCTCTCAGGCTCTCTGTGTTGCCTGTTTTTACCTGGAGGAACTTCAGCTCATTGATTGGCTGAAAGTTCCATGGGCATCAGAGTCCCACGTGGGTTACTCGGCCCTACCAGTCCCTGATTGGTTGATCAAGGTGAGATATGAGTCACTTAGTCCTGACACTTAGTAATGCAGTCCAGATGTCCAACTGGCACTCCCTAGACAGATAGGCGCCAATGGGTGACCATTGATCATGATAGCCAGGCTTAGCTAAGTGCATCCCCCTTTGGGAGCTGTCCTTGGACCTTAAATCACCTTGCATGAATGGTTTCTCTGTGGCTGCACCACAGAGATGAACAGAGAAATGAGGCCTAATTTGGGAAAGCTCAGAAACACTTAATTCTGCATTATTATTAAGCCTCGCCGCTACACCAATAAATAAATATATAAAACTATTGTTTATAGATTTGAGAGAACAAGTGTAGGTTTTAATGATATACAGTATGTGTATGTGAGAATTTTTATATGCTGTACACAATCCTTTGCCAGTAATTAATAATAAATTATTGTTATAGTTCTGTCACTTGCTAAAGTGAAAGTTGAAAAAGATGTCTGGCACTTGTGTGAAGTACTTACAGTATGAGTGTAGTACAATGTCTGAGGTAGGCATGAATGACTCAGCCATGGTGTTTTGTTCTTAAAGGGTCGCTTTCATAAAGATATGTTGCAGATGAAGAGCTCTTCCTTGCTCAGAAAGACAGGAGCGGTAAACTATGAGCTCTACTTGCCACTTAAAATACCAACAGCTAACTTTAGTAGTGACATTTTCATGGATCTTTTTAACAATAAAATTTACAACATCAGACTTCAGACACAATTAAACAGGCCTCAAAAAAGTCTGGTACAAACATTTTCAGCATGGAATAAACCTTTACTTTAATGGTATAAACCTTAAATGGATTCATATTCTCAATAAGATTTGGTGCTCAGTAACATGACTTAGAAAATGACAGAAGACATACGTATCATGCTTATCCTTCTATTTTTCATAATCGTAGACTCCTTAAGGCAGTTACATTTTCTCTGTTCTGACCTGGAGTTACAGAGAAATTTAAATTCTAATAAGAGATTTGTAATGAGGAAAGTCATACCAATCACTCATACCAGGATTTGCAATTACAATACAAATACTTTCTTTCTGTATGTGTTTATTTTGAAGTTTGAGTCTATGGCATTCCTTTGGGGGTCTATACTCCAAGGCATGACTTTTTTATGGGAATATGACATTTTTTTAAAGTCTTTTAATGCAAGCTTCATATAAACCCTTAGCAGTGGTTACTGTCTGGAGCAGGTACATGAATGGCACAGATTCATTGAAATGATTCAATTTCTTTTGACAATATTTGGGATAATACATATTCCAGAAATCACAGCCGTTGAATTATCCAGAAATTAATTTCTCTCAGGGTGTATTTAACCCCTCATGGACGGCATTGTATGAAATGAGTTTGTAGTTCCCCATTTGCCTCTATTATGAGATGCTGTGGACACTATTTTATATATTTTAGGAGTGTCCATAGGAAGGTATGTTCTAGAAAGAGTGAACTTCTGTTTTGCCATTATTTTTAATAGGGACGTTACATGTTTACACTTGGTGCTCCTACTAGAGGAGAGGATATGATTAATCTAGGCTTATCACAGAAACTGAAACACATCTGGTTGGTGAGTCTACTGTGGGTAAAATGTTACTGGTACCGCATGTTGTAAAGCTCGGTATTTTCTCTCATGGCCTGACTTTTTTTAATGTCTGAGTGTTAGAATCCATGTTGTTGCTGGTAAGGGAACGGTAGGTGCTGTGATTGACACAGTCAAAGCCTTGTACAGAGATACCATTGTAGCTGTTTGACAGTATTTTAGATGCCCTTAGTTAAAAGCATGGGAGGAAGTACTGCCAAGGGGAGGGGGGGGAGCAAGGATTTTGTCTTTGAGTTTGTGAGGTTATTTTTTGTTATATTGTGTTTCAGAAAGCAAGAAAATAAAATTTACTGTATGATAAAAAGAGAAAGAGCTGGAGTAGATCCTCAGATCAGTTTGCTACCAGCAATCAAACAAAAAAAAAATGGAAAGAATTGTCTCCTCCTGATTGGAACCTTTCTTACTGTCTTATAATTTATCAGGCTACCTTTTAATTTCCACTGAGAGAAGGAAGTCACTTGTCATGCAGCTATTTTATTCTTCATTGCACAATATGCTCTAAGTTAGCAAATGAAACATGAACACTTATTGAAATAAATCAAGAATACAATTAACATGAATGTATAAACATCCAAACTATACTTTATCACATTTAATTATTGGGTTAGCTTTTTATTGAGCCAAAATGTTATAAATGTGTGAACGTCTGTAAAATGGAAATATCTATATTTTTCTCTTTTCTGTTACCTGCCTGACAGCATTTTGTATCCCATTCTGTATATTACTGGAAAATATTAGACCCAACCTAAAGAATTCATGGGGGTAGTGGGACACAGTACTGCAAAGAGTCTCCTAAAGGGACAGAGCTATTAGTACTTATGTGTTTGAGTCTGGAGAATATAGTAAACTCTAAACATTAAGGGAATGCATGGAATCGGAAAATATAAATTGCATAGTACACAAGACTTAACTGGTTTTATTCTAGGAAAGCAGACAAGACTGAGTCATGGGACGCAGAAGATCCAAGGCTAGACTGAGTATAATAGGCTTCGGGCTTCTATTGTGACATCTACTGTAAATTACAGAAATGTTAAAAGTAAACAAAATAAAGTAACTAAAATGTGGTCTGAAATCACCCCTTTAGACACCCCTTTTACTTCACTGGTGTCAGATATGAAAGGCAATAGTCTCCCGTTCTGTCTGCAGCTGAAAGGGGCAGAGTAACTTGCATGCCCTCTAGTACAGTTTACACATGCACGACTTTAAAAGCTAGCAAGACAGGTTTTGATTCACATTAACTGGCGAGCCGTGTTAAAAAAACGTTAAAAAAACGTTTTTTTTTTAAAAAACGAATGATAATGTAACATGCCACTGTTCATGAACAAAGTTATACTGAGATTTCCTAAGATACGCAATTAAAAAATAAATAAATAAAAATTTGAATCTCCTGCGGAACACATTCCATAAGAATCAGCGGTTTTACAGTATATATCGCCTTTAAAGGTGGCTTCTCAAAATGCTTTACGGGATAAAAACAACCAGAACAGCAGCAACAACAATATTGTATTTCGTTGCACTTTGAAAACCAAGTAATAACTTAACTATACAGTACGTGCAAATGTTTCGTATGTTGCTGTCGTGAATGCCTGCGTACCCATAAGTATCTTATTTGCCTTGAGTCTGTCTACAGTATCTCTGTAGACAGACAGACACTACCCCCCTCTCTCCCTCAATTCAATTCAATTCAAGGTGTTTTATTTGCATGACAGATGGGTACAATTCTTGTTGGGAATGTATACTTTGATATTTACACCCGGCGCGGCACCGAGGGAGCGTCTGCATTTATAACTTGGTTTTTAAAATTAGTCAAGCAATATGAAGCATCTCCTTTTACTTTTAAGTCCCTTAAATACATTGAGCACAGCTTTCTCATCATCCTTACACAAAGCAGAAACTGTCCGATGACTCACAGTACAAGTGGAAAGATTACAGATTTTAATCGTCTTTAATTTTGTCTTTAATTTTGCCTGTGGAGTGTATCTTTTTAAGCTCTAAATTGCATTTTGAGCGCGGTTTTTGACTTTTTTTTAATTGCATTTTGGGCGCGGACAGCACATACAATGGAATACGGGTGTGTATGTTTTCTTTAAAGTACCGAGACCAGCCATATACTGTATGTTTAAGTTCCAAAATTAATATAGTTTATGGACTTCACACGCGTTGCAGTATGCTCCTATTCTTTTTATGCTCAGGCACTAAGATCTCCCTTCTGCTTTGTGTAAGGATGGTATCAAAAGCAATCTTAAGTGGTGAGAAAGCTGTGCTCAATGTATATAAGGGACTTTAAAGTAAAAGGAGATGCTTCATATTGCTTGACTAATTTTAAAAACTAAGTTATAAATGCAGACACTCCCTCGGTGTGCTGCTCTGGTGCGCCGGCTCTTACACAGTGCCTGTCTGCCGTAAGCATTACAATACACATACCCAACACTGCTTGTACCCATCTGTCATGCAAATAAAACACCTTGAATTGAATTGAGGGGAGAGGGGGGGGAATACTAAAGCCAATACTGGCTCAATACCCTCAATGGGCTTTGATGTGCTAATGCGTTGGTTTAACACTCCGGGTGTGGCAGGCTTCCAATGTCAACTCGACTCGATTGGAAGACAATGAATGTATTTTGTGATATTTAGAAATATAAATTTGTTTGGTGCGAGTGAGGTTTTATTTAATCTCTGACCAAGGGAAAAGTTTCATTTTTTCAAAGAAATGTTTGTTAAAAAATAAAGTCATAGTTCCATGGGATTCAATCACAGACCATGTGACATGGGAGTCAGGAAACTAACACACAGCGCCACCGGATTTAATAACGCAATAAAAACGCTATAAAATAATGTGACTAGGCACAGAAAAAGTTTACAGCACAGTACAATAATAAATGCTGACCATGACTTTAGAAGCATAAATTACCTTACACTCAATTTAAACACAAGCTGTCTTTCTGTATGAACCTCTAAGCTGGTTCATACAGAAAATGTAGAAATGCATTAGCCTGATTAAGATTAAAAAACACATAATTAAACACGCGTTTGCGATTTAAATCAGAACACGATTTAAATCAATATAAATGTTTATATTGTAACGCATACTGTCCAGCCTCCATTTCTCTATAACAATTTACTCTGTTGCACACACACACACAATAGAAGCAGGAACCGCTGTCAGAAGGGAATATATGTTCAAAATATCGCAAATATCGATCATGTTGCGATATTTTGAAATATAAAAGTCAATTGATTGTCCATAATATCGCTATTCTATTTTTTAGAAGAAATGTTTGTTAAAAGAAAAGTCCAGCACCAGCTGGATTCAAACACACAACCTGCCAGTTGGTAGTCACGCACCTAGACCAGTAGGCTACAGGACAGCTCGCATGAACAGGCAGGCGAAACAGCCCTACACAGCCCTGTCGCAGCACACGAATACTGTTATTAAATTCTTTAGATACGCAATTCCATATTATATTAGCAGAAAAGCTTAAAACTACCACTTTTTCACACGCTATTTCACATGCTAGTTAAATACTTCGATGCTTAAAATTGTTAGGGAGAAATGGAATACCGGTGTGTATTTTTCCTTTAAAGTGCCGATTCCTGGAATCTGACTGGCTGACACCCCTCTGAAGTGGTTCCATAAAATCTGGTATATGGAAAAGAAAGCGTTGATAAATACAAGTGTCTTTTAGTACACTCTTTGCTGTGCTCTTGAGGATCCTTGTGATATTTTAAGCTCTAGTTGAATGATAGGTGTTGCATTTTAAATCATTTTCGTAGTTAGAAATTATGAAACGCCCTGTTAAAAGCAAGGAAGTTTTTATGCCGGTTGAAGTAAAACAAAATGCCTGACAAAGTATGGCTTGGACAGATTCCAAGTGCTTGTACAAATGTGCTAAAGAAATTATACTTTGAGTATACAGCTTGTCCAAAATCATCCATTATTTATACTATTAGTAATATCTTCAGTAAAGGCTTTGATGCATAAATATTTCTGATAAAGGTAGGTTGTGTACTTTTGTCCAACTGAGCAATCTTGCTTTCATAAAATATACCAACATTTTAATGACTGATGATTAACATGCTGTAATACACAGTTCAAAATTAAAGGCTCAAATGCTGTACATGAGAGGTTAAGCTCCCCCTGGCGGTTTTACAAGGCGATGCCGGATAGTTAACCACGTGACACACGTTAACTGCGTGATACCGCGTGATACTGCGACACGCCCACCGGGGTATGCCGCGAAATACCTCACCCATTTTGAATGGCTGCATCTGTAGCTCATTATTATGGTAATTGGGGAGAGGTCACGGTATTGGGACAGTTCACAGACTTTTGGCCAAATGGTCAGGGTTTTAGGTTACCCTCCCTGGGGGTTTCCTAGCTGACATCTGGAATCCTTATCAGTTATCCCCCTTTCCTGCCATAACTCTAGCTTTATACTTAGAAGTCCAGTCCTCATGCAAAAAGGAATCAGTTAACCCCTTCTTCACATTTTGTATATTTTTTCACTTGGTAGCTACTGTAGCAGCAATGCTTGTTAATAAGACAGAATTAAGTGTTGCTGTGCTTTCCCAAATGAGGCCCCATCTCTCTCTTCATCTCTGTGGTGCATCCACAGAGAAACTATTTATGCAGGCTGATTTAAAGATGTTTTCTTTTGATAAGGGACAGCTCCCAAATGGGGATGCACTTAACTAAGCCTGGCTATCATGATCAATGGTCATCCATTGGCGCCCAAAAGTCTGCAAGATTCCAAGGGAGAGCCTCATTCAAGTGGTTTACAACCCCAAGGTCAGAGGGCATGGTTACTCTTCATCAGCCAATCAGGAACTGGTAGGGCCGAGTAACCCACGTGGGTTTCTGATGCCCATGAAACTTTCAGCCAATGAAGAGCTGAAGTTCTTCCAGGTAAAAACAGGCAACAAGGAGACTTTTCTAAAGAGAATTCTAAGGAGAATTCCAGGGGTGCGAGACAATTCCAGGGAAGGACAGCCCAGGAGCAGAAGGCTCCCAAGGGCAGGACATTCTCGCAGAGCGCCTCCTGACCATCCTGAGACTCAGCCTGGACAACCACGTAACGGCCAGTGTGTCCGAGTGGCAGAACTTTGCTTTGTTCTAAGATTCTAGAGTGGAGGTTGCGATGAGTAACCAAAGGATCCACCCGAGGTTAGCACCAGCAGCAAGCCTCGTGAACAGGTCAGAACTGTGGACAGCTGAATCACTATTCAGAACTAGCGCTTCATCAAGAACGAACCGGTCCTTTTCCTGACCTGCTGGGACCCACAGTCATTTTTTCTCCTGTGCACAAACTTCGCTACTAAAAGCCAACATTAACTAGCCAGTCTTCAGAGAGCATCAGCAGTGCATCGTCGCAAGACGCACAGCACAGCCTGGCACCGAGCCAGAGAGCGTGGATTGGACAGCAACAAGCATAAGGAAACACACAATTGCTAATAGAAACTAAGAACCTAATTTCAGATAAATAAAATAAAAATTCTGTCAAAGCTATACCAGAAATGCCAACCCACCCTTTGAGTTTCTTAATTAAAATGACATGATCAACTGTGTCAAAAGCAGTATTTAGTTCTGAAAGAATTTAAACAGATTCTTCAAGATGATCTCTCTTTACCAATACATCGTTTTCAACCTTAAGGTCTACAATTATTCAACTCTGCCATATCTAAATTTGGATTTGGATTCTACAAGAGAAGCTGCACAACAGTGCATTTAAAATAAGGTGGGAGATTTCAATACAGCCACAGTGTGAGACAACCCCTTCAGTAAGACAGGACAGAAAGAGTTAATTACATAGACAAGTTGCACAGGCACGACATCATGAGAAACAGCTGTGCTGAACTAAGAATGTCATAGAGACTATTTGATAAAAAAGGCTAAGAATTTGTCATATTCAGCTACAGAGACAACAGAACACACACTGGGGGAAGAATTTACAATTCTCTTAATATTGCCCAAAATACATTTAGGATTTAGCTGATTAGTAGAAAACAATTCAGTAAATTACTTATTTCTTGCAGTTTTAACCTCTTCATTATAGGTTTTTAAAAGTTCTTTCAAGTGTAAGTAGTGAACTGCTAATCTAGTGTCCTTCGATTTTTGCTCACACTGTCTGAATTACCCTTTAATGTATAAATTGTCAAGGGCATTTGTAGCAGAGTAATTTTTACTAAAATTTCTAACAGGAGCTACCTAATCAGAGTTAACAAGCATGAGCTGTTAAAACTGTTAACTAATTCTACACAATCAGAAGACTGAAATTTCTGCAACAAGTTCTCAAAGTAAAAAGCCAGCAGAAATTAGGCAGTGGTTAGGCATTAATGACACAAGACTGATAAGAGTTAGTCATCCTTAACACAGTCTGAGATACCAATAGCATTCAATTCCAGACTGTGTAGCTGCAGCCCCAGGATATTAAACCAGGTCCAGAGTAACACCATTCATATGCATCAACCCAAAACATGTTGCACTAAATTAAAAGGCCCAGTGAGATTTAAAAACTCAATAGTAAGGGGATCAGATTGATTCTAAAAGTGAATATTAAACTCATCAGACCAACTGATTCTATCACACTTTATTACATGTGAGGAAAGGACATCTGAGAGCTCCAAGAATAAAAATTCTAAATAATTTTATTATATTTTGGAGGGTAAAAGCAAAGGCTTGAAATGAGAAAAAATTTCAATTTGAATTGGACTGCAGTTAAAATGTAGGAACTAACTCCCTTCCAAAAAACAAACATGTTCTCTCAGTCTCTCAAAAGCAGTAAACCAATAGCATTGGTTATGTTTGTAATGCCTCTTGGAATATACAGCATATCATTATATTGGATGGAAAGGTGGAAAATGATGCATGATTCTGCATTAGAATACCAGACTTGCCATTAGAAATAATTATGTTTAACTATTGGGAGATGTACAGATGCAGCCATTCAAAATGCGCGGGTGATACCGCATTATAATCCAGTACGCTGTACGCAGTATACCGCGAGTTACCGGTAAATACCGCTAGTTACCGTAAATTCTCCTATAATACGGCAAGCAAAATAATAGTATCCGGAATTTCTACAAGGTGGAGCTAATAAAGCTCAACCTCTCATGTTTGAGCTGTCGCCATCAAAGTCTTTAACAAAGATATTACTAATAGTATTAATAATGAATGACCTTGGACAAGTATTGCCCTGGTCCACATTCTTTTTTTCATTGACCGTCTTTGTAAAAGTAACACCACAGCATTTTGCAATCACACATTTGTTTCCAATCATGCAAAGTACAGTAATTTTTGAGAATCAATTCACCATGCCTTTCACATGCTCATAAAAGAGATTGATTTAGGAACATAAACATATTACCGTATGCAAACTGTACTATATACAGTATGTATATGTATATTTAATGTCTTAACTGTGCCCGTTTAAGTATTGAATATTTATATAGAATTTTAGCACTGAAGGGAAATCTTAGTGCCTGAGCATAAAAAGAATAGGAGCATACTGCAACGCGTGTGAAGGCCATAAAATATATTAATTTTGGAACTTAAACATACAGTATATGGCTGGTCTCAGTACTTTAAAGAAAACATATACACCAGTATTCCATTTCTCCCTAAACATTTTAATTATCGAAGTCTTTAACTAACATGATACCGGAGTCAACAAGCATACTTTTAGAATTTGATTAAAAGGGAATATAATATGGAATCGCGTATCTCAAGAAATTAATAGCGATATGATTATATTCGTGTATTCGTTATATTCAGATTCCAGGAATCGGCACTTTAAAGGAAAAATACACACCGGTATTCCATTTCTCCCTAAGGATTTTAAGCATCGAAGTATTTAACTAGCATGTGAAATAGCGTGTGAAAAAGTGGTAGTTTTAAGCTTTTCTGCTAATATAATATGGAATCGCGTATCTAAAGAATTTAATAACGGTATTCGTGTGCTGCGACAGGGCTGTGTAGGGCTGTTTCGCCTGCCTGTTCATGCGAGCTGTCTTGTAGCCTACTGGTCTAGGTGCGTGACTACCAACTGGCAGGTTGTGTGTTTGAATCCAGCTGGTGCTGGTCTTTTCTTTTAACAAACATTTCTTCTAAAAAATAGAATAGCGATATTATGGACAATCAATTGACTTTTATATTTCAAAATATCACAACATGATCGATTCTAAGTCATTTTTGATAGCAATGAATAGTCGCCTTCTTCCCTTCTGACAACGGTCCTGCTTCTATTGTGTGTGTGTGTGGGGGATTCCTTCAGATCTCTCTTCAGATTTAAAAGGTTATTAATCATATCTTCGGTGTCGCATCTTACAAGTGCAGCTGATCTTTTGCTGCCTGGATGGGTCAACTATCATAAAGCTTTAGAGAACCTAACATTTCTATTATCAACAAATTGTAAATTTGTAATAGAGTAAATTGTTATAGAGAAATGGAGGCTGGACAGTATGCGTTACAATATAAACATTTGTATTGATTTAAATCGTGTTTTGATTTAAATCGCAAGCGCGTGTTTAATTATATGTGTTTTTTTTAATCATAATCAGACTAATGCAACATAAATTGATACAGTATCTTTGTCTTCTAAGTATCTTAATAAACTTTCAGCATACAGATGCAGCCATTCAAAATGGGTGAGGTATTTCGCGGCATACCGCGACACGCCCACCGGGGTATCACGCGGTATCACGTGTGTCACGTGACTAACTATCCGGCGTCGCCTTGTAAAACCGCCAGGGGGAGCTTAACCTCTCATGTACAGCATTCGAGCCTTTAATTTTGAACTGTGTATTACAGCATGTTAATCATCAGTCATTCAAATGTTGGTATATTTTATGAAAGCAAGATTGCTCAGTTGGACAAAAGTACACAACCTACCTTTATCAGAAATATTTATGCATCAAAGCCTTTACTGAAGATATTACTAATAGTATTAATAATGGATGACTTTGGACAAGCTGTATACTCAAAGTATAATTTCTTTAGCACATTTGTACAAGCACTTGGAATCTGTCCAAGCCATACTTTGTCAGGCATTTTGTTTTTATTTCAACCGGCATAAAAACTTCCTTGCTTTTAACAGGGCGTTTCATAATTTCTAACTACGAAAATGATTTAAAATGCGACACCTATCATGAAAAGAAAAAAATACACACCAGTATTCCATTTCTCCCTAAACATTGTAAGCTTCGAAGTCTTTAACTAACGTGATACCGGAGTCAACAAGCATACTTTTAGAATTTGATTAAAAGGGAATATAATATGGAATCGCGTATCTCAAGAATTTAATAACGGTATGATTATATCCGTGTACTGCGGCAGGGCTGTGTAGGGCTGTTTCGCCTGCCTGCTTATGTGAGCTGTCTTGTAGCCTACTGGTCTAAGTGCGTGACTACCAACTGGCAGGTTGTGTGTTTGAATCCAGCTGGTGCTGGACCTTTCAGTTTTATTTATTTATTTTTTAATCGCGTAACATAAACATATTACTGTATGCAAACTGTACTGTATACAATATGTATATGTATATTTAATGTCTTAACTGTGCCCATTTAAGTATTGAATATTCATATCTAATTTTACCACTGAAGGGAAATCTTAACATAAACATACAGTATATGGCTGGTCTCGGTACTTTAAAGAAAAAAATACACACCAGTATTCCATTTCTCCCTAAACATTGTAAGCTTCGAATGAAACCACTAAATAAAGACATAAATATAGAAATCTTAAGATTTGTTTTATTTAATGTTGGTAGCAGGATGAACTGTCAGAGTGTATATTTTGTCGCAAAGTTGCTACAAGATGTTAACAGTGAAAAAGGTATTTAGAAATGAGTTATTTCAAGATGAAAAAGAAAACATACACGAAACATGGTTTCATTACGACCAGAATCGGTCTTGAGATATTTTTAACGTGATTTACAGTATTTGAGAGGTATGTCTTAACACCGATACTACAGTGCTTAAGTACTGCTCACGTATATGTTTCTAGGTTTATATTGTGCATCTCATACGGTCAAATTACTTTTGAGCAACTAATAAGAAGCGCGAAACGGTATGCGTTTTAGTTTCGTTTTGTGCTGGAACCCGTGGATTGATTAGAGATATCAAGTACATACAAGTCATTTTTTAAATGTTGTAGTTCGTCTTGAAAAAATGTTACGAGTACATCATCTATTAACAATTACACAGGTTCTGTTTCCATTTTGCAGATTTTGGTTAGGTACAGTATTATCAAATCCAGTGGCGCTGTGTGTTACTTTACTGAGTCCCATGTCACATGGTCTGTGATTGAAACCTGTAAAACCGGTTTAATTCGTCACAGCCAGCACTCTTCAGGTGTGAGGGTCTTCTGCTCAGAATGAAACGCTAAAATGTTTGTGTATATTCTAATGGTAGTGGGGGCAGGGTGTGTGGGAACAGGTTTGTTCTTCACACCTGAAACATTTTCTCTGAAAGGATTTTCTTCGCAGTTTAACCGATCTTGTTACAGCATGTTACAGTTTACTATTATTAACCATATTAATTTTAAGTGCTTAATGTAAAATCTTGTAAAAATATATTTTCATTGTTCAAATATACATTAATATACATTAAGTCTGACTATCATATAATAAGTTAAATACAAAACTAAAGAAAAAATAGGGTTAAATATAATTCAAAATATTTTGCTAACAATGTTAACTGTTTATGAATAATAAAATGTATTAACTAAGGAGTAGGATGGCACAGTTGTTAGTATGTTTTTTGTTTTGTTTCTTTTTCATAAATACAACAGTGGTACCTGACGTCTCAGTGGCTTTCAAAATTAAATTATGCATGCAAACCTGTGAACTAGAAAGATAACTAAGATTTTAATACTAATTAAATGACCGCGGGCACTTTCCACCCCCTCTACATTCTCAGAGTAGAACAGACTAACCTTCTAATGAAAGACGGTCCACCCCCCACGGACAGGAAAAGTGCCCACAGGCACTTAAACTTAATATGGTCAGTAACAGTAAACAGTAACATGGTAAGAAGGAGCACGTACAAACGTTTTCGAAATAACCACATGTAAGACTCTGATGCTTAAAATGTTTAGGGAGAAAGTGGAATACTGGTGTGTATTTTTTCTTTAAACTACCAATACCAGCCATATACAGTCTGTAACGTAGGGATTTCTATATGTCTTTATTTAGTGTTTACATTAGTGACAAAGGCTAAACTTTTAGCTTCAGTAACGTGTACATATCTCCCCTTTTTCTAAAACGACTTGGTTGAAAACTGTTCCAGAGCCACTGTTGTTTCATCAGTGAAAAGTACATCATGAAATGCCTCTCCCTGTTCAATCCACTGGAAAAAAGAAAAGGAGCATAAAGCTTCTGATGGTCATAAACGATATTCATTTAGGAGCAGCATCAGAGGTATGTTTTTAACTGCACTGCATTGGAGAGAATACCATAGTGTGTTTTTTTTTTACACCCTGGCGGAAACTGGCTTCCAGAAGAATCAGTATGGCTCAGAGATTAAATAAAACTTCACAGACATTAACGAAGAGCATAACGCGTGTACTGTATACACTGCAAGTACAACCCAACTCTCTGCAGGGGTGCTGGCTGTGACGAATTGAACCGGTTTCACGGGTATTTTCAAAGTAGGAGGCGAGATTTCCAGCGAAAGACACCCCCCCCCCCTCAAAAACCCAGTAAATACAGTACTTACTAGTTAAAGGCTAGGCTCCCGACTACGGCGAAAAGAACCCTTCTTTCATTAGAAGACAATGAACATATTTTAGCCCTGAATGAATTAATAGCAAACATGGTTTACATAAAAGACATTTTTCCAAGAAAGTTTAGCCTTTGTCACTAATGAAACCACTAAATAAAGACATAAATATAAAAATCTTAAGATTTTTAAAATACATGACTTTGCTAAAATTTATTTGAAAATAAAAACAATTACAACCGCCAGGGGAGAGAGAGAACAGGGGAGGGATGTTGGTTTTGCATAAGGGGCGGGGCTATGGAAATTAGGTCTGTTAGGGAATGTGTAGTTACATGTTCTGTCTGTTTGTGAATTATCGTTGTTGAGTATGGAGTGTTGAGGTATTGATTTTGTGTAATGCTTTATGTTGAAAATTGAGGTGGATTTTGTTTATGATAAACAGGATAAACTGGGATGGGAGGAAGGTTTGGTTTTGCATAAGGGGCGGGATTATGATAATTGGAGGACTTTGCGAGTGTAAAATGGTTTGATTATTTGATTTTGTATTATGTTTGTTATCTATGTTTTTGGTTGGTATTATGTATATATGGTTGTTTTTGTTGGTTGGTTGTTATTATGGTTATTAATAATACGATCTATAGTTGAAATCTGAGCCTAAATAAAAAGAAAAAGCAAGTGATTAGGTTTATGAGCAATCGAATTACTTATTCGTTTAAAAAGCTATGTAAAATAAAGTTTATTATTAATTTGCTGGACAGAGCGGTGAACATTATTATGCATAAGACAAAGATAACGATCCTGATCAGTTTAGAAATCTGTGTACGCTGTAAGGTTTTTACTTCTTAAACTTTTAAAATACACGTTTTGAATAGAAAGAAATCCTCTTCCTGGTATAGCAAACCAGCACGTCTTTTTTCTCCAATCAGAGGGGTGTCAGATGGTGTCAGCCAATCACCATTCTGCGTTGGGTAGCAACGGGTGACTGTTCTCAGGCGGAAGATGTAAACAGCTTAATGTTCGTGTTAAATAATTTTTTTAAATTAAAATTCATTCTATACAGCAATCGCATATTTGGGTACCGTTTCATAAAACTTTCATGCTTAAAATGTTTAGGGAGAAATGGAAGACTGGTGTGTATTTTTTCTTTAAACTACCAAGACCAGCCATACACAGTACAGTTTACATACATACAGTAATGTTTTAAATTAATATCGTTTATGACCTTCAGATGCGTTATGCTCCTCTTCTTTTTATGCTCAGCTACTAAAATTTCCCTTTAGTGGTAAAATCCATATAAATATTCAAAACTAAGCGGATTAAATTGTGCACAGTAAAGACATTAAATGATTAAATCTTTGCACTACCAACCAATGCACCACGAGTGCCCCTGTCGGTCATTTTGGCCAGCCAATCACTTGCCCTGCGGTATGCTCCGGTGCCCCGCGGTGGCTTGTGGGTAGGTTACCGTACCGCGGGTTTTTACCGCGCATTTTGAATGGCTGCATCTGTAGTACATGTACTGTATATATTTTCACATAGTAGTGTAGCGGTGAGGCTTATTAATAAGAAAGAATTAAGTGTTTCTGAGCTTTCCCAAATGAGGCCCCATTTCTCTGTTCATCTCTGTGGTGCAGCCACAGAGAGACTATTCCCAGGGTGATTTAAGGTCCTAGGACAGCTCCCAAAGGGGGATGCACTTAACTAAGCCTGGCTATCATGATCAATGGTCATCCATTGGCGCCTATCTGTCTAGGGAGTGCCAGTTGGACATCTGGACTGCATTACTAAGTGTCAGGAGTAAGTGACTCATATCTCACCTTGATCAACCAATCAGGGACTGGTAGGGCCGAGTAACCCACGTGGGACTCTGATGCCCATGGAACTTTCAGCCAATCAGTGAGCTGAAGTTCCTCCAGGTAAAAACAGATTCAGTAAGGGAGATTCAGTAAGATTCAGAAGGAAAAGACTCTGGAGAGGATTCTGTGGACTGTTCTAAAGGGAATTCAAAGGAGAATTCCAGGGCAGGACGGCCCAGGAGCAGAAGGCTCCCAAGGGCAGGACATTCTCGCAGCGCGCCTTCTGACCATCCTGAGACTCAGCCCGGACAACCACGGAACGGCCAGTGTGTCCGAGTGCCAGAACTTTCCCTTGTTCTAAGAGTCTAGAGTGGAGGTTGCCAGAGAGTAACCAGCAGCAGGCCTCATGAACAGGTCGGAACTGTGGACAGCTGAATCACTATTCAGAACTAGCTCTTCATCAGGAACAAACCGGTCCTCTTCCTGACTTGCTGGGACCCACAGTCATCTTTTCTCCTGTGCGCAAACTTTGCTAGTTAAAGCCAACACTAACTAGCCGGTCAGTGAGCATCAGCAGCGCACCGTTGCAAGCCGCACAGCACAGCCTGGCACGCAGCCAGAGAGCGCGGATTGGACAGCAACAAGCCTGCAACTGTTTCTTTGTGCCCGCAGGAGATCTGAATCCCCAGAGATTGGATGAGTATTCAACTTCAATGCATTACAGCTCGAGAATTCAATTGTTATCCCAACCAGTTGATATCAATTTAATTCCTAAGAGTTATGTACTTGTTTTGAGTATCTAATGTAGAAGTTGTAACCAAGTTCACTTTACGAAACGGTCTTAATGAATGATATACTGAACGTATGTCCTCTTGATATATGTAACTCTTTGTAACTGATTGAATATATATCTTTTGTATTCTGATAACCCTGTCGATAAGATCTGTTAGTTTTATATGCATATTCTATGTATTAATAAATGTATCCTCGTGGATTAGTACCTGTGTGTGTGCGTTGTTTGAGTTATGTCGCATGGTTGGACTCTAAAGCCATCAAAAGAATCAACTTTGTGATTTACTGCTACAATTAATAATTGTCTCAGTAAATGCCCAAACCCTACAGAACTGGTGCCTTCAGAGAGCCACTAAAATTACATATTTGGCGTCCCTGAATGGCTATGAAACACTACAGTAGTGTATTTCTGGGCTGAAAAAACATCATACAGTATATATTCTGCAATAATGAACACTCTTTCGTCTGTACTTGTCTTTTCAACCAAGGGTTTACTGTATTTGGAATAGAAATTTCTCCCAGACCTTCCTCAATGTTGACCTTGTAAGTAAATGCCTTCAAGTACAGCCTTTAATTCCATCCTGCTCGTTTTAGTCCATTTTGATATTCAGAGGGAACCTCTTGATATGTTGCAATGTGCTGAAGAACGATTTGTGAATGATTCTGCATCCAAAGTCACAGCTGTGAGGCTGGTCTAGACAGAATAAAACTGAGAGTGTGGATTCAGCAGACGCCAGCTCTGATAGAGAAGGGGTCTGGATAAGGCACTGCTTCATCAAGTGCAGATGTGAAAAAGTGTCAGGTTCCACAGCACAGCTGACATGTTGATTCATGATTAAAAATCATTTCATTCTTCCAAAGAAAAAGATTTACATGAGTCAGGCTGCAGGCTATGAAATATATTTTCTCATAAACAAGGCTATTTGGTAGGTACAGGTGTATAAGACAAAAAAACAAAATTGGAAAAAAAAAGAAAAAGTGAGATTAAGTTTAATTCTTTTTTTAATAATATTGTGGGGAAAATAACTCTCAGGATGCAGGAATACAGAAAACCTTCAAGATAATTGACTGCAGCGACTTCAGGTGCCTGGCAACAAGTTTCAGATAATTCATATCGTGCCCCATGATTTGAAATAAAACAAAACATGTATACAAGTTTTGAAACTTCATATTTTATTCAGAACATGTTCCAATTTCTAAGCGTGGGATAATGTACAGTAAATGTCAGCAACATCTAAAGACAAAAAAATGTCAGCTCTCACTCAGCAGTCGCTTGATTAAATGCATTCTGGAAACACAATTTTAATGTAGCAGGACGAAAAGGCTACATTTAAAAAAAATCAATCATACAGTATGAACAATGTTTTAGAAAAAAAGCAATAAAAATAGTGGAGCATACACTGTTTTTTCATGCATTCACAGCATTACTATGTTGTTATATTGTTATGGCTCCTTCTAGTAGTAGTTTTTGTTATTTGTTATATGTAATTCTGTAGACAACTTTCTGAGTTTACTGTAGGTCTTATCACAGTACAGTAAGTGATATAGAATTGTAGGAGGAAGCTGTGTTGTAACATAAGGTTAGTGCACAAGTGTGGCAGTCCTTATGCTGTATATCTGCATTCTGGCAATATTTTTTCACACTTTCTATGCAAATAAACTCTTTGAATTAAATAGCAGTGTGCTTTCTATGAGAGTTATTTGGATGAGTAACCATCCATCAGTTGGGTGGACAGCTGGAAAGCAGCTACATTCAGCGAGGCCAGTACATTCTCTGGCACAGCTCCGGATTCGAGGAATGACTCGGAGACAAAGTAAGATAAACAAGTATTTATTAAAAATAACACACAACTAAACCACACAAAGTGTGTATATAACATACTGTACAACTACAAAAATAGCTGAGTTTCTCCCCATTGTTCCAGATTCTGAACTGCAAATGTTTTTCTTCTGAGATGTTTTCACGTAGCACTAGGCAACAGAAAGTAGGACCCTGTGTGTGGCTATTCTGGTAACTGTGGTTCAGTGTCAAATCGAGGGACGAAAACGTTGTCTTGGTCAAAAGCCGGGAAGGTTCCGAGAGCACAAGGTACAAAAATAGGAGGCGAAGTCGTAGTCGAGGATGAGTGCTTGGGGTCAAAAGTCAGGAAGGTTCCGAGGAGGCGATGTACAGTACCAAAACGGGAGACGAAGTCATAGTCGAGGACGAGAGCGAAGAGTCGAAATGCCGGGAGAGGAGATATCTTAAGGAAAGGGCTGGAAACGTACAAGTACGGAACTCAGGGAGGAAACCTCAATCGTGAACGAGGAAAGGAAGACAAGTGAGGGTTTAAGTAGTGATGAGTTAATTGGTGCATGGGCGTTTAGGGAGAGTAGAGCTCGTTGAAATGTGGGAGCGCTTGCATGCCGCAAGCATGTGCAATTTGTGACAGATGTGAACTTTCAAAAAGTGAATGGAAATACCCTCCCCCCCCCCTTGCCTTAGCTCCTTGCACTGTACAAATCAACAACATTAACACAGAAAGACGGAGAGAACTAAACTAGGAAACTACAGCCCAATCTGTCTCAGTTGTGTTACAGAGCTGTACTAGAAGAATAATTTCAAAATAAAGACATTTTTGAAGACAACCACTGTGTATTTAGAAAATAAGTTGGAGTTCTTGGAGCAAGTATTGAGGACAGTAGATACACCAGAACTCATGACATGTGAGTGTGAGGAATTAAGAATCTGTGAGGTTCAGTGAGGTTCCTGCACATGGTCTTGCCCGGGAAGGTTACTGGTCACACCAGGACACTGGGAGCACAGCACACAAATGTACAGGGACTGTGCAGCTGTGTCCTTGGGAAAACAGAATTACAAGACCTGGGACAACACATAGGGTGTCAAATAGCTGTTAGCACTCAGAAGGGAAAACTCAGCACACAGAGTGAGATTTACTAGTCACAGACATTAAAATTGAAAAAAATGTTTCAATCTCCACAGTCCATAAGCAAGAGAAAGCGACCTACTGAAGTTTGAATCAGAATATGAAAAAAGGAGATTATTAATATTACAGAATCACTCTAAACTGATGGCAATGTCACTGTTATAACACTTCTCCTGCCATTCTGACTCTCTACACACAGAGCTGTGGGTCAGGCAGGAGTGTTGATGAAATTATTATGCAGGGCAGGAGATCATGACTGAAGGATCTACAGAATCATAGAAGCTCAGCTCAGTACCAAACAGGACTGGAAATCTTTACACTAGCCAACTGTCACTGGGGTCAGGAAGGAAACACCATAAAATTGCTACTTGCTAAAATGGCTACTTGCTAATTGCTACAGTGGGACTAACAGTCCATTTAATATGTGCATTAGGGATTTTCTACTGTTATATTTAACAGCTGGTCTCTGTTTAAGAGACCCACTGTCCAGTTAAGGATTAATTCCAGTGTAGTTAGTAAACTTAAAAATCTTAAATGAAAGTGTTATTTAAATCCTCAACAGTTAATGGTCAGTTAAAATCAAAAAGAATAAATATTTGCATTGTTACTTTGTTGTATTTGTTACATGAATTGCTCCTTATGAGACTGTATAACAGATGGGATTAAATTAGCTCAGTGACAGGAACAGGACTCATGGCAGCACCTGTAATGTGTCTGTGAGCTCCTGACTCCTGTATTTTCCACACCGGTCAAACCTGCCACTAACAGCATATTCACATGAAACTGATAAATACTAAAATTTAGTTTTTTTATAAATATATGAACATTTAGAAGGAACAGCGGCGCAGAGGTTAGCACTCCTACTGTCATGGGGGCCAGTTCTGACTCCCGTGAAGTGTGTTATTAAAGACCCTATGCAGGACAGTACAATCCGGAAATGACTGGAGAAGGACATCAGGGAAGACACGGCGAGGAATGGACGGGATGACGGACAAGGGGGCAGTGAAGACTGTGCATGGTGGAAAAGAAGTCCAATGGGGGAAATCAGGGCGCAGTGCAAGGTCCAGGTGCAGGGAGATCCAATTGAGATAAAGGCGACTAAAAACAGGAACAGGGAACTGGGACCAGGAACACGAGAGGTTAAAACTATAATGGAACAAGGTGCTCCAAGTCCCGGACTCAGTAGCTCAGGATGTCTGGGGATAAGGCCTTGCTCTCAGACTGCTCCTGAGCCCGGTGGAAAGGCGGGCCTTCAGACATCCATCTTCCAAAGCTGAGCCCAGAACTACGGAGATGCCAGGCTTAAATAGGGAAACAGGAAACAGCTGGGATAAATAAGGCTGGGGAACACAATGAAAAAGGTAGGAGCGCCCTCTAGAGGAGGGATGACGTTTGTGACAACTACCTCACAATGCTGGGGCCCTGGGTTCCATTCCAGACCTTGGGTTCTACCTGTGTAAAGTTTGTACAGTATGTTCTCCTTGTGTTCATGTGGTAGGTTAATTGGCTTCTGGGAAAATTAGCCCTGATGTGAGTGTGTCTGTACTGTATGTCTGTGTGTCTGTGTAACCTGTAATGGCCTGGTGTATCCCACTTTCTGTCAGTTCCATCCCAGAATAGGCTATGGGCCTCCATGACCTTGAATTGGATAAGTGATTATTGAAAGAAATGTGATACGTAAAAGATACAGCTAAAGTGTTTACTTCTAATTTTTAACCTGTAAAGGTTTATTCATTAGAGATACAGTATAGCAGATAATTTGGTTTTCATCATCTTTTACTTCAGTGTCAGAAGAAGTTTATGCTTTGTTTAATTATTGAAGTTCAGTGTGTTTGTGTTCAGCTGAGCTCCTCCAGAGGCTGTGTCCTGTGTCACTGCCCTCACCCTTAGCACCTGCAGTAGGTCCCAGCTGCAGCAGTGCAGTTGCTGTGCAGTCCTGCTGAGAGAGGTTTTTGTACGAGTGTGTAACACTGTGTGAACACCCATTTACTGTTTGGGTAGTGTTGACCCTGACAGTAATAATCTGCTGCATCTTCAGCCTGGACTCCTGTGATGGTCAGAGTGAAGTCAGTCCCAGATCCACTGCCACTGAAACGTTCTGGGATCCCAGTCTGACAGGTAGTTGCATAATAGATCAGGAGCTTAGGAGCTTCTCCAGCTTTCTGTTGGTACCAGTGGAGGTAGTTGTTATTATACACTGCTGGACTGGTCTTACAGCTCACAGTGACTGTCTGTCCTGGAGCAGTAGATATTGTAGGAGTCTGGGTCACAGAAATCTGTCCACTGGATTCTGAAAATGAATGGGAAAATGGGAAAGTATTGAAAATACCAATTTATTCTGTAAATCAGTAATACATTATATGATAGACATGTAAAAACAGAATATATTAATAAGATATCCATTATGATGCTTTTATAGTTTTTCTCTTTAACTAAATTAACATAAATCTTGATTTTTTATTTACATGATATGTACATATTTTAAAATTTATAAAAAATTACAAACCCATTCATACCCTGAACAGTGATGAGGAGTATCCAGATAAAGATGGTGAAGAAAGTCATTGTTGCTGTGGGTTCTGTTGCCATGAAGTGCAGCTCTCAGTCTGGAAATGTTAAACCTACAGGGCTATAAACTTTCCCAGAGCACTGAAGCATGTGCTGCCAATGCAAAGTGTCTCCAGTATGCAAATTGTCTTCCTGGGTTCAGCAGCACTTGTAGCCAGTCAGTACTGGAAACACAGGCTTGGTGCTGTGTGTTCTGACAGAGCAACATGAGCAGTTTAGCATCAACACTCCAAGGACACCAGGACCAGACAGAATGCAGCTTTATAAGGAGCAGAGGATGAGACACAATCAGCTGAGCCCTTATTCCAGTCAAGACAGCAGAGTGTGGAGAGGCTGGTTAAAGCAGCACTTATCTCCGTGTGTTCATATATAGCAAAACAAAATGTCTTAACTTACTCTATGATCATGTAAGCCATACTATCTATCATCAGGGTATATGTGCTCATTTGTTGCTAATAAGTAAGTCTGCATGCCTGCATCTTTGATTGATGGGGCATTTGTTGTTCCTTGTGGCTCCTCAAATGCCAGAGGAACTGTGAACCTCTCTCTCAAGGAGAGATAAGAGTTGCACAGAAATAATTCTGATGTAGCTCTTCCTTCTGAGTGATATTCCAACAAAACAGTAAAAGTGACTCTGCTGTCATCAGTCAAGCCTGTGAAGACTATGTTAATTTTTCCTCAGCAGCTTCAGTTTCTCACCACATCTTGAGATTTCAAAGGCAAAAATACTCCAGGGGCAGTCTGAGTTAAGTGCATCTGGGCTGATTTGCCTAGCGTGGGGGAGAGTGAGCTGCTGGAGGGAGGTGTCACACTGCAGGGGTGTCGGAGAGCTGCATCTGTTCATGGGCAGGAAAGCAAGAGAGCTGGTCATGGGTCTGGTCAGGATGTTTTAAACAGAACATCAGTAACACTTTATATGAAAAACTACGGAGGACTTATGAATATTAACTTGATACTTCATCAGCTCGTTGCTTTAATCTTCTTTGTGAGTAAGTTTTACTAATGTATTAGTGCTGTACAATTGAACTTCCCCTGTATAACAGTGGTTAAGGAACTAATTACATTTTTGAGTTATAAGTGTTCGATATATTTGATATATTTAATAGTGCACACTAACTATATTGCACCAATAATAATTGTGCAGCAGCAGCGATACTGTATCTGTCTATAACTGGCACCTATTCTGAAATTTGACCATTTGTCATTCTCAGTCATACAGTAGGTAATTCATATTTTGCCAAGTCTATGTGTGGGTTGCACAATTATTAACTGCCTCACGGTACTGAGGCTCTGGGTTCAATTCCTCGGGTGCTGTCTGCATGGAGTTTAGATTTTCTCATGAGTTTGTGTGGGTTTCCTCTGTTTCAGGGGAAACGGGTGCTCCTGTTTCCTTCTACTGTCCAAAGATAAGCTGCTATCTTATCTTATCTAAATTGGTTTCTGGTTGAATTTAAATATACTTTGACAGTGTCCTACTGTATAATCCCCTGCAAGTGGCTCTTTACTCTTCTCCCCAGGGGACTGGAAACATCCCAACAGTCAGTTATGTGAGCAGAGCCTAATGCCAAGGGGCTTCTTCACAGAGGGCCAGGTGTCCTGATGCACTGTTCTGTTCTCAACCAGCCCCTCTCAATCACAGGTCCAGTCAAACCTGTCAGCAACCCTCATGTTACCCATGAATGTGTGCTTATTGTCCGGTGTCTGTATTAAGGGGGTCTTTGATCAGTGAAGGAAATACTGTATGTAGGATAAGGCATGAAGATACACCAACACAGAGGTGTTTCTGGCCCATCAGATTAACTTAACATCTATACAGCCCTCAACACCTGGTGCTGAAAAACCCTCCATTTTGCTCTGTGACTAAAACATGAGTCTGTCTTTTTAAAAACAATCAATTCTTTGGAATTGTGGGGATTATAAATTATATATAATATGCATGTTTTTGTATTGTTTACTCACAAAATTGCTTAATATGAACAACCTTGCTGGAGAGCTGGATCCTCATAGCAGGTGCAGTATCAAGTCTGTTCATGTGTTTTGTTTTCATTGCAGTTTAACACGCAAATCCAGTCTCACAAAAATATGTTGCAGTAAAGTGCAGAAACACTCGATCAGCAGGTGTCTCCTTAGACAGGTCCTCTTGAATTACACTGCTTCTCACATTATTAACCGGAAGTACGTTAAACTGTTATTTCAACCTGACTCTCATAATCTTGAGCTAATAAAATGACTGGCAGATGGAGGTCAAACCCAAGCAGTGTCGTAGTTGGTGGTAAGAAAGTAGAGCTCAAGCACGGGCAGCGATAGTTCAGATAACCCCAGATATTCTCAAGGACTGCAGAATTAATTTCAATCAGAAACTCACAAAGCGTAGCCACAATCTAAATACTTTTCAAACACCTGAATACTGTTTACACATAGGTACAATTTCAGATGTTTTAGAAAGGAACTTTCACTAGTATTGGCATTTTATAGAAAACCTATTCAACTGGGGAGAAGCACCATTTGGAAAATATTGTTTGTGAAGTTTTGTGAGCAAGCCTGCATGTTTTATAGTTTTCAGAGACACACCCTGTTCCTATAGAGAACATGTGAAATAGAGCTGTAAAAAATGACTTGTATCTTTTGTCCTTTTGTTTTTGGGAATTGTTTCAGTGTTGAAGTGAGCTCTGCTCAAAACAAGTTCCATCTGTCCTGCTGGCTTGACAGTTTGAAAAAGTGTGCAGTTTGGTTTTGAAGATTAATCTGATTAGTGGTGCTGGCAGATAAAATGTGCGCAGCATAAGCTCTCCCCAGAAAAAAAAATATTTTTTATTCCTGGATGTTGGTGTTTATTATGATTCACATGATTTCTATATTACTATTTATCATACACTAATCAAAAGGTTTACCCACGCTGAGATTCACTTGGACACATGAGCTGCTGATGAGCTCAAATTAATGATCACATAATGTGCATCTCTGTGTTTGTGCCTTGTGATGGACTTTTGTCCTGTCCGGGGTGTGGTGTATCTTGCCAATAAAGTCTCCAGCTCCCCTGCAATGTACTGAGTAAAGTACATGGATGGAATTGTGTGGAAAACATACAAATCCTACAAGGGAAACTGTGCTGATTTGTGTTAAAGCACTGAACACACAAGGAATTGAGAGTGTGAATGAGCAGATTTACTGTAGCAGAAGAGTGTGTGTGAGCAGAGTTACTGTAGGAGAGGCAGGAGTACTGAGCTGAGATTATGTGGAAGAGCTGAAGAGCTGATGTCACCAGGCAGTCTGGTATTCTGATACATCTGAAGATGAGCTTCTCCATTCTCTGACTATCAGGACAGAATGGCAACACAGACACAGCAATACATGCAGCTACCCAGACTAGCAAGGTAACTTTGGAGAGGGAATACAGAGGAGTCACTCAAGTAACAGGAATTTAAAGAGTCTGAAGGCAGAGTTTGCAAGACACTGTCAGGCAATATGGTGTTGGGCACTGCCCCCTTATGGATAAAGATGTGTGTACCATTTACAGTGCTGCATACAGTATGAAAAACTGATTTATAACTAAAGACAAAACAATATATTTATTATTGGTGTATGTACAACTTATTTCTTTACTACCAATGAAAAAAGAGGAGAAAGACATTCCACAACACAGACACGCCTCACAATCCACAGACACATCATAGACACTTATAAACATCTATACAAAACCCCAATAAACACTCACATCCCACCGACTCTAGACTCTAGACAGAGTCTAACAATTTCTCTCACCCTGGTCTATATTTGCTCTTAGGATTCAGAGAGCAGTTGCGCATGAAAATAGTTGAATTTCTGTTACTTCAGTGTGCCGTCAGGAATTTAGAAACAGCAAGATCATCTTTGCCCTGGGTCACCTGGATTTGAACATTCCAGCAGGCACAGCGTTTAGGCCTCAGGGTGGAGTGGGGATGGACTAGTGACTGTTTTTTGATTGTACTGGAGTTTGTAAAAATTTAAATCTCAGAAAACCATTTTATTTTGGTGGAAACATTATTACTAATATCCCTGTTGTGTAATGATAACTTACAAAATACTCCAGATTGAGTATAAATAGGGTCTAAGAGTGATATCTATTTATAATTGTAAAATGTCTGGTTGATGCAGCATTAATAAAATCTGAAACAATAAACTTAAATCTTAATATCAAGAAAAGCATTGACACATGAATTAAACTTTTGAGAGGTTCATATTGATGCCATTGTGCAGACTCAGGTCTGTCCAAAAGCTTCAAGACAGCGCCCTCTAGCGCAGACTGCAGATCAGTGTCAGTCTGTAGTTGAGGAAAGGCCATCAGACTGAACTGACGTGACTTTCAATAGCACTAAGACTTCATTACAATTGAGAGAGATACGATTAAATTAGATATTGGTGTAGTCAAACCATTTTGTCAAGGCAAAGTATCAACACTTGTCAGTGTATTAGTCTGAATTCTTCAAATTTACTGAGGCTGATCAAAACTATTTCTTTGGGAGATGAAGACTCTTGTCTGAACTAAATCCCAACAGGCCTGAGGGAAAACACCTGTTGTCCTTAGTCACCTGACCAGATGGCATAAGATAGTCAGATATTTT
This sequence comes from Lepisosteus oculatus, assembly GCF_040954835.1. Taxonomy (NCBI): domain Eukaryota; kingdom Metazoa; phylum Chordata; class Actinopteri; order Semionotiformes; family Lepisosteidae; genus Lepisosteus; species Lepisosteus oculatus. Next base: position 5,207,132 of record NC_090713.1, read on the forward strand.
TTTTTAAAGTAAGCAGATTGTTTTTTAAATGATCTATAAATTACTTAGAGCAATAATCACCTGTTTAATGATCACCTGATCAGAATGAAACTGAGGTCTTTAGGAACTGGTGACCTAAGCGTGACCAATAAAACCTGCTGGAGTGGGGTTGGGGCATTAGGGGTCACACTGTCTCATCTGCATCTGAATAGATGAGGTCACATTGCAAATAAAGACATAATTGTAACGCAGCTAGGTTGTGGTGAAAAGGATCCGATGCAGATGCAGGAGACCTTGGGAGGTGAGTAAGCGAACAGAGCAAATCCAGGAGCTGAACCATAGTCCGAAGGCGTAAGGTAGGTCAAGATCCGGTAAAGGCACTGGTGGCGAACAATCCAGAACGAGAGATAGGTCCGTGGTCGAAACAAGAGCGGCAGGGTCAATTCCGAAAATAGTCACAGGTAGCAAACAATCCAAGGGGCGAGATGAGAACTGAAGTCCGAAGGCAAAAGGTGAAGTCAGAAAATCCAGTAAGGCAAAAGGGAAAGAAACGCTAGGTAGAGCAACACGAAGTGAACTCAATACCGAGCAGTGATATGCGGGTAAGGGAGGCTTAAATAATGCAGCCTGCCGCATGGTAAGGCGTCTGATGAGAAATTAACACATGCGGAGGCGTTTGTAATTGTCACCCTGCTGCTGGAACTGATTAGACCTCTTAGGAGCTGGTCTGGGCCGGTTAGTGGTCGTGACAATAATAAATACTGTATTACAGTTTGTGCTTAACAACTGTAAATATCAAAACTGTCAAAGTGCAGAGTAGGTGACCTAGAAATGTGTGCACTTTGGGTTTTTAAATAGGATTCTGCTACTAAAGGCAACTTTTAATGTCTTATCTTGGCATTTTCAGTAAAATTCAGAAAATCGAGTTCAGTAAATTGGTCAAAAACCCTTTCTATCACACTTCTAAGAAATGGCAACACAAGTTTAAAACACTGAATCCAAACAATAATGTGAGATTTAAAGTCTGTTTGTGTGCAGTTGAGCTCCTTTACAGGCTGTGTCCTGTGTCTTTGCCTTCACCCTCAGCACATGTGCAGTCTTGCTGAGGGAGGTTTTTGTACGGGTGTGTAACACTGTGTAAACACACCACCACTGTGAGCACTCTGACAGTAATAATCTGCTGCATCTTCAGCCTGGACTCCTGTGATGGTCAGAGTGAAGTCAGTCCCAGATCCACTGCCACTGAAACGCTCTGGGATCCCAGTCTGACGGGTAGTTGCTCCATAGATTACGAGTTTAGGAGCTTTTCCAGCTTTCTGTTGGTACCAGTTGAGGTAGTTGTTATTATACACTGCAGGACTGGTCTTACAGCTCACAGCGACTATCTGTCCTGGAGCAGTAGATTTCACCACTGGATCTGAGTCACAGTAACCTGTCCACTGGATTCTGAAAATGAAAAATCAAAACATGAGGTGAAAAAAATGTTGAAATCTTCCTAACATTTGGACTTTTAATATAAATATAAAGTAATTCCTACCCTGAGCCCAGATGAGGAGTGTCCAGATGAAGACGGTGATGAAAGTCATAGTTGCTGTGGATTCTGTTTCCATGAAGGGCAGGTCGCAGTCATGAAGTGTTAAACTCACAAGGCTATAAACACTCCCAGAGCACTCAAGCATGTGCTGCCAATACAAAGTTTTGCTTCTATGCAAATCATCTTCCTGTGTTCAGCAGCACTTGTAGCCAGTTAGTGCTAGAAACTCAGGCTTAGTGCTGTGTGATGTGACAGAGCAAGATGTGCAGTTTAGCATGAACACTCCCAGGACAGCAGGACTTGACAGAGAGCAGTTTAAAAGGAGCAAAGGATGATACACAATCAGCTGAGTCCAACTTGAATGGAGTGGAGTGTGGAGAGTCTGGTTAATGCAGTTCTTGGCTTTGTGTGTTCAGATACAGCAGGATCACTAGTTGAACTAAAACCATATTTTACAGAGACTGAAGCATGCAAATGCACATATTAAGAACAGTCATGCAACCCAAATTTTATATAAGTTTACACTGTTGTAGCGGCGAGGCTTAATAATAAGGCAGAATTAAGTGTTTCTGAGCTTCCCAAATGAGGCCCCATTTCTCTGTTCATCTCTGTGGTGCAGCCACGGAGAAACCATTCATGCAAGATGTTTTCTTTTGATAAGGACAGCTCCCAAAGGGGGATGCACTTAGCTAAGCCTGGCTATCATGATCAATGGTTTTCCATTGGCGCCTATCTGTCTAGGGAGTGCGAGTTGGACATCTGGACTGCATTACTAAGTGTCAGGACTAAGTGACTCATATCTCACCTTGATCAACCAATCAGGGACTGGTAGGGCCGAGTAACCCACGTGGGACTCTGATGCCCATGGAACTTTCAGCCAATCAATGAGCTGAAGTTCCTCCAGGTAAAAACAGGCAACACAGAGAGCCTTTGAGATTCAGATTCAGATTGAGATTCAGATTCAGATTCAGATTCAACAATTCTAAAGGGAATTCAAAGGAGAATCCCAAGGGCAGGACATTCTCGCAGCGCGCCTCCTGACCATCCTGAGACTCAGCCCGGACAACCACGGAACGGCCAGTGTGTCCGAGTGCCAGAACTTTCCTTTGTTCTAAGAGTCTAGAGTGGAGGTTGCCAGAGAGTAACCAGCAGCAGGCCTCGTGAACAGGTCTGAACTGTGGACAGCTGAATCACTATTCAGAACTAGCTCTTCATTAGGAACGAACCGGTCCTCTTCCTGACTTGCTGGGACCCACAATCATCTTTTCTCCTGTGCACAAACTTTGCTAGTTAAAGCCAACACTAACTAGCCGGTCAGTGAGCATCAGCAGCGCACCGTCGCAAGCCGCACAGCACAGCCTGGCACCGAGCCAGAGAGCGCGGATTGGACAGCAACAGCCTGCAACTGTTTCTTTGTGCCCGCAGGAGATCTGAATCCCCAAAGATTGGATGAGTATTCAACTTCAATGCATTACAGCTCGAGAATTCAATTGTTATCCAAACCAGTTGATATCAATTTAGTTCCTAAGAGTTATGTACTTGTTTGAGTATCTAATGTAGAAGTTGTAACCAAGTTCACTTTACGAAACGGTCTTAATGAATGATATACTGAACGTATGTCCTCTTGATATGTGTAACTCTTTGTAACTGATTGAATATATATCTTTTGTATTCTGATAACCCTCTCGATAAGGTCTGTTAGGTTTATATGCATATTCTATGTATTAATAAATGTATCCTCGTGTATTAGTACCTGTGTGTGTGCGTTGTTTGAGTTATGTCGCATGGTTGGACTCTAAAGCCATCAAAAGAATCAATTTTGTGATTTACTGCTACAATTAATAATTGTCTCAGTAAATGCCCAAACCCTACAGAACTGGTGCCTTCAGAGAGCCACTTTTCTTACATATTTGGCGTCCCTGAGTCGGCTTAATCTACACTGTCACAGATCTGCTGATCAGCTGTGTTCTTATTCCACCCAACAAAGCTGGAATGGGGTGGAGTGCAGAGAATCTGGTTAAAACTGCATTTGGCTCAGTTTGTTCAGATGCAGTACAATGACTAACTGCACTAACTTTAACACTCTTAATACAGTTAAGATCTGGCAAAATACCTTGTTATATGTTTGTGTTCCCATGAGACATTCCTCACAGTGTTGAAGGAAAGACATGTGTTTTATCTATGGGGATGGAGAGACACTGAAAACTTATTTTAATGTTCATGGGGAGTGTGCTCTCTGTTTGCACAACAGTCTTCTGTTCTTCTAGATAACCGACAGTTGAAGGGGTCAGTCCTCTTTCTCAATTGTGTCTGTATTAAAACCTCAAACATTCAGACCCTCAGATCTAAAGTTTCCACCTCCCTCCTTCTCCTCTTTCTATTCTCTCTTTGTCTTTGTATCCAGGTTCCCAACTGAGGGGTAAGTGAAGCTCACTTCTCCAACATCAGGTTTCAGTGCCACCATGACCCCTTCCAGAGAGGCATTGACAGTGGGTGACCCCTGGCCTCACTGTCCTGAGTAGCTCCTCTGCTTTTCAACCTGGACAATCATCTCACTAACCTCCTCCTCTCACAGTCTCCTAAGGGCCGAACTCCCACTTGTGAGGCTGCATCTCTCAGCCAATCAGCAGTGTTTGTGTTTTCAGGCCTTGAAGACTTCCAAGCCAGCAAACCCACAAGGACCATGATCCACACTCTGGACTCCTAGCGCAGTCCTACTGGCCCTTTCCTACACTTTACAAGTTCCAGCTTCTCCCAGTAAAACATGAATGACAATGTATTGGATTAAAGAGCTTCATGCTGGATTCTTTTGTTGAAGTTTAAAGTCATTACAGAATATTTCGGATATTTAAGTTTGCAGTAGCGTTTCGCTACTGTTGTGAGCTACACTTCTATCTCCAGCTTCAATAAATATGACTCCTTTTGTTTTTTTCAATTAAAGAGAAAGTATCACTGGTGTTGTGTATTTACCTCAAATATTCTTACTGGTTGGTTGGACATGAAGTTAGTATGAGGCCTTACAATAGGTAGAAGCATACGCTTTCATCAGACTTAAGTGTGAAGATGAGCTGAAAATTCCCCTTACAGTGATCTAATTATTCCATATGAACTGTAAACATAACTGATAAAAGCAGAAGTTTATAGGTATTTCTTATTTTAACTCTCCCAGATCCCAGATTCCCAACCCCTTCTTAGAGCTACATGAGCTACATGAACACTGGCTTTAATTCCAATCCAAAACATGAGGAAAACCATTTTGTTCATATCCTTTCAACATCATGTTCAAATCCTTTCAAGATATAACACTAAAACCTCCACTATACCTCCATTACGTGCTCTGAAGTACTGTTTATTAGCAGTTTGTATTTCAGTGTCAGAAAACAATTGAATTGAACTGACAATATGTCAGTCTCTGTGATTCATAAAAATACTTAGGAGACTTTGTTTTGTTTTATTTTCAAAACCCTTCTTTTTGAAGCTCTTGTGCATATAGAAAGTACAAAGTACTTAACTGTATAACTGTAAAAATAACTGTATAAGAGTGAGGAATCAGTACTCAGAGCACAAGTGTAGCCAAACTATGCCACCAGGTAGCTATAAGGATAAGGAATAATGTACTCTATGTCATCTTTTGGACAGTCATGAGAAAAAGCATTCACTTAGTGAGTTAGAGACAAGACTAGAGTTGTCTATAGAAACAAACATAAAGATGTAGTTCACTGTCTAAAACACCCTTTTAATTTTGGGATGCTTCTGTCAGGCAGTCTGCACCCCAAGAGTACAGCACACACTAGGTAAGGTCAATAACTGTTTGAGATTAATTCATTTCAAAGACAAGGTAATGCCGCAACATGAAGTGAAAATTATTTACATTGGACATTGTGTGGAAAAATGCAAAATATTAAGTTGTGGTTCTTCATAAAACTCACACTAGAAGAGGGGTGGGAAAACTTTAAATTTCGAAACTGTATAGCGGGCCACTTCAGGCTGCTGTTATAGATAGCCTATGCCCTATGGAAGTTTAAAATCCAGCATAGGCTTATTAGTTGCATCACAGTGTGGTGTGGCAACTGTAGTATTGCTGACTGCAAAGCCCTACAGCGGGTGGTGAAAACTGTCCAGTCCAACACTGGGGTTGCTCTTCCATCCATCCAGGACATTTATGAAAGACGGTGCTTGAGGAAAGCTCTAAGCATCATCAAAGACCCCACATACCCCAACTACAGACTATATGACCCTCTACCATCTGGAAAAGCGGTACTGGAGCATTCGGGCCCAGACTACCAGACTCAGAGATATTATTAATCTCTATCAAACTATTAAACTCCCAGCCTCTCTCACCTACGATCTGAACCTCACAGTGCCTTCTCTCTTACCAAAACTCAAACACACATTGAAATCTACCTCTATCTCGTAGGTGTCAAGAAGCTCACTCCCCATAATTTTCTATCCTTTATTTCATTCTATTGATGTTTGATTTTGCACATCTGATGTTGTTTTGCATATTACCTGTTACCTGTTGTTGTTTTGCACATTGCCTGTTGTCTCTGTCTTTCTTTTCTTATACAATTGTTTTGTTGTTGTTTTTTTTGTACTTCTTACCATCTGAGAGCTAGCTAAATAGCATTTCATTATACCATATACAGTACCTGTATATGAGTATAATGACGATAAACTTGAACTTGAACCTGAACCTCTTTTTGCGAGAGCATCAAAATCCATTGATAGCTGTGTTGTGGCAATCCGTAATACACTTCTCAAGTGGTGGTCACTAAGCCGTGATCTGTGATGTGATTTGTTGATGTTCATCAAGCTGAATGTTTGCTCACACGCGTACGTAGACCTGAAAAACACCAGTATCTTTTGTGCTGCTTGTCGAATATGGGGAAACTTGGCCTCATTCAGTGATGCATAGAATTCATCCAGCTTTACAGAATGAAACTTTTCCTTCAGAGTTATGTCACACTGCAGATCGATAAGTTCCAGTTGCAATTCTTGTGCTGCCGTCTCATAGTTGAAAGTCAGAGGACATGACACCAAAGTTAGAGACGTCTCAATTTTATAAAAGTCAGCAAATCGACGGGAAAATTCTCCATGCAAGTCTTTGAGGTACTTGTTATACCTTAGTGCTTCAGCGTGTGACACGTCTAGTATCCCAAGAGTGGGGAAATGTGTGAACGAGCGGCTGATCATATGTTTTGAGAACAAGGTGAGCTTAGCTCTGAATGCATTCACATTCAAGTACAGTTCTGGAACAAAGACACCTTTTCCTTGCAGTTTTACGTTATTCAAGTGAGCGAAAATGTCCACAGCAAATGAAAAGTCGCAGAGCCAGTCTGAGTCTCTGAGTTTGGGGAAATCCATGGCTTTCCCCAGTTTCTCCAAAAAGGAGTTGATCTCCCCTCTCAGCAGCAGGTTCAGTTTCTCGCCACATCTTGAGATTTCATAGGCAAAAATACTCCGGGGACAGTCTGAGCTGAGTGCAACCGGGCTGATTTGCCTAGTGTGGGGGAGAGTGGGCTGGTGGAGGGAGGTCACACTGCAGGGGTATCGGAGAGCTGCATCTGTTCAAGGGCAGGAAAGCAAGAGAGCGGGTCATGGGTCTGGTCAGGATGTTTTAAACAGAACATCAGTAACACTTTATATGAAAAATTACGGCGGACTTATGAATATTAACTTGATACTTCATCAGCTCGTTGCTTTAATCTTCTTTGTGAGTAAGTTTTACTAATGTATTAGTGCTGAACACTTGAACTGCCCCTGTATAACAGTGGTAAAGGTACTAATTACATTTCTGAGTTATAAGTGATATATTTGATATATTTAATAGTGCACACTAACTATATTGCACCAATAATAATTGTGCAGCAGCAGCGATACTGTATCTGTCTATAATTGGCACCTATTCAGAAATTTGACCATTTGTCATTCTCAGTCATAGGTAATTCATATTTTGTCAAGTCCATGAGTGGATGGCACAATTGTTAACTGCCTCACGGTACTGGGGCTCTGGGTTCAATTCCTCGGGTGCTGTCTGCATGGAGTTTAGATTTTCTCATGTGTTTGCGTGGGTTTCCTCTGTTTCAGGGGAAACGGGTTCTCCTGTTTCCAACTACTGTCCAAAGATAAGCTGCTAGGTTAATTGGTTTCTGGTAGGTGAATTGGTTTCTGGATGAATTTAAATATACTTTGACAGTGTCCAAAAGTATAATCCCCTGCAAGGGGATAATATAAGGAACCTTGCTGGAGAGCTGGATCCTCATAGCAGGTGCAGTATCAAGTCTATTCGTGTGTTTTGTTTTCATTGCAGTTTAACATGCAAATCCAGTCTCACAAAAATATGCTGCAGTAAAGTGCAGAAGCACTCGATCAGCAGGTAGACAGGTCCTCTACACTGCTGAATTACACTGCTTCTCAGATTATTAACCGGAAGTACGTTAAACTGTTATTTTAGCGGAGAGTCAGAAATAAAGTCAACCTGACTCTCATAATCTTGCGCTAATAAAATGACTGGCAGACCGAGGTCAAACCCAAGCAGTCATAGTTGGTGGTAAGAAAGTAGAGCACAAGCAGGTGCAGCGATAGTTCAGATATCCCCAGATATTTTCATGGACTGCAGAATTAATTTCAATCAGAAACTTGCAAAGCGTAGCCACAGTCTTAATATTTTTCCAACACCTGAAGATTGTTTACACATAGGTGCAATTTCAAATGTTTTAGGAGGGAAATTTAACTACCATTGGCATTTTATAGAAAACCTATTCAACTGGGGAGAAGCACCATTTGGAAAATATTGTTTCTGAGGTTTTCTAGTTTTCAGAGTTTTCATGTGAAATTGAGCTGTAAAAAATGACTTTGCATCTTCTGTCCTTTTGTTTTTGGGACTTGTTTCAGTGTTGAAGTGAGCTCTGCTGAAAACAAGTTTCATCTGTCCTGCTGGCTTGACTGTTTGAAAAAGTGTGCAGTTTGGTTTTGAAGATTAATCTGATTAGTGGTGCTGGCAGATTAAATGTACACACCATAAATTCTCCTCAGAATAAAATATATTTTTCATTCCTGGATGCTGGTGTTTATTATTATTCACATGATTTCTATATTACTATTTATCATACACAATTCAAAAGGTTTACCCACGCTGAGATTAACTTGGACGCATCTCTATGTTTCTGCCATGTGATGGATTTTTGTCCTGTCCAGGGTTTATCTTGCCAATATACTCTCCAGCTCCCCTACGATGTACTCAGTAAAGTACTTCACAAATCCTGCAAGGGAAACTGTGCTGATTTGTGTTTAAGCACTGAACAGACAAGGACTTAAGAGTGTGAGTGAGCAGAGTTACTGTAGGAGAAGAGTGTGTGTGAACAGAGTTTCTGTAGGAGAAGATTGTGTTTGAGCAGAGTTACCATAGGAGAGGAGTATGAGTGAGCAGAGGAAACGTAGGAGAGGCAGCAGTATTGAGCTGAGATTATGTGGAAGAGCTGTAGAGCTGATGTCACCAGGTAGTCTGGTATTCTGATACATCTGAAAATGTGCTTCTCCATTCTCTAACTATCAGGACAGAATGGCAACACAGACACAGCAATACATGCAGCTACCCAGACTGGCAAGGTAACTTTGGAGAGCGAATAGCACTCTGTTCCATTTCTGCTATCCAGGCCAGAGATAAGTCACTGAAGTAACAGGAATTTAAAGAGTTTGCAGGCAGAATTTGCAAGACACTGTCAGACAATATATTGTTGGGCCCTGCCCTCTTACAGATGAAGATGTGTATAACATTTACAGTGCTACATACAGTATGAAAAATTGATTCATAACTAAAGACAAAACAATATATTTATTATTGGTGTATGTACAACCTATTTTAGCACATAATCTCTGCATTTTCAGTAAAACTCAGTAAACTGAATTCAGTAAATTGTCAGCAAATTGGTCAAAAACCCTTTCTATCACACTTCTAAGAAATGGCACAAATTGGCACAAACACAAATTTAAAACACTGAATCCAGACAATTATGTGAGATTTAAAATATGTTTGTGTGCAGTTGAGCTCCTTCACAAGTGGTGTTCTGTGTCTCTGCCTTCACCCTCAGCACCTGCAGTAGGTCCCAGCTGTAGCAGTGGAGTCACTGTGCAGTCCTGCTGAGAGAGGTTTTTGTATGAGTGTTGAGGTTGTGATGACCCATACAGTAGTAATCTGCTGCATCTTCAACCTGGACTCCTGTGATGGTCAGAGTGAAGTCAGTCCCAGATCCACTGCCACTGAAATGCTCTGGGATCCCACTCTGACGGGTAGCTGCTCCATAGATCAGGAGTTTAGGAGCTTCTCCAGCTTTCTGCTGGTACCAGTTTAACCAATTGTTACCATACACCGCAGGACTGGTCTTACAGCTCACAGTGACTGTCTGTCCTGGCGCAGCAGATTTCACTGCTGGAGTCTGAGTCACAGTAACCTGCCCACTGGATTCTGAGAATGAAAATCAAAACATGAGGTGAAAAAAAGGATGAAATCTTCCTAACCTTTGGACTTTTAATATAAATATAAAGTAATTCCTACCCTGAGCCCAGATGAGGAGTGTCCAGATGAAGACGGTGATGAAAGTCATAGTTGCTGTGGATTCTGTTTCCACGAAGGGCAGGTCTCAGTCATGAAGTGTTAAACTCACAGAGCTATAAACACTCACAGAGCACTGAAGCATGTGCTGCCAATGCAAAGTTTCTCTTCTATGCAAATCGTCTTCCTGTGTTCAGCAGCACTTGTAGCCACTTAGTGCTGAAAACTCAGGCTTAGTGCTGTGTGATGTGACAGAGCAAGATGTGCAGTTTAGCATGAACACTCCCAGGACAGCAGGACTAGATAGAGAGCAGCTTTATAAGGAGCAAAGGATGATACACAATCAGCTGAGTCCAACTTGAATGGAGTGGAGTGTGGAGAGTCTGATTAAAGCAGTACTTGGTTTTGTGTGTTCAGATACAGTAGCATCAATAGTTGAACTAAAACTATATTTTACAGAGACTGAAGCATGCAAATGCACATATTAAGAACAATACAACCCACATTTTATATAAGTTTACACTGTCACAAATCCGCTGATCAGCTGTGTTCTTATTCCACCCAACATAGCTGGAATGGGGTGGAGTGCAGAGAATCTGGTTAAAACTGCACTTGGCTCTAGTTGTTCAGATGCAGCACAAATACTAACTGCTCTGATTTAAACACTCTTAATACTTTTGGGGCAATACAAGAGAGACAATAGGTTCAGTTCAGATATGACAAAATACCTTGTTATATGTTTGTGGTCCCATGGGACATTCTTCACAGTGTTGAAGGAAAGACGTGTTTTATCTATGGGGCTGGAGAGACACTGAAAACTTATTTTAATGTTCATGGGGAGTGTGTGTCGCAGGATGTGGGCCGTTAAGGCAGTCAAAGGGTGGGGATTGATTGGGCTATGTTGATTAGTGTTGCAGGATGTGGGCCATTGAGGCAGTAAAAGGCTGGGTGATTAGGTTATGTTGATTTCCAGGGTGGTGTCAATGTTGCCTCTCAAACAGGGGGGCGACTGCAGTCGTCCCAATGAATACCGCCTAGCAGGAACAATTAGGTATCGAGACTTGGAGGTGTGAGGAGTCGCAGAGCCAGTTTAGCCAGACAAAGGAAGGAGGAGAGAGAGCCGGAGAGTGAACAATGAACTGATAAGGTCCCATGACACCTAGCTCGGCACCCTCCTGGAAAAATACTGGGCAAACCCGATTCTGCCAGGGACTGTGGAAAATCCCCTGAAAGGGATTGGCTAAGCAGAGGGATAAAAACACCGGAGACAGGACAGAGGGGTCTCGAACTCCCACTGGACCCTGGAGATGACAGAGGCAGCTCCGGGGAAGCTGCAGAGTGCGAGACCATGGAGGCAAGGACCTATTAATCCAGGAATCGACAACTATGGGAGACATTGACATTGTAACAGAGGTACTGTACAGAGACTTTTTAATACCTGAAGGCAAAGGACAAAGAACCTGGCCCAGCTGACGGATACAAACTGAGCGGAAATAGAGTACAGCTCGTGAGAGGATTTCTAGTGTAACCTGAACGGAGACAGGGAAATTGAACTGGGTGATACCCCTCTCCTTAAAGTGGTTGTTCGTCTCCAGGCCATCAACGACTTTCACCGATATTAAGAAGAAATGTGGTAGTGGCCTCCCTTCAGTACTTTACAGAAGAAAAGACTGCTGTCCCTCTGGATTTCATTGTGCCCCTTTGAACTATTTTCTCATTGTTGTGGATGTTCCTTTTTTTATGCTTCTTAGAATAAGTAGATTGTGTTGATGTATGTAGAAAATAAAAGGGCATTTATACAATACAAATGCTTGTGGCTGGTCTGTGTGTGCATTGGTGATTCTGGGAGATAAACAGAACCTGTGGTAATGTAGAGGGGCCCTAGCACCCCGTTTGTATTGCTAGGTGGCGTAGTCGTACACGAGGCAGGAAACATTCCTCGCCCATAGGGTTCACCTTACTGTGACACCCCTGTCCTCTCAGACAGTTTTCTGTTCTTCTAGATAACCGACAGTTGAAGGGGTCAGTCCTCTTCCTCAATTGTGTCTCTATTTAAACCTCAAACATTCAGACCCTGAGATCTAAAGTTTCCACCTCCCTCCTTCTCCTCCTTCTGTTCTCGCTTTGTCTTTGTATCCAGGTTCCCCCTGGGGAGTAAGTGGAAGCTCACTTCTCCAACAATCAGGTTTCAGCGCCAGCATGAACAGTTTAGCATGAACACTCCCAGGACAGCAGGACTAGACAGAGAGCAGCTTTACATGGAGCAGAGGATGAGACACAATCAGCCAAGCCCTTATTCCACTCAACATAGCTGGAATGGAGTAGAGACTGGAGAGACTGGTTGAAACTGCCTTGCTAAGATATAGCAGGATTACTAATATCTGTTGAGTTTTAAAGGTTAAATGCACTACAGGCATTAAAACTAAAATTGAACCCAACTTTTTATTGAAGTAATTTTTTATAGCAGTGGTTGAAATGTAGAAATGCACAGTTACAATGTGTTATGTGCTCTGATAAACCATCATATATTTAAGAATGATGTGTGTAATTATATCAATTAATTTTGGCATCTTTTACTAAAATATGTTTTATAGATCAGGGAATACCTGGAGTAGTGGTAGCAGTAGTAGAAACTCTTCTTAATCCTCATCTTTAGTCAATGTTACAGTTGTGCTTAGAGTGGGATTACAGGCACTGTAGCACTGGTGCTGTGTATTTACTTGTACAAACAGGTGCTGGAAAAGTTCCCCACACTGTGATAATCGAATAAACTTAAAAATATTAATACTGAAGATTAATAGTGTATCTTACCCTAACCCTTGCTAATCATTGACTTTTAACCCCCTGTACTGTAAGGGGTATACAGTATGATCACCAGCTATAATTCCAATACATGCATATTTTGGACGAGTTAATCAGTCTCATAGCATAGTCCTTTACATTAAAGAGATCATATTAATGACTATGCAGTGGGTGTAAAGCTAAGGATTTAGCAATTATCCATGATTATCATGGAAAAGTATGAGTGTGAATACATTGTGTTCACCCTGGGCCTTTGGTGTTATTTTATTCTCAAAGTCCTTCTTATTGATCCTGTTGTGTATGTTTGGAGGGATTTTAAAAATATTTGTGGTTCTATGAGCACTACTGTAGCCATACTGTGTCATGTGGTGACAAATATGAGAACCAGCTCTGGGGCAGTTAGACAACAGTTGCTCAAAAAATTTAATTGATGAATGAATTAAATTAAATGAAAGGTGAGATTCACTTTACAAAACATCCTTTTGTTTCTGGGTTCTTTCTATCCCACAGTCTGCACCCCAACAAACCCTCAGAGATGATTCAGGTCAGGTACATGGCAATAAGCATTGAACATCTGTGTCTTGAAAAGACAGAATAAAATCAGAATAAAATTTGAAAAAAAAGTAAATTTGGGAAAATCTAAATTAAAAAAAAATAAGTTGCTTGTTTATTGCTTCCTGAAACTCAGAAAAGTAAATAGGGAGCAGGAACTTGTTTGTCCCATCGATTCATCTTCTCGAGACAAGAAAGTAGAAAGTGAAGCTCCACTGGCACCCAGAGGTGAAAATTTGAAAATTGGGGAGGGAGGGTTTAGGGAAAAATCAAACCATGGTTTGAAACAGGGATGTCCAACATCCACCCTGAATACAAGCGCCATGGCTTGGTAACCCAGAAATTGATGTTTCAAGGAGATTAATTAAGTGTTCAGAAAAGTATAATGTTATTCTTGTCCTGTTCAGGGAATCACCCTGGCACTGCCTAAATCCTTTGAATGTGACCATGATGGATGATGATTTCTTGTTTATCCCTCCTTGGTGATCTACTCTCCATCCTTCAATCTCATCTTCAATTTGCTCAAATACTTGACCTTATTTTTTTAACATTGCACCATCAGATCAACCTGGACACCACCTGGCTCCTGTTCCTGCAGTCATGGAATGGCACCACCTTTTACTACAATGACTACCTCTGTCTCCCAGAGACCTCCATCCCTTCACTGACACCACATGATCCATAGGCTGTGGGGATTATGATGGAAACAACAGTTTGTGGCCACCTGACCTCACAAACACTATTTCCTCAAATTAGTCTTTCTTATTCTTCTGCTGCACCTTGCAAACTATACCCTTGTAATGACAAGGCCTATTTTTTCACTTAAGCAATAAGACATGTGAGGCCATGCTATACCGGTTAAGAAAGGTATAAGATGTGAAGAAGGGGTTAACTGATTTCTTTCTGCACAAGGACTGGACTTCTTGTGACACAAGACATTCCAGGCTTTAAGTAATGGCAGGAAAGGTGGTAACTGATAAGGATTCCAGATGCCAGCTAGGAATCCCCCCAACGAAGGAAACCTAAAACTGACCATTAAGAGTGGTCAACGTCTGGGAACTGTCCGAACACCGTGACCTCTCCCCATTACCATGGAAACAAACTACGTTAGAAGCGGCTGAAAAGTGCTATATAAACTGGAAGTTTTGTACCTGTATTTCCAACAATACTTCAGTCTTATTGTTTCTTGCATGCAATAAAACTCATCTGTTTAAACTTCATCTCGGGATCCAGAACTTATTTGTCTGTTACAACACCAGAAACATTTTAACTGCGACTATATCCACGATATAGCACAGACCTCGAATACCTTGTTACTTTTATAAAACGGTCCCCAAATATGTGATTGCTGTATAAAATGAATTTTAATTTAAAAAAAAAATATTTAACACAAAAATTAAGCTGTTTACGTTCCTCCGCCTTAGAATATAGTCCCTCATTGCTACTGAAGAGATTAGGGAGACACCTGGGAAGTGAGGTAATAATATCATTTTTTGTTTTTGTATTTTTGCAAACTATGCAGTCTAGTGGCTTGAAGTTAGCTTTGCACACAAATATAAAAAGCTGCTGGCTGTCCTTGGTCAGTAAGATAAAGGGCATGTATTTGGTAAGCTGGCTGTACACCCAGAACATGAAAAGAACTAACTGTTGTCTAGTCTGCAACTTAGATATAATTAATTGGCATGTGTTGCTGTCTTATCATTTGTTCAGAAAGTGTTGTAGTAACTTGTTTGTTTTAAGGTATAAAAGATCATCTTTAGCTACTTATTTTTAAGTCTGGTGGTGGCAAGCCGGACTTCCATATGCATATGAAATAAAGAGACTTCTGCTTCACAGACACCTGAACTTTGTCATTTGTATGACACAACACTACGCAACGCAGAAACACAGCATTAAGTAACATTAACTAGCAAAGAGAGGACATTAGCTAGCCAATATGATAAAGGAATAAATAACTTGTTTTTTGTTTATTTCTTTAGCACATTTATTTGAACATTTCCATTGATCGTACAAACATTGAAAAACTGTCCAATTGTCCAAACTGTCAAGCATTTTATTTCTCGCTGTGGGAGTGCTCCCACTTGTGCTGGTTTTAGTGCCTACCGCCAGGATATCACTCCAGTGCTTTGTCATTAAAATTGGGTTTCCAATAACGCTGTAGCAAACTCTTGTTTTTTTGTTGTTACGAGCCCAAGTGTCTAGGGGAAAAGGGGTATAACATTTAGGATAATTCTTTTGGAAGCAGGGGGGTTTTGGTGAGGGACTAGGAAGCGTGATAACAAGGGTAAGGAACTAGAGTGGTGCCAAAGAAAAGAAAATAACAAACAAAATGGAGCTGGCTAGGACAGTGAGGGAAAGCTAATCTGACTACAAAAGAAAACCCGAAACACACGGTCTTCGGCGTCTTCAACACCCTAGCTAACCTGCACTGACTACCCAAAACCATACAAATGGCACTCACCCGTACTAAACTAGTGTACTAATACAAAATCAACTAAGTGTGTAAAGTGTACCCCAACAACCTAAACTAACCTTATACACAAAAGTTCACACAAAAACACAAGTGAACCAGGAATACAAATAAGGGAAAACAAGAGTAATCAACAGGAGCAGGGTACAAAAGAACACAAAAGTTGAACATGTAATACTGGGGCAAGGTAATGGCAAAACAAGGATGAACACACAAACAAACGAAAGTAAAAAGAAACTAACAAAAAAACCAACAAAACAACAAAGCCGAAGCTATACGAAAATACACACACACAAAGCAAAACAAACCAACAAACAAAGCCGAAGCAATAACCAGAAGCGAAGCGAAGCGAAGCAATAACCAAAACCAAATGGGACCGAAGTCAAACGAAAAGCCTTTTCTTCCTGAAAGCCTCCATGTTATATAGTGAATATAATGAGTTCTAATTGGCTGAGGGCTGATTGATGATGACATCATATTGAAACAGTGGTGTGATGGTTGGTCAATGGGGAAGGGAGAACAATCAAGGATCAGAAGTGTGGACAAAACAGAAAAAACACACACAGAACACACACTGGGACGTAACATATGTCTATTATAACATACATAATCTCCCTTGCATATCATAATTTCTAAGCATGAAAATGATTTCAACTAACGGACACCATCATTCAACAAGAGCACAAAATATCATAAGGATCCTCAATAGCTCAACAAAGACAGAAGAAGATCAGATACCTGAGGATCCAAGCTTTTTATCTACGCTTTATTATCTACGCTATGATGTAGTCTTTAAAAGCCTATGGGATTGATTTGATTGACCGTTATTTATCAGTCAGCGTATTGATATTTCTTTATCACACTGTAAAAAGTCAAAATTCCTTCCAGGGTGTGCTTATATCAGAGAATATAGCACGGCTCAAAAGCGTGTCAACCAATCAGATTTCAGGACCGAAACTATCCCTTTTATAATTAGAATTAAGGTGCTATTAAAGATTTCTAATAATCTTTGTGTGCCTTGACCATTTAGCCTGGTGCCTGCCTGTGTAAATACACAGGGATGTAGCTAAAGAGACCTCTCCTTGTGATCTCAACCACAGAATGACCTGGTGGTCTTCACATGTGGGAGTGTAAGAGAGGTGAGTTTGTCTTCTGGATAACGATCCTTTCTACAACAGAGGTGATCTAAACTCCCATGATGGATGTACACTGCTAATGCCTGGATGTCTAGTTGAGAGCCATAGGTACATCTGGATATGATCTTAAAAGTCACAGGACACGTTCAATCACCTAAAGGAAGATCCACCAATGAGTGACCTGTAAGATGGGCACCAGCGGTATACCTGATGGCATCTCAGACAATCACCAACTTGTGATGCTATACTACAAAACTATAACTCAAGTCATTTTCCGCTGGTTAACTCACTGACTCAATCTCTTCATCTAAACTGGCAAACTGAATTTTCAACCATGTGACTGCAAGCAGTCCGAGTCAGGTCTTAAACTTTTCTCAGAGAAGCCAGGCTGAGAGAGTGTGTCAGTAAAGTGCAGAATTCCAAGATATTCTTCCTGAAACAGAAGAAATATTCTGTTTGTAAACCCAACGTTATCTTCGACAATCAACAAAATTAGACAGATAGACTCTTTTTGTCGACATCCAGAATATCCAAGCACACTCTGAACAAAAACTATAGCACGGAATGACCTAAGTTCCCCTTTTGACTACCTTGCAGACCCCTAGAGGAAAAACTGTGCACAAACTGCTTTTAAAGACCAAAGTAAAATTTCATTATTCACATCATAATTCTCAAGAGGTGTGCTATTATTCCAAACACACATTTGATGTTTAGTTCATGGTAGTTAATGCATATTTACTTGTGTCTGAGAATATGAATATGATTTAGTCTTACAAGACTGATATAACCTATGAGCTATAATCGCTGCATATTTTAACTCTGAAATTATTAACTCTTTTCTTTATAATCCCCTTGTAATCAGTCATTCATATCACAGCAGATCATTTCTCAGATGTATTTTGTTACGCGTGTTGTTTTTTATGCATGTATTGATTACACTGTATCAATAAACTGTATTCTGTGTATTTGTAATTCCTGCGTGAGACTGTAAATTAATATGTATGATTGGTTTCTAAAAGTCGTCAAATTGTCATGGGAGCTGGTCCTCACTCCCGAGTAGTGCGTATTTTGGACCCTATGCAGACGCTATAATCCGGAAGTGACTGGAATAAGACTTCAAGGGAAACACAGCAGGAGCAGGACGGGATGACAGACAGGGGAGCATGACAGCTGTGATCTGGTCCTTAGGGGGAGTGGCGCAGGCGAACCTAAGGTAGTCCAAAGGGGAAACCGGGGCAAAGTCTAGGGTCCAGGAGCCAGGAGATCCAATCAGAGACAGACAACATTAAAACCAGAACGGGATCTGGAACAGGAACAGGGACAGAGAACCAGGAGGATAAAAACAGTAATGAGGCCAGGCGCTCCGAGCCCTGGACTCAGTAGGTCAGGAAGCCATGATGAAGCCTATGCCGTCTCATAAACTCATAAATTCCTGATCTATGCAGCAACTACCTGTCAGACTGGGATCCCAGAATGTTTCAGTGGCAGTGGATTTGGGACTGACTGCACTCTGACACAGGAGTCCAGGCTGAAGATACAGCAGATTATTATTGTCTGGCTCATTCTACTAGTGGTCTGTACACACAGTGTTACACACCCGTACAAAAACCTCCCTCAGCAGGACTGCACAGCAACTGCACTGCTGCAGCTGGGACCTCCTGCAGGTGCTGAGGGTGAAGATAAAGACACAGGACACAGTCGGTGGAGAAGCTGAGTTGCAAAGAGACACAATAAGCTTCATGTGTATTATTAAAAGATTACTATTTTATTTTACTTTATTAAAGTGAATAATTTTAATACAAACATGAAGTTAAATTTCAAGAATAAACTGCAAAAAAAATCAAAAACTAAAATACACCCACTGCATAAGTATTCTCCCACAAAGTCTAAATTTGGTGGAAGCAACATGAAAAGCAATTACTGTACATCTGTGTCTTTTTGGACATGTTTTTGCCAACTGTGCACATCATGATGGTGCAATTTCTGTCTGTTCTTCTTTATATGTTCTTCTTTACAAACATACTCAAGCTCTGATCAACAGCAATTTTCAATTCTGGTTCTCTGACTTGGTCACTCATTGACATTTTCTTTCTTATTCCTGAGTCACTCCAATGCTGATTTAGCCTTTTGATTTGGGTTATTGTCCTGTTCAAAGTTGAATTTTCATCTCAGAAATGAGAACTTTAGCAGAGTGAAGCAGGTTTTACTCTGACATCTGCTACTTTGCTCCATTAATTGCCCCCTCACTCTTGACAAATGGAGTTTATTTAATGAAAGTTCGGGAGGGATGACAACAACCACTCTCAATCATTCCCAGCCGTCGGTAATTAGTAATCACTCCCTTCATCCTTCCTCCACCGAACGCTATAAATACCAAATGCGATATCTCTCTTCCTTGCGTGTGACTTTTGCACCCCACCTCCACCCCAAGTCCACCTCTGCAGCTACTCCTTGGTTACCTTGCGTGGGGGTCCTGGCCTCCTCATCCTGTGGTAAGGAGGTCGGTTCTTAGCCAAGCGGGTTAAGCCAAATATTCGCTCCACAATAGTTAATTACGCTTTGATCTTGGGCGTTGTCATTCCTAGTGAAGTCTCCCAGTTCCTTCTGAGGAGAAGCAGAACTATAACCTGAAGCTGCTCCACCATGCTTGGCAGTAGGGCTGCTGCTGACTGAGTGATGGACTCTATTGGGGTTGCGCCAGGTGTAACACTTTCTATTTTGACCAACAAATTCCAGTTTAGTCTCATGAATGTTTTGCAGTAACACTGTGCTGAATTCTATTTCAGTAATGGTTTCAGTATTTCCATAATGGTTTCCTTCTTGCTTCTGACATTAAAGCCAGCACAGTTGAATGATATTGTTGACTCAAAGGTATCCAGCAGCTATATCACCCTTCAACTCACAACTGGCAACTTGTTGGTGCTAAGAAGGTGTGAGCCTGGCCAGCACCTGAATGGGAGACCTCCTGGGAAAGTTAAGGTTGCTGCTGGAAGAGGTGATAGTTAGACCAATAGGTCATAATGCCCCAGTACAGTAATGAGAACACCATACTGTAAAGAAGGCACAGTGTGCCATTGAACTATGCAGCCCTATCATAGCTGCTGTAGGCCTCTGGCTGCTTAGTTTGGAGGGACAGTCTGATCTAGGCTTGGTCTGGGTGGGACAATAACCTTCAGAGAGCTTCACCTGGTGAAATTTAACACCTCCTGCACATCATACATGGGTCTAAAGTCTCCCTCTCTACTGATCTTCGGCTAAATGGAAGATCTTGAGATCTTGGAATTTAAGATGGCGACATGCATGGCTGCAGCAGCTGATCCGAATCTGGAAAAAACGGTGCTAAATGTTGTTCCACTGTTAAATGTTGTCTCTTGTTTGAATTTTCCAAATGTCTATGATCGTCTGACCCTGCTGGAAATTGGAAAACAATGCAAGGATTATCTGCCAAGAATTCTGACGGAGAAGCTAAGTAGCCTTGGCCTACTGAGAGCATCAGGTCCTGGGACAGTGCCGCAACCTGTTGCAGGTGTCCGAGAGAGGAAGTGCCAGAAACAGTGTGAAAGTAAACAGAAATGAGGCAAGAGGGCTTAAATGTAAGCTAATCCTAGCAGACAGGCTCTCCTGTCAATTTTACTTTCCAATGTATGTTCTCTGGAAAACAAACTGGATTACTTTAGATTACAACTGGCTACTCAGCAAAAGATGGAGGAGTGCTGCATCTTTATTTTTACTGAAACATGGCTAAATGACCTTATTTTGGATATGCCCATTTAGCTAGATGGATTGTTTTCCTTCCATGCGGATTGGAAAGTTTCAGCGACCGGTAAGTCTCTCGGAGGCGGTGTGTGTGTTTATATAAACAAATAATGGTGCAAAAATGCTGCAGTAGTCTCCAGTCACTGCTCATCATCAGTGAAATTAATAACAGTTAAGTGTCGGCCCTTCTGTTTACCAAGGGAATTTACTACTGTTCTTTTTGTGGCTGTGTACATCCCACGCAGCGCCGACTCGAAAGAGGCGCTGCAAGTCCTTTACGGGGCCATCAGCGATCTGCAAACTGCTCACCAGATGGCTTTGTCATTGTTGCCGGCGACTTCAATCGTGCAGATCTTAAGAGAGTTCTTCCTAAATTTAATCAATATGTTAATTTTACAACCAGAGGGGAGAACATTATGGAATTAGTTAACAAAAATATCCACAATGCATACAAGGCTGTTCCCCGCCCCCACCTGGGCTACTCTGACCACCTCTCTGTTATGCTTATTCCAGCAAACAGACCGCTGCTCAAACGTGCCAAACCAGTTCTGAAACAAATCAGAGTATGGCCAGAGGGAGCAATCTCAGCATTACAGGACTGATTTGAGCACACAGACTGGAATATGTTCAGGGAGGCTGATACCTATGATCATCTCATTAATTTAGAGGAGTATGCAGCATCTGTGACTGGCTACATCAGTAAGTGTATAGATGATGTCACTGTCTCTAAATCTATCATCACAAGGGCCAACCAGAAGCCATGGCTGACTGCAGAGGTCCGTGCACTGCTAAGAACCCGTGATGCTGCATTTAGATCAGGCGATAAGGCAGCCCTCAGGACTGCGAGGGCCAGCCTCTCTCATGCCATCAAGGAGGCAAAATGAACCTATGCACGGAAAATCCATGGCCACTTCCTGGACACTACAGATATGCGGTGCATGTGGCAAGGCATCCAGGCCATTACTGATTACAGGACTACTCCACATGCCAGTGACAGTGACGCCTCCCTTCCAGATGTGCTGAATAACTTCTATGCACGGTTTGAAGCACTGAATGTTGTGCCTGAGAGGAAAACCACACTTCCTCCCAATGATCAGGTGCTTTGTCTGTCCACAGCTGATGCAAAGAGGACACTAGCCAAAGTTAATCCATGTAAGGCTGCTGGACCTGATAATATTCCTTGAGCATGCAACTAGGTATGTGCAGAACAGTAGAACAGCTAGCTGACGTCCTGATATTAAATATTTTTAATATCTCCTTGTGCCTACAATGTCTATGTCAGTGTCCTGTCTGTAATTGCACCGTGGACCAGGAGAAACAATATTTTGTTCCACTGTATACTTGTATATGGCTGGAATGACAAATACATGTGAACTTGAACTTAAATTAAATGTAAAGAATGATCTTGATCAGCTCAAGTGGGAACATCTGTGGTTGGTTTAGATAATATTGGTCTGAGCTCAGGATTCAGCAATGTGGTTAAAGTGTTAGATGCCAACCGTTCAGCAGTGAAGCTGACAGGCAGTCCGAGTTCTTCCCAGTGTGTCTCTCTAGGAGCCCACTGTCACCTCTGTTGTTTGCCTTCGCTTTGGTACCACTGGCTCAAGTACTCTTTCAATCTACAATCTGCACCCTGTTTTTGCTCATTTCTGTGCATCACCACACACTGATGATGTACCACTACACATAGAGACTGTCTCCCAATCTCTACCTCTTCTACCAGCTATTGTGATGATTTCCTTGCTCTGTCAGGGTGTGAATTGATCCAGGTCTGTTTTACTGCCATTTAACTCTGTAGTAGTGAAAGCTGGCTATCCTCTGACTGTGTCAGACGATTTGCCTTGACTAAATTATTCTGGAACAAACGGACCTGCAGCTAGGAAATGAAGGACTGTGTGCAGAAGCACAACAGAAATGTCTAATTAATCATGCAGTTTCGAGGGATGAATTCAACTCAGTTATTAAGAGTTACGTTGACAGGAAACCCTGTCAATGCAGAAAGTTCTGCTTTGTCACTGTAACTCAGTGCTTGTGTACAGCTGAGATCCTCCACAGTCTGTGTGCTGTACATCTGCCTTCACTCTCAGAACCTGCAGTAGGTCCCAGCTTCAACAGTTCAGCCTTTGTCCTGCTGATGGAGGTTTTTGTATGGGTGTATAAGACTGTGTGAACACATACAGTAGGTACCACTGAGATTGTGCTCACTCTGACAATAATAATCTGCTGCATCTTCAGCCTGGACTCCTGAGATGGTCAGAGTGAAGTCAGTCCCAGATCCACTGCCACTGAAACGCTCTGGGATCCCAGTTTGATGGGTAGTTGCTGCATAAATCAGGAGTTTAGGAGTTTCTCTAGCTTTCTGTTGGTACCAGGCTAGTACATACTTAGAATTATATATGTTCACTGCAGGACTGATCTTACAGTTCACAGTGACTGTCTGTCCTAGAGCAGTAGATTTCACTGGAATCTGAGTCACAGTAACCTGTCCTCCGGCTTCTGAAATTTGTAAATAAGACAGAGCATACAGTAAATAGTTACAATTGTAAAAACATGTCAGGAAATATAATATTATGTGTTTTTGTTTAATTATTTTTTTCTTTGAACGTAACATCTTTTGACCTGTAAACATCAAAGAATTATTACTCGTAGTAATTTAAACTATTCAATTAAATAGCATGTTCATTAAATATTTCAAATCAAATGCATTCCTACCCTGAGTAGAAATGAAGAGTGCCAAGATGAAGATGGTGATTAAAGTCATTGTTGCTGTTGATTCTGTTTCCATGAAGGGCAGTTCTCAGTCATAAAGTGTTAAACTCACAGGGCTATAAACACTCCCAGACCACTGAAGCATGTGCAGCCAATGCAAAGTGCCTTTTCTATGCAAATAATTCTGGTGCAGCTCTTCCTTCCGAGTGATAATCCAACAGAACAGTAACAGAGACTGTCTGTTATCACCAGTCAAGCCTGTGAAGCCAAAATAAGGTCATTAACGTTTTCAAACAGCAGCTTTTCAAAGAATTTACAGTGAACTAATATTTTATAAAGTCATATAGAGTGTAAATACCTTTTAATAAACCTGTATATAAAAGGAAATTGTCTTTTGTTTTTTTAGAAAAAAAATAATCTGGACATTGGGAATAATAAAGAAAACAAACCTTTCACTGGGAGTCAGAAGCACAAGAATAACTAGAAGCAAACAGAAGATGTCTGGAGAGAAGCTCAGAGTTTGTCAGTCTGCCGTATTGAGAAACCCTGTCCCATACTGGAAAACTTCTTAGTTTTGACAGACTCAAAGTTCCAGCATTTATTCAGAATATTTTTTTAGAAAATAAGTAATCTGTGTCTTTCAGACTGTGTAATTTCAGACTTTGTGCCTTTAAACCCACCTTACTCATTTATCCTTTGTGTGAATGATTGTCTGGTAAGAGTTAAATATACATTTATAAGCATGTTGATGTTGATTTAGAACATAACCAGTGTGATGCAATCCAGCCTCCTGAGATCTCTCCTCATATAGCAGCACAGCTCCATCCTCCTTATCAATGACTCCCAATAAAGAAATATGAGGAGCTGCAGTTCTGTGTTAAGTTAAGTGTGATTGGAAACAGTTTCTGTTGGTCAGCAGGCATAATAGTTATATCCTGTAACAGTGGTTTAGTTTTGGTAGTTACCCTCTCTACATCAATGTTTATTGTACAGAAGCCTGAGTCTTTATTAAACCCTTTTCCAAAATCAAGCAGGAATCCTCCTGGAATTTGGGACTGTGGTCTTTCCAGGTGTTGAAGGTCCTCTTGAAGACATCAGTCCTTTTTTAAAAAAGTCTTTGGAAAATCACCTTAAGTCCTTAAGTACTCCTGAAGTGAATTGATTGTACCTGTTGAGTCGGAGTTTAACAGGTATAATCAGATTGAAAACCAGACAACAGTGTATCTCTTCAGGAGCAGAGTGTCAGATCTCAGCTTTAGACTGTCCAGTATCTCTCTAACGGAAAGACACAGTCCCACTGGGAAGTCAGTTTGGTTTTGAAAGTGTAAAATAATCCAGGCTCACTTCTGCTGGGGGACTGCTGAGTGAGCAGGCATTTGTCATGGTAACTCACCTGTCACTCAGTATCGGTTACGATTTATGATAGGAAACCTGTTTCACCTGCAGGCAATTTACATCCACACCAGGTGGTGCAGAATGATTAAGGTCTGCTGAGACAATACATGATGGTCTGGTATAGAATTTAGCTCTGTGATTGAGTCTGCTCAGAGCCTCCCTGTATTCTTCATCTCGAGTTCCTTAGCTTCCTAGTTCTCTAATACCTTGTGCTGTGTCTTGGATGTTTGATTCTTACTTTGTTCTGAGCACATCACACCTGGATTTCCCTTTTGTTCTAACAACTTGTGTATTACTCATGCTTGAACTTTGCCTGCTTGTCTTAACTGTGATTCTGGATTGGCCATTTGCCCCTTAGTGCCTTCACTGTGTCTCTATGGCTTCGGGCAACACTTGCTTCTGACCCCAGATCTGGACTGTCTGCCTGCACCAGTCTCTGCTGGTGTCCCAGGGCTGTACTGCACCACACATGCCTGTATGCTCACCAGAGCTCAGCCCTGTCTGTCTGTGCTGTCCAAAGTCTCCTGTTCTCGCCTCTTTCACCCAGCTCATGGGTTCATCTTCTGTTTTACAACCACTTCTTAATTCCAAGTTAAGCATTGGAAATGACATTATTAAAGAACAGTTGTAAACAAGAGGAGGCCATTTGGTCCATCTTGCTCATGTGGCTTTTCAAATGAGTGAATCTCAAATTTTATCTAGAAGCTTCTTGAAGGAGAGACCAGACCGTGGACCTGAACCACCTGGGTGGAGCATTTTATTTTTGGAATGTGATCTTCCATCCTCAATGAGTTTCAGAGTCTGAAGTGTCCTTTGAGCTGCCCCTGTCAGGATTGAGATTGTTCAAACCTTCTTTAAGTCTGTCTTGTTCTAGATTGAAGAGATTAAGTTCCTTTAACCTGTCTCTATAGCAACCGACTGACTGGTGGTTTATCCATAGAGACCAAGGACCATTCTTATTCTTCCAGCTCTTTCTAAGGATAAAATCACTTTGAGGTGTAGTGAGCAAAACAGAGGACTGTTCTGCATCAGGTATTACTAGTGCATTGAAGATCTACTCTGGGTTTAAATTCTACTCTCTGTGCTGAATACAGAAGCTGTCTGTCAGTGTTTTACCACAGACTGTCCCAATGACCCTGAAGAATCAGCTTATACACAGAGATATCTTTCCTGCAGCTCTGAATCCCCATGAGACAGGATTTCAGGTTTTCTATGAGCAGTCAGTGCTGCATCCTTACCTCTGCCATGATCGCAGAATCTTATCCCTCCTGCAAAGGGGACTTTTACACTTCTTAAAATGTGGTATAAGATGACAGTAAATGATAAAAAATAATTTATCCTTATGTTCCACCTTTAACAACCTGCTGGTTTCCTACTACGTTAGTTATAGGGACCGATTGCCCCCTGCAGGAGACTGTAGGTGTGATGTTAACATCATAGCACTAGGGGAAAGGAAGGCACAGGAGCACAGCATACTGCCAGTGCGCATTACAGGCTTGTATTAATACACAGTCAGTGAGCTAAAAATACGACTGCGCCGACATGCATTGTTGTTTAATGTTTTCTTGTTCACACTTCATGAAGCTGATGGGAAAAATGCAGCCTCGTCCTTTTTGTATGTTTGCGGTAAAATACTCCTGCGTCCAGTGCAGGGAGAGATCTCGCCTCCGCCTTCTGATTGCCGGGCTCGTCGCGACTCACTGAGGATAAAATAAATAGTACTAAAAATGGACAGATAATAGATTTAAAAAACGTATCAATGATTCGGTTCGCTAAAACCAGAATCGCAACAAGGCAGTTTTATCGTGCTCGGGGAGATAGCGTGTCCAGTGTGAGCGCCGCAGGCATCTCCAGGCGCGCTGAGCAGGTTTTTGTACAGGCGCTCTATCAGAGTCAATCACTGTGCACAGTGTTACACACTCGTACAAAAACCTCCCTCAGCAGCACTGCACAGTGACTGCACTGCTGCAGCTGGGACCTACTGCAGGTGCTGAGGGTGAAGACAAAGACACAGGACACAGGCTGTGGAGGAGCTGAGTTGCAAAGAGACACAATAAGCTTCATGTGTATTATTAAAAGATTACTATTTTATTTTACTTTATTGAAGTGAATAATTTTAATACAAACATTCAGTTAAATTTTATGACTCACGACTGTACTGCCAAGCACAGTTCAAACTGCATCATCAAGTTTGCCGATGACACGACAGTGGTGGGCATCATTAGCAACAACGATGAGTCAACATACAATTAGCCTTAAAAACATCTGTATTTATGATGTCTTTATTTAGAATATGAGCCCATGTATCCAGACAGTGTGATCCCTAATGCAGGGCTCCTCAACCCCAGTCCAGCAGGTTCATAGGTCACCCTTAGATCTCCAGTTTCTAAAGACCTCAGTTTCATTCTGATCAGGTGATTATGAAGCAGGTGATTGTTGCTCCAATTCCTTTATACAGTTCACCATGTTGGAAAGTATACATTCACTCCACTATAGAAAGAGTACTTTTACTTGCATAATTAATTAAACATATACAGGTGTTCCCAGTGTTCCAGTAGGTGACCTGTAATAGTATCTAGATTGTCTAGGACCAAGGTTAGAGATAGAGAGTAAAAGTTAATACATTTTAAGCAACCCGGGTAACATGACCATTCTTGAAAGCCTCCTCTTCCTGTTTTTTAAATTGTCATCTGACCAATTGTCTTACATCAACCATTAGGGTGACTGAGGAGGGCAGGTTTTTCCCCACAGGCTGCCGACAGGAGTCTTCATCTTCTTAATAAATGGTAAAGATCAGTTTATTCAACCTCAAGTAAATTTGCAGCATTTAGAGGAATCCTGGAACAAGCCAATACCAATTTTTCCAGACAGAACGACTTGGCTACACTTCACCTGGATCAGATTTAATTGTTTCTCTCACAGTCATAATGTCTGCTGCACAGCAATTGAAGGTCATATGATGTATCAGTCTGACCTTTCATTGCAGTACAGGCTGACACTGACCTGCAAATCTGCACTAGAGGGCACTATTTGAGAAGCTTTCACACAGACCTGAGTCTTTATGGTTGCATTATGAAGTTTTCTAATGTTAAGGCAAAGGATGACTCATGTGTTAAAGCCTTTTTACCATACTAAGAATTAATTGTATCATCTTAGATTTTTATTAGTACTACATGTATTGGACATTTTACAAACGTTAACACCACACTGTTACGACCCCAACTGTCTAGGGGTAAAGTGGTATAACATTTAGGATAATTTTTGGAAGCAGGTGGGTTCTGTTGAGGGAGCGTGATAAAAGGGTGGGTGCAAAAGTGATGATTTTAAGTTCAATAAGTGACTGGTAAGACACAATAACACACAGGGTAAGGAACTAGACTGGTGCCAAACAAAAGAAAATAAACAAAATGGAGCTGGCTAGGAAAGTGAGGGAAAGCTAACCTGACTACAAAAGAAAACCCAAAACACATGGTCTTCAGCATCTTCAGCACCCTAGCTAACCTCCACTGACTACCCAAAACCATACAAGCCAAATGGCACTCACCTGTACTAAACTAGTGTTACTAATACAAAGTCAACTAAGTGTGTAGAATGTACCCAACAACCTAAACTAACCTTATACGCAAAAGTTCACACAAAAACACAAGTGAACTAGGAATACAAATAAGGGAAAACAAGAGTAATCAACAGGAACAGGATACAAAAGAACACAAAGGTTGAACATATAACACGTTAGGGCAACGCAATGGCAAAACAAGGATAAACACACAAACAAAAGTACAAAGAGAAAAACAGAAACCAACAAAACAAAGCCAAAACTATACGAAAACACACACACAACAAAACAACAAAGCCGAAGCAATAACCAAAAGCAAAATGAAGCAACACAGGACCAAAGTCAAACAAAAGGCCTCTCCTTCCTGAAAACCTCCATGTTATATACTGAATAAGATGAGTTCTGATTGACTGAGAGCTGATTGATGTTGATGTCATATGGAACAGTGGTGTAATGATGGACCAACAATCAAAGGTCAGCAGTTTGGAACATAAAAAAGACACACTGGGACGTAACACACACTATATAGCCAATCTTGAGATAAGTAATGAATACCTTACAAACAAAAACAAGAAGCAAACATTTTACCAATATATCATATAGCTTGGAAAGGAAAATTATAACAATAATAAACAGGATCTCTGTTACTTCAAATTTACAGTGTGACAAATCATAACTTACAAATTACTGCACTGAAACGTCATAGAAATTAATTTTAGAAATACAGTAAATATGAAAATAAGCAGAAAAAATAAAAACAAGTGCACTCAATAATGAGGTGAGGGGAGGGAGGTGAGATCAGTAAGGTTGAGCAGGAGAGAAAGTGTTCTATAACTTAAAGCACCTAGGTTTTCTGAAGGCAAAATCATAAATTACATCTTCATACAATAGTAGTCGACCCACTGCGTGATTGATGCTCATTTTTTTTATTTCAAACCATTACAACAAATACATAGTTTGTAAGACAAGTAAAAGGTCAATTGTAATGTTTCATTACATGTTAGTTGTAATTAAAGATCACAGTGTTTGATCATCACAATCATGGCGATAAACCTATATTAACTCATCTATTTCTTCCTTCAGCTAAGACATAACCATGACAAGATTGTTCAAATACCAGAAAGAATTCCAATGAAAGCTGGGTGCTGTTTCACAGAGTAAGATTAGTCTATTATCCAGTCAGCTTGTGTAAATATGTTGATAAAAGTTTTTGGTTTCATGAAGCAGGATTGAATTCTATCCAGGTAAGTAACTATAGTAAAATACAGTACCTTCTATTCTTAACCTTCTCTGGTTAAGAATAGGTTTAATTTTTGAATTAAACCTAAACTGACTCTTAGGTTAAAAGCTCGTCTCACAGACCAATCAGTGATCCAGCTGATCTGAGAGCTGAGTGAGAGTGGAGAGAAAGTTTAGAGATCACCCCTTACACTTGGCAGATAATTTTTCTTTGAAAGATACCATTTCAGCCAACTGGTATACTTTACATTCACAATCTGTCAAGTCCCTGCATTGTTAACACTGCTTTGTGCAGCTCAGTGTTAAAAGAAACTCACTATGTAAAAGGCTGAGATTCCTTGTGACTAGTTCAGTTTTTTACTGTGTGCTGTGCAATGAGGAAATTGGTGTTTGCAAGAGAACGATTTTTGAATGCATTCATAACATTTGAACATACCGATTAAAGAAGGAAACACCTCAAAGTGTTTGGCATTACAAACATATTTAAACAATATCAAGCATGAATACATAAATGTTCAAAAACACAACATATACAATATAAAAGAATAACTATTAAAGGACGGCAAAGAGAAAGGCAATAGGTTTAGACCTCAGGAGGACACTGCTGTTGGACTCTTGAACTAAAACCTTTCATTCAAATATCTCGTACACACCCCACAATATAAACATCTCTCAGTTGTCATTAAAAACAGAACTTGTCCTCAATTGACTCAATTTATTACTCATCTATTTTATTAAAAAAAAACATATTGCAGATGAAGTGAAAAAGTGGTCTTAGTTACTTTAAACAGTTAAATTGCACAGTCCAAACTAGGATAAATACTCCTGACAGACAGTCCTATAGCCTATAAAAATTCCCAGTCTGATCTATGAGTGTAAGTAGGAGTGTTTCTCAGGGACTAGAGAACTGTCTTCCTTGGAAAATCAGGTGATGGCAGATTATCCATCCCTCCATTTTTTAAACATTTTTACTCAATATAGGGCTGCAGAGGACACAGAACCTATCCCAGCAAGCAACAAGCACAAGGACATCCATTGCAGAACAGACAGACAAACATACACTCACACCTGAAGCCAATTAACCTACCAGTATATCTTCTGACTGTGGGAGGAAACTAAGGCACCTGGCAGAAACCGAAACAAACATGGGAAGAACATACAGACCTCAATAGAGATAACCCACCAGGAATTGAACCCAGGGCCCGAGCTCTGCAAGACAGCAATGCTAACCACTGTGCCACTGTGCTGCCCTTTTGGAAGAACTACATTTTGATTTGGAACTTGTGGATCTGACTGATGTGATAATCAGGTGTTGGTTGTTTATTTGCCTTTTGCGATATTGTTTATCTTGAGTATTGCCACTTTCTGTCAGATGATCAGTCTCCTGTAAGATCATTTACAATTTGAAACAATAGTAAAGACAATGTGAAAAAACAAGCCATCAGGTAACACCCTTAAATGTACAGAACACTTGAGGGTAAAACTAGAAGGATATTTAACTCAACGTGTTACATGTAACTGATCCCTGGTGCTTGATTGCCAACCTCATGCCACAGGAAAGCCCTGTGCCAGTGAAGTGCACCCCTGTTCCCCAAAACAGAACAGATAGTGACCACTGTGGCCTTCACACGCATGATCATGCAGCTCATTAACATCTCAGGTGATGACAAGACGGTCATTACTGGGAGACTCAAGCTGGAGCAGAGGGTTCAGAGTGAGCAGAGAGGTGTTGCTCCATTAGACCCAGAAAATAATTTAACCCCCTGAGTCTCCAGTCTCTGCACAAAAAAAAATATCAGTGAATCTACCAAAGAAGGATCTGCATCAGGCATCTCCAGCTCTATTCCTAGAAGACCTGAAGTCTTCAGCTTTTTTGATCCAACCTGGACAGTCAATTCAGCCAATTATATTCTGAGTTACACATGGAATTCTTCTTACTGTTTGTGTAACACCGCTGCACTATCCTGACAGAGCACAGTGGTCTCAGGATGGGGGGTGAATCAACATGAAGGCAGACACACTAGCAGGCTGTTGAGTGTAGGCAGGAAAATTAACAAACAGCAGACAGTGAAGTCCATAGCTGGAGTCCTAACAGGATATGAAACCTGAGACACAAGGCTTGAAGGCTGGAAGCATAGTCAGGCAAAGCAAGCAAGTGTCATGAACAGTTCTTTCCGGGACCTATACAGATGACATGATCCAGAATTGTGAGGAAACGCTGGGGGGAAAAAGTCATGCAGGAGAGGTTATGGAGACAGGGGGCATGTCCAGGGGGTGCAGGTGTCCAGGGGGGAGTGAGTCCAAGGTGAACAATCCATGAAGAAATCCAAAGGGGTAATCCAAGACAGAAGAGTAAGTCCAATGCCAGAAGATCCATCCAAGGGAATTAAAACCATGAACCAGGTCAGGACCGGCAGTGGGGACGGGGGGGATCAGGAACAGGAGGTTAAAACCATGACAGAGCCAAATGCAGCAGGACCCAGGATCTCACAAAATGGGATTCAATGAGGAGCGTCAGGTGAAGTCTGCATCTGGCTTTTAAGGAGGAACTGAAATAGGGAACAGGTGTGGGTGATGGGAGAGAACGAGGAAGGGCTTAAGGGGAGGAGTAGCGACCGTGACAGCAAGTTCATAGTTCAGGAGAGAATGCAAGCAAGAGCGATTCAAAATACTGGAAAACACAAGTGAAGCACAAAAAAGATTCAGAGACATGGTGAAGAATATAATCAGTGAAAGGCAGGGAAGTCAAGAAGCAGAAACTGATAAAGAAAGCACTAAGAGTGAGCTGGGAGGCAATCTCAAGGCTGGTTTTTATAACCTGCTGGAACAAAGTTAGTGAATGATTCCATAACACACAGGTGAAATTGATCTTCAGCTTGATATTGTTTTCTCGGCAACAGGATGATTGGCTGGTTGATTACAAACTCTATCAGTTGCTGTGGTGTTTCAGGTGTGTAATTTTGTGCTCCAACAGGAAAGAGTGTGACAGTTTCCTACTGCTGATAACACAGAACATTCATGTGACTTAAGGCACAGTTATCTATAAAACACCTCTGATGTTGGGGAGAAGTATTACAGTTCTGTTTTTATTTACATAATTAGTTCTGAGATGAAACACAAACCAGGAGATACGAGGTCCAGAGGCAGCACAGCACCATGAACAGAGCTGTCTGAGGCTTGCTGTAATACTTGTTTTCATCAGTAATCACTTCTGTAAAACATGAAAGAATACCAACCATCCAATTTTATTTTACAATTACTCCTTTATATTTTGGTTATTTTTTTCTTATTTAAGCTAAGCAGTGTGATGGGTAGCAGAGAATGATCTTTTTCTGGCAGGATTCCACACTTCTTTATAGAAAAGGGTGACAGGAGTATGGAATAAGCTACCTAGCCATGAGCTTGTAGCTGATAGCCTGGATTCTTGCCGAATGGCCTCTTGTTTGTACAGTAGCTGTTTCTCTGTTCGTATGGAATCTGGAACACCAAGCGCAGCAGCAGGGACCGACTCTCAGAGAGCCATCTGTGAGCCTGCAGTGAGCTCACTGTGAGGGTGTTCTTTATAATTCCTCATGTCCACTCACAGGTTGTTTTACACACCGTTAGCGTCTGCCGGTCTTGAACACTCAGCTATAAATAATTCACAATCAAATCAGAACAACATGCATTTATGGGGTGCAAAGGAGTTTCTATAATAAAGATCAGGACGACTAATTTCATGATTCAAAAATTCTTTATTACTATTATTTTTCTCTCACTAACAGCACGTACAACAGGACTAAACAACACGCACACATGGACAGCGGCTGATGGAGAAGCTCAGCGCGTCTAAAACGTTGCTAACAAACATGTCTGAGTACTGAGCGGCGCAACAAGGTTGCAGTCACAGAGATAAAGCTAAAACACAACACAGCCATCAGCAATGCGGTGCTGCCCTCTGTATGGGCTACTCTGGGCAGTCGGATTTGTTCAGGGTCTTCTGGACAGTAGCCTGGGACCCCTGGCTGGCCTCGCAGGTCACGGAGTGCAGCGATTTCCAGTCGGCCTCGGACAGCGTCAGGGTGCTGCTCCAGCTGTAGGTGCCGTCGCTCTCCAGGATGCCGGGGGTCTTGGTGACGCTGCTGCTCTTGGAGCTTCCGTCGATCTTCCACTGCAGGCTCCAGTCGGATGGGAAGCCCTTGTTGGCCAGACACAGCAGCGTGGCGCTTCTCTTGGCGCTCAGCTCCACAGCGGAGGGCGGCAGGAGGGACAGAGACGGCAGCGCGTTACCTGCAGACGGAAACCGGTTGGAATGAGATCAGAGAGATCAGAGAGACTCACAGTCGCCTGGGAGAGACTCGCACAGACCCACAGGGAAAAAAAAACCAAACTGTTGCAAAATAGACACTGTTTCACTATTGACAGCCAGCTGAAAAAGGAAAAGGAAGTTTTAAGTTCTACACGTTGTTTCAGGGCTTGAATAAGTGTTTCCGGACACTCAGGACTAAAGTCCTTCATGTAGTTGGAAATGTATCTAAAATTCATTAAATACACTGCACTTTGATAATGTCTGAAAGTATATTTACCTAAATGTGTTTTAACCATATCTTGCTTATTGAGGACTACAAACTAAAGCTGTATCCCTGCTGCCTCCTGTACTAAAAGCCCAACGTGGCGCCTCTCGCCTCCCGCTGAATAAAACTGACCCGTAACGAACTGTAACGCCCTCGCCTGGTGGTGAGGAGGAAGCGCCCCTAGGCGCTCGTAGTACCGCTGGGCATGCTGGGAGTGGTAGCCGGGAAGAGTCTGAGGGTCAGCACGATGACCAGCGGCTGACCCTGCCTGTGTAAATAATGTCCTAGTAATTCTAGTGCCCTGTGTAGTCCTGTAAAAGTAGAGTGTGTTGTTAGGTAATTACCACCCTAAATGTGTGTACGTGTTCGTCAGTCTCCTCATGTGTGTGTAGATCCTGTGTTTGGTTTTGGTGTGGTTGTAAAATAAAGCCAGTGCTTGGTTAATCGCGTCTCCACCGTTCTTTAGTTCTGAAAAATAACCTGCAAAACGCTATATTGGTGTCAGAAGCGGGCAGAATGAACAACTTGTGGCAGACACTACCCGATTCCATAAAGCGCCGGCTGACGCTGGAAGACGCAGAACCCATCGGCGGCGCACGTAGGGAGCCTGAGCAACTCCTGGGTGCGACGGGTGCGACAGGTGGCCACAGCCCTTACCAGGGCTACCCAATAGTGGTCCCACCAGTAGAATTGGGGCGGCCGCCCCGGAGAGAGGATGCCCTCCCTGCCGGAGCCGATCAGCGATTCCCACACCCATCGGCGCGGGTGCGACCAGGTCGCTACGATGGTGAGGCGCAGTTCCAGCTCGCGGCCCGGACGAATGGCTGGAGCCGGGCGGAGATGGCCGGCCACCTGGCGGCGGCGCTGGAAGGAGCGGCCTGCCAGGTGCTCCTGGACGTCCCGGAGGAGGACAGAGGCGACTACACGGCGCTGGCAGCAGCCCTCCAGCTGCGCTTCGGTGTAGAGGAGGCGCCGGACTTGATGCGGGAGAGGCTGGCCCTGTGGCGGCGCCGACCAGGAGAGCGACTGGAACCGGTCGCCGCGGATGTCATGTTCCTCGCCCGCCGAGGATACCCAACTTTCCCCCGGGAGGCGCAGCGGGAGATGGCTCTCCAGGCCTTTCTCAAGGCCCTCTCGCCCGAGGAGCTGCGGCGCCACGTGCAGCTGGCCGCGCCAACATCGCTGGAGCAGGCCTTGGCCCTTGCTACACGGGCTGAGGTACTGTTCGGGGTGACTGGCAGCGCCAGCAGACGCAGTGCGCCCTGCCGGCTGACCGAGGCGGCGACGGAGGAATCCAGCGAGGGGGAAGAGGAGCCAGCCCGTGCAGCGACCGCCGCGGAACAGCCCCGCACGCTGATTTGCGACCGCTGCGGGAAAAGAGGACACCGAGCCCGGGTCTGCCGGGCACCCGAACCTCGCTCTCCCCGATCGGCGTCGGGAAACGGGAACGGGGCGGCTCAGCGCGGGGAAGGCCGCCCTTGAACACCTCAACCCCCGCTCCGGAGAGCGCTGTAAAAACCGGCGCCCCTCACGCCACCGTGGGGCGAGTCGGCTGTAGCCGGGGCCTGTACCTCCACTGCCGGATTGAGGACCAACCCTGCCTGGCCCTACTCGACACCGGTTCATCAGTGACCCTACTTCGGCCGGGCGTCCTCCCCGACACCGAGGGCACCAACCCCCCAGGATGGGAGGCCTCCAGCCTGCGGCTGAGGACCGTGACGGGACAGCTCGCTGCAGTCCGGGGGAAACGGGTGCTTGCCTTCCGTCTGGGTGCAGCAACGGTGCGCCACCCCTGCTACCTTGCACCCATCCAGGAGGACTGCATTCTGGGGCTGGACCTACTGCAGCGAGTGGGGGCCAGGTTGGACTTGGACCGGCAGGAGTTGGTGTGGCAGGGGGAGCGACTGCACCTGGTGGAGGGCAGGTCCGGCGAAGACCGAGGGACGCGGGCTTGCCGGAGCCGGGGGAACAAGAGGCAGCGGCGGCGGCGGCGGCGGCAGTCGCCGGGGCAGACCAGGCCTGCGAGCCGGGGAGCGAGCGTGCCGGATCCTGCCCCTGAGTCGGCCGGGGGGCCAGACAAGGCGGGGGCGGGGGCCGAGCGTTGCGTGGAAGCGAAGCATGCCGTTGAGGACCTCTTCCAGCGGAGCTGCGAGGGCCTCGATCAGGACCAGCGGCAGCGGCTCCAGGAGCTACTCGCCCAGAACGAAGACCTCTTTGCGGCGAGGGATGAGGACTGCACCCGCACTGCCCTGGTCCAACACGAGATCAACACCGGCGACGCTCGGCCCATCCGCATCCCACCAGGACGCATGGTCCACGCCAAGCGGACCGCCGCCGAGGAAAAGATCCGGGAGATGTCCGCAGCAGGGGTGATTGAGCCCTCCGCGAGCCCGTGGTCGGCGCCAGCCGTACTTGTTAAAAAAAAAGACGGCTCGTGGAGGTTCTGCGTCAACTACCGCAAGCTGAATGAGGTCACCCGGAAAGATTCCTACCCCCTGCCGAGGATAGATGACGCCCTGGACTACATCACCGGGTCGACCTGGTTCAGCTCCCTGGACCTCCGCTGCGGCTACTGGCAGGTACCGCTTGCTCCCGATGCTCGCCCGAAGACGGCCTTTTCCATCGGCCAGGGCCTCTGGCAGTTTACTGTCATGCCTTTTGGCCTGTGCAATGCCCCGGCGACGTTCGAGAGGCTGATGGAGAGGGTGCTGGCATCGGTCCCGCGAACCAGTGCGTGTTATATCTGGACGATCTGCTGGTTCATGCACGGAGTTTCGACCAGGCCTTGACGAACCTCCAGGCGGTGCTGGCCTGCATCCGCCGTGCTGGCCTGAGGCTCAACCCCCGCAAGTGCGAGCTCCTGCGGCGGGAGGTGACCTTCCTGGGACATGTTGTTGGACCGCGAGGGGTGGCTACGGACCCAGGTAAGGTCGCCGCAGTGAGGGGCTGGCCGACTCCACGCACCGTCGCGGAGCTCCGCAGCTTTCTGGGGTTGGCCTCGTACTATCGGAGGTTCGTCCGGGACTTTGCCAGCATCGCCGCCCCGCTGCACCGCCTCACCGACAAGGGCCGCCGTTTTGACTGGGACTCGGGCTGTGAGACTGCCTTTGGCCGGTTGCGCGAAGCTCTGGTGGGGGCCCCCGTGCTGGCCTACCCCGACCCGCGGTTGCCGTATATTCTCGACACCGACGCGAGTGACTCGGGGGTGGGGGCGGTGTTGGCGCAGGAGGGGCCGGATGGGGAGCGCGTAGTGGCTTACTATAGTCGGGCTCTGACCAGGCCTGAGCGGAACTACTGCGTGACCCGTCGCGAGCTGCTGGCGGTGATGGCGGCGGTCCACCATTTCAGGCCGTACCTGTTCGGGACCCGGTTCCGGTTGAGGACCAACCATGCGTCCCTCACCTGGCTGCTCCACTTTAAGGAGCCAGAGGGACAGATGGCGCGATGGATAGAGATCCTGCAGGAGTACGACTTCACTGTCGTGCACCGTGCGGGGTCTCGCCATCTCAATGCCGACGCTCTCTCGCGGCGCCCCTGCGAGGCTGCGGACTGCCATCACTGCGCCCGGCAGGAGGCTGTCCGCACCGTGGCGGGGGTGAGCGCCGCGGCCACGGCCCGGGAGGGGCCGCTGGGGGTGGGCCTGCCAGACCTGGCGCAGCGTCAGGCAGCTGATCCTGACGTGGGCCCGGTGCTCCGCTGGAGGGCAGCAGGAGTGCGGCCTACACGAGAGGAGCTCGCCCCGCACCCGAAGTCCGTCAAGGCCCTCTGCGCCCTGTGGGAGGCCTTGGAGGTAAAGGACGGGGTGCTGCGCCGGGGGTGGCGGGTACCCTCCAGTGGCGAGGTACGGTGGCAGCTGGTGGTGCCTCGGTCGCTCCGCGGGGCGGTGCTCCGAGTGGTGCACGGCCAACCGGGTGTGGGGCACTTCGGCGGTAAAAAAACCCTGCAGCGTCTCCGAGGCCATTTTTATTGGGGTCTTTGCCACCGGGACGTGGAGCGGTACTGCCGAACGTGTGCGGTGTGCGTGGCGCAGAAGGGTCCCCCCGAGCGCTCTCGGGCCCCCCTCCTACAACACCAGGTGGGGGCTCCTATGGAGCGGGTGGGAGTGGACGTTTTGGGCCCGTTTCCGCGCACCGAGGCCGGGAACCGCTACGTCTTGGTGGCTATGGATTACTTTACGAAGTGGCCGGAGGCCTACGCCCTCCCGGACCAGAGTGCCCCCACGGTGGCCGATGCACTGCTGGAGGGGATGTTTGCCAGGCTGGGGGTGCCGGAGGAGTTACACAGTGACCAGGGGCGTAACTTCGAGTCCCAGGTCTTCGCCAGAGTGTGCCAGCGCCTGGGGATTACTAAGACGCGGACCACCCCGCTGCATCCCCAGAGCGACGGGTTGGTAGAGCGGTTTAATCGGACGCTCGCCACCCAGCTGGCCACCCTGGTGTCCCGGCACCAACGGGACTGGGACCGCCACCTCCCCCTTGCGCTCTGGGCGTATCGGACCGCGGTCCAGGAATCCACCGGGTGCACCTGGTCTTCGGCCCGCCGCCCGGAGACGGGTTGGCACCACCGGCTGGACCGGACTACGAGTGGGACCTGCGGCAGCGGATGCAGCGGGTGCACAGCTTTGCACGGACCCACCTGACACAGGTGGGGGTCCGGCAGAAGCGGTACTACGACCTGCGCTGCAGGGGGCCTGCCTTCCAGCCCGGGGACTCGGTTTGGGTGTACAACCCGCGGCGCCGCAAAGGCCTCAGTCCTAAGCTGGCGCCGTCGTGGGAGGGGCCCGCTGAGGTACTCGGGGTGGTGGGCGAGGTCTGCTACCGTGTCCGGTTGCGAACACGGGGGAGAGTGGTGGTCCTGCACCGAGACCGCCTGGCCCCTTACCGGGCCCGGGAGGAGGAGCCGTGTGGGGAGGCTCCAGAGGAGCAGCCGGGGCCGGAGCCGGCCGATAGTGGGGCGTCAGTGGATCGCCAGCCGTCACCGCGGCGCAGCGGCCGCTCACGCAGGGTTCCGCAGCAGTTGGCCGAATACGAGTACAGCCTGAGGGGGGTGTTCGACGTCGGCGAGACGCCAGACGCTTCAGGTGGGGGCAGTGTAACGCCCTCGCCTGGTGGTGAGGAGGAAGCGCCCCTAGGCGCTCGTAGTACCGCTGGGCATGCTGGGAGTGGTAGCCGGGAAGAGTCTGAGGGTCAGCACGATGACCAGCGGCTGACCCTGCCTGTGTAAATAATGTCCTAGTAATTCTAGTGCCCTGTGTAGTCCTGTAAAAGTAGAGTGTGTTGTTAGGTAATTACCACCCTAAATGTGTGTACGTGTTCGTCAGTCTCCTCATGTGTGTGTAGATCCTGTGTTTGGTTTTGGTGTGGTTGTAAAATAAAGCCAGTGCTTGGTTAATCGCGTCTCCACCGTTCTTTAGTTCTGAAAAATAACCTGCAAAACGCTATATTGGTGTCAGAAGCGGGCAGAATGAACAACTTGTGGCAGACACTACCCGATTCCATAAAGCGCCGGCTGACGCTGGAAGACGCAGAACCCATCGGCGGCGCACGTAGGGAGCCTGAGCAACTCCTGGGTGCGACGGGTGCGACAGGTGGCCACAGCCCTTACCAGGGCTACCCAATAGTGGTCCCACCAGTA
Source organism: Lepisosteus oculatus (assembly GCF_040954835.1). NCBI lineage: Eukaryota > Metazoa > Chordata > Actinopteri > Semionotiformes > Lepisosteidae > Lepisosteus > Lepisosteus oculatus. Next base: position 5,246,998 of record NC_090713.1, read on the forward strand.
GAATTGGGGCGGCCGCCCCGGAGAGAGGATGCCCTCCCTGCCGGAGCCGATCAGCGATTCCCACACCCATCGGCGCGGGTGCGACCAGGTCGCTACGATGGTGAGGCGCAGTTCCAGCTCGCGGCCCGGACGAATGGCTGGAGCCGGGCGGAGAGCTGCTTTTCTCAGACTCTGCAAGTGCTACAGATGCCCTCCTCTCCTCCATCCAGTCCATCACGGAGGATCTGCAGCAGCTGGTGGGTGAGGGGGAAGAGGAGACTGGTGCATCGGCTGCACCCTTTTCCCCTCAGTGCTCCCAGGAGCTGGACTTGAGGAAAAGGAAAAATGACTCTGTTTTCTCCCCGAGCGAGGAGGAAGGAGAGCATGGCGATGGGGACAGCTGGAACCCCTCCACCCCTCCCTCTACCCCCTTCCTTGAAATGGACTCTGTGAACGCTTTTACTGCTGCCACCCTGATGAAGGCTCATTCAGAGGATGGCTGGCAGGAAATTGGTAAGAAGAAAAAGAAAAAGAAAAAGGTAACAGGTGAGACCGAAGAGAAATGTGTTTTGTAAAGACTGGTTCCACTTTCTTATGTAATATGGCTCTTAACATAATTTCTCTTAACACAAGAGGTATCAATGACAGAGTTAAATGCCAGTCTGTCTTTGATTACCTCCAGCAGAGAGAGGGAGATGTGTTGATGTTGCAGGAGTGTGCTTTAGCCTATCAAGAGAGGTATAAAAGCTTTGAAGATAGGTGGGATAAAGGGCCTTCTGTTTGGTCAGGGGACAATAACAACAGAGCCTCTGGCGTGGCCATTCTTTTCAAAGGATGGGCATTCAAATTGAAAAGTATTCAGAGGGTCATAGATGGCAGGTTGCTGTGTGTGGATGTGGAATGGGGGACCGTTAACCTGCGGCTAATCAATGTGTATTGTCCTACTGACGTGGGAGGAAGGGTGGAGCTACTCAAGGCACTCTCCCCCCTATTGTTATGTAGCACAGATGTGATAGTGGGAGGGGATTTTAATTGTATCTTAGAGCACACAGACAGGCAGTCTAGCTCGCCGATAAAATTGGATTCCAGCTCACTGGCCCTGCAAAACTTAGTTCAAGACTTTAAACTCTCAGACACATATAGATGTATATATCCCACAACAGCAGGATATACATGGTCAGGGAGGAATAGCAGCTCCAGAATTGACTATTGCTTTGTCTCAGAGAGAGTGAAAGTAGTTGGGGTCACTCTTCAGCCTATCTTCTTCTCAGATCATCAGGCTTTAGGGTGTAGAGTGGAACTCCAGGGCGGGACTGTCTTTGGCCCAGGCCTCTGGAAACTCAACACAAAGCTGCTAGAGAACGAGGGGGTAGTATCCCGCTACAAGGAGAAACTATCACAGTGGCTGTCCTTGCAGTGTCTGTACGGGTCAGTAGGAGAGTGGTGGGAGGAGGTGAAGGTGAGGACAAAGGCCTTTTTCATGGCTGAGGGAAGGAAGGCTGCTGCCAGACGGAGAGGAGTGCTAGCCAGGAAACAGAGGCAGCTGCAGCGTCTCTACACGATGCTGCACAGTGGCTTCGATGTGCTCGAGGATATCGCCCTTTTAAAAAAGGACATCCGGAGCATAGCCGAAGAAAGTAGTCGAGGAGTGCTGTTAAGAAGCAGAGTGCAGTTCTTGGAAGAAAATGAGAAGTGTACTCGCTTCTTTTTCAGGAAAGTGGTAGGCTCCAAGACTGTCATGGAAAGTGTAGTTGATGAGGAGGGACGAGAGAGAACAGAGCCGAGTGCTATCCTCTCCTGCACCGAGGCCTTCTACTCAAGACTGTACAGCTCTACAGAGGTAAAGGATGAAGATATTCATTTTTTTACCTCAAAGCTAGAAAACATTTTGAGTGAAGAAGATAGGGAAGTACTTGAGAGGGATTTGACAGTAGAAGAGCTGAGACAGGCTATGGAGAGCTTACAGAAGGGGAAAACTCCGGGTGCTGACGGGCTCCCTAAAGAATTTTATTGCACCTTTTGGGATCTGCTTCAGGATCCGCTACTGCTCCTATTCGAGGAAAGCTACAAGAAAGAATTGCTGCCTGACTCCTTAAGAGAAGGCACTATCTCTCTCTTGTTTAAGAAAGGAGCAAAAAATGACATAAAGAACTGGAGACCCCTCAGCCTGTTAGGCGTGGACACTAAGATCCTGTCCAAAGCCCTTTTCCTGCGCCTACAAAATGTAGTGGCCTCACTGGTAGGGAAAGAACAGACTTGTGGGATAGCAGGACGCCTGATGAGCGACAACCTGGCCTTGTTGAGGGATGTCTGTCTGTACTCTGAGGATCGCTCCCTCCCTCTGTGCATTTTAGGTGTAGACCTAGAAAAGGCCTTTGACCGCCTAAACCGGCAGTACTTAACATCGGTACTTGAGCACATGAAGTTTGGCCCCATCATGAGAAAGTGGATTAACCTGCTGTACACAGGTAGCAACAGCAGAGTCATGGTTAATGGCAATAGATCACGCACCTTTGAAGTCTGTTCAGGGGTGAGGCAGGGCTGCCCATTATCCCCCTTGTTATTCGTTTTGGCTATGGAGCCCTTAGCCTGTGCCTTGCGCCAGGATCAGGCCATTAATGGGATACCAGTGCCTGGAAGTGGGGGAGGAGAGGTAAAGACATCTCTATACATGGATGACGTCACCCTGCTCCTCTCTGACAATGCCTCAATTAGCAGAGCTCTGCAGTGCTGTGATCGGTTCTCTTTGGCTTCCTCCGCAAAAATTAACACATCTAAGAGTGAGATTTTTTATCAGAACTGGAGGGAGCCAAAAGAAGGACATGATCTCAGGCTGCAAGAGAAGAGAATTAAGGTCCTGGGGGTGTATTTTGGAGAAGAGATGGGAACAGTAAATTGGCAGAACAAATTGCCAATCTTAAACAAAAAACTGATGCAATGGAAGGACCGAGACCTCACCATGACAGGGAAGGTGCTGGTCATCAAAGCCGAGCTCTTGCCTGTCTTGAATTTTCTGGCTTCTACCTTCCCAATCCCACACCGTGTTGCGGCGGTGCTGAGGAGATTGATGTTTCAATTTCTATGGGGTGGGAAGCAGGAAAGACTCAGAAGGGAAATAATGTACAGGCAGCTACCCTCAGGGGGGAAGTCTGTCCCAGATATTGCTACGAAGCTGCTGTGCATTTTCCTGGCCTCTGTGCTGAGAGGCTTTGCAACAGCACCTGCAGCGCGTACCTGGACTTATTTTTCCAGGCTCTGGGTAGGTAGGGAGGTGTTCAGAGTGTGGGGTGTCAGACCCAAGCTGGACGTCCCACTCTCTGACACATGCCCTGCAATTTATGGGACAGTTAAAAGTTTTCTAAGATCTCACCCAATTGGCCATATTCCCCTCCGAGATGTCAGCGTCCAAAAACTGGAAGATTTCGTAGCACCCCAGAACAATAGGCAGACCCCTGTGGGCATTTTAACATCAGCCCAAACAAGGAAGGTGTGGAAACACACATCCTCTAAATTTCTGTGCAACATTCACAGAGATTTAGCCTGGAGTGTCGTCCACCAGTGCTTACCGGTACGAACTTTCTTGTACCGTAGGGGCCTCACCCCCAGCCCTCGCTGCGTTAGGGTGGGCTGCGGCGAGGAGGAGACTGTGACCCATCTCCTGTGGTCCTGCTTTTTTGCTAAGGCCTTCTGGGCACAGTTTGAAGATTGGTTGCAGGCTCTCTCGCCCCAATTTACCCTGACCGCTGCTTTCATCATATACGGCATCTCTCCTGTCAAACTTCCTCCTGACGTGTTTGACAGGATCTGGGCCGTGGTGAACAGTGGGAAAGACGCCCTGTGGAGAGTGAGGAACATGGGGCTGTTCAAAGGCATCGAGGTCCCAGTCAAGGCAGCAGGTAGCCTGGCCCTGTTCATCACCCGAGAGAACTATTACCTCAGAGATCTGTGGAGAGAAGGGAGGGAGGAAGCAGAAAATCTGTGGGAAATAGAGAGCATAGGTCAATATCTCAAGAAACTGTGAAAAACATTATCATGTTTAAATAAATAATGTGATTTGCACCAGAAAAAAAGAAAATTGTTGCTATGTAACTGTTACCGTGTCAAAATGTAATGAGATGTGATCATATATACTGTTTTAAGTATGTATATTAATGTAAAGCTTTCTGATTTGTGATTTCCTGTATTTTTTTGTGAAAAGAAAATAAAGTTCTTAAAAATCGAAATCGAAAATCGCGTCTCCACTGTTCTTTAGTTCTGAAAAAGAACCTGCAAAACGCTACAGAACTTTTCACCGTCTGCAGGACCCATCAGCACCGGCGGGTACTGAGGCTTTATAAGTACAAGACACGAAAAAAAATACGTGTGAAATTCGCGAGTGTATTCACCTGGAGAAGAAATAATTATGCCTACTTTCATATATAAAGTATTAATATATTAATGACATTTCTTGAAATCAAGCATTCTGGAAGATTAATATACTAACTACGATTGGTATATTTTCTTCTCCAAATGCAATTATTGTATGAACCCTACAGCACAGATTATTTAGTGAGACATAAAACCACGTAAAATATGATTATTCAATCATTTAAAAAAAAACAGATCCAGTTATGTTTTGCCCCTAAATTGTAATAGAATCACTACATTGAACGTTGAAAAAACACTGATCTACCTCAACACTTCGACTATCTGTACACATTGAACTATGATGTTTTTTATGATTAAAAGAAAGATTTAAAAAGTTGACGTTAATAAACAGTAATTGAACAGCGATAACTCGAGTACATATACTGTATATCATGAATATGAATTCGGTTTTGAGAAGTCTGCAGTTCGGGTTCTGTCAGCCACCGGCGTGCAGCGCCTGTCAGCTCTTCTCCGCCTGAAATGGACCCGAGTCAGCGGCTACATTAAGGCATGACTTGTCTCACTTGGACCGGCGGAGTCTGAACCCAACAGAGTCTCAATCGGGTTCCAGACCATGGGAAGTGGAAACGTTCCGCTGTGCGCTTTTGACACCGACTCTGTATCTCCAATATCAGCAGGATTAATGCACATTTCACATTGTAGCCTACAATAGAAGCATTCATACTATAAAGCAAACATAATAAATGGACACTCAGGATTCACGAGATGAAGCCTGTAAAGTATCCCGCACTGTAGAGGAGCACCGCAGCAGCCCAGCTAGGCTGAGACTAACCGAGCTGACACCCCGCTCCCGAATCGCACTTCTCAAGACAACACTGTAAAAATACAATCTCATAACATGAGCATCAACGTTGCAATTTCTGTGACAAAAATCCCTCTGATTAACTGCTGCCATTTTTACGCTTCATGCTCGCTATGACCTGTTCTGTTGCCTCCAAAAGTTCTGGTTTAGAATTTAGAAATCTGTATTAGACAAAATCCTGTGGATTCTAATTTTTCATAATAAATTAAAAAAAAATCAGATCAACACATTATGAAAATATTGCGAGAAGACGGAAAGAGAGATAACTTACTTCCAACGCTCAGTCTGGTGCCGCCACCGAAAGTGTACACAAGGGCACTGTCAATGGAGTGTTTAGTTTGGCAGTAATAATCTCCAGCATCTTCAGCCTGGACTCCTGTGATGGTCAGAGTGAAGTCAGTCCCAGACCCACTGCCACTGAATCGCTCTGGGATCCCAGTTGGATGGTTAAGTTGCCCAATAAATCAGGAGTTTTGGAGCTTCACTAGGTTTCTGTTGGAACCAGTTTAGATCATTGTTATTAAATGGAGCTGAACTGGTCTTACAGCTCACAGTGACTGTCTGTCCAGGGAGAACAGTCTTTACTGCTGGAGTCTGAGTCACAGTAACCTGTCCACTGGATTCTGAAAATAAAACATCAAACAGTGTATGATGAAACAAAATAATTAAAACACTTCATAGAGTAATTTATTATTTAAAATATTTCATGGTTTACACAAATTATTTTGACTTAAAATAAAATGCTTATAAACCCATTCCTACCCTGTGCAAATATGAGGAGTGTCCAGATGAAGATGGTGATGAAAGTCATTGTTGCTGTGGGTTCTGTTGCCATGAAGGGCAGCTCTCAGTCTGGAAGTGTTAAACTCACAGGGCTATAAACACTCCCAGACCACTGAAGCATGTGCTGTCTATGCAAAGTGTATTTTCAATGCAAATTGTCTTCCTGGGTTCAGTCAGTCAATGCTGGAAACAGGCTTCGTGCCGTGTGTTGTGTCAGAGCAAGATGAGCAGTTTAGCATAAACATTCCCAGGACAGCAGGACTAGACAGAGAGCAGCTTTATGAGGAACAGAGGATGAGACACAATCAGCTGAGCCCTTATTCCACTCAACACAGCTGGAATTAAGTGGAATGTGGAGAGCAGCACTTGGCTCTGTGTGTTCAGACACATCAGGTTTTTTATCTGCATTCTCAAGACAATGGAGCTATTACCCACAGGTCAGGTGTTGTCTATATTAATTTTTCCATTGATAGAATTGTCAAAATGCCCTGTAATTTGTGTGTGTTCCCAAGAAACATTCCACACTGTGTTCAAGGAAGTACAGTATTTGTGTTTAATACATGGGGCTGGAGAATGGGGAACTGAACACTTATTTTCATGCACTTGTGGAGAGTGCTCTCTGGTGACACAAAAGTTTTGTTTTTACTGAAAATGAATTAATCTAATGGAAATATTTAAGACAGCTTCTATTTTAATGGATTTTATAATGAATGTTCAGGAGTGATAACAAGACAGGCCATATCACTCTGCAAATCCCAGCTGGCAGCCCACTGAAGCTAAGTAGGTGTGAGCCTGGTCTACAGCATGAAACACCTTTTTATTTCTGGGTTCCCCCTCTCTCTCAGTCTGCAACTAAAAAGAAAACATTGAAGTGAACATTAATGATTACATAAACAAGATTTAATTTCAAGATAAACATTAACAATACAAAAATAAATTAAAATGAAGTTATATAAATTAAATACAACTAACTTAATGTCATTCATAGTGTTTGTGCGCAGCTGAGCTCCTCCACAGGCTGTGTCCTGTGTCTTTGCCTTCACCCTCAGCACCTGCAGTAGGTTCCAGCTGCAGCAGTGCAGTCCAGCTGAGGGAGGTTTTTGTACGGGTGTGTAACATTGTGTGAACAGCCAGTTACTGTTGAGGTAGTGTAAACCTGTACAGTAATAATCTGCTGCATCTTCAGCCTGGAATCCTGTGATGGTCAGAGTGAAGTCAGTCCCAGATCCACTGCCACTGAAACCCTCTGGGACCCCAGTCTGTCGGGTAGTTGCTGCATAGATGAGGAGTTTAGGAATTTCACCAGCTTTTTGTTAGTACCAGGTTAGTCTGTGCTTAGAATCATATATGTTCACTGCAGGACTGGTCTTACAGCTCACAGTGACTGTCTGTCCAGGAAGAATTGATTTCACTCCTGGATTCTGAGTTACAGTAACCTGCCCCCTGGACTCTGAAAATTAAAAATCAAATTACACATGAGGAAGAAAAATATTGATTAGATCCTGAAGTATTATTTCTAAATATAATGTTTCTTGTTTTAAACAAAATAATTCATTTTCACTTCATATATAATTCTTACTTAACATTTCAACCCCTTCCTACCCTGAGCAGATGAGGAGTGTCCATATGATGATGGTGATGAAAGTCATTGTTGTTGTGGGCTCTGTTGCCATGAAGGGCAGCTCTCAGTCATGAAGTGTTAAACTCACAGGGCTATAAACAGTCCCAGAGCACTGAAGCATGTGCTGCCAATGCAAACTGTCTCTTCTATGCAAATTGTCTTCCTGGGTTCAACAACACTTCTAGCCAGTCAGTACTGGAAACACAGGCTTGGTCCTGTGTGTTGTGACAGAGCAAGATAAGCATAGTCAGTCTATTTTCATGCCTGTCTTCTTTGTAATTAAATAAATTAAGAAATTAGCAGTGGAATGAAACCTCATACTGGGGGCTGTTTCAGAAAACAAGATTATTCAGTCAACCTGATAACTTTAGTGTATACTGAATGTTAGTAAATAATATCGTATATTTTTTGTTGACAAAATCTGGATTTTCAGTTTCATTAAGTAGGATTAAATTACATCCAATAAAATAACGATAGCAATAAATCTTCTTTCCAGGGCAAAATGAAGTGTAGAGATCACCAAAACAGTTTGCTGATCATTTTTATTTAAAATATACCATTTCAGAAGATAGAATATACTTTTCATTTACAATCTCTTAAAATGATTTAGGCATCATAGATCGAGTCAGCTAAATGTGTATATTCACTTTTAACCCTACACGTTTTATTACTAAATAACAATGCAAGTGATCTCCAATATCTTACACTACAATTTAACTTTTGCTGATATGAAAATAATCCTTTTTGTATGCATAACTGTAATCTTTATTACATTTATTCTATCTTGATCCATGTGTTTTGCTGTAGTTTAACAGTCTACTAGCACTTGCTATAGCTGGGAAATATATGTTTGATTATTATTAAGCTTCTGCAGTAAGAAAGACTAATATTTTAATCCAGTGAAGTCAGTTGTCTCCTGTGGACACAGTCCTCTATCTATTTATTGTAAGGAGTGTCTATTCATTATAATGAGTACAGAGAATTGTCAAAGCCCAAAAACTCAGGCTGACAAAGAGCTGCAGGTTTTCTCTGTGAAGCTGGTTTCTTCTGGTATGACAGGGTGCTGTAAGTCACATGTGGGTCAGCATCATGGATGATCTGCAACAGAGAAAAGATTTTCTGCTTAGAAGGGGTGCTGGTCAAAAGCTTCCTTTTTATATATCCTCCAAAACATACTGTATAGGCAAGGAAAAGACTAAACTGAGATTTCACAGAAAACACCAGTTTGTGTCACTGTCTATCTGTAGCAGACAGAGAAATCAGTTACTTTTTAACTGAAAAAAGTCAACGCCAGACGCTTCAGGTGGGGGCAGTGTAACGCCCTCGCCTGGTGGTGAGGAGGAAGCGCCCCTAGGCGCTCGTAGTACCGCTGGGCATGCTGGGAGTGGTAGCCGGGAAGAGTCTGAGGGTCAGCACGATGACCAGCGGCTGACCCTGCCTGTGTAAATAATGTCCTAGTAATTCTAGTGCCCTGTGTAGTCCTGTAAAAGTAGAGTGTGTTGTTAGGTAATTACCACCCTAAATGTGTGTACGTGTTCGTCAGTCTCCTCATGTGTGTGTAGATCCTGCGTTTGGTTTTGGTGTGGTTGTAAAATAAAGCCAGTGCTTGGTTAATCGCGTCTCCACTGTTCTTTAGTTCTGAAAAAGAACCTGCAAAACGCTACAGAACTTCTCACCGTCTGCAGGACCCATCAGCACCGGCGGGTACTGAGGCTTTATAAGTACAAGACACGAAAAAAAATACGTGTGAAATTCGCGAGTGTATTCACCTGGAGAAGAAATAATTATGCCTACTTTCATATATAAAGTATTAATATATTAATGACATTTCTTGAAATCAAGCATTCTGGAAGATTAATATACTAACTACGATTGGTATATTTTCTTCTCCAAATGCAATTATTGTATGAACCCTACAGCACAGATTATTTAGTGAGACATAAAACCACGTAAAATATGATTATTCAATCATTTAAAAAAAAACAGATCCAGTTATGTTTTGCCCCTAAATTGTAATAGAATCACTACATTGAACGTTGAAAAAACACTAATCTACCTCAACACTTCGACTATCTGTACACATTGCACTATGATGTTTTTTATGATTAAAAGAAAGATTTAAAAAGTTGACGTTAATAAACAGTAATTGAACAGCGATAACTCGAGTACATATACTGTATATCATGAATATGAATTCGGTTTTGAGAAGTCTGCAGTTCGGGTTCTGTCAGCCACCGGCGTGCAGCGCCTGTCAGCTCTTCTCCGCCTGAAATGGACCCGAGTCAGCGGCTACATTAAGGCATGACTTGTCTCACTTGGACCGGCGGAGTCTGAACCCAACAGAGTCTCAATCGGGTTCCAGACCATGGGAAGTGGAAACGTTCCGCTGTGCGCTTTTGACACCGACTCTGTATCTCCAATATCAGCAGGATTAATGCACATTTCACATTGTAGCCTACAATAGAAGCATTCATACTATAAAGCAAACATAATAAATGGACACTCAGGATTCACGAGATGAAGCCTGTAAAGTATCCCGCACTGTAGAGGAGCACCGCAGCAGCCCAGCTAGGCTGAGACTAACCGAGCTGACACCCCGCTCCCGAATCGCACTTCTCAACACAACACTGTAAAAATACAATCTCATAACATGAGCATCAACGTTGCAATTTCTGTGACAAAAATCCCTCTGATTAACTGCTGCCATTTTTACGCTTCATGCTCGCTATGACCTGTTCTGTTGCCTCCAAAAGTTCTGGTTTAGAATTTAGAAATCTGTATTAGACAAAATCCTGTGGATTCTAATTTTTCATAATAAATTAAAAAAAAATCAGATCAACACATTATGAAAATATTGCGAGAAGACGGAAAGAGAGATAACTTACTTCCAACGCTCAGTCTGGTGCCGCCACCGAAAGTGTACACAAGGGCACTGTCAATGGAGTGTTTAGTTTGGCAGTAATAATCTCCAGCATCTTCAGCCTGGACTCCTGTGATGGTCAGAGTGAAGTCAGTCCCAGACCCACTGCCACTGAATCGCTCTGGGATCCCAGTTGGATGGTTAGTTGCCCAATAAATCAGGAGTTTTGGAGCTTCACTAGGTTTCTGTTGGAACCAGTTTAGATCATTGTTATTAAATGGAGCTGAACTGGTCTTACAGCTCACAGTGACTGTCTGTCCAGGGAGAACAGTCTTTACTGCTGGAGTCTGAGTCACAGTAACCTGTCCACTGGATTCTGAAAATAAAACATCAAACAGTGTATGATGAAACAAAATAATTAAAACACTTCATAGAGTAATTTATTATTTAAAATATTTCATGGTTTACACAAATTATTTTGACTTAAAATAAAATGCTTATAAACCCATTCCTACCCTGTGCAAATATGAGGAGTGTCCAGATGAAGATGGTGATGAAAGTCATTGTTGCTGTGGGTTCTGTTGCCATGAAGGGCAGCTCTCAGTCTGGAAGTGTTAAACTCACAGGGCTATAAACACTCCCAGACCACTGAAGCATGTGCTGTCTATGCAAAGTGTATTTTCAATGCAAATTGTCTTCCTGGGTTCAGTCAGTCAATGCTGGAAACAGGCTTCGTGCCGTGTGTTGTGTCAGAGCAAGATGAGCAGTTTAGCATAAACATTCCCAGGACAGCAGGACTAGACAGAGAGCAGCTTTATGAGGAACAGAGGATGAGACACAATCAGCTGAGCCCTTATTCCACTCAACACAGCTGGAATTAAGTGGAATGTGGAGAGCAGCACTTGGCTCTGTGTGTTCAGACACATCAGGTTTTTTATCTGCATTCTCAAGACAATGGAGCTATTACCCACAGGTCAGGTGTTGTCTATATTAATTTTTCCATTGATAGAATTGTCAAAATGCCCTGTAATTTGTGTGTGTTCCCAAGAAACATTCCACACTGTGTTCAAGGAAGTACAGTATTTGTGTTTAATACATGGGGCTGGAGAATGGGGAACTGAACACTTATTTTCATGCACTTGTGGAGAGTGCTCTCTGGTGACACAAAAGTTTTGTTTTTACTGAAAATGAATTAATCTAATGGAAATATTTAAGACAGCTTCTATTTTAATGGATTTTATAATGAATGTTCAGGAGTGATAACAAGACAGGCCATATCACTCTGCAAATCCCAGCTGGCAGCCCACTGAAGCTAAGTAGGTGTGAGCCTGGTCTACAGCATGAAACACCTTTTTATTTCTGGGTTCCCCCTCTCTCTCAGTCTGCAACTAAAAAGAAAACATTGAAGTGAACATTAATGATTACATAAACAAGATTTAATTTCAAGATAAACATTAACAATACAAAAATAAATTAAAATGAAGTTATATAAATTAAATACAACTAACTTAATGTCATTCATAGTGTTTGTGCGCAGCTGAGCTCCTCCACAGGCTGTGTCCTGTGTCTTTGCCTTCACCCTCAGCACCTGCAGTAGGTTCCAGCTGCAGCAGTGCAGTCCAGCTGAGGGAGGTTTTTGTACGGGTGTGTAACATTGTGTGAACAGCCAGTTACTGTTGAGGTAGTGTAAACCTGTACAGTAATAATCTGCTGCATCTTCAGCCTGGAATCCTGTGATGGTCAGAGTGAAGTCAGTCCCAGATCCACTGCCACTGAAACCCTCTGGGACCCCAGTCTGTCGGGTAGTTGCTGCATAGATGAGGAGTTTAGGAATTTCACCAGCTTTTTGTTAGTACCAGGTTAGTCTGTGCTTAGAATCATATATGTTCACTGCAGGACTGGTCTTACAGCTCACAGTGACTGTCTGTCCAGGAAGAATTGATTTCACTCCTGGATTCTGAGTTACAGTAACCTGCCCCCTGGACTCTGAAAATTAAAAATCAAATTACACATGAGGAAGAAAAATATTGATTAGATCCTGAAGTATTATTTCTAAATATAATGTTTCTTGTTTTAAACAAAATAATTCATTTTCACTTCATATATAATTCTTACTTAACATTTCAACCCCTTCCTACCCTGAGCAGATGAGGAGTGTCCATATGATGATGGTGATGAAAGTCATTGTTGTTGTGGGCTCTGTTGCCATGAAGGGCAGCTCTCAGTCATGAAGTGTTAAACTCACAGGGCTATAAACAGTCCCAGAGCACTGAAGCATGTGCTGCCAATGCAAACTGTCTCTTCTATGCAAATTGTCTTCCTGGGTTCAACAACACTTCTAGCCAGTCAGTACTGGAAACACAGGCTTGGTCCTGTGTGTTGTGACAGAGCAAGATAAGCATAGTCAGTCTATTTTCATGCCTGTCTTCTTTGTAATTAAATAAATTAAGAAATTAGCAGTGGAATGAAACCTCATACTGGGGGCTGTTTCAGAAAACAAGATTATTCAGTCAACCTGATAACTTTAGTGTATACTGAATGTTAGTAAATAATATCGTATATTTTTTGTTGACAAAATCTGGATTTTCAGTTTCATTAAGTAGGATTAAATTACATCCAATAAAATAACGATAGCAATAAATCTTCTTTCCAGGGCAAAATGAAGTGTAGAGATCACCAAAACAGTTTGCTGATCATTTTTATTTAAAATATACCATTTCAGAAGATAGAATATACTTTTCATTTACAATCTCTTAAAATGATTTAGGCATCATAGATCGAGTCAGCTAAATGTGTATATTCACTTTTAACCCTACACGTTTTATTACTAAATAACAATGCAAGTGATCTCCAATATCTTACACTACAATTTAACTTTTGCTGATATGAAAATAATCCTTTTTGTATGCATAACTGTAATCTTTATTACATTTATTCTATCTTGATCCATGTGTTTTGCTGTAGTTTAACAGTCTACTAGCACTTGCTATAGCTGGGAAATATATGTTTGATTATTATTAAGCTTCTGCAGTAAGAAAGACTAATATTTTAATCCAGTGAAGTCAGTTGTCTCCTGTGGACACAGTCCTCTATCTATTTATTGTAAGGAGTGTCTATTCATTATAATGAGTACAGAGAATTGTCAAAGCCCAAAAACTCAGGCTGACAAAGAGCTGCAGGTTTTCTCTGTGAAGCTGGTTTCTTCTGGTATGACAGGGTGCTGTAAGTCACATGTGGGTCAGCATCATGGATGATCTGCAACAGAGAAAAGATTTTCTGCTTAGAAGGGGTGCTGGTCAAAAGCTTCCTTTTTATATATCCTCCAAAACATACTGTATAGGCAAGGAAAAGACTAAACTGAGATTTCACAGAAAACACCAGTTTGTGTCACTGTCTATCTGTAGCAGACAGAGAAATCAGTTACTTTTTAACTGAAAAAAGTCAACGCCAGACGCTTCAGGTGGGGGCAGTGTAACGCCCTCGCCTGGTGGTGAGGAGGAAGCGCCCCTAGGCGCTCGTAGTACCGCTGGGCATGCTGGGAGTGGTAGCCGGGAAGAGTCTGAGGGTCAGCACGATGACCAGCGGCTGACCCTGCCTGTGTAAATAATGTCCTAGTAATTCTAGTGCCCTGTGTAGTCCTGTAAAAGTAGAGTGTGTTGTTAGGTAATTACCACCCTAAATGTGTGTACGTGTTCGTCAGTCTCCTCATGTGTGTGTAGATCCTGCGTTTGGTTTTGGTGTGGTTGTAAAATAAAGCCAGTGCTTGGTTAATCGCGTCTCCACTGTTCTTTAGTTCTGAAAAAGAACCTGCAAAACGCTACAGAACTTCTCACCGTCTGCAGGACCCATCAGCACCGGCGGGTACTGAGGCTTTATAAGTACAAGACACGAAAAAAAATACGTGTGAAATTCGCGAGTGTATTCACCTGGAGAAGAAATAGTTATGCCTACTTTCATATATAAAGTATTAATATATTAATGACATTTCTTGAAATCAAGCATTCTGGAAGATTAATATACTAACTACGATTGGTATATTTTCTTCTCCAAATGCGATTATTGTATGAACCCTACAGCACAGATTATTTAGTGAGACATAAAACCACGTAAAATATGATTATTCAATCATTTAAAAAAAAACAGATCCAGTTATGTTTTGCCCCTAAATTGTAATAGAATCACTACATTGAACGTTGAAAAAACACTGATCTACCTCAACACTTCGACTATCTGTACACATTGCACTATGATGTTTTTTATGATTAAAAGAAAGATTTAAAAAGTTGACGTTAATAAACAGTAATTGAACAGCGATAACTCGAGTACATATACTGTATATCATGAATATGAATTCGGTTTTGAGAAGTCTGCAGTTCGGGTTCTGTCAGCCACCGGCGTGCAGCGCCTGTCAGCTCTTCTCCGCCTGAAATGGACCCGAGTCAGCGGCTACATTAAGGCATGACTTGTCTCACTTGGACCGGCGGAGTCTGAACCCAACAGAGTCTCAATCGGGTTCCAGACCATGGGAAGTGGAAACGTTCCGCTGTGCGCTTTTGACACCGACTCTGTATCTCCAATATCAGCAGGATTAATGCACATTTCACATTGTAGCCTACAATAGAAGCATTCATACTATAAAGCAAACATAATAAATGGACACTCAGGATTCACGAGATGAAGCCTGTAAAGTATCCCGCACTGTAGAGGAGCACCGCAGCAGCCCAGCTAGGCTGAGACTAACCGAGCTGACACCCCGCTCCCGAATCGCACTTCTCAACACAACACTGTAAAAATACAATCTCATAACATGAGCATCAACGTTGCAATTTCTGTGACAAAAATCCCTCTGATTAACTGCTGCCATTTTTACGCTTCATGCTCGCTATGACCTGTTCTGTTGCCTCCAAAAGTTCTGGTTTAGAATTTAGAAATCTGTATTAGACAAAATCCTGTGGATTCTAATTTTTCATAATAAATTAAAAAAAAATCAGATCAACACATTATGAAAATATTGCGAGAAGACGGAAAGAGAGATAACTTACTTCCAACGCTCAGTCTGGTGCCGCCACCGAAAGTGTACACAAGGGCACTGTCAATGGAGTGTTTAGTTTGGCAGTAATAATCTCCAGCATCTTCAGCCTGGACTCCTGTGATGGTCAGAGTGAAGTCAGTCCCAGACCCACTGCCACTGAATCGCTCTGGGATCCCAGTTGGATGGTTAGTTGCCCAATAAATCAGGAGTTTTGGAGCTTCACTAGGTTTCTGTTGGAACCAGTTTAGATCATTGTTATTAAATGGAGCTGAACTGGTCTTACAGCTCACAGTGACTGTCTGTCCAGGGAGAACAGTCTTTACTGCTGGAGTCTGAGTCACAGTAACCTGTCCACTGGATTCTGAAAATAAAACATCAAACAGTGTATGATGAAACAAAATAATTAAAACACTTCATAGAGTAATTTATTATTTAAAATATTTCATGGTTTACACAAATTATTTTGACTTAAAATAAAATGCTTATAAACCCATTCCTACCCTGTGCAAATATGAGGAGTGTCCAGATGAAGATGGTGATGAAAGTCATTGTTGCTGTGGGTTCTGTTGCCATGAAGGGCAGCTCTCAGTCTGGAAGTGTTAAACTCACAGGGCTATAAACACTCCCAGACCACTGAAGCATGTGCTGTCTATGCAAAGTGTATTTTCAATGCAAATTGTCTTCCTGGGTTCAGTCAGTCAATGCTGGAAACAGGCTTCGTGCCGTGTGTTGTGTCAGAGCAAGATGAGCAGTTTAGCATAAACATTCCCAGGACAGCAGGACTAGACAGAGAGCAGCTTTATGAGGAACAGAGGATGAGACACAATCAGCTGAGCCCTTATTCCACTCAACACAGCTGGAATTAAGTGGAATGTGGAGAGCAGCACTTGGCTCTGTGTGTTCAGACACATCAGGTTTTTTATCTGCATTCTCAAGACAATGGAGCTATTACCCACAGGTCAGGTGTTGTCTATATTAATTTTTCCATTGATAGAATTGTCAAAATGCCCTGTAATTTGTGTGTGTTCCCAAGAAACATTCCACACTGTGTTCAAGGAAGTACAGTATTTGTGTTTAATACATGGGGCTGGAGAATGGGGAACTGAACACTTATTTTCATGCACTTGTGGAGAGTGCTCTCTGGTGACACAAAAGTTTTGTTTTTACTGAAAATGAATTAATCTAATGGAAATATTTAAGACAGCTTCTATTTTAATGGATTTTATAATGAATGTTCAGGAGTGATAACAAGACAGGCCATATCACTCTGCAAATCCCAGCTGGCAGCCCACTGAAGCTAAGTAGGTGTGAGCCTGGTCTACAGCATGAAACACCTTTTTATTTCTGGGTTCCCCCTCTCTCTCAGTCTGCAACTAAAAAGAAAACATTGAAGTGAACATTAATGATTACATAAACAAGATTTAATTTCAAGATAAACATTAACAATACAAAAATAAATTAAAATGAAGTTATATAAATTAAATACAACTAACTTAATGTCATTCATAGTGTTTGTGCGCAGCTGAGCTCCTCCACAGGCTGTGTCCTGTGTCTTTGCCTTCACCCTCAGCACCTGCAGTAGGTTCCAGCTGCAGCAGTGCAGTCCAGCTGAGGGAGGTTTTTGTACGGGTGTGTAACATTGTGTGAACAGCCAGTTACTGTTGAGGTAGTGTAAACCTGTACAGTAATAATCTGCTGCATCTTCAGCCTGGAATCCTGTGATGGTCAGAGTGAAGTCAGTCCCAGATCCACTGCCACTGAAACCCTCTGGGACCCCAGTCTGTCGGGTAGTTGCTGCATAGATGAGGAGTTTAGGAATTTCACCAGCTTTTTGTTAGTACCAGGTTAGTCTGTGCTTAGAATCATATATGTTCACTGCAGGACTGGTCTTACAGCTCACAGTGACTGTCTGTCCAGGAAGAATTGATTTCACTCCTGGATTCTGAGTTACAGTAACCTGCCCCCTGGACTCTGAAAATTAAAAATCAAATTACACATGAGGAAGAAAAATATTGATTAGATCCTGAAGTATTATTTCTAAATATAATGTTTCTTGTTTTAAACAAAATAATTCATTTTCACTTCATATATAATTCTTACTTAACATTTCAACCCCTTCCTACCCTGAGCAGATGAGGAGTGTCCATATGATGATGGTGATGAAAGTCATTGTTGTTGTGGGCTCTGTTGCCATGAAGGGCAGCTCTCAGTCATGAAGTGTTAAACTCACAGGGCTATAAACAGTCCCAGAGCACTGAAGCATGTGCTGCCAATGCAAACTGTCTCTTCTATGCAAATTGTCTTCCTGGGTTCAACAACACTTCTAGCCAGTCAGTACTGGAAACACAGGCTTGGTCCTGTGTGTTGTGACAGAGCAAGATAAGCATAGTCAGTCTATTTTCATGCCTGTCTTCTTTGTAATTAAATAAATTAAGAAATTAGCAGTGGAATGAAACCTCATACTGGGGGCTGTTTCAGAAAACAAGATTATTCAGTCAACCTGATAACTTTAGTGTATACTGAATGTTAGTAAATAATATCGTATATTTTTTGTTGACAAAATCTGGATTTTCAGTTTCATTAAGTAGGATTAAATTACATCCAATAAAATAACGATAGCAATAAATCTTCTTTCCAGGGCAAAATGAAGTGTAGAGATCACCAAAACAGTTTGCTGATCATTTTTATTTAAAATATACCATTTCAGAAGATAGAATATACTTTTCATTTACAATCTCTTAAAATGATTTAGGCATCATAGATCGAGTCAGCTAAATGTGTATATTCACTTTTAACCCTACACGTTTTATTACTAAATAACAATGCAAGTGATCTCCAATATCTTACACTACAATTTAACTTTTGCTGATATGAAAATAATCCTTTTTGTATGCATAACTGTAATCTTTATTACATTTATTCTATCTTAATCCATGTGTTTTGCTGTAGTTTAACAGTCTACTAGCACTTGCTATAGCTGGGAAATATATGTTTGATTATTATTAAGCTTCTGCAGTAAGAAAGACTAATATTTTAATCCAGTGAAGTCAGTTGTCTCCTGTGGACACAGTCCTCTATCTATTTATTGTAAGGAGTGTCTATTCATTATAATGAGTACAGAGAATTGTCAAAGCCCAAAAACTCAGGCTGACAAAGAGCTGCAGGTTTTCTCTGTGAAGCTGGTTTCTTCTGGTATGACAGGGTGCTGTAAGTCACATGTGGGTCAGCATCATGGATGATCTGCAACAGAGAAAAGATTTTCTGCTTAGAAGGGGTGCTGGTCAAAAGCTTCCTTTTTATATATCCTCCAAAACATACTGTATAGGCAAGGAAAAGACTAAACTGAGATTTCACAGAAAACACCAGTTTGTGTCACTGTCTATCTGTAGCAGACAGAGAAATCAGTTACTTTTTAACTGAAAAAAGTCAACGCCAGACGCTTCAGGTGGGGGCAGTGTAACGCCCTCGCCTGGTGGTGAGGAGGAAGCGCCCCTAGGCGCTCGTAGTACCGCTGGGCATGCTGGGAGTGGTAGCCGGGAAGAGTCTGAGGGTCAGCACGATGACCAGCGGCTGACCCTGCCTGTGTAAATAATGTCCTAGTAATTCTAGTGCCCTGTGTAGTCCTGTAAAAGTAGAGTGTGTTGTTAGGTAATTACCACCCTAAATGTGTGTACGTGTTCGTCAGTCTCCTCATGTGTGTGTAGATCCTGCGTTTGGTTTTGGTGTGGTTGTAAAATAAAGCCAGTGCTTGGTTAATCGCGTCTCCACTGTTCTTTAGTTCTGAAAAAGAACCTGCAAAACGCTACAGAACTTCTCACCGTCTGCAGGACCCATCAGCACCGGCGGGTACTGAGGCTTTATAAGTACAAGACACGAAAAAAAATACGTGTGAAATTCGCGAGTGTATTCACCTGGAGAAGAAATAGTTATGCCTACTTTCATATATAAAGTATTAATATATTAATGACATTTCTTGAAATCAAGCATTCTGGAAGATTAATATACTAACTACGATTGGTATATTTTCTTCTCCAAATGCGATTATTGTATGAACCCTACAGCACAGATTATTTAGTGAGACATAAAACCACGTAAAATATGATTATTCAATCATTTAAAAAAAAACAGATCCAGTTATGTTTTGCCCCTAAATTGTAATAGAATCACTACATTGAACGTTGAAAAAACACTGATCTACCTCAACACTTCGACTATCTGTACACATTGCACTATGATGTTTTTTATGATTAAAAGAAAGATTTAAAAAGTTGACGTTAATAAACAGTAATTGAACAGCGATAACTCGAGTACATATACTGTATATCATGAATATGAATTCGGTTTTGAGAAGTCTGCAGTTCGGGTTCTGTCAGCCACCGGCGTGCAGCGCCTGTCAGCTCTTCTCCGCCTGAAATGGACCCGAGTCAGCGGCTACATTAAGGCATGACTTGTCTCACTTGGACCGGCGGAGTCTGAACCCAACAGAGTCTCAATCGGGTTCCAGACCATGGGAAGTGGAAACGTTCCGCTGTGCGCTTTTGACACCGACTCTGTATCTCCAATATCAGCAGGATTAATGCACATTTCACATTGTAGCCTACAATAGAAGCATTCATACTATAAAGCAAACATAATAAATGGACACTCAGGATTCACGAGATGAAGCCTGTAAAGTATCCCGCACTGTAGAGGAGCACCGCAGCAGCCCAGCTAGGCTGAGACTAACCGAGCTGACACCCCGCTCCCGAATCGCACTTCTCAACACAACACTGTAAAAATACAATCTCATAACATGAGCATCAACGTTGCAATTTCTGTGACAAAAATCCCTCTGATTAACTGCTGCCATTTTTACGCTTCATGCTCGCTATGACCTGTTCTGTTGCCTCCAAAAGTTCTGGTTTAGAATTTAGAAATCTGTATTAGACAAAATCCTGTGGATTCTAATTTTTCATAATAAATTAAAAAAAAATCAGATCAACACATTATGAAAATATTGCGAGAAGACGGAAAGAGAGATAACTTACTTCCAACGCTCAGTCTGGTGCCGCCACCGAAAGTGTACACAAGGGCACTGTCAATGGAGTGTTTAGTTTGGCAGTAATAATCTCCAGCATCTTCAGCCTGGACTCCTGTGATGGTCAGAGTGAAGTCAGTCCCAGACCCACTGCCACTGAATCGCTCTGGGATCCCAGTTGGATGGTTAGTTGCCCAATAAATCAGGAGTTTTGGAGCTTCACTAGGTTTCTGTTGGAACCAGTTTAGATCATTGTTATTAAATGGAGCTGAACTGGTCTTACAGCTCACAGTGACTGTCTGTCCAGGGAGAACAGTCTTTACTGCTGGAGTCTGAGTCACAGTAACCTGTCCACTGGATTCTGAAAATAAAACATCAAACAGTGTATGATGAAACAAAATAATTAAAACACTTCATAGAGTAATTTATTATTTAAAATATTTCATGGTTTACACAAATTATTTTGACTTAAAATAAAATGCTTATAAACCCATTCCTACCCTGTGCAAATATGAGGAGTGTCCAGATGAAGATGGTGATGAAAGTCATTGTTGCTGTGGGTTCTGTTGCCATGAAGGGCAGCTCTCAGTCTGGAAGTGTTAAACTCACAGGGCTATAAACACTCCCAGACCACTGAAGCATGTGCTGTCTATGCAAAGTGTATTTTCAATGCAAATTGTCTTCCTGGGTTCAGTCAGTCAATGCTGGAAACAGGCTTCGTGCCGTGTGTTGTGTCAGAGCAAGATGAGCAGTTTAGCATAAACATTCCCAAAACAGCAGGACTAGACAGAGAGCAGCTTTATGAGGAACAGAGGATGAGACACAATCAGCTGAGCCCTTATTCCACTCAACACAGCTGGAATTAAGTGGAATGTGGAGAGCAGCACTTGGCTCTGTGTGTTCAGACACATCAGGTTTTTTATCTGCATTCTCAAGACAATGGAGCTATTACCCACAGGTCAGGTGTTGTCTATATTAATTTTTCCATTGATAGAATTGTCAAAATGCCCTGTAATTTGTGTGTGTTCCCAAGAAACATTCCACACTGTGTTCAAGGAAGTACAGTATTTGTGTTTAATACATGGGGCTGGAGAATGGGGAACTGAACACTTATTTTCATGCACTTGTGGAGAGTGCTCTCTGGTGACACAAAAGTTTTGTTTTTACTGAAAATGAATTAATCTAATGGAAATATTTAAGACAGCTTCTATTTTAATGGATTTTATAATGAATGTTCAGGAGTGATAACAAGACAGGCCATATCACTCTGCAAATCCCAGCTGGCAGCCCACTGAAGCTAAGTAGGTGTGAGCCTGGTCTACAGCATGAAACACCTTTTTATTTCTGGGTTCCCCCTCTCTCTCAGTCTGCAACTAAAAAGAAAACATTGAAGTGAACATTAATGATTACATAAACAAGATTTAATTTCAAGATAAACATTAACAATACAAAAATAAATTAAAATGAAGTTATATAAATTAAATACAACTAACTTAATGTCATTCATAGTGTTTGTGCGCAGCTGAGCTCCTCCACAGGCTGTGTCCTGTGTCTTTGCCTTCACCCTCAGCACCTGCAGTAGGTTCCAGCTGCAGCAGTGCAGTCCAGCTGAGGGAGGTTTTTGTACGGGTGTGTAACATTGTGTGAACAGCCAGTTACTGTTGAGGTAGTGTAAACCTGTACAGTAATAATCTGCTGCATCTTCAGCCTGGAATCCTGTGATGGTCAGAGTGAAGTCAGTCCCAGATCCACTGCCACTGAAACCCTCTGGGACCCCAGTCTGTCGGGTAGTTGCTGCATAGATGAGGAGTTTAGGAATTTCACCAGCTTTTTGTTAGTACCAGGTTAGTCTGTGCTTAGAATCATATATGTTCACTGCAGGACTGGTCTTACAGCTCACAGTGACTGTCTGTCCAGGAAGAATTGATTTCACTCCTGGATTCTGAGTTACAGTAACCTGCCCCCTGGACTCTGAAAATTAAAAATCAAATTACACATGAGGAAGAAAAATATTGATTAGATCCTGAAGTATTATTTCTAAATATAATGTTTCTTGTTTTAAACAAAATAATTCATTTTCACTTCATATATAATTCTTACTTAACATTTCAACCCCTTCCTACCCTGAGCAGATGAGGAGTGTCCATATGATGATGGTGATGAAAGTCATTGTTGTTGTGGGCTCTGTTGCCATGAAGGGCAGCTCTCAGTCATGAAGTGTTAAACTCACAGGGCTATAAACAGTCCCAGAGCACTGAAGCATGTGCTGCCAATGCAAACTGTCTCTTCTATGCAAATTGTCTTCCTGGGTTCAACAACACTTCTAGCCAGTCAGTACTGGAAACACAGGCTTGGTCCTGTGTGTTGTGACAGAGCAAGATAAGCATAGTCAGTCTATTTTCATGCCTGTCTTCTTTGTAATTAAATAAATTAAGAAATTAGCAGTGGAATGAAACCTCATACTGGGGGCTGTTTCAGAAAACAAGATTATTCAGTCAACCTGATAACTTTAGTGTATACTGAATGTTAGTAAATAATATCGTATATTTTTTGTTGACAAAATCTGGATTTTCAGTTTCATTAAGTAGGATTAAATTACATCCAATAAAATAACGATAGCAATAAATCTTCTTTCCAGGGCAAAATGAAGTGTAGAGATCACCAAAACAGTTTGCTGATCATTTTTATTTAAAATATACCATTTCAGAAGATAGAATATACTTTTCATTTACAATCTCTTAAAATGATTTAGGCATCATAGATCGAGTCAGCTAAATGTGTATATTCACTTTTAACCCTACACGTTTTATTACTAAATAACAATGCAAGTGATCTCCAATATCTTACACTACAATTTAACTTTTGCTGATATGAAAATAATCCTTTTTGTATGCATAACTGTAATCTTTATTACATTTATTCTATCTTGATCCATGTGTTTTGCTGTAGTTTAACAGTCTACTAGCACTTGCTATAGCTGGGAAATATATGTTTGATTATTATTAAGCTTCTGCAGTAAGAAAGACTAATATTTTAATCCAGTGAAGTCAGTTGTCTCCTGTGGACACAGTCCTCTATCTATTTATTGTAAGGAGTGTCTATTCATTATAATGAGTACAGAGAATTGTCAAAGCCCAAAAACTCAGGCTGACAAAGAGCTGCAGGTTTTCTCTGTGAAGCTGGTTTCTTCTGGTATGACAGGGTGCTGTAAGTCACATGTGGGTCAGCATCATGGATGATCTGCAACAGAGAAAAGATTTTCTGCTTAGAAGGGGTGCTGGTCAAAAGCTTCCTTTTTATATATCCTCCAAAACATACTGTATAGGCAAGGAAAAGACTAAACTGAGATTTCACAGAAAACACCAGTTTGTGTCACTGTCTATCTGTAGCAGACAGAGAAATCAGTTACTTTTTAACTGAAAAAAGTCAACGCCAGACGCTTCAGGTGGGGGCAGTGTAACGCCCTCGCCTGGTGGTGAGGAGGAAGCGCCCCTAGGCGCTCGTAGTACCGCTGGGCATGCTGGGAGTGGTAGCCGGGAAGAGTCTGAGGGTCAGCACGATGACCAGCGGCTGACCCTGCCTGTGTAAATAATGTCCTAGTAATTCTAGTGCCCTGTGTAGTCCTGTAAAAGTAGAGTGTGTTGTTAGGTAATTACCACCCTAACTGTGTGTACGTGTTCGTCAGTCTCCTCATGTGTGTGTAGATCCTGTGTTTGGTTTTGGTGTGGTTGTAAAATAAGGCCAGTGCTTGGTTAATCGCGTCTCCACTGTTCTTTAGTTCTGAAAAAGAACCTGCAAAACGCTACAGAACTTTTCACCGTCTGCAGGACCCATCAGCACCGGCGGGTACTGAGGCTTTATAAGTACAAGACACGAAAAAAAGTACGTGTGAAATTCGCGAGTGTATTCACCTGGAGAAGAAATAATTATGCCTACTTTCATATATAAAGTATTAATATATTAATGACATTTCTTGAAATCAAGCATTCTGGAAGATTAATATACTAACTACGATTGGTATATTTTCTTCTCCAAATGCGATTATTGTATGAACCCTACAGCACAGATTATTTAGTGAGACATAAAACCACGTAAAATATGATTATTCAATCATTTAAAAAAAAACAGATCCAGTTATGTTTTGCCCCTAAATTGTAATAGAATCACTACATTGAACGTTGAAAAAACACTGATCTACCTCAACACTTCGACTATCTGTACACATTGCACTATGATGTTTTTTATGATTAAAAGAAAGATTTAAAAAGTTGACGTTAATAAACAGTAATTGAACAGCGATAACTCGAGTACATATACTGTATATCATGAATATGAATTCGGTTTTGAGAAGTCTGCAGTTCGGGTTCTGTCAGCCACCGGCGTGCAGCGCCTGTCAGCTCTTCTCCGCCTGAAATGGACCCGAGTCAGCGGCTACATTAAGGCATGACTTGTCTCACTTGGACCGGCGGAGTCTGAACCCAACAGAGTCTCAATCGGGTTCCAGACCATGGGAAGTGGAAACGTTCCGCTGTGCGCTTTTGACACCGACTCTGTATCTCCAATATCAGCAGGATTAATGCACATTTCACATTGTAGCCTACAATAGAAGCATTCATACTATAAAGCAAACATAATAAATGGACACTCAGGATTCACGAGATGAAGCCTGTAAAGTATCCCGCACTGTAGAGGAGCACCGCAGCAGCCCAGCTAGGCTGAGACTAACCGAGCTGACACCCCGCTCCCGAATCGCACTTCTCAACACAACACTGTAAAAATACAATCTCATAACATGAGCATCAACGTTGCAATTTCTGTGACAAAAATCCCTCTGATTAACTGCTGCCATTTTTACGCTTCATGCTCGCTATGACCTGTTCTGTTGCCTCCAAAAGTTCTGGTTTAGAATTTAGAAATCTGTATTAGACAAAATCCTGTGGATTCTAATTTTTCATAATAAATTAAAAAAAAATCAGATCAACACATTATGAAAATATTGCGAGAAGACGGAAAGAGAGATAACTTACTTCCAACGCTCAGTCTGGTGCCGCCACCGAAAGTGTACACAAGGGCACTGTCAATGGAGTGTTTAGTTTGGCAGTAATAATCTCCAGCATCTTCAGCCTGGACTCCTGTGATGGTCAGAGTGAAGTCAGTCCCAGACCCACTGCCACTGAATCGCTCTGGGATCCCAGTTGGATGGTTAGTTGCCCAATAAATCAGGAGTTTTGGAGCTTCACTAGGTTTCTGTTGGAACCAGTTTAGATCATTGTTATTAAATGGAGCTGAACTGGTCTTACAGCTCACAGTGACTGTCTGTCCAGGGAGAACAGTCTTTACTGCTGGAGTCTGAGTCACAGTAACCTGTCCACTGGATTCTGAAAATAAAACATCAAACAGTGTATGATGAAACAAAATAATTAAAACACTTCATAGAGTAATTTATTATTTAAAATATTTCATGGTTTACACAAATTATTTTGACTTAAAATAAAATGCTTATAAACCCATTCCTACCCTGTGCAAATATGAGGAGTGTCCAGATGAAGATGGTGATGAAAGTCATTGTTGCTGTGGGTTCTGTTGCCATGAAGGGCAGCTCTCAGTCTGGAAGTGTTAAACTCACAGGGCTATAAACACTCCCAGACCACTGAAGCATGTGCTGTCTATGCAAAGTGTATTTTCAATGCAAATTGTCTTCCTGGGTTCAGTCAGTCAATGCTGGAAACAGGCTTCGTGCCGTGTGTTGTGTCAGAGCAAGATGAGCAGTTTAGCATAAACATTCCCAGGACAGCAGGACTAGACAGAGAGCAGCTTTATGAGGAACAGAGGATGAGACACAATCAGCTGAGCCCTTATTCCACTCAACACAGCTGGAATTAAGTGGAATGTGGAGAGCAGCACTTGGCTCTGTGTGTTCAGACACATCAGGTTTTTTATCTGCATTCTCAAGACAATGGAGCTATTACCCACAGGTCAGGTGTTGTCTATATTAATTTTTCCATTGATAGAATTGTCAAAATGCCCTGTAATTTGTGTGTGTTCCCAAGAAACATTCCACACTGTGTTCAAGGAAGTACAGTATTTGTGTTTAATACATGGGGCTGGAGAATGGGGAACTGAACACTTATTTTCATGCACTTGTGGAGAGTGCTCTCTGGTGACACAAAAGTTTTGTTTTTACTGAAAATGAATTAATCTAATGGAAATATTTAAGACAGCTTCTATTTTAATGGATTTTATAATGAATGTTCAGGAGTGATAACAAGACAGGCCATATCACTCTGCAAATCCCAGCTGGCAGCCCACTGAAGCTAAGTAGGTGTGAGCCTGGTCAGTACCTTGATGGGAGACCTCCTGGGAAAAACCAAGGGTGCTGCTGGAAGAGGTGTTAGTGGGGCCAGCAGGAGGTGCTCACCCTGTGGCCCATGTGGGTCCTAATGCCCCAGTATAATGACGGGGACATTATACTGTAAACAGGTGCTGCCCTTTGGGTGAGATGTAAAACCGAGGTCCTGACTCTCTGTTGTCATTAAAAATCCCAGGGTTTCTTGAAAAATACTTCAACTTTGCTTTTCCCTACCTTGTTCCTTGCCCTCAGTAATACAGGAGTACGTCAATTAAAGAGCTCCCTAATATTTAAAAAAATACATCTCAAATTGACGAACATCATTAAAGTCAAATGGTGTTTCTGACCTCAGGATGACCATTGCTGTGGCCTGTCCTGTCTAAATATTACAATTTAAACCCAGTGTGTTTACACTAGAAACACTCATTACTCTCTGGGTTTACATTAGAAACATTCAGACACAAAGTGCTATTTGGGTTTATTTTAGAAACACTCACACACAAAGTGCTGTCTAGGTTGATACTAGAAACACCCAGGTAAACACTGCTCCGTGGGTTAAAAATCAGTCAGACACATATGCAACTCTCTTGATTTAAAGAAAAAAAACACTTGAATTTCAATTCAAGTAACTCTATTGGTGTGACTAAAGAATTTTATTGTTGACAAAGTAATAACTATTAACATCCATCAATGCGTTCTATAACCTTTTATCCAGTACAGGTTTGCAGGGGAGTCAGATCCTATCCTGGCAAGCAGAGCTCTGGCTTTCTGGGGGCCCTAGGCAGGATCTTTGAAAGGGGCCCTTCCAGATCACGATTTGCACATACACTACGATTATCAGCTCCCATTCCAAACGTATTTTACAATTTACAACAATTTAATAGAAAACCTTGTCAACCAGCCTTAAATAAAATATAATACATATGTTAAAAAACAAGAACAAGAAGCACTAATTTCACAAAGCAAATGTATTTTAACATTGAAAGTGATAGTACATAATTAGGTAATTAATAACAATACATTACAAAAAACATTATCTCTGTTACTTCAAAATAATAGCAAAATAGAAATTATTAATAACTGCATTGAGACTTTTGTAGAAAGAAATTGTACAAATAAATATGTAAATAAATAAGAATTAAGTGAATTAAGTGCACTCAATAACAAGGGAAGTGAGATCATCATCAATTACTTCAATTACTTCACACAGTAGTAGTTGACGCACAGTGTGATTGATGCCCATGATGGACAGTCCACTGAGATACTCTTGTGCCAGGGCTGACAGGTGTGTTTTAATAAACTTGAGCTCTGAAAAGCCCCTCTCTGCACCTGCCGCCCTCAGTGGGAGAGTGACTGCAATCCGGAGAAATACAGGTTGGGTTTACACCCCCTCCCCATTTTATGAAATACAGGAGAAACCGCAAGCACAACAATGTATTTTATTGTTGATTACATATAACCGCTGAACAGTCTTTTGCACAGTACATTTTCTTTCATGAGCCAGGCAAGCCACACAGCATGTGTATAATTCAAATTAAATATGAATCTGTAAACTTCAAGTAAAATATCTTCATTAGTCTACGTGTCTAGCTTGAAATAGAGGCTTCTCTACCATTCACTAGTTAAATGGATCTGACAGACTCAAAACCAAATGAAATGCAAATTACATTATCATGCGTATAATACATTATTACAATGACTTGAGTGAACCTCAGTTTTCAGATTGCTTCTCCCAGTCTTCTTTTCTGCGCTTCAGAAACAGTTACATACTCGATTATGAATGGTCGTTTCTTGATCGTGTTTTTTTTTGGTATTATATATATTATTTTTCCTCACTCTGTGACTGAAGAGTGCATATTAGGCTGCCAAATTTATGGGATTCCATTTTCAATAAATGTGACACATTTTTTTTAATGCAATTAAAAAGAACATAACACTGATGTTGTGTGTTTCTTTAAATATTGTTTTTTTTCTGAGTGGTGCTGAGCATGAAGTTGGTATA
The DNA here is from genome assembly GCF_040954835.1 of Lepisosteus oculatus. Taxonomy (NCBI): domain Eukaryota; kingdom Metazoa; phylum Chordata; class Actinopteri; order Semionotiformes; family Lepisosteidae; genus Lepisosteus; species Lepisosteus oculatus. The sequence continues at coordinate 5,275,871 of NC_090713.1, forward strand.
AAGCGTCACAATACAAATCTTGTCCTTGTTCCCAACACCAGAGATAAGGGACTGAGCTGCACTCTTGGACCTGTGCTGTAAGAAGGAGTGGAGCAGGAGACTCATCTGGTGAAATTCCCAGGATCGAGGCTGAAAGGCTCCCGGTTTCTCCAATCTTGCCAGTTTTTTCCTTCAGATGGAGGGAGGATTGGCCTTGGAATGACTGTGAATCCATTGCCTTTGGCCGTGGGAGAGGGCAGGACGTGTAGATGGAGATCTAGTAGCAGATCCAGTCTCAGTAGCTCTGGGAACTGACATGACCTGTTTACCTTTTCCACCTGACCAGTCCAGTGATCACAACAGGTGTTAGTGAGGTGAGGGTATGACACCAGGAACTGGTAATCTGCAGACAGGGAGAAGAGGGAAGATTCTTCAGAAATGCCTTGAACAGCAGGTAACATCAGGAGAGCCAGCAGACAGACTGAGTGAGATTTGAAAAAATTTTGGACTGTATCAGTATGTTTTGTTTTGAAGCTGTTCACTCCAGGGATATTGGGAACTGAAACAGCTCAGAGTGAATTGGCTTGTTTTGTGTACTGTCCTGTCTTTATTTCCTCTACACTGCCAGAAGAGGTTGTAATTGAAAAGAAGAATCAATGAGGAATTAGTGCTGTGAGCAAACAGAATAGCTGGGTGAGTTAGAGCCAAGTCAACAATTTCTACAATAGTAGAATGAAAGGTGAAGTCTACAGCATGAAACACCTTTTTATTTCTGGGTTCCCCCTCTCTCTCAGTCTGCAACTAAAAAGAAAACATTGAAGTGAACATTAATGATTACATAAACAAGATTTAATTTCAAGATAAACATTAACAATACAAAAATAAATTAAAATGAAGTTATATAAATTAAATACAACTAACTTAATGTCATTCATAGTGTTTGTGCGCAGCTGAGCTCCTCCACAGGCTGTGTCCTGTGTCTTTGCCTTCACCCTCAGCACCTGCAGTAGGTTCCAGCTGCAGCAGTGCAGTCCAGCTGAGGGAGGTTTTTGTACGGGTGTGTAACATTGTGTGAACAGCCAGTTACTGTTGAGGTAGTGTAAACCTGTACAGTAATAATCTGCTGCATCTTCAGCCTGGAATCCTGTGATGGTCAGAGTGAAGTCAGTCCCAGATCCACTGCCACTGAAACCCTCTGGGACCCCAGTCTGTCGGGTAGTTGCTGCATAGATGAGGAGTTTAGGAATTTCACCAGCTTTTTGTTAGTACCAGGTTAGTCTGTGCTTAGAATCATATATGTTCACTGCAGGACTGGTCTTACAGCTCACAGTGACTGTCTGTCCAGGAAGAATTGATTTCACTCCTGGATTCTGAGTTACAGTAACCTGCCCCCTGGACTCTGAAAATTAAAAATCAAATTACACATGAGGAAGAAAAATATTGATTAGATCCTGAAGTATTATTTCTAAATATAATGTTTCTTGTTTTAAACAAAATAATTCATTTTCACTTCATATATAATTCTTACTTAACATTTCAACCCCTTCCTACCCTGAGCAGATGAGGAGTGTCCATATGATGATGGTGATGAAAGTCATTGTTGTTGTGGGCTCTGTTGCCATGAAGGGCAGCTCTCAGTCATGAAGTGTTAAACTCACAGGGCTATAAACAGTCCCAGAGCACTGAAGCATGTGCTGCCAATGCAAACTGTCTCTTCTTTGCAAATTGTCTTCCTGGGTTCAACAACACTTCTAGCCAGTCAGTACTGGAAACACAGGCTTGGTCCTGTGTGTTGTGACAGAGCAAGATAAGCATAGTCAGTCTATTTTCATGCCTGTCTTCTTTGTAATTAAATAAATTAAGAAATTAGCAGTGGAATGAAACCTCATACTGGGGGCTGTTTCAGAAAACAAGATTATTCAGTCAACCTGATAACTTTAGTGTATACTGAATGTTAGTAAATAATATCGTATATTTTTTGTTGACAAAATCTGGATTTTCAGTTTCATTAAGTAGGATTAAATTACATCCAATAAAATAACGATAGCAATAAATCTTCTTTCCAGGGCAAAATGAAGTGTAGAGATCACCAAAACAGTTTGCTGATCATTTTTATTTAAAATATACCATTTCAGAAGATAGAATATACTTTTCATTTACAATCTCTTAAAATGATTTAGGCATCATAGATCGAGTCAGCTAAATGTGTATATTCACTTTTAACCCTACACGTTTTATTACTAACAATAACAATGCAAGTGATCTCCAATATCTTACACTACAATTTAACTTTTGCTGATATGAAAATAATCCTTTTTGTATGCATAACTGTAATCTTTATTACATTTATTCTATCTTGATCCATGTGTTTTGCTGTAGTTTAACAGTCTACTAGCACTTGCTATAGCTGGGAAATATATGTTTGATTATTATTAAGCTTCTGCAGTAAGAAAGACTAATATTTTAATCCAGTGAAGTCAGTTGTCTCCTGTGGACACAGTCCTCTATCTATTTATTGTAAGGAGTGTCTATTCATTATAATGAGTACAGAGAATTGTCAAAGCCCAAAAACTCAGGCTGACAAAGAGCTGCAGGTTTTCTCTGTGAAGCTGGTTTCTTCTGGTATGACAGGGTGCTGTAAGTCACATGTGGGTCAGCATCATGGATGATCTGCAACAGAGAAAAGATTTTCTGCTTAGAAGGGGTGCTGGTCAAAAGCTTCCTTTTTATATATCCTCCAAAACATACTGTATAGGCAAGGAAAAGACTAAACTGAGATTTCACAGAAAACACCAGTTTGTGTCACTGTCTATCTGTAGCAGACAGAGAAATCAGTTACTTTTTAGCGAGAAATCAGCGTGGGAGGTGAAAGAAAAGAAAAATAACGCGCTCTGTAAAGCCAAGAGAAAAATAAAGAGAATATTGTCAGAGCGAGAAAGAAAAGAAGCAGGTAAGAGCGTTTATATTTAGAAGCGCTCTGAGCACTAACTAAGGGTGAGGCTTTTAGAGAAGAAAAATTCTGTTCCACTGTGCCACATAGTTAATTGATATAATCAGGAGCTCAATTTTTTAAAGGCGAGCAGCAGTATTCTCAATCTTATTGAGTAATCTCCTATGAGCCAGTTTAAGATTATATACAGTATACTCATGTATTTTAGTTTTAGTTTGAATCCAAACAGCTCAGTTCTGCAATTTGCTAGCGTGTTCACAAGCACCAGAAAGAAGTGAATTACAATAATCAAGTTAGTTTTTCAGTATCCAGTTTGGAGAAGTGTACAAGTGTAGTATACACAATGATACACTGATGAAAGCATCTTTTCAACACTGCCATCAAGAGCATCAAATGCAAGGTCTGGGTCAGAATAATTCCAAGATTCCTCAGCTGAGATTTTAGACTTATTCCAGGACTATCATTAGCCAAACACAGTTTAACACATTTGTAGAGTTTTTACAGAGAACCTATCAACATAACACTGGTTTGTTATAGATCAGCTCTTAAGTTTTTTGTTGCATCTATTTTTAATGTCATTTAAACAGTGTATATAGGCCAAATAGTGTTTGGCTAATGTCAGGTTTCATGAAATAAAAAAAAAAAAATATGTAAAGAAAGGGGGTGTCACTATTACCTATGATAGAAAAGTAGAAATGTTATTAGCTTTTGCTGAACACAGCACTGTTGCTCCCACAATTCTCTAAGTTTCACATTCTCTAAGAAGGAAGTGTGACCTGGAAGTTTGCATTCTAACAGCAACTGAGAAATACATTTTGAATTTGAATTTTGAATTTGATCAGTGGATCAAACTTAAGAAACAGCATCTTTGTTCACGGAAAAAGTCTTTAGTATTTTGTTCATTTTGAACTTGTTGCACTGTAATTTCCCATTGGCCTTTACCAATCATGGCCTCCTAATAACCCCCATCTATGACCTGGCTTCATCACTCTGCTCTCCTCCCCTCTGATAGCTGGTGTGAGGTGAGTGTACTGACACACTATGGCTGCCGTTGCATCATTCAGGTGGGGCTGCACATTGTTGGTGGTGGAGGGGATCCCCATGACCTGTAAACTGCTTTGAGTGGAGTGTCCAGAAAAGTGCTCTATTAGCGTAATTATTTTTATATATTATTATTACAGGAAGGGGCACAGAAGTGTTTTAAACTTTGGTTCCATGTGTTCCATGCATCATCTCGGACAATCTGATAAACAACCTTTTTTTAGCTGATTAAGGAAGAAAAGAGTAAAGTTTATTTTGTTGCTGATGCTTGTTAGTAGCTCTGTTCTATAGAAAAGGTTGGTGGGATTCAAAATCTGGAGGAATACAGTCTCTGATGGACAGTGATGACAGTGGCTGGGAAATTAAAGTGTAACAGACACAATATTTTGTTTAAAAAAACTGTGTGTATTTGATCAATGGTTAGTCATATTAGAAATTGCTATGTAATCAATAAATTAAAATAAGGCAACAAAACTAAGAGCTTACTTCTTCCTGCCGTTGTGCTCTCTCCAGAAACTTAACTGAGGAATATGTCATATCATTCTCCAGGTCTGTGCAGAGCTGCAGAATAATCATCATCATCATTTATTTACACAATCATTTTTACACTGATATAACCCAAAACACTTGAAACTTGCACATACAATAGGATTTAGAAAAAAGCATAAAACATAAAGATACAAATAATTGAAACTGTAGAAGTAAAATGTATTCAATAAGGAAATATTATAAAAATATCTTCAATCTAAAAGAAAAGAGAGGGGAAGAAGCCCTTTAAAGATAAGAGAATCCCATCAAGAAGTAAACATATAAAATGAGAACTTACTGTCATGTCATTTTGTCCCCCATCAGCATCCCTTTTCTTCTGATTCCTTTTAGCTTAAATATATTAAAAAGTCATTTTATGTTGAGTAGCATCAGCAGTAATTCCAGTTATCTGTAGATGTCTCTAAAATAACTGGATGCAGAATTTGCAAATCTTTACAAGTATTTAACCTGTTAATAAAAGTATCTGTGTTATGCTGTGTCACCCAGGATGATGCACGTGGGAAAGGAGGCGTTACAGACCCAGGGTAGTGGCCAGTGCACTCCAGCATGGACTCTGATTCACAGGGATGGATACAGGAGGAGAATCAGAGACGGGGCAGGGCTGGTCAGTCTGCACTAGAGCCGGGCAGGACAGGGCTCACATCATCAGGGTAATCTGCCAGGGGGCATGCCAGCAACAGGGCTGAATGGGGTGTCCAAGAGGAAGGTAGAGAAGCCGACAGGCTGAGTCCAAAGGGTGAGGAGCAGGCTGGCAGGGAACATACCTGGACTGCAGGCTGGACACAGAGCTGAAGACAGGGTGCAGGTGGGCGAGTAGGATGGAGATAAGGCTGGACACAGGGCTGGACACAGGGTTGGAGTGGAAGCTGGACACAGGGCTGGAGTGGATCCTGGAAAAAGGGCTGGTGTACAGGCTAGACATATAGCTGGACACAGGTCAGGAGTGGAGGTGGCTGAGAAAACTGGACACAGGGATAGACACAGAGCAGGAGTGGAGCCTGGACAGAGTGCTGGACACAGGGATGGGTACAGGCTGGACTGGAGGTGGGTGAGAACAGGGAGGACCACCAGGGCTGGTAGCTCCATTGAACTCCAGAGCATGGGACTGAGCTGCCAGACCCCAGGCTGTTATGAGCACCACAGTAGGACTGTGAGTCTAACACAGCAGCAGATCTCACTGCCAGCTCACACACCAGGGGGATCAGAAGTGCCACACCCTCTGTGGGATGAATCCAGTGTGACGTGAGCACCAGGGGAACAGGAGTGTGAGCGCTGACAGCGTGCAGCAGCCACATCAAACCCACAGTCTGCAGGACTCAGTAGGCTGGTCCAGTGGAGGAGACTAGAGCAAATGATGGATTCCCTGATAGGAGTCCAGGGGGTCGGGACAGCCAAATCAGGGAAATAGGCAACTAGGAAAATCCAGACAGGCAGGGATACAGATCAGCCAGGACATAGGAGTAATTCAGGCTGGTACCTGAACCCCACTGGGAAACACTGGCTGGTGGTCTCTAACTGATGCAATGTGTGTGTTTTGAGTTTCTGTGTTTATTTTTACATTTGATTCCTTGTTCAGTACTCTGTTAACTCAAATACATACAGATGTTACTTCTCAATATGCTCAAATAAAAAGTCACAGGAGTTCATAGTAATGTTTGCACATTATTTTGAGAACTTGGTAACAGGCAGGGCTGATGTTAGCAAAGGTGGCTGACAGGCATCCATGTTGCTCTTCCTGATCTTTGTCAGTGATTTAGGTACTGACACCATAGAAACAGTGACAAAAACATAATAGAGAGACTTAGACATACCCAAGGATTTGGCAGTCCTGTGTTCAATCAAAACAGAAAAAAGGACAAATGTACAGTATACCAAAAATACCGGGACACTATCTAAGGCTGTGGGGGCTTTGAAAAAGCATTTATTGCCATGCCATAAAGAATAATATCCCGGCTTTCTTCCAGAATTGGACACATGAGTTGCTTACAGTATATCAAATAGCTACTGAAAATATGATCATATGAGCCACAGCAGGTGGGTTGAGTAATCTCTTTTACATCACTGTTTGAATCTACTGTAGCACAGCTACTCCACCAGTGTATATAGAGCAACTTGCACTACTCCCTGTAGACCAAAAAACCGTGACACTCTAGTGCAGGAGAGACTGACTGGGAAGAGACAACGCTAAAGCTTCACAGTAGCACAAAGACACAAGAGCAAAATCACATCAGTAACTTTTACAGACAGTGAAACTCTTAGATCTCAGATACCCAGTATTAGAAGTAATGAGGTACAGTGTGCAATTAACATGAACAGTGAGCTTGAAGAAGTTACTTATTAGAGACTTTGGTGTTTATGTTGACACATCATTAACATTGTTTAGAAATGTGTGGAAGCAGTTAAAAGGAATATGTAGTTAAACTTAAATCAAGGATTGTATAGTGCATTGGGCAGCACTGCAATGCACTGAGCATGTTGCAATTTCATAAACTGCAATGACACAAAGAAAGCTGAATTCATAGTGAGCAAACGGTAGTTTCTGCAGTTGTTAATGTAAGAGCAAACAAAAGCAGAAGCAATGAGATTCAGCAGTGTAGTGTACTGGCCAGGGCTGTGGAAAGTTCTGAGTTCAAATCAAGTGTATCAGGTAGTTGTGCTGCTGTACCCTGGAGCAGCAGAGATTCATTCAGATGGATTCAATAACAGTACTGGATAAATACTTGCAAACATAAGTAAACTTGAATGAAAGCATCAACTTAATAAAAAAAAATATTACCAGATGTGGAAAAATACACGCATTCCACTCAACAGATGATATAATATATTTAATTAATATGTACAGTACTCAAATATAATGAATTGATATCTACCCAAATATAACTGAATAAATATTTGCAAATGTAAGTCAATTTGCAATAAAAAGCATCCCTGATGTGTAAACATATGTGCATTCCACTCAACAGATGGTACAGTGTATTTAAATAATATATACCCAAACATAACTATTAATATCAGTAGAAACTTACTGCATTTGTTCCAGGTCATCCCGGTGACTATGACTCCAATTACAAGCAGGATAAGAAGTCCAAGCGTGATCAGTAATGGATTCAGTATGTGTCTGTTGGAATCGCATTAAATATTCAGTACCAAGGAAATAATCTCAGAAGTCGTTGTTCAGTCTTAAAGAAATGAAAATGTTATGGTGTGGAACTTCATCAGCATGCAAAAGAACAAGTAAAGGTCAATATCAAACTGAAAGTAGGTAGAGCTTGTGAAAATGGGCACAAAAAGTCAGATACGAGGCCAGAATCAAGTGCACAAATTCCTAAGCGTGAAAATCTGAAATCTTTAAATGAATGGAGAAGACTAGAAGGAACAAGATGATCATTAAGAGCAAGAGGAAGATGTTTATAATATTGACTTCTGATATCATTCTGAAATAAGAGTTGTTGAAGCACTTGAAACCCTGTGAAAAGCTGCATACAAAAGTATAATATTAATATTACAGTACGTCATTAATATCTAATATTTAATATTATTAATATACTTGTGTTATATTATCAGTATATTATCAGTAATATCTTGAAATCCTGGCCAGGAAAGGGAAACTATCATCTTAGAGAGATCCATCCTTGATCCTTCATCCATTCACAGGGATTCTACTCGTCTTTATGGATGGAAAATATGAACAGTTGGAACCTGTCAGTTTTGTTCAGTAACAGATTTGATGTTTTCAGACATGATCCAGATTCGGTTTCTTTGGACACACATGCCTGAAAATCACCTCTACGTATTCCTTTGTTAAGATGTTGTCAGGGTTGGCATCTCTCCCTTAGAGGGCGCTCTAACATTTCCTAAGGTCTATTAGTCTGATGGCTGTATTAGCTCCTAGTGTGTATTGTTAGGACTTCTGTATGTAAGCTTAGGGGATCCCGTGCTCAGGGCACAGCATTGGAACATGGATGTCCGAAGGCCTGCTTACTACAAGTTGTACGCTGGGCAAACGTTCCGAGGTCAAATTCTTCCAGCACGGGGGTACCTTTAAAGCGGAGACGACGGCACCAAAATTTTTTGGCGCGCCTTCTCTTTAAAGCCCCGGCCAAATATGAAGACAGTACGTACAGTTATAATTCAAACGGAATTAAAAACTACACATCCCAGTAACCATGGTGGTGCTTGTGATCATTGCGTTTAACTAACGAAACAGGGCGAAAAATCAGTCACATGACTTTGGGGCAGAGTTTCGAAAGCTTAACCCATCAGCAACAAAGCGAAATTTACACGATAGGCTACCTCAAACTGTCAGTTGCACGACTGTGTATGTCGCTTAAGCCACTCCTATTTGGCATTTTAGTTATGGAGGCGAGAAGACGCCCCCCCCCCTCTCTGGGTGCCTGATTTGCCGCCATCTTTAACCGCTTCGTGTCCAAATCGCAGTAGCTACGCGTACGAAATAAAGTTCATCCCAGCTATAAAACATATATATTTTTGTGGTAAGAGGGAGCAAAACATCAGTATTCACTGCTATTAATTAGTGTACGATTTATAGTTGAAATCTGAGCCTAAATATAAAGTTAAAATCTCGACAAAGCAATGTAGGAAATACAGAGAAAATAAATCCTTTCTGAGATCTAAAATCAGTTTCGATCAAGGTCTCTAAAACGAACAAGAAAAAGAGGATTTTCGGAGGGCAATTACGCTGTATTTATATAGAATAAGTGATTTATGAGCAATCGAATTTCTTGTTCGTTTAAAACAGTGAAATGTCAGCTGCAAAAGATCGCACCAGAGCACTCTCTCTGCCTGTCAAAGACGTTCAGGAAAGGCTGAATGAAGTCATGGTGATCAATAATAACAGTTGTAGGACAAGAAACAAAAGATAGTGAAAACTTAAGATTTTTAAGGCTAAAACTCAAATTCATTCTACAAATTAAGGCAAATGAAAATTCAGGACGTTAAAGTGCTAGAGGTGTAAAAAAATACAAAAATGCACATGAGCAAAAAGTTTTAGAAATGGAGCAAACTGAATAAAAGCCATGCCTATAGTGCAGAAGAGGGATGCAGGAACACTTGCTTAGATATACAAAAAAATCACAAAAAGGTGTATGTTACAAAAGAACATGTAAACATGTACATCAATTTCCCTTCGCGATCAATAGTCTTATCTATAAACATGAAACAGAGTGAGGAATCAGAAATTAACATGCATAAAAAACAGCAATTCTGTCAGTGAGCCCTAAATGAATTAATAGCAACTATGGTTTCATGGAGGGCTTCTCAGATAGTTGGGCATTTAGGTAAACTGCCAGGTGAAAGGACTTGTAAACATATTTTGTTAAAGCAAGTCAGTTTTTTCCGCAACACATAAAAGACATTTTTCCAAGAAAGTTTAGCCTTTGTCACTAATGAAACCACTAAATAAAGACATAAATATAGAAATCTTAAGATTTGTTTTATTTAATGTTGGTAGCAGGATGAACTGTCAGGTTGAGCTAAGTGTATATTTTATCGCAGAGTTGCTGCAAGATGTTAACAGTGAAAAGGGTATTTAGAAATGAGTTATTTCAAGATGAAAATTTTCAGAATAATTGCAAATCTAGCAGGATGGAGAAAGCACAGAAAACTGGCAGTTAGATTGATCAGATTAGTATGAAAAGTCATTTAGCAAAGGGAATGAGAAGAGTGACAAACTAGTATACTTTAGATCTTTTTTTTCTGAACCAGGGAAAATCTGATCATGTTTCCCTATAACAATAATAAAAAACTTTATTTTATATATTACCATTAAAGGTGGCATCTCAAAGCAATACAGTAGATGTAAAAACAGATAAAAGGACCACAGATTACAAAGTAAATACATATAAGAAAGACAAGCAGTTAGAGGTACTACCAAAATTAGAAAATGAAGCAGATACAGACACTAAGTCTTCTGAAAAGAAAGGTTCTGAGGTTAGATTTAAATGCACTCAGGGTACGTGACTGATATCACTGGGAATACAAATTGAGAGCTCTGGGGTGCAGCTAGAGAAGACCCTGTCACCCACAGAATGTAGATGTTCTTGAGGACAGCTAGAAGACCAGAGTCAGACGGACAAAGGTGGGGGAGTAGACAGATAATAAGCCATATACTGTAGGTACAGAATGAGGATGAGGAATTTGAAGTTGACTCGAAACCTGATAGGTAACCAGTGCAAGGACTTGAAAACAGGTGTAATGCATCCCTGATAGGATTCTCGCTGTCATATTCTGAACATATTGAAGATTGCTCAGTGTGGATTTAATTTCCCCAGTGAACAGGATGTGCATTTATTAATTCTAGGAAAAAAAAGCCTTTCTTAATTTCTCTAGTTCTTAGTTTCTCTAGTTCCCTTTAAAATAAACTATTATCCCACAATGCAGAGTATTAAATGGCCAGTATTTACACATGATATTTGTGATTTAAAGAAATTAACACAAGCAGCTTTTGGGGATTTGAGTGTTGGCTGAGTTATTGCAGGATAAAAGACTAGAGATGTTGGTAAGAAGAAGATAATTTTGGGAAAGCTAAGGAATACACTGATAACAAGAACACTTCCTAATGGGGTTAGGCATACTTTTGATGAAGATGATGAAGTTAACAGACTGTATGTTTACATAGATACTGAAATGAGGATTGTATTTTAGATTTTGTGCAGTTACTAGTATTGAACTGTGTGTTGGATGCACATGAATTGAAGGAATGGGCAAACATAGCTGATGCGGATCCACAGAGCCAGCATATTAAGATGTTTATAATTAGAGGTAATTTGTTTAAATAACTAGGTATGGATACTGATGTGCAAGAGAGGTGATAAGGCCAGCACTATAAAATATTTTATTCTCAGTGAGATGCTGCCATTTCATAGTGGGTTTCTAACACTGTGTATAGTTCCATCTATTTCTAATCTCTTTATCCAGTACAGAGGATTTGGAGCCTATCCCAGTAAGCAACGGACACAAGGCAGAATACACCCTGGACATAGCGCCAGTCCATCACAGGACAGACAGACACAAACACACACACACCAGGGCCAGTTTTCCAATAAACCAATTAACTTACCAGTATGTTTTGGAGTGCAAGAGGGAGTCATATCACACATATGGAGAAAAACCATGTAACCCAGAGAGAACATGCAAACCCCACACACACAGGATGGCAGGAATTGAATCTAGGACCCCAGTGCTCCAAGATAGCAATGCTAACCACTTTGCCACCATTATAAATGGATGGATATCTTAGTTATCTTTCTAGTTCACAGGTTTGCATGCATAATTTAATTTTGAAAGGCGCTGAGACATCAGGTACTACTGTTGTATTTATGAAAAAGAAACAAAACAAAAAGCATACTAACAACTGTGCCATCCTACTCTTTAGTTAATACAATTTATTATTTATAAACAGTTAACATTGTAGCAAAATATTTAACCCTATTTCTTCTTTAGTTTTGTTTAGTTTTAACTTATTATATGATAGTCAGATTTAATGTATATTTGAACAATGAAAATATATTTTTACAAGATGCGGGGGAAAGTGCAACAACTTATTACAGTGCTAAATTTAATATTGATTGCTAATAGTTTATGCTAACACCTAACTTTCTTAATTAGGTGTAATTAAAACAGTGAACTAAGTGTAACATACCATTCAGAAATACAATCGAGAATAGTTTTGTGGTGTTTGTATGGATGATCACGAGGAAGAAAAATCACCCGTTTTTCGCACATAAAAAGTGGTTTTTAACTCTCGAAACCCATTTTTATAGGTTTTAAAGTCGTGCAATGTCTAAGTTAAGCAGGAACACATCATTATATCTCATTTTTTATATCTTTTTTAAAAAAATTAAAAATCGTTTGCCCAGCCTACACAAGGCTACGGAGATGCATGAGGGTATAGGCCTTACCAGAGACATCCTGACCTCTGAGCCGAGGGCCTGGAGAACCTGCATTGTTCATGTTTCCTGTGTGTTTGGATGGATAGATTTCCTGGCCTGGAGCTATGGACTCGTTAGCAACAGATGGTGCTGGTACTGTATACAGTCCTCGGGTACTCAGTGAGTGAGGTATGTGTGAAATAACACTGTTTAGGAACAAGTAATAGGTTTATTCCATGCTGAAAAAAAGAAGAAAGAGAACACAACGTTTCGGCCGTGGAGCCTTCTTCAGATGTGGGAAAGCAAACCTATTACTTGTTCCTTTGCAGCCTACGCATGCTGATGCAGCTACCCACCTGAACTAACACTGTTTAGGCTGTACTGAGGGGTGTTTCAGGTGCTGGGCAGGTGGGCTGCATGGTAGCTCATTTATCAGTCTAAATAAGGTTGAAGACTGTGCTGCTCTGCAACAGGGTTGGCCAGCTGACCCTGGTGAGAGACCTATTAGGTACATGTGACCAGTATGTTGTGCTTTGAAGTACTGTATATTCTTGAAACTGTACATTTTGTACGATCCATCTTTACCCACAGATTTCAGGTTAGTAACAGGTTAAGATCATGTTATGATCGAAAGAGATTTCAGAGGATCTCAGAAAAGGAGTAGCGGATGCTCATCAGCCTGGAGAGAGTTACAAAACATCTCCAGATGGAGCTCCAGGCATCAACTGTCAGTCTAGAAATGGGAGACCATGGTGACTCTACACATGACTTGTCATCATTCCAGGTTCTCACAAAGGACAACTCAGAGGACAAAAAGAACCTCACAGTAATATTACTGTCTTAGAGTAATAAAATAATACAATCTAAAAGTCATTTTTGCTGCAGTTAATGTCATTGTTTATGCCTCAACCATCAGGAAAAGACTGAATTGGAATAATTTGCATGGGATAAGGAGGAACATATTAGTTTCTAAAAAGAACATTGCTAACGGACTCAAGCTTGCCGAAGGGCGCTTATGCAAAACCAACATCCCTCCCCTGTTCTCTCTCTCCCCTGGCGTTTGGAATCGTTTTAATTTTCAAATAAATTTTAGCAAAGTCATGTATTTTAAAAATCTTAAGATTTCTATATTTATGTTTTTTTTAGTGGTTTCATTAGTGACAAAGGCTAAACTTTCTTGGAAAAATGTCTTTTATGTAAACCATGTTTGCTATTAATTCACTTAGGGCTAAAATATGTTCATTGTCTTCCAAAGAAAGAAGGGTTCCTTTCGCCGTAGTCGGGTTGACATTAGGAGCTTGCCATGCCCGGACTGTTACACCAACGCATTAGCATGTTAAAGCGATTTCATTGAGGAGCCTAGCTTTCTTAACTAGTAAGTACTGTACTTACTGGGTTTTTGAGGGGGGGAGGTGTCTTTCGCTGGAAATCCCGCCCCCTTCTACTTTGAAAATACCTGTGAAACCGGTTAAATTCGTCACAGCCAGCACTTCCGCAGAGAGGGGGGTTGTACTTGCAGTGTATACAGTAGATGGGAAAGCCAGAGCCGACCTCTACACCACCCACGTGTTATGCTCTTCGTTAATGTCTAAGCTGGAACACATCATTATATCTCATTTTGTATTTCTTAAAAAAAATCGTTTGCCCAGCCCTACAGTTTTGTTGTTATTGTTTTTAACCTGTAAAGCGCTTTGAAGAGCCACCTTTAAAGGCGCCATATACAATAAAGTTCATTATTATTACTATTGTTAATTTGCTGGACAGAGAGGTGAACATTATTACACAGAAGACAAAGATAGCGATTCACGTTGCATTGTGCATTGTGCTGCTGTAATACAGTTTTAAATAATTAAAAGTCTAAGCAGTATCAGCTTTATTTATGGGTTTTAAATAAAGGCGATTTAAACGCGATTTAAATCAATATAAATGTATATATTGTGTATACAGTTTTCAACCATGTTGTTTTATAAAAAGGGGAGATATGTGAACAAGCAAAACCCAAAACAAACATGTATGCCATACGGCATACGCGTTACTGAAGCTAAAAGTTTAGCCTTTGTCACTAATGTAACCACTAAATAAAGACATATAGAAATCCCTACTTTACAGGCTGTATATGGCTGGTATTGGTAGTTTAAAGAAAAAATACACACCAGTATTCCACTTTCTCCCTAAACAGCATCAGTGTCTTACATGTGGTTATTTCGGAAACGTTTGTACGTGCTCCTTCTGACCATATTACTGTTTACTGTTACTGACCATATTAAGTTTAAGTGCCTGTGGGCACTTTTCCTGTCCGTGGGTGGCGGGGGTGGACCATCTTTCATGAGAAGGTTAGTCTGTTCTACTCTGAGAATGTAGAGGGTGTGGAAAGTGCCCGCGGTCATTTAATTAGTATTAAAATTCGCACATATCTCTTGCAAAGATACGGACATAGGAATATTCATGCGTGGTAAAAAAAAATGGCATAAAAACGACAAAGTGAAGACTGTGAAAACATTCACAATGTACTTTATACACAAAGCAAGTGTTCTCACAACTCTAGGAGGTTTCGTGAAAATGCTACAGGCGTGCCAAAATCATTTTTTAAAATTCAAGGTGACTTTACCGCGGTTTTCTTTTTCAGATTGTGAATCAAAAAAGGCATTTAATTAAACACGCGATTGCGATTTTAATCCATTACTGTATTGATTAAAACATACATTCTGAACAGATAAAGTACAGTCACATTCTCCTGTCGTCCAGTGGTGTAAAACGAATTAGCAGGTGATTGAGTGGAATGATCTCATTTGTTCTAAATTGTAAAAAGAGGTGATAATTCTTAATAATTCCGTGTCGCATTAACTAACCTCTTCAGTTTATTCCACCAGACAGTACATGAATATAATTATATCGTTATTAATTTGTTTAGATACGCAATTCCATATTATATTCCCTGTTAATCAAATTCTAAAAGTATGCATTTGTTAGATAACAAGCGAATTCACAGAAAAGGTTAAAAGACTATCACTTTTCACAAAGTATATAATCCTAATATAAGTCTAAATCCTAATATAAGTCTAAACAGTATCAGCTTTATTTATGGGTTGCAATTTAAAAAAAGTCAAAAACCGCACTCAAAATGCAATTTACAGCTTTCTGGCAAGAGGAGACACCCAAATTAAATAATGTAACATGCCACTGTTTGTGCATGAAGAAGGTTATACTGCTATTTCCTTAGATACGAGATTAAAAAAAAATAAAAAAAATTGTTGAATCCCCGGCAGAACACATTCCATAAGAATCAGTGCTTTTATATATCGCCTTTAAAGGTGGCTTCTCAAAACGCTTTACAGGATAAAAACAACAATAACAGCAACAACAACAATATTGTATTTCATTGCACTTTGAAAACCAATTAATAACTTAACTATATGTGCAAACGTTTTATGATATGTGGCTGTTGTGAATGTCTGTGGAGTGTATCTTATTTGCCTGACTGTCCTGGCTTTCTCGCTCGCCCTCCCCCCCTCTTGACAGATGGGTACAATCAGTGTTGGGTATTTACTATGCTTTGAGATGCCACTTTTAAAGGTGATATATAAAATCATGGCTTTAACTTGCTTTAACTATGCAAGTCTGAGTTCTTGTGTCTGTCCTATCCGAACCCAAAAGTATCACAATATGTATCTTTATAGCAGGTGGTGTACAGCTTTTTAGTATAGATTACACTTTTCTAAAATGTATTTAAAAATACATTTAAAAATAAAAACGATTACAATCTAATCTTTCCATGTTTGATCCCAAGATCCCAAGAAAAATACATCTAAACGAGGAGAAAGCTATGCTGAAAGTTTATTAAGATACTTTGAAGACAAAGATATCAATTTATGTTGCATTTGTCTGATTGTGAATCAAAAAACACATATATTTAAACAAGCTTTTGCAATTTAAATCAATATAAATGTTTATATTGTAACGCCTAGGTGACTATTCATTGTAATTAAAATGACTTAAATTCGATCATGTTGTGATATTTAGAAATATAAATTTGTTTAGTGCGAGTGAAGTTTTATATTGCATAAGAATCTCTGACTCAGGGAAACGTTTCATTTTTTCAAAGAAATGTTTGTTAAAAAAAATTCATGGCTCCAGCTGGATTCAATCACAGACCATGTGACCTGGGAGACAGGAACCTAACCCACAGTGCCACCGGCAAGCTCACATGAAGAGTGCTGAAAAAGCACTACAGAAACATTATCAACAGACAATGTACAGCATGTACTATTCTTGTGTTGCGGTACATAAATATAATTATATCATTATTAATTTCTTTAGATACGCGATTCCATATTATATTTCCTTTTAATCAAATTCTAAAAGTATGCTTTTTGACTCCGGTATCATGTTAGTTAAAGATTTCGATGCTTAAAATGTTTAGGGAGAAATGGAATACTGGTGTGTATGTTTTCTTTAAAGTACTGAGACCAGCCATATACTGTTTGTTTAAGTTCCAAAATTAATATCGTTTATGGCCTTCACACGCGTTACAGTATGCTCCTATTCTTTTTATGCTCAGGTACTAAGATTTCCCTTCAGTGGTAAAATTCCATATAAATATTCAGTACTTAAACGGGCACAGTTAAGATATTAAATATACAAATACATACAGTATACAGTACAGTTTGCATACGGTAATATGTTTATGTTCCTAAATCAATCTCTTTTATGAGCATGTGAATGGCATGGTGAATCGATTCTCAAAAATTTCTGTACTTTGCATGATTGAAAACAAATGCGTGATTGCGAAATGCTGTGGTGTTACTTTTACAAAGACGGTCAATGAAAAAAAGAATGTGGACCAGGGCAATACTTTGAGTTTACAGCTTGTCCAAAGTCATTCATTATTAATACTATTAGTAATATCTTCGTTAAAGACTTTGATGGCGACAGCTGAAACATGAGAGGTTGAGCTTTATTAGCTCCACCTTGCGGAAATTCCGGATACTATTATTTTAATTGCGGTATTATAGGAGAATTTACGGTAACTCGCGGTAGACCGCGTAAAGCGCACCGCGAAATAATGCGGTATCGCCCGCGCATTTTGAATGGCTGCATCTGTATATACAGTAATATAAATGTCTACTTGAATAGCATAAAAGTCTAAAGAAGAACGTTACAGAAGATTAATTAAAAGAATGATGAGCTACAGTAAAAGCATCTTGAGGTGCTCAATCTGCCAAATGAAAAATATGTTTTTTTCTTTCTATTTTTAAAATAATGGAACAGCATCACTAAGCCTCACTTCACAAAAATAAAAATCTTCATTGTTCACCTTCAAAACCTTATTGTCATCTGTCCCACCTATAACTTTCGTAAATACTACTATTTTATTTTCTGGGGAACGAGTGTTAAATATGGTACTCTTACATTCTTTCCACAGTCAGAATTAAGGCATTATGCAATGTTAGGGAGACTTGAAAAACAGTTTAAACCAATAGCAGGGTGTCTGTGTGCTCTTATTAAACCTATGACCTGAGTCCCTGGTATCTGCATTTGGGCAATACACTTAACATAGTAATAACTCCAGAAAGTAGCTGTCAGTATGTGTATATTAGCTAAATACTTTTCTTGGTAGAGGATACTAATAAAGAGTATATCTCCATTAATATTATTTCCTTTTTACCTCATTTTAAATATTTATCTATAATAACAACATACTAATTCTCACTTGTTATTTAACAAATCTCACTTTCAAAGTTTCAAAATTATGAAGATAATAGTATACTGTATGATATGTAAAAGAAGTATCAGATAAAAACAGGAAACTTTTTTTTTTTTCACCTGTTGGATTTCCAGTGGTTAATATGTGATTTGTTGGCATCCCTGTAATCATCTTCTGAGCTGCTGGATTCCTGCTGATCACGATCATCAGCCTCGGATGGTAGAGCTGAAGACTGGAGTGGGACTGTAGATGTAAATAACACCGGTGCTGGTGCTGGTGATGTTACTGTTGCTGTGAGAGAACATAAGCAATGCACAGGGTTTAATAATTGTAATATACTGAGTCTGATTCTTTTATCTTTTCTTTCAAATTGTTAAAAGAAATTAAGAAATGTATTTGTGAACAATTTAAGAAAAACATCCAAATTAGAGAACCTCTTGACATTGTGTTAGCATTTTACTGTACAACATTTACTGTGCACACATGTAACAGTATATGTGTTCTATCATCACAAATTATGATTCAAACTGATTCAGTCACATCATGAATATAATGCTGTCAGATATAATACCAAGAACTGGACATTAGCGTAGTCCACATCAGGGAAAACTGATAAACAAGGCATTGGGAAAGTGATACATTCATTTTGATAACTAAGGGAAAAAATAATTGAATTGCATTCATTCTTATTGTGACTTCCCGAAGGTCTCATATATATTGCATAAGAATGGTGTTTTCTCACACTATAGTTCTTACCCTCAGTTACATTCAGGTACACAGGCACCCATTCCTGTGCTGCAACACACCGGTACCAGCCTGTGTCCCTCCTCTGCAGTCCCCCCAGAGTCACAATGAAAACTCTGTGTGCTCTGTAGTCTCTGATCAGGACTGAGGAACCAGTCCGATCTGCTGTCTTACAGGAGCTCCTGCATTCACTCTTACACCACATTTTCACACTGTTTGTGTGCCTGTCGCTGTAGTGACACTGGACACTGACACTCTTTCCTTCCTCAGCAGTTACTGTGGGATTCGCCACTGTCAGTCCTGCAGTGTCTGCCAACAGAGAAACAAGAGGTGACTGAACTCTGTGGTCCAGATAATTTGATTAAGAGTCCAGATCTATTAACTCCCTTCAAACCCCAAGTGGTAGAACGCTAGTGAACATCCTTTGGGTGTCACACCTGGAGAAGGCACTACAGCCGAAATGTTCTGTTTCTTTTCTTCTCTTTTCAGCATGTAATAAACCTTTACTTGCAGCATACACATGCTGAAGCAGCTACCTACTTGAACACCTTGAACATTGACAAGCAAGCACTCAGGGGAAAGCTACATGAGTACCCTTCAACATATTGTTAAATTAACTTAACACAGAACAATTGAGGCTTGTTAATAACACATTAATTGCAAAACAGGACACTTTACTCTTCATTGCAGTGCACACATGGATTTCTGAAATAGACTGATCACCAATACTATGAAATTATGAAAATATTATTTTTGCATTTCTGAAATTTAGACTTTGGTTTCATTTTCATAAACTAAATGGTTCTAAAATCTGTAGTCTATTTGTTTCATTTGTGATGTGTTATGGATCCAATGAATTAGTGTAACAAAAGGGTTATTCACCTATTTTTAACCTGTACATATGCTTGCTGGCACTTAATTCACAATTAAAAGCATCTGCTGACTTAATGACTCTGCAGTACAATCCTGTCTTATAATCTGCATTTATATTTACAATACAAACAAATAGTTCACATAATGTTAACTCTTGCAATTTTATAAATCCAGCCAGATGGCCAGAATAAAAATAAACAAAAATGTACCAATACACTGGAGCAGTACTGGAAATTCAGTGTTTATCACCAATAAATCAATAGAATGTTAATCTTCTTTAGCAATTAATGTGTTATTGTCCAATATCATCTCTTATAACTGATATCTGTTCAGTTTAAGTGTTCACTACACACCTTTTCGATACACTTCCCCCGACTGCATCAGGACGCAGACTCCTAATCTGACTGAACCATTTACAAACCATAGACCCATCAATTCTAATGGCACAGTCAGAGATCCTGCCCCTGAACGCATTAATTTCATCCCAAAAATTATGTATGTCAAACTGAAGATAAAATTGATTCAGATCATCAGCAAAGTCAGCGTCTAAGTTACCACCTGTGTTAATACTGCTGCCTCTGTTCTTGTGCATTCCCACCATAGACCCAATACCCTCCCATGCAGAGTGTGAGCTATCCTTACACATTGCCTCCTCCACTTTATCCTTATACCAGCAGATTACCAGCAGTGGAGAGCAGATTAAAGCCTTCATGGGACGGTATCAGTACAGTAATAGTGAGAGTGTCCTTGTATGGGACTCCCACCTCCCTAAATTATGAAATTAGAAAATATTTGGTCTACGTATTAGCCACATGAGATACTGTATTATAAATTATTTTTATTTGGCATGTCTCTTGTTTGAGATGACTTACCATCAGTGACTGTAAGATAGAGATAGGCTCTGTCATCAGGTGTCTCCTTTCCACCTATCTCTACAGCACACCAGTACCAGCCTGAGTCGTGCGGCTCCAGGTTCCTCATAGTCACAGTGAAGACTTGCTTGTTGACATCATCACAGATTGATATTCTGTTGCCCTCTTTTACTTGAGATCCAGTTTGTATTAGAATCGTACAGAAAACCCACTCGGCTCCTTTACACCAGTATTTCCTGTTGGATGTGTATTTGTGATCGTACTCACAGGGGATGGTTACAGTTCCTCCTTTGAACACACTGAAATCTTTTACTGTACGCATGGTGCTAGTACCTGAAATGACAAAAGTCCAGTCCATCAACATTTCTAAAACATTTCAAAACATTTTCAAATCTAGAAACATCTTATGTGATGGCACAGTGCTGAGTATCATTGCCTTACAGTATGGGGGCCTTGGGTTCAGTTCCCAAGGGGGAATGACAGCAGAGTTTCTTTGTTCTCCCTGGGATCATGTGGGTTTCCTCAGGGTGCTCCAGTTTATTAATAATAATAATATTACATGATAATACTTTCAAAATTTGTGTTTTACAAAATCCTTTCTCATACATTATTACCCAAACTAGTAATATGAATTTTCTTGAAAGAGAGTGTCCTTATGTCATGTACCCATAAGACTTTACACACTAGACACAACGTACTGTGTTTAGACTGAAGCCATGTGAAACAACAAATGAATATCCACATCAAACTACCAACTAGTATCTCTACAATAGAAACCCTCTTGAGATAAAAAATATAGTGTTTATTCTACAGCTGGTGCCAGTGATTATTTGTCATTCCTCTCATAAAAAGATAAGTAAGAGCTCAGGATAATATATCTTTTAGGTGTTTTGTATTTATTAATTATGACTGTTAATCTGAGAGGCATTTAATTTGGCTTTGGACAAGGGAAGCAACCACACACAGCTGTTAAAGGCTTGTGAGCGCTGATGAACATATTTCAAGCATTTGGTTTATTTTAATTCTATATTTGTGGTGAATGACAGGTCTTAAGTGTGGTGTGAACACGCAGTTAGCCAGATTGTTTAAACCCGAGTTGCTTTAACCGATAATCTAAACTTGAGTTTGCCTTCAAAAAACAGTTAACCTGAACTCAGTTATTGTGTTAAGTCTATCCAAATAACTAGAGAAAATCATTCATTAAACCTGCTTCATGAAATAGAAATAGAAAGAGAGACATCTCGGACAATAAACTCAACTGTCACTCTTCTGCCCAAATGTAATCAGCAGGGAAATTCAGTTCTTCAGGAGAACCATGAGCAACGAAGCTCTTGGAGCAAGATGGCCTTTGGTCTGCCCTTTAATTGTAAGGTACAAAACATGATTTCTAACACTCTGGCATGCTGTACAGAAGCGACCTAACTCACTGTTCTCTTATGCTCTGATTTCTTCTCTGATGTGCTTACAATTAAGTCTTGTTGTTGTGTCCACATTCCTGCTGGAATTATGTTTTCCATTCCCCATGTGTCACGCCCTCTGCAGCCAGAAGGCACTCCTGCTCTGTCCTGTCCCTGGTTTACTGGGCCTTCCGGTGTCTCTCTCTCTGGGGCTATATATTTCCGGATCTCTTATTCTGCTTGGCTCAGCATTGTTGTTCGGATGTCCTGAGACTCGCTTAGCACCAGGTTGCCCCATGTCCGCTGCCTGAGGGCATAGGTTTCTATACTACTCCTGAACTGCTGAGCCCGGGCCATTTCCCTGTTCCGGCACTACGCATATGGGTCTTTTTCCGCTCTCCTGCCTCTCCACGGTTTGTCCTCTTTTTCAGACATCCTCGACACCATGCTTCTCTCCTTCAGTACTCCTATAAGCCATTGCCACACTGTTGCTGTGGTGCCCTTAGTTCTTCTCTCTTTTCCTAAACCCACCTGCTGGTCAGTGATTGCAGTTGCTGTGTGTGGAAGATTGTGCTATTGGTACACCAAAAACGACAGAAGTCACAATGGTGAGAACTTCCAGAAGCTGTAGCTGACTACACCACCTGGCAACTTTAAAGGTGCTTGCATCCTTCTACCTGTTAAATCCCCCAGATTCACTTGTGTTCCCACAGACCAGCTCAATACAGTATGTGCAAAGCTTAAGAAAATATAGCCTCCAAGCCATTACTGCAGTCCAATTTTTGTCACTTTTGTCACTTTGTGATACAAAAACACTGATGCGATTGCTGTCCTGATTGCATACTGTAAATCATAGATAGTTTCTACAGGTATATAATAATTCAGTGATTTGGCTGTCAACATTACCCATTTAATGATCCAAGGACGAGAAGTAGCTCTAAAAACTTACCAAATCTAGGTTTTAATTTAAAGAAAACAATGTACAACAAATAGGATGTCTAGATAAATTTAGAAAAAACTCTATATACAAAATATCAAACATTTAACAGAAACAGAAAAGATAAATCACAAAGCATGATGTGATAAATAGCAGGAAAGTTCTGACACTATTACATTTATGTCACAAACTTCATGAACACTGAGGGTGACCGTTATGATTATGGTCTACATGCAGGTGCCACGAGTGAATCTTCACCTGCTGCGCTAGACGTACTGAACACTTGCAAGAAACACCAACAAAAACTTTGATGTTATAATTCTTTTTAGTGAAAAATGTGTTCACCATCACCAACACTTTCAATACCCTCTCATCCTCATCATTACAAATAAATTAAATATGAGTATTATATGAAAATCATAAATTATTTAAAACGAACGTTCCTCTAGCCTACCATTAAATACAATTATTTAACGTCTGCCTTTTTAAAGAAATAAACTGAAACGTGTATTCAGTATACAGCACATTCCTAAACTGACAGGCTACCCCGGAATAAATTCTAGTGTTTTGACTAGACAAAACCTCCCTTAACGCAGATTTTCAGTAATTCTTAACTCCAGATCTAGCCACAACTTATTTTTTAGAAAGTTCAATTTAGTTCAACAAGAACTGACTTTTAATTAAACCGGACAAACAAAAGCTCTTAAAAATTAACAGTACTTAAGTTCAACTGTATTTATAGTAATAATTAACTTTATTAACAGGTGTTTTGGCAGTTTGTCTGACAGATACAGTAAGTGACAGGTATGGGATTCTGCCAGCACTCAAGTACAGGGACTTTTCGGGACTTTTATTCCAGGCTTGCAAGAACTCAAGAATACTAACAATAATGACCATTTAAATTAAAATAAAAACAGCCAATTTAAAACCTTTGTACAGGGAATCAAAACAATATCACAAGTTTGCTTTGACGCATTTATTATCGGCTATGAATAATTAGTCGGTTCCTCACTTCAGATGATTTTGTATAAAGTAGCTCTCGCGAAGATCCTCCGTATTATGCCAAGCAAAGAAAACAGGAATTAAAACTGGTAGAGAAGAACAGTAATATTCAGCATGTTTCCTAATGCTTAGGATGTTATACTGGATCGTTTATCTATTTTAAAACAATAAAACAGCCTTAGTAAAATACCTCACTCTAGATCTCTAAAATCTAAAATCATAATTGTACTGTAAAAAGTAAACGTACTGTAAATTCCACTCTGAAAGCCCAAAAGAAAAAAATCAGAACACGACGTTTAGACTAATGAGACATCTTCAGGTCAGAAGCCTTATTCTTATAACTAATAATGCAAGTATTTGTTAATAAATACAAAAAACGCCGAATGGTCGAATGGTTCTCTATTTTCTTCCTTATTATTTTCAGCGAAGAAACTACGCCTGATCCTTTGCAGCCCGCACAGTAATACTCCTACAAGTAGCGTACATTCCTGATATAAAAAGAATATCTTTCCGTTCAAAAAGGACAAATAAACATGTCAGTTTTGTTAGACTTTAATTATTCTTTTCGAAGATTTACTGTCACTTGCAGGTTCTATCTGTTTAGCCCACTTATGCACTGGGAAAGAACAGTACTATACTATCTATACTTGACTTACCGTATACTTACAGTTAAAATTCACGATTAACAATTGCAATTCAATTTGTCATGTTACAGTTTGGGGTCTGTAGCATTAGGTTTCAAAGAATTATGGAAAATTTTTATATCTCAAATGACGAAAAACAGTGACGAAAATTGTGAAGTATAATATTTTTTTATTCGAATAAAAAAGGGGATGGTGGCATGATGAAAACTATTGTTTTTTATTTTAAAACAAAAAAAAACATCTTAATTAAAGCCGTTGATTTTAAACCTCGCTAGCGCTGATAAACTACTGCGCGAAATGTTCTACGACAATCTAACCCAAATAAAATAAAGCACAGTATAAATTAATCACTGTATCAGGGATAAAGAGGGAAACACGACAAAATCTGAAATAAATAAGTTAAATTTTACGGTGGATGTTGGAAAAGTGCTTTGTGACTCAGTGACTTGTCAGTTAGAATACAGGAATTAAAATTGTTTATAAGTAGACAGTGTAAGACTTTAGTAGTAACTACTGTAGTAGTTGCCTAGCACGTCTCCCTCGGTCGAAAATTGGACCGAAGAAAACGCTTTAACTCAGATCCTGAAAAACCAATTAGATAGTAGAAAACGACATTATTGTTTAACAAAGTCTAAGTGCACTGTTTCTGAATTTAAAACAATTTAAATTATTGGTTCATTAATCACCAACAAAATTCGGAGCTTTTGACCTTCGGAATTAATTATAATGCACATAAAGCTTTGTAATAAGTCGACAGGGCAAGGTTAAAGGGGGATGTAGATTTTTACAAGGTTTTTAAAATAATACTCATTAATAATAAAACCAATAATTTCTTTAATTAATGATAATTCAACTTTTTTTCCCTTGGGATATTCTTTTTAATGTATTTGTATAAAGACAAATGCATCAGAAAATTGGGATTTTTTAAATTGCAAAAAAAAATCTAGATACATTTTTAAATTGTACGCCCACAATTTATGACGAATATAATTTATCCTAATTAAGATAATACTGAATGCACTTTTTACGTTTCATTACGAAGAAATCTGCTCATTCAATTGTACCAAGATGTAGTATACGCTGTCTAGTATTCTGAAGAAATATCTTCGAATGAAAACTTTGTCATTGACATAGAAATATATTAATTGGCATTCAAAGTTACGAATTTTTGTGAATGGATTTATTCTTTTGCAACACGAGCTACACAGAGAAGTACTGTAGGTGCTCTTACCGGGGAGACAGAGAGACAGGAGGAGAGCGGCAGCTCGCATGTCTTCACCCGCAGGACAGCTGTGAGGGAGGTGCAGAGCTCTCGCAGACTGTGCAGGCACGGACACCACACTGACCTTTTCTACTTCCCTCTGCAGCTTTGTGCTTAGATTGTGTTTTTCATCTTCGTTATCGAGTGGGGGTAATCGTCTTGAGATTGCGCTGTGGTTTTCGCAGAGTGAAATACATGTACAAAAACATAAACAAAAAATATTACCGTTTGTTTTTGTAAATTTAGTGTCGAGCTGCCATCTGGCCACGTTATTTTTGAACCAAACACACAGTTCAAAAACATCTAACACAGTTACAAAGTTTCAAAGTAAAATATTTTACTCAAATTGAAGAAATTATTACAAACACATTATTATGGTGATGAAGACTTTGTTACTGAAAATTAACGACAGAAGTTAAAAAACAATAAATCACAATTATGGATCAAAGCTGTGTATTCATTAATTTAAATCTATAGTAATTATTATAGACAGTAGAAATAGAATTAGTAGTAAGTGAACCAGTTATAATTGTCCTGTAATTTGACAATTATTTTGGCAACAACTAAATGAAAGAATTTCCATCCAGGAACACAGACTTTATTTAAAGAACTGAGTTATTAACTTTAATACAACACATGTTTCAAAGTACTGTATGGGCTTGGTCACCTTTCTCCTTTCATATTTGTGTTTAATATTTCTCATAATTCAGATTACCTGTGTTAACTTCGTTATTAAGGTATTTATTCATTGGTATTGATAATTTACAATACAAATAAAAGAATGACACAATCTTGCAGGGTTACCTTTATCAACGAGTCTGAAGAAGGCTCCACAGCCAAAACGTTGTGTTTTCTTTCATCTCTTTTCAGCATGGAATAAACCTATTACTTGTTCCTTTGTAGCCTACAGTTAGTCCAGTTTGCATTTCATGTGTTTTTTTATAAATTACTTTGTTGTTTTCCTCCATCCTGCACTGTCAAGCTACTGTATGTGATTAATTCTTCCCAAAATCAAACTATAGAATTAGATCAGAAGATTAATTCTGTGATGGTGAAAAAATGGTCTCTCAAAGAGTTTGTATCTCTCTTGATGACAGCTTCCTGCATGCTATCAATGAAAGCAGACATCACATTTTGACATCTGAAATTTGAACCTTTTGACTGGATCTGATGTTGTACTGTATGCTGATTCAATTTAGCTTATTGAAGTAAGCTGTTTGAGCTACTTGGACTGAAGTGCATTTATTGCAACACTTCAAGGTTAAAGTGTTTTTTTGCACTATGTGGCTTCATTGAAGTAGAACAGACTGTGGTATGGAATCAAGGGATAGCAATATCAAAGAGACTGAAACCAGTTTAAAGTAAAAATTGATCATTGAACTGCACTGAAATAAGAGGCTGCGTATTGCCCAGGGCTCTTTTTGCAGGGCTGACGGGCATTCCACAGAGATGGTTTTTGAGGTTTATAGAGTAAGTGTCTGTCAAAGTAAGTGAGCCTCAATGGAAACAATTGTGTGACCACATTAAAAAACATAATTGCAAGAAAGCAAGGCAATATTTGTTTGTGCTTCTATCTTCATAACTTCTTAATTTATATGTGGGTGTTTGAATAGTGCTCAGAGGTTTGGTTGAGAGAAAAAAAGGGTGAGATGTTTCCACTGGCCAACTTGTTTTTCTTTGAATGTTTGTGCGTACATATATTTATGGTAAATAGCTGAAAAGTGGTTGGGGATTTATTAAAGTAAGGTAGTTTCATTATAGATCAAAACTTACATGTAAACAGTTCTGATGCAATATAACCAAGTAATATCACATGACATCTTTACTTTTGTCAACAATTTGGTCACTAAGCAATAGCTAAAAGAGCTCAGATAGTATAAAAATAATGATTTTTATATTATTACAATATTGAGTTCAAATTGCAATGTACTGTATTTAGATTCTCCTAGCACAAAAACCCCTCTGGACACAGCAGAGAAAAACAAGAAGCATAAAGCAGCCTAGTGTTTTGTATATAGACAGCATGGTGGCACTCTGGTTCACATTGCTGCCTCATAGAGCTGGGGCCCTGGGTTAAATTCCAGACTTGGAGTGCTGTCTGTGTGGAGTTTGCATGATTTCAACACTGTTACAGAGTGGATGATGCAGGATTGTAGAAACAGAATTGAACCACCACAGGCAATGTTGCCACAGTCCCAGGGACACTTTTTCCCCATTCTAACTAGGATACTAGTGAACTGGTTGCAGGAACTTTGCAGTCATAATCATTTGGTGTCTGCACTCACTGTGGACTCATATTCTTTCTGACAAGACCCTCACAGTTACCTGGGATAGTGAGCCTGAAAGATCTCAGGGTGAGATCCTTGGGCTATCCTTGTATTAATATCTCACATTAATATCACATTAATATACTAATCACAATACAGTAGGTGACATCACAGGAAGCCAACACCCACTGTTTCTCCCTCTGGAGAACCAGAAAAGATGTAGACACTATCTTGTGGGAATTTCAATGAAAGAATTGTCAGAAATGTGTCTTTTAAAATCAGTCTTGGGAATGAATGGCTGATTTGAAACATCCCGGATGATTTTAATCATGTGCTCAAAGATGGTGCAGTCTCTGTTAATGCCTTTAGGATGAATATTAGTGGTACAGAGCACAGCATAACTATTCTATAAGAATAACTATAAAAAATAAATATACAATGGACATAAATATACAATGGAAACAAGACCATCAATAAAAGGCATAACGTGTGTCATGTAAAATTATTAAATGATTATTCACTCTTCCAATGATGTCCCATTTTGTTTAATAACCATATTATTAATAATGTATTATCCATCTATTATTAATTAATATTTCAGATATTTCAGCCCTGATTTTATTGTCAACAGAACTGTGCTGGAGTACACATTTTGCATATCACTTAACCAGTGAATTAATTACAGAATCTAAATTCTTAGTGTGATTTATTATTTTGTAATTTGAATATATTCTGTGACTAAAAATCAAGTGGAGTTACTGGTTATGTTTCCTGGCTTTATTACTGTACATTATTAATTCTATGTAGTGATCTGACATTGGAAAAACTCCCATAATAATAATTTAATTCATGTTTCACATACATCCTGTGGGTAAACTGTTTTCAAAAGAGGTTTACCACTAGGGGCTTGTGAACAGTTCTGTAAAACTGTATTTATATATTGTTAACACGTTAATAATAAAAGTATTATTCATAATATCCTGACTGATGCAGACTGCAGAACAACTGATGGAAATGTTTAATTGCTCTCAGTTAACAAATAGTTACAACAATAAAGATGATGCGTACTGTTAGACTCCACAAAGAAAACCACACACGGTTCTGATAAGTCAAACTGTAATTTCTTTATTGCAATAAGGAAAGGAGGACAGATTAAGTTAGCAGTTAAATCTTGTCTCTCACTCACTTTTTCAAACAGAGGAGCAGGTTTTTTTCTTGAATATGAGGAAAGTTTCCATACAAAAACATACATATGGTAACACTTTATAATAATTTTCATTAATAAATCAATAACAAACATTATATAATGCTGAAGTTCAGGTGGGTGGCTGCGTCAGCATGCGTAGGCTGCAAAGGAACAAGTAATAGGTTTATTCCATGCTGAAAAAAAGAAGAAAGAGAACACAACGTTTTGGCCGTGGAGCCTTCTTCAGGTGTGAGAGAGACAGGGCAGTAGGCAAAGGTAAAGTAGCGGGAGAACAAAGGTTGGGAGGGAGGAGGAGTGAGAGGCGGGAGCAGGGGACAGAAAAAGAGGCCAATCAAGAGGTGTGAAGTCAGAATGGGTGCAGAGAGGTGTGAAATGAAACTTCCAATGAATGGAGAAAATTTGAAAGAACAGTAATCTGTCGTTAAGGGAAGGGAGAATGTGTGATCCTAATTGCAGAATAATTTTAGTTTCGGTGGTCTTTCTGATGTATGAGTTCGGAAAACCATCTTTGAGAACACAGACGGAGAGATTAGTGTGGTCGTGGCCGTCAGAGGTGAAATGAGAAACAATGGGCTTGGAGAGATCTTTAATCTTCACAGCCCTGACGTGTTCTCTGAAGCGGTCTCCGAGTCTCCTTCCTGTTTCTCCAATGTAGATGGCTGGGCATTTACTGCAAGAGATACAGTAAATAAGGTTGCTGGAGGTACAAGATGCTGTCTGGGTGATCTGGAATTGTCCTGAGGGGCCTTGAATGAGTGTGGTGGTGGCTGTGTACTTGCAGGTGATACAGCGAGCTCTGTTGCAAGGGAAAGTGCCTGGTGTGGATGGTTGTTGAGGGCGGTCAAGGGAGCTGTGAACAAGGAGGTTACGCAGATTAGGTGGTCGGCGATATGAGATGATAGGGCGATCAGAAAAGAGGGCCCCAATGGAGGGATCATCCTGTAGGATGGAAAAGTTCTGGTTAATGGTCCTGGGGATAGGAAGTGTGTTAGGGTGGTAAGGAAGCACCAAGGGAATGCGGTTGTTACGGCGGGAGTTCCTGATCGGGTTGATGGTCCGGGGGGTGTTTTTGGCTCGGGCAAGGGCCCTGTCAATCACACTGCTGGGATATCCTCTGTTGATAAAAAATGAGTACATTTCGAGGGCTTGGTTCTCGAAGTCGATGTCGTCGCTGCATAGTCGTCGTAACCTAAGGAACTGTGAAAAAGGAAGAGAGTTTTTAGTGTGGTTGGGGTGAAATGAGCTGTACAGGAGGTAGCTGTGTGAATCCGTGGGTTTGTAATAAACTGAGGTGGACAGTCGGGGGTAGTTGATAGACAGTGGATGTCTAGAAACGGAAGAGTGGTGGAAGATATGTTAACCGTATATTTGAGGGACGGGTGGAAGTTGGTGAAATGGTGCAGGAAGAACTCAAGCTGATCGTTGGAGCATGTGGCGGCACCGAAGTAGTCATCAATATATCGTTTGTAGAGGTCAGGGACATAGCCAGTGTAGGAGGCGAAGAAGCGTTCTTCTACCCAGCCGACAAAAATGTTGGCATAGCTGGGTCCCATTCTGGTGCCCATGGCAACTCCACTGACCTGTTGGTAAAAAAGATTATTGAAAGAGAATGCGTTCAGTGTGAGGACCAATTCTGCAAGGCGTACCAGGGTGTGGGTGGGTGGATCAAGCACTGTGCGTTTGTCCAGCGTGTGCTTGAGTGCTGTAAGGCCGTCATTATGGGGAATGACGGTGTACAGAGATGTGATGTCCATGGTAAAAATGTGGCATTCGGTACCCTGAAATTGGAAATCATTGAAAAGTTGGAGCGCGTGGTTGGTGTCTTTGATGTATGAGGGAAGATCTTCAACCAGCGGTCTCATGAGGCTGTCGAGAAAGGCTGAGATGTAAGTAGTTGGACAGTTACATGCTGATACGATGGGGCGTCCAGGGGTGTCCGGTTTGTGGATTTTGGGGAGGAAGTAAAATTGAGATACCTGTGGATGTTCCATGATGAGCCGGTTCGCCTCCTGGGGGAGCTCGTTACTGCTGATAAGAAGGGAAATGGTGGATACCACTTCCTTTTGGTAGTCAGTGGTAGGGTCCTGTTGGAGAGGGAGGTAGGCAGAAGTGTCAGTTAGTTGTCTAGAGGCTTCAAAGATATATAGATCCTTACGCCACACCACAACAGCACCTCCTTTGTCCGCTGGTTTGATGACGATATCATCCCTCCTCAGCAAAGGGCTCAGTTTTGTACCAGTTCCCAGGAAGCTGGACATCCCCCAGACCAATGTCGACCTTAACCGCTTTTACCGCAGGATCCGTCTCAGAGCACATTTTGCCGACAATTCCTCTTCACAGGCAGCTGATAACAACCCGGTTATTGATGTCATTAACAACATTAATCCCAAACAGAGCTGTTGGACTCCCTCCTCTGGCCGTTTTCCACCAGTTGATTACTTCATCAACCAATGCACTAATCAAGCTCCCAAGGCACTCTCTATACCCAGTAAACATAGGTCTAACCTCACCCAAGGAGAAAATCAGGCGCTCCAGTCTCTCCGCAACAGGGATGATATCGTCATCAAACCAGCGGACAAAGGAGGTGCTGTTGTGGTGTGGCGTAAGGATCTATATATCTTTGAAGCCTCTAGACAACTAACTGACACTTCTGCCTACCTCCCTCTCCAACAGGACCCTACCACTGACTACCAAAAGGAAGTGGTATCCACCATTTCCCTTCTTATCAGCAGTAACGAGCTCCCCCAGGAGGCGAACCGGCTCATCATGGAACATCCACAGGTATCTCAATTTTACTTCCTCCCCAAAATCCACAAACCGGACACCCCTGGACGCCCCATCGTATCAGCATGTAACTGTCCAACTACTTACATCTCAGCCTTTCTCGACAGCCTCATGAGACCGCTGGTTGAAGATCTTCCCTCATACATCAAAGACACCAACCACGCGCTCCAACTTTTCAATGATTTCCAATTTCAGGGTACCGAATGCCACATTTTTACCATGGACATCACATCTCTGTACACCGTCATTCCCCATAATGACGGCCTTACAGCACTCAAGCACACGCTGGACAAACGCACAGTGCTTGATCCACCCACCCACACCCTGGTACGCCTTGCAGAATTGGTCCTCACACTGAACGCATTCTCTTTCAATAATCTTTTTTACCAACAGGTCAGTGGAGTTGCCATGGGCACCAGAATGGGACCCAGCTATGCCAACATTTTTGTCGGCTGGGTAGAAGAACGCTTCTTCGCCTCCTACACTGGCTATGTCCCTGACCTCTACAAGAGATATATTGATGACTGTGTCGGTGTCGCCACATGCTCCAACGATCAGCTTGAGTTCTTCCTGCACCATTTCACCAACTTCCACCCATCCTTCAAATATACGGTTAACATATCTTCCACCACTCTTCCGTTTCTAGACATCCACTTGTCTATCAACTACCCCCGACTGTCCACCTCAGTTTATTACAAACCCACGGATTCACACAGCTACCTCCTGTACAGCTCATTTCACCCCAACCACACTAAAAACTCTCTTCCTTTTTCACAGTTCCTTAGGTTACGACGACTATGCAGCGACGACATCGACTTCGAGAACCAAGCCCTCGAAATGTACTCATTTTTTATCAACAGAGGATATCCCAGCAGTGTGATTGACAGGGCCCTTGCCCGAGCCAAAAACACCCCCAGGACCATCAACCCGATCAGGAACTCCCGCCGTAACAACCGCATTCCCTTGGTGCTTCCTTACCACCCTAACACACTTCCTATCCCCAGGACCATTAACCAGAACTTTTCCATCCTACAGGATGATCCCTCCATTGGGGCCCTCTTTTCTGATCGCCCTATCATCTCATATCGCCGACCACCTAATCTGCGTAACCTCCTTGTTCACAGCTCCCTTGACCGCCCTCAACAACCATCCACACCAGGCACTTTCCCTTGCAACAGAGCTCGCTGTATCACCTGCAAGTACACAGCCACCACCACACTCATTCAAGGCCCCTCAGGACAATTCCAGATCACCCAGACAGCATCTTGTACCTCCAGCAACCTTATTTACTGTATCTCTTGCAGTAAATGCCCAGCCATCTACATTGGAGAAACAGGAAGGAGACTCGGAGACCGCTTCAGAGAACACGTCAAGGCTGTGAAGATTAAAGATCTCTCCAAGCCCATTGTTTCTCATTTCACCTCTGACGGCCACGACCACACTAATCTCTCCGTCTGTGTTCTCAAAGATGGTTTTCCGAACTCATACATCAGAAAGACCACCGAAACTAAAATTATTCTGCAATTAGGATCACACATTCTCCCTTCCCTTAACGACAGATTACTGTTCTTTTAAATTTTCTCCATTCATTGGAAGTTTCATTTCACACCTCTCTGCACCCATTCTGACTTCACACCTCTTGATTGGCCTCTCTTTCTGTCCCCTGCTCCCGCCTCTCACTCCTCCTCCCTCCCAACCTTTGTTCTCCCGCTACTTTACCTTTGCCTACTGCCCTGTCTCTCTCAAACCTGAAGAAGGCTCCACGGCCGAAACGTTGTGTTCTCTTTCTTCTTTTTTTCAGCATGGAATAAACCTATTACTTGTTCCTTTGCATTATATAATGCTTAACAGATCATTAGTTCATGTACATTCACATAGTTATAAGTGTCATTAAATGATAATTCATATTTTAGGTCATGTGTTTTTAAATATTTAAAAATGATTTAACAAATGGATAATAAAGTATTTTTTACTGTAGCGTCGAGGCTTATTAATAAGAAAGAATTAAGTGTTTCTGAGCTTTCCCAAATTAGGCCTCATCTCTCTGTTCATCTCTGTGGTGCAGCCACAGAGAAACTATTCATGCAGGCTGATTTAAGATGTTTTCTTTTGATAAGCAACAAGCTCCCAAAGAGGGATGCACTTAGCTAAGCCTGGCTATCATAATCAATGGTCATCCATTGGTGCCTATCTGTCTAGGGAGTGTCAGTTGGACATCCGGACTGCATTCCTAAGTGTCAGGAGTAAGTGACTCATATCTCACCTTGATCAACCAATCAGGGACTGGTAGTGCCGAATAACCCACGTGGGACTCTGATGCCCATGGAACTTTCAGCCAATCAATGAGCTGAAGTTCCTCCAGGTAAAAACAGGCAACACAGAGAGCCTGTGAGATTCAGAAAGGGAGATTCAGAAGGGGAGATTCAGTAAGATTCAGAAGGAAGGGATTCAGGAGAATTCTGTGGACTATTCTAAAGGGAATTCAAAGGGGAATTCCAGGGCAGGACGGCCCAGGAGCAGAAGGCTCCCAAGGGCAGGACATTCTCGCAGCGCGCCTCCTGACCATCCTGAGACTCAGCCCGGACAACCACGGAACGGCCAGTGTGTCCGAGTGCCAGAACTTTCCTTTGTTCTAAGAGTCTAGAGCGGAGGTTGCCAGAGAATAACCAGAGGATCCACCCGAGGTTAGCACCAGCAGCAGGCCTCGTGAACAGGTCGGAACTGTGGACAGCTGAATCACTATTCAGAACTAGCGCTTCATCAGGAACGAACCGGTCCTCTTCCTGACTTGCTGGGACCCACAGTCATCTTTTCTCCTGTGCACAAACTTTGCTAGTTAAAGCCAACACTAACTAGCCAGTCAGTGAGCATCAGCAGCGCACCGTCGCAAGCCACACAGCACAGCCTGGCACCGAGCCAGAGAGCGCGGATTGGACAGCAACAGCGTGCAACTGTTTCTTTGTGCCCGCAGGAGATCTGAATCCCCAGAGATTGGATGAGTATTCAACTTCAATGCATTTCAGCTCGAGAATTCAATTGTTATCCCAACCAATTGATATCAATTTAATTCCTAAGAGTTATGTACTTGTTTTGAGTATCTGATGTAGAAGTTATAACCAAGTGCATTTACGAAACGGTCCTAATGAATGATATACTGAACGTATGTCCTCTTGATATGTGTAACACTTTGTAACTGACTGAATATATACCTTTTGTATTTACATGCATATTCTATGTATTAATAAATGTATCCTCGTGTATTAGCACCTGTGTGTGTGCGTTGTTTGAGTTATGTCGCATGGTTGGATTCTAAAGCCATCAAAAGAATCAACTTTGTGATTTACTGGTACAATTAATAATTGTTCCAGTAAATGCCCACACCCTACAGAACTGGTGCCTTCAGAGAGCCACTACATTACATTTTGGCTATGGCAACATTACATATTTGGCGTCCCTGAGCCGGTTTTCTTACATTACCATTCAATAACACATTATTCATGTTCACAAATCATTCATTAATGTCCAGCTGATTAGTAACAAATGTCTTTAAAGACCAATTACGCCTGTTATATTTATCATATACAAGTTTGTTGTTCATGATTTGTAAAGTCTGTAAAACTGTCTATTTCATGTTTCTGCCTGCTTTGTAACATTGAAAGAATGAATGCAGCCTTTTACACTTTACATCTTTACATATAATTTATTTATGGGTTTTAGATCTTTTTGCAGTACATAATCTAAAGTTGAAATAATTCATCCATTGTAAAATTTTGTAAAGGTTTACTATCTATTAGTACTGTACATTTATGGACATTGGGCTTAAAGCTGACAAAGTCTGTGCCCTGGTGAAGAGAGCAATGTATCCTAGGGAGTGGTTGGCTAAAACATTTAGCTGCATGCTTGCAACAGACATTAATGACAACAACAACCCAATTTAAACCAAAACTTCAAGTTTATTCCGTCAATAACAGATTTATGATAAAACATGACCCTACTGTGTGTTATCAACAAAGAATAGTTTTAGCAAAAATATTTTACTGCTTTTCCTCTATATTAAATAATTTAATCAACATACAGATGCATCCATTCAAAATGCGCGGGCGATACCGCATTATTTTGCGGTGCGCTTTACGCAGACTACCGCGAGTTACCGGTAAATACCGCTAGTTACCATAAATTCTCCTATAATACCGCAAGCAAAATAATAGTATCCGGAATATCCGCAAGGTGGAGCTAATAAAGCTCAACCTCTCATGTTTGAGCTGTCGCCATCAAAGTCTTTAACGAAGATATTACTTATAATATTAATAATGAATGACCTTGGACAAGCTGTAAACTCAAAGTATTGCCCTGGTCCACATTCTTTTTTTCATTGACCGTCTTTGTAAAAGTAACACCACAGCATTTCGCAATCACGCATTTGTTTCCAATCATGCAAAGTACAGTAATTTTTGAGAATCGATTCACCATGCCTTTCACATGCTCATAAAAGAGATTGATTTAGGAACATAAACATATTACCGTATGCAAACTGTACTGTACTATACAGTATGTATATGTATATTTAATGTCTTAACTGTGCCCGTTTAAGTATTGAATATTTATATGGAATTTTACCACTGAAGGGAAATCTTAGTACCTGAGCATAAAAAGAATAGGAGCATACTGTAACGCGTGTGAAGGCCATAAACGATATTAATTTTGGAACTTAAACATACAGTATATGGCTGGTCTCGGTACTTTAAAGAAAACATACACACCAGTATTCCATTTCTCCCTAAACATTTTAAGCATCAAAGTCTTTAACTAACGTGATACCGGAGTCAACAAGCATACTTTTAGAATTTGATTAAAAGGGAATACTTTCGGGAATACTGCAACACTTATCATTCAACCAGAGCTCGAAATATCACAAGGATCCCCAAGAGCACAGCAAAGACTGTATTAAAAGAATCGCGTATCTAAAGAAATTAATACGATATAATTATATTAGTGTACTGCGACAGGGCTGTGTAGGGCTGTTTCACCTCTCTCTTCATGTGACTTCCCTTGTAGCCCACTGGTCTACGTGCCTGATTACCAACACACGGGTTGTGTGTTCAAATCCAGCTAGCGCTGTGACTTTTCTTTTAACAAACATTTCTTCGAAAAAATAGAATTGCAATATTATGGACAATCAATTGACTTTTATATTTCAAAATATCTCAACATGATCGAATCTAAGTCATTTTTGATAACAATGAATAGTCACCTTCTTCCCTTCTGACAACAGTCCCTGCTTCTGCTTCCTGCTTCTATTGTGTGTGTGTGTGGGGGGGGGATCCCTTCAGATCTCCCTTCAGATTTAAAAGGTTATTAATCATATCTTCGGTGTCACATCTTACCAGTGCAGCTGATCTTTTGCTGCCTAGGTGGGTCAACTATCACAAAGCTTTAGAGAACCTAACATTTCTATTATCAACAAATTGTAAATTTGTAAAAGAGTAAATTTTTATAGAGAAATGGAGGCTGGACAGTATGCATTACAATATAAACATTTATATTGATTTAAATCGCGTTTTGATTTAAATCGCAAACGCGTGTTTAATTATATGTGTTTTTTATCATAATCAGCCAAATGCAACAAAATTGATACAGTATCTTTGTCTTCTAAGTACCTTAATAAACTTTCAGCATAGCTTTCTCCCCGTTTAGATTTATTTTTCTTGGGATTTAGGGATCAAACGTGGAAGGATTAGATTGTAATCGTTTTTATTTTTCAAAAACGTTTTAGAAAAGTGTAATCTATACCTGCCCAGACTGTACGCCCGCTTCACTGTGGGACAGCCGCACTGGTCGGCGGGCTTCCTAAACCCCGCCCTGACCACTTTCACTCCTGTCCTGCTCTCCCCCGCGCACCCCAGCCAGGTGCTCTTCGGCCTCTGCCCGGGACGAATGTATATTTAGATATTTACACCCGGCGCGGCACCGAGGGAGCGTCTGCATTTATAACTTAGTTTTTAAAATTAGTCAAGCAATATGAAGCATCTCCTTTTACTTTTAAGTCCCTTAAATACATTGAGCACAGCTTTCTCACCACTTAGATTACTTTTTGATACCATCCTTACACAAAGTAGAAACTTCTTGTATTTTCCGATGACATACAGTACAGGTGGAAAGATTACAGATTTTAATACAAACACCACAAAACTATTCTCGATTGTATTTCTGAATGTTATGTTATGCCTACAGTAGTTCACTGCTTTAAATACATCAAATTAAGAAAGTTAGGTGTAGCACTTTAGATCTTTTTTTCTGAACCAGGGAAAATCTGATCATGTTTCTCTATAACAATAATAAAAAACTTTATTTTACATATCACCTTTAAAAGTGGCATCTCAAAGCAATACAGTAGATGTAATCCACAGATTACAAAGTTAATACCCAGACAAACACAAACGCGTTTTTAATAAAATGCTTTTATTCATTCAGCAGAGAGAGAGAGAGACATCCAGCAGAGAGAGACACACACACAGGTTTTCATTGACAAAAAGTAATTGTTTTTTTTACATTCCTCTTGTCTAACAGGAATGTTTTGTTTGTGGACAGACTGTCCACAAACGTGAGACTGTCTTTCTCAGACTCACATTCCCGAATGTCCCCCGCCCCGGTCAACAATCCTACGAATAACACGAAACAGCCTGTTAATAAAATTGTTACAATTTTGTTCGGTCAGTTCTTCCTCCCAGAATTTATAGATTGCATCGATCAGTTCCTGCTTTGTGACGGGCTTAGCAGTTTTCCGAACGTAGTCTTTCAGCGAATGCCAAACCATCTCTATCGGATTTAGATCTGGGGATTCGGCTGGAGTTTTCACCCAGTTCACTCCTTCTGCTACAAGCCTCGCCCTTGCTGCTGTGTGTTTCGGATCGTTGTCTTGAAAGAGACGGTGCCTTGATCCAAAGTGCTCCCTGATATATGGGGCAGCATGCTGTGTGACCACAACTTCCTCGAAGAATTCACGGTCCATAATTCCTTCAAAAATAAGAAGTGGTCCTGGGCCTCTTCTAGATATACCCCCCCAGACGTGAACCTTCAGTGGATGTTTGGGGTTTGGCTTGTCCACATATCTCCCCTTTTTGCAAAATGACATTGTTGAAAACTGTTCCAGAGCCACTGTTGTTTCGTCGGTGAAAAGTACATCCTGAAATGCCTCCCCCTGTTCAATCCATTGGAGCGCTTGTTTGAGTCTTTCCTCTTTGTTTTTTAGCCTTATCATGGGGCATGTGTTGGTTTTTCTGTATCTCCATCCAAGCCTCCTGCGCACTCTTCTTATCGATGTCAGACTAACAGTCGCACCGAGGTCAGCCCATAGCCGTCGTTGGACTTGCATTGCCGGTAGCTCATCATTTTCATCAGTCAGTTTGTCAATAGCTTGCACAATAGGACTTGAAAAAAAAGAGATCAACAGTTAGTTTTAAAATAATGTGCGTAGTTGTATTTACATGCAAGAAAAGTATTTTTAGAAAGTTATTTACCTTTGAATCGTCCTCGGTTTAGATTCTCTTTGCCTCCTCTCCCCTTTATAATGTCGTCTCACTGTGCTTTCAGAAACGAAGATGTCCATCGAAGCCAAATGCTGTACAATGTCCCGTGTTGACTTCCCATTTCTTTTTATCTTCATTATTTGGTGTGAGAGAGTCTTCGTGATTTTGGCCATTGTCCATCTCCTTACCAAAGCGATACAGTGGTGCAGCTTGAATTCTGTACCTATGTACTGTATGGTATGGTACAGATAAAACTTACACCATACCGATGAGCTAATACCAGGACACCAGGAAATGTGTCTGATGCATTAGCAAGTTAAAACAATTGCGTCGAAAACCTGGGCGTAACAGCTGTCCCTTTTTCTGATCACTCGCTCTCTGGATACATGTCTCACCTGTCCTGTTCTTTGTTTTCCTAATTTGCTGATTATGCCTGCTGCGATCCACTCCTACCCTCACACCTAAAGAAGACTATTTTAAATTTATTTTTAATAAGTTTTTAATAAGATGCTTTTATTCACTCATAATCCGACAATTTCAGGAAGACTAAGGAAGGACTAAGGGAATTGTCATCTGTTGTTGAAGCTCTGTGAGCTCGGTGACTTTGAGACCACTAGTTATCCCAGGTTGTTTGAATCGCCACAATTCAAATAGAGAAAAAAGAGCTGACTGACAAGATTTAAGATGTGGTTGTCAATGTTGGATTAAAAAAAAACACATTGCCCGACGTTTGTTTCCATAAGAATCAGCGCTTTTATATATCGCCTTTAAAGGTGGCTTCTAAAAACGCTTTACAGGATAAAAACAACAATTACAGCAACAACAACAATATTGTATTTCATTGCACTTTGACAGATCGTCCTTAAATTAGTTGTTGACTTTTCTCTCTTTACTACTGTACTTGTTAGGATTGACTGAGCTCCACTCTGTACCACACAATGATCCCCCCAGAGTCTCAGCCCCGGGTGATTTGGTTTTTTTTGACAGAGGGTAAAAAACTCTCTCTCTCGCTTGCCCTCCCCCCCCTGTGTATTGTCTGTTTTTTTTTTGTGCTGTCCTTTGACAAAACAAGGCTCGCCAGCTAATGTGAATCGAAACCTGTTTTTTTGGCTTTTAAAGTCGTGCGATGTGTAAGCGGGAACACATTATTATATCTTACATATGAAAAATACATAATATAGCTCCCGAACAAACGCAAACGTGTTTTTAATAAGATGCTTTTATTCACTTATAATCCGACAATTTCAGGAAGACTAAGGAAGGAATAAGGGAATTGTCAACTGTTGTTGAAGCTCTGTGAGCCTGTGAGCCCGACGTTTGTTGCATTGCTTGAAAAATAACTTTATTTCGAGAGACTGGATAAGTAATTCAAGTGGTTTTTTTAACTTCCTGAAAAACAACTAATAATTTAACTATATGTGCAAATGTTTTATGATATGTCGCTGTTGTGAATGTCTGTGGACATGTGCTGGCTGGACAGGAGGCTCTACTGTACACAGAGAGGGGCGGAAGGGGGGGACAAGCCAATACATACTCTTAGAGTTTGATTAATAGGGAATAGAATGCAAAAATATAGTACTAAAAATAAGATACACTCTACAGACATTCACAACGGCGACTGTCAGAAGATAGCACACAGCGGCTCAGACACCCACTGAATGGAAAGGGGCACTTTAATGTTCTGTATGGCTAATACTAAAGCCAATACTTCAATACTTTAATATTCTTTTCCGTATGTTTAAAAATAGTGGGTACTGGCCTAATTCATCCCTGCTCCTGTTGTTAGGTGTTAATGTGTTGTTAAGTGTGAATTTGTACCTGTTTCCCTGAGGTCTGGCTTTTGTTCTGGAAAACCATAACTCTGGTCTTGTCCAGATTGACTGTCAGCGCCCAGGTCTGACAGTGCTGCTCCAGCAGTGCCAGGTTCTGGCGCAGCCTCTGTTCTGTGGGCGACAGCAGGACCAGGTCATCTGCAAAGAGCAAGAACTCGATTTCCGTAATTAATGCAGATCAGTAAATCAAGGGACAAAACAATTATTGCGCCCGGCTCCTCAATGGGCTTTGACGTGCTAATGCGTTGGTTTAAGAGTCCGGGTGTGGCAAGCCTCTAATGTCTCCCGACTTCGGCAAAAGGAACCTGCCTTTCATTGGAAGACAATGAACACATTCTAGCCGTACATGTGAATATAGCATAAATCCACCAAGGGATTGGGTGAGCTCCCATCACAAAAAAAACCTGCGAACCTGCACTACAGCGACCACAGTACAGTATGGAGACCAAGACATTTTATGGGAAGAGACGGGGTGCTTCTGCCGCCCCAGCTTCCAAAGAGCGAAGGGTAAGCAAATACAGCAGACTTCATCTGAAATACGCGATTATAGCTCATATTACAAGGTATTATTGCCGTTTTTAATTTTAAATTCAATTATAAATATTTCTTCGTAGCCTGTTCTTCAAGAAAACACTGCACGGGCGAAACGATCTTCGAAATCTACCACCAGGGCAGTAAAAAAGAAAGCGGTAAGATGAAAAAAAAGAAACGTTTATTTCGACGTCTGTTCCGCAACTGATGAATACTACTGTGTGGCTTTATTTCTTACATGAATTATGTTATTTTGCCACAGGCTGTGGGTCTCTGCTCTCGGCCACTGGCCAGGGTGCCAACCTGTAGAAGCACCACCTGTGTGGAGACTTTTCGGCAGCAGCGGGAGCAGTACGACGCATTACTGGGGAGGATTGGGAAGCTAGAGACACTCCTGAAAATGCAGAGGAAGGAGACAGTATGTTCTGGCAGTCAAACAGTTGAGCAGCTGTCTCCCGATAAGTGCCTCTCCCCGCCGCGCAGGTTGCAATGCCTGGCGGAAGCTCTGCCTCCCGCAGGACACTCCATCCCGGGCCTCTCCGCTCACCACTGCGCAGGAATTGGTTGATGCTGTCCCCGTCGTCTATCTCCCCTCAGGAAGCACCGTTTACAGAGCGGAATTCACAGACGCCAGTGGACGAATAATCCTCCCAGATATCCAACTGTTACCCATCACTCAAGAGAAGGGGGGGTTGTATATAGACGGGATATATACAACGACGGGAAAGCAAGAGCCGACCGCTACGCCGCCCTCGTGTTTCGAAATCTTGTGACTTTTGAAATTTACTGGGGGTGGACCACGTCTGTAAATTTCGATGGGTCCAGAGGCAAAAGT
The DNA here is from genome assembly GCF_040954835.1 of Lepisosteus oculatus. Lineage (NCBI taxonomy): Eukaryota > Metazoa > Chordata > Actinopteri > Semionotiformes > Lepisosteidae > Lepisosteus > Lepisosteus oculatus. The sequence continues at coordinate 5,318,695 of NC_090713.1, forward strand.
GTCTTGCCTTGCAATCTCCGGGAAACCATTAGTAGCATGGTGAATCGGAGATTCTCAACCCTTACTTCGTGCGACTGGAAAAGAATTTGTGATCGGATCAACGAAATGCTTCGTAGAAGGAGGCGCTCTTTTCCTCTAGTCTAACAGTCTGTCCACAAACAATACATTCCTGTTAGACAAGAGGAATGTAAAGAAAACAATTACTTTTTGTCAATGAAAACCGGTGTGTGTGTCTCTCTCTGCTGGATGTCCCTCTCACTCTCTGCTGAATGAATAAAAGCATTTTATTAGAAACGCGTTTGCGTTTGTCTGGTATTTACTTTGGTCCTTTTAACTGTTTTTCCATCTATTGTATTGCTTTGAGATGCCACTTTTAAAGGTGATATGTAAAATAATGTTTTTTATTATGGTTATAGAGAAACATGATCAGATTTTCCCTGGTTCAGAAAAAAAGATCTAAAGTATACTAGTTAGTCACTCTTCTCATCCCCTCTCTGCTAAATGGCTTTTGAATAGAGTCACATGAAGAGAGAGGTGAAACAGCCCTACACAGCCCTGTTGCAGTACACGAATATAATTTTATCTTATTAATTTCTTTAGATACGCGATTCTTTTAATACAGTCTTTGCTCTTGAGGGTCCTTGTGATATTTCGAGCTCTGGTTGAATGATAAGTGTCGCAGTTTAAATACTTTTCGTAGTCAGAAATTATAAAACACTCTGTTAAAAGCAAGGGAGTTTTTATGTCCGTTGCAGTAAAAGAAAATGCCTGACAAAGTAGGGCTTGGACAGATTCCAAGTGCATTTTTGCAATTTACGTTGCATTGTCCATTGTGCCGCTGTAATACAGTTTAAAATAATTCAAAGTCTAAACTGTATCAGCTTTATTTATGGGTTGCAATTTAGAAAAAGTCAAAATGCAATATAGAGCTTTTCTGGCAAGAGGAGACACCCAAATTAATAATTTAACATGCCACTGTTTGTGCATGAACAAAGTTATACTGGTATTTCCCTAGATACGCGATTAAAAAAAAATAAAAAAAAATTGAATTCCCAGCGGAACACATTCCATAAGAATCGGCGCTTTTATATATCGCCTTTAAAGGTGGCTTCTCAAAACGCTTTACAGGATAAAAACAACAATAACAGCAACAACAATAATATTGTATTTCATTGCACTTTGAAAACCAAGTAATAACTTAACTATATGTGCAAACGTTTTATGATATGTCGCTGTTGTGAATGTCTGTGGAGTGTATCTTATTTGCCTGACTGTCCTGGCTCTCTCGCTCGCCCTCCCCCCCACTCTCCCTCAATTCAATTCAATTCAAGGTGCTTTAATTAGCATGACAGATGGGTACAATCTGTCTATTTAACTCCGCAAGTCTGAGTTCTCGTGTCTGTCCTATCCAAACCCGAAAGTATTACAATATGTATCTTTATAGCAGGTGGTGTACAACTTTTTAGTTTAGATTACACTTTTCTAAATTGTATTTAAAAAATAAAAATTATTACAATCTAATCTTTCCACGTTTGATCCCAAAATCCCAAGAAAAATAAATCTAAATGGGGAGAAAGTTATGCTGAAAGTTTATTAAGATACTTAGAAGACAAAGATATCAATTTATGTTGCATTTGTCTGATTGTGAATCAAAAAACACATATATTTAAACACACGTTTTCGATTTAAATCAAAACACGATTTAAATCAATATAAATGTTTATATTGTAACGCATAGGTGACAATTCATTGTTATTAAAATGACTTAAATTCGATCATGTTGTGATATTTAGAAATATAAATTTGTTTGGTGCAAGTGAGGTTTTATTTAATCTCTGACCAAGGGAAACGTTTCATTTTTTCAAAGAAATGTTTGTTAAAAAGAAGTCATGGTTCCAGTGGGATTCAATTACAGACCATGTGACATGGGAGTCAGGAACCTAACCCACAGGGCCACCGGCAAGGTCACATACAGAGTGCTGAAAAAGCACTACAGAAACATTATCAACAGACAATTTACAGCGTGTACTATTCTTGTGTTGCGGTACATGAATATAATTATATCGTTATTAATTTCTTTAGATACACGATTCCATATAATATTCCCTTTTAATCAAATTCTAAAAGTATGCTTGTTGACTCCGGTATCTCGTTAGTTAAAGACTTCGATGCTTAAAATGTTTAGGGAGAAATGGAATACTGGTGTGTATTTTTTCTTTAAAGTACCAAGACCAGCCATATACTGTATGTTTATGTTCCAAAATTAATAGTTTATGGCCTTCACACGCGTTACATTATGCTCCTATTCTTTTTATGCTCAGCTACTAAGATTTCCCTTCAGTGGTAAAATTCCATATAAATATTCAATACTAAAACGGGCACAGTTAAGATGTTTACTGTAAATCTTTCTACGACAGACCAACGGACCACGAGTGCCCCTGTCGGTCAACCAATCACGTACCGCGGTACCGCGCGTCATCGTGTGTCATAATGCACGACGCCGTAGCCAATTACCTCCAGTACGTGTCTGTACTGTGCACTTTGAATGGCTGCATCTGTACAGATGCAGCCATTCAAAATGCACTGTACAACCCAATACCGCGCAACATTACCCACAGTTCACTGCTTTGTACCATGGTATGTGATTTGGCTAGCCAAAATGACCGACGGGCATTTGTGGTGAATTAGATGTTAATGAAATGGTTTAATTATTCAGTCTCTTAACTGTGCATGTTTTAATCCACTTAGTATTGAATATTTATATGGAATTTTACAATGAAAGGGAAATATAAAAAGAAGAGGAGCATAACACATCTGAAGGTCATAAACAATATTAATTTAGGAACATAAACATATTATGTAAACTGTATATGGCTGGTATTGGTAGTTTAAATAAAAACTACACACCAGTATTCCGCTTTATTCCTAAACATTTTAAACATCAAAGTCTTTCATTCGGTTACATACTGTGGTTATTTTAGAATTTTTTTATATGCTCCTTCTGACTATATTAAGTTTATATACTTCATAAAGAGTTATAACTTTTTAACCATTTATGTGAATACTTTTGCTTGTTATTGCAGTAAAAAAACACTGCACTGAATTTGATTAATAGGGAATATAGGGAATATAATATGGAATTGTGTATCTAAAGAAATTAATAACGATATAATTATATTCATATACTGTAGCTCAAATTATCACAGTAGTAGACTTTCTTTGGAAATGTCTGCATCAGTTTAACCGATTCCCGTGCGTGGTGTAATGGGTTAGGTGTGTGCCTTCTGTGCTGGCAGTCAGGGGTTTGAACCCAGCTGTTACCCAGAGTTTACTTTTTAACAAATAAATATTTATTTGAAAAACTAAAACAGCAAATATTATGGACACTATATTGACTTTTTTTATATTTCTAAATATCACAACTTGTTTGAAGCTAAGTGATTTATTAATAACAACAAATTATTTCAAACTGCTAATGTATTACCCCTACAGCATAGCTTGTGGGAAATACATTTGTCCTGCATCAAAGTTTAACTCTTTCAGTGTGCCCTACATTACAAACTCCAAGCGTTTCATTTTGAGCTGAATACACTCACACCTAAAGAAGGCTTCACAGCCGAAACATTGTGTTTTCTCTCTTCTCTTTTCAGCATGGAATAAACCTATTACTTGTTCCTTTGCAGATTACACATGCAGATGCAGCTACCCACCTGATGTAGTTACAGTGTTGTACAGTGATATAGACGTGGGTAATGTCATCCCCATTAAACAATGTGCTTATCGCACAAATCCTCCTAAACTAAAAATTAGACACTAGAAGAGTATTATTGGACAGTGTTGTGAGGGTCTGGCAGAATTTCTCCATAAACTGAAGAGTTATAGAGGAGACACATTGTGTATCACCTCTTTTTACACTTGTAAAAAAGAAGATTCCAATGTTAATGTGACACAGAAGATATTATTAATAAAGTTGCGCTTTTGGGCTCACGTGGGTATGCACCCTACACCGCTGAGGGATTGATCCTAGGCCTCTGGTGTCACTCAACAGGGAACCAGCCAGATAAGCTAAAGAGAGATCTCCCCTCACCCCACCAGATCAGGTACCTGCTATTCACAGGGATGGCATTGACGTCACTGCACTGGAAAGCCGGCTCGCATAATACCTGTAATGTCAGCCATATGGCGTACGCATTACAATAACCTTTTAAATCTGAAGCTGAAAGTGTCACAAAACAGTTCTTTCCGGGCCTTATGCAGACGACACAATCCCGAATTGTGAAGATACACTGGGGAAAAGGTCATGCAGGAGAGGGTTTGGAGACGGGAGCATGTCCAAGGTGAGCAGGTGTCCTGGGGAAGTGAGTCCGGGGCAAACAAACAAAGACAAAGTCCAAACGGAAAATCCAAATTAGAAGAGTTGAGTCCAAAGCCAGGAGATCCATCCAGGGAATAAAAGCATGAACCGGGTCGGGACCAGCAGGGCGGGGAATAAGGAACGGAAGGTTAAAACCATAACGGAGCCAGACGCAGCAGGACTCCGGGTTCTCACGAAACGTGATTCTTTTAAGGCTTTTAAGGGGAAACGAAATAGGAAACAGGTGCAGGTAATGGGAGAAAACAAGGAAGGGCTGGAGGAGGGGTTAGCGATCGTGACAGAAAGTTTAGCCTTTGACATTAATGAAACCACTAAAGACATAAATATAGAAATCCCTACATTAGAAATTCCAAGAGTTTCCGTTTGTCTATTGCTACAATATTGACAGCAGTGTAGTTACAAAGAACATGTCAAAATGTTTCCAAAATAACCACAATTAAACGAGTTGAGGGTTTTGATAATAATAGAGAAATCGTAACAATGACCACGTGTTGCTTTATGCTTATCATGCTAAAGGGAGGGCTGATGCACTATCCCGGCTCCATGACACTCCGGAGCTGGACTAAACACCTGAACCAATCATCTCGTACAACAGAATCGTGGCAGCAATTTACTGCTCTATTGAGGACCAAGTCAGATGTGCCCTGGACAGAACTACAGTCCCTCTGCCCTGTCCCCAGGATTACAATTTTTAAGTGGATCACTTGCGTTCAGTGGTCCTGCAGTGGGGTCATGAAACCTGGTTCCTGGTCATCCCATTGTCAGACGCACTCTGAACCTCCTGACCAGGGATTTCTTGTGGCCTTCCATGAGAGCTGATGTTGCCGATTATGTTCGGGCATGTCTGATCTGTGCCAGCACTAAGACTCCACGTGCTATGAGAGCCGGCATCCTTCACTCCCTTCCGGACCCCCACCGCCCTTGGTCCCATATTGAGGTTGACTTAATCACAGATCTCTATAACAGCCAAGGGAATGTTCAAATCAGCCCATTATGTTCCCCTCCCAGCCTTGCCCACAGCCCAGGAAACTGCAACACTGTTTGTTCAGCAGGTTTTCAGGATACATGGTCTGCCCAGGGATGTGGTTTCCGACAGGGGCCCTCAAGCACTTGGGACCCGTGTATCTTTAATTTCTGGATATCATCCTGAGGCCAGTGGACAGGTGGAAAGGACTAACCAAAGCTTCCTTACCTTTCTGAGAGCCTTCACCTCCACATCACAGGATGACTGGACATTGCTGCTTCCCTGGGCAGAGCATACCCACAACTCACTTACCTCCTCCTCCACAGGTCTCTCTCCATTCCTCTGTTCATTGGGATATCAACCCACTCTCATCCCTGACACCCCTCTGGATACGGCTTTGCCTTCGGTACAAAACTATATTTCAAAGTTGCGGAGGACCCGGTGAATGGCTAGGACAGCTCTCACCAAGTCGACCTAGCGCCAGGCCACTTTCGCTAACCTGCATCGCAGACCAGCACCCCATTTTTGGAGAGGACAGTTTGTCTGCTTATCCACTAGGAACCTATCTCTACGCCTGCCTTCCAAGAAGCTTGGTCCTACAGATGCAGCCGTTCAAAACGAGTGGGGTACGCCACGGAAAAACGCGTTGAGCGTGTCGCATCATAACACGTCATATCGCTTCATACCATATAATACCACAGTAAGATGATAGTATCTGGAATTACCGCCAGGTGGAGCAAATAAAGCTTAACCTCTCAGGTACAGCATTTGAACTGTAGCCAGACAATATCTGGTTTTGAATCCTGATCACTGCTGAAGGACAATCTTTATTCAATTAAGAATTTAAGTTGTATACTCTTTAGACTTTTAAATTTAAACTGTGTATTACAGCTTGTAAATCATTATACATTAAAAAGGTGGTATATTTTATGAAAGCAAGATTGCTCAGTTGGACAAAAGTACACAGCCTACCACCTTTATCATAAATATGTTAATTATGCAGAAATATTTTATGCATCAAAGTCTATTTTCTTTGTAAATGAAAATACTTTATTTTTTCATTGACAAAAAGTAACACCACAGCATTTCGTTGATCCGATCACGCATTTGTTTCCAATCATACAAAGTATGCCTTTCACATGCTCATAAAAGATATTAATTTAGGAACATAAACATATTACTGTATGTAAACTGTACTGTATATGGCTGGTCTTGGTAGTTTAAAGAAAAAATACACACCAGTATTCCATTTCTCCCTAAACATTTTAAGCATCAAAGTCTTACATGTGGTTATTTCGGAAAAGTTTTTACGTGCTCCTTCTAACCATATTAGGGTACGTTTATAGACTTTGTAAAAATTGATCGGTTTTGCGAATACGCTCGTTATCGGATTAAACAAAAGCATACTTTTAGAATTGGATTAATAGGGAATATAATATGGATTCGCCTATCTAAATAAACTAATAACGGTATAACTATATTCATGCACTGTTGCACAAACGGTAGTATAAGACTTTCCATTGATATGCACTTGTCACATGAGTGCCTTAGTAGCATGTTAGGTTAAGTGACTGACTTATAACCCTAAGGTTGAGTGTTCAAATCCAGCTGTTGCTATGAGTTTTCTTTTAACAAATAAACATTTCTTTGAAAAACTAAAATAGCAAATATTATTTGGAATTATATTGACATTTTTTATATTTCTAAATATCACAACATGTTCGTACTGTGTGTACACAGCGGTACCGCAGCGTGTAGTGCACAAATCCACGTGAGCCCAAAAGCCCTACATTAATGTTGTGCATTCGCCTGGCGCTGCGTGGTTTTCGCATCTCTCGCTCTCTGGGAGTGCTGACCGTGCCTCTGAGTCTGAGTCTCTGTGTCTACATTGTTTGTAAACAAACCGGTTTCACAGGTATTTTCAAAGTAGAATGGGGTGAGTCTTCCATGAAAGACACTCCATCTTCCCCCACGGACACGTTTTCTTAGAAAAACAGATTCACAACGCGAAGTTGTGTCAGTCTTCTGTGTAAAAAAATCGGTTTGAACACCATGGGTGCTGTTTTTAAGATGATGTTGAGTAAAGTATATGAATTTTCCTGCTGTCAGCAGTATTGTGTATATAGTTGACCCTTACCTGAATGAAAACAGGACATAAAGAAAGGGTTTCAGAAATCAAACAAAGCTTTATTCCCCTGCTTACAGTCTGGGTAATTGGAAGCTACACTGTTATGCTTCCTATGGTGATATACAGGTTTTTTCGCATGAAGCCGTATCGAGCAGTATTTCTCGCGTTGTGAACATGTGTACACAGCGGTCCCCCCGGGTTCCAGTTAGTGCGTAACTACGCATTGATGAAAAACCAGAGGTTTAAAAAAAGAGAATTGGCTCACAGATAGTTTTATGTGGAGGCTGTGAACATTTTCACAAGTTGTGGTCTTTAAAATGCATTTGGTTTGAAGGCTTTCTGTGTTTCCCTTGCAAAGATATGACCAAAAGTATTTTCGAGCGTGGTAAAAAAAATGGCTTAGAAATGTGTCACTCTTCTGTGCTTAGTGCTTAGTCTGTTTAGTGTGTAAAACACCTGCAGTATTGTCGGTGCTGTGGTTTAAATGCTATTGGCTTGTGAACAGCAATGAAGGCTGGGAAAACAGTAACCTGTCCCCACACACCCTGCCCCCACTGCGATTAGAATATACACAAAGCACTGAAATCTTTAGAGTAGATGATCAGGTGTGTACAAAGTACATTGTTACTGTTTTCACACATGTTAAATAAACTCAGCCAAAATGAAACGTTTGGAGTTTGTAATGTAGGGTGCTCTGAACGAGTTAAGCTTCAACGCAGGAAAAATATATTTCCCAGAAGCTATACTGATTCTTATAGAAGCCTGTTTCCGCCAGGGAGTAAAAAAAAAAAACCCGCTATGGTATTCTCTCCGATGCAGTGCAGTTCAAAAATATCTCTGATGCTGTTCCTAAATTAATATCATTTATGACCATCAGACGCTTTATGCTCCTTTTCTTTTTTACAATGGATTGAACAGGGAGAGGCATTTCATGATGTACTTTTCACTGATGAAACAACAGTGGCTCTGGAACAATTTTCAACCATGTCATTTTATAAAAAGGGGAGATATGTGAACAAGCAAAACCCAAAACATCCACCGAAGGTTAACCTATTCTACTCTGAGAAAAGTAGAACAGGTGGAAAGTGCCCGCGGTCATTTAATTAGTATTAAAATTCGCACTAATTCCCTTGTGAAGATATGGACATAAGAATATTCGTGCGTGGTAAAAAAAATGGCATATAAAACGACAAAGTGAAGGCTGTGAAAACATTCACAATGTACTTTATACACAAAGGAAGTGTTCTCACAACTCTAGGAGGTTTCGTGAAAATGCTACAGGTGTGCCAAAATCGTTTTTGAACTTCAAACTAACTTTACCCCTGTACCTGTCCCTACACACCCTGCCCCCACTGCGATTAGAATATACACAAAGCGCTAAAATCTTTCGAGTAGATGATCAGGTGTTTCGTAGACGTAGGCAAAGTACGTAATTCAGGCTTTATGAACTCACACCTGGGATTTGATTAATTAGGGTTATTAATTATTAGAGCTATTATTGCTACTGTCTGAGTCCCTGTGTCTACATTGTTTGTAAAAAAAGGGGTTTCACAGGTATTTTCAACCCCCAGTAAATTTCAAAAGTCAGAAGATTTCGAAACATGAGGGCAGCGCAGCGGTCGGCTCTGGCTTTCCTATCTATGCCGATGCACTGCAAGTCCCCGTTACCCCCATTTTAATTTAAATCACAGACGCGTGTTTAATTAAATATCTTTATTGATTCACAATCTGACAAATGCAACGTAAATCGTTATCTTTGTCGTTATCTAAGTTTATTAAGTATCTTAATAAACTTTCAGCATAGCTTTCTCCCCGTTTAGATTATTTTTTCTTGGGATAGCCAAGGAGTAAGGCTTAAAAACCTTAGAGCGTACACAGATTTCTAAGCCGATCAGGAAGAAGAAAATCACCCGTGTTTCGCGCATAAAAAGTAGTTACTAACTATTTTCAGTTTCCGTGATCTTCCTTTTCTGGCAAGCAGGCTTAGACTGGAAGGGGCTTTGCTTCTGTAACCTGATATGGGGCACCACATATCCTAAATAACACGATCCCGACCATCCCTCGGGCAGCCAGTGGTAGGCATGCTCCCCGCAAATCCAAAAAGTACCATTCAGGGATGGCTGAGGTGTGGATGCTTTAAAGCTAGTTAACATAAAGGTCTTATTATCACCAGGTTCATATCCAAAGATGACTTCTTCTCTACCTTTTATTGAAGCATCCTCTTTCTCTCTTGTTACACTCTTCATGAAATTAAATCGACAGATAGATTTTCCTAAAAATCTTGTGCCATTAGTTCTTACGACACAAATAAATCCCTGTGCGCTGGAGCCCAGCATAATCTTAGGGGATTTACGAGATAGGTCAACAGCTGGGTAATAACTTTTAGAAAAATCAGCACATTAACCCCCTGCCTCAGCTGTGCCATTTTGCAGAACAGTTCTAGCTGAAATTGTAAAATTTCTCTTTGTTCCGTTCCTGCCAAACATCTTATTATGAACAAACCACAATAATCATTTGCATCTAGGGGAATCACTCCCAAGGGTAACCCCCCTATAGCAGTTTGGGGCACCGCTGTGCAAACCCAACACGAACTCTGATTCTCTCTGCTCGCATACAAATGTGACAGAGCTAAAAATGTATTAATTCCATGCACTCCCTTATCATGGGTATGATCATCAATTCGCGGTTCCAGTGATCTTTTCAGCCTGTGCTTAATTCGCGTCCCGCCATCGTCTTCTTCTGGGCCGCTACTCCGGGCCTGCGATGTTCCAGGTGGCACAGGACTGGTGTCGTCTGCTTCAGGGCCTCCTGATCTGCCCAGCGGTGGCTCCCAATGCAGAGAACAGTTTCTGGTGCTATTGTTGGCAGTTTCATCTACCCCTTCCCACAGGAGGGGAAAACAAATTACGAAGGCCAGAACACAGATGAAAACTAAGCACTGGAATTTGGGGTGATAGGGTTCTGATTGGAGTCTGCGCTGTTCTCTCCCTCTGGAGATAGGTGAGCCTTCTTGCAGTGCGATGAGTGGATCCAAGTGGTCTCGCCCTGACATTTTACTGCAGTGTGGGTGGTAAGTAGTACCTGGAAAGGGCCTTCCCACCTAGGTTGCAGTGCATTCTTTCGTCGGTGGTCCTTGATATAGACGAAGTCATCCGGCTGAAAGGAGTGACAGTCTTCAGTTGTTGGTTCAGCTTGTGCTGCTTGCACCTGCGAATGAAAAGCCTTGACAGGTCGAGTTAGACCAATGCAAAAGGACAACATTGCGTCATCCATTTGATGAATATCCATTTCCTTCAGTGTTAATGGAGGAGATACTGGCAGTCTCATTGGCCTGCCCATTAAAACCTCATGTGGCGAGAGTCCGGTCCTTCTGTTCGCGGAGGACCGCGTGGCCATTAATGCAACAGGCAGCGCATCTGGCCATTTAAGGCCGGTTTGTTCACAAATTTTACCTAATTTGTTTTTCAGGATTCCATTTTGTCTTTCCACTGCTCCTGCAGACTGAGGGTGATACAGGCAGTGTAGGTGCTGTTTTATTTGCAGAGCCTTACACATTTCCTTCATAATTTGTCCAGTGAAGTGAGTTCCTCGGTCACTAGAAATCATCCCTGGGATCCTAAAACTACACACCACGTCTCTCATTAAAATGTTTACAACAGTAGTGGTATCTGCTTTTCTGCAAGGGTAGGCCTCTACCCATTTAGAAAACATATCCACAATTAGTAACACATATTCGTACCCACACCACTTCGGCATCTGAATAAAATCAATGTGTATATGTACAAAAGGTCCCCATGGTGGAGGGTGTGCAGAGGTAGCAACTTTTGGACCCTTTCCAGGGTTGTGCTGCTGACAGATTACACATTGTTTGCACAGCTGTTCTGCTACACTGGTGATTCCAGGGGCAAACCACTGAGTTTGCACCGTCTGACACATCCCCCCTTTGCCCGTATGCCCTACGCCGTGTGCCAGACGGGCAAGCCATGGGAGTAGAGGACGGGGTGCCACCACGCGGCCGTCGTGGGAGACCCACATCCCCTTAGCAGCATATCAACATACTGGACAAGGACAGAGCCTTCCGTCAGCTCCACGTCACTCAGGTCCTCTTGCAGGGCTCTGGAGAACAGTGTAGGAGTCTCAGTGTACCCCTGTGGCAATACAGTCCAGGTGTACTGTTGGCCTTGATAAGTGAAAGCAAATAAAAACTGCGAGTCTGGGTGGATAGGAACAGAAAAGAAAGCTGAACACAGATCGACAACAGAATAATGAGTGGTGTTGTTAGGAATGCTAGACAAAATAGTAGCGGGATTAGGCACCACTGGGTAAGCAGGAATAACACACTCATTGACAGCTCGTAAGTCCTGCACAAAGCGCCACGTCTCTTTTCCTGGCTTCTTAATTGGTAGGATAGGAGTATTGCAAGGGCTAACGCAGGGCACTATAATGCCTTGCTGCAAAAGAGACTGAATTACAGGAGCAATGCCCTTCTCTTCTGCAAATTTTAGCTTGAAAGGCAGTTTTCTGGGCAATGGTCTATTGGGGTCTATTACAACTCTAATAGGGGCCCTAGCTTTAATTCTTCCTACGTCATTCGGATGAGAAGCCCACAAACAGTCAGGGATAGAGTTTAACAGAATTTGCTCATCACCACTAAAACATACCTTCACTGCATCATGAGAACAGGTAGTCAATTTCTGACATTCAAGAACGGTGTTCATGACCTGGGACTTTGTCTTAATGAGAAATCCTTCAGTTCCCAATGAATAAATACTAATGTCTCTAATTTGTCCTAATTCTACTCTGTGTTTCTCATTTTGTTTCAATCGCGTCAGCATATAGCCAATCTCCTTAGGTTCGTGACCTTGAGCTATAACCAGAGTCACATGTGGAGTTACATCTTTTGGCTGGTGAAATAGCAGTTGCTGCTCAGGTGTCAGTTCTACTTCAATACCTATTCCGTCTTTACCGATAAAAACTGATGAAAGAATCAGAGCATAAGAACTACCTAAATATGGAACCACATTCTGCTCATACTGAATATCTTGACTTCTTGCATCAAAGAAAGCTGTACAGTGCAACTGTTCAAACCACTTCTCCAGCCTCACATGCTGGTCTGTGCACCACTGCTCTACCTGCTGAAAATATAAGAGAACTTGATGCATTAAGCTTTTCAGAACACAAGAAATCTCCAAACTTGAGGCTTTCCACCAATATATCCTATCCTCTGTACTCTTTTCTAGAAGAGACATAATGTAATCTTGCTGATCTTCTGATGTTTCTAAATAAATCCCATCAGGGGTGCATTTAATTGTGCACCGATATTTACAGAGCAGATCTCTTCCCAACAAGTTCACAGGGGCATCGGCAGCCAAGAGGAAAGCATGGTTCTCTGAAAGAGGTCCAAGCTCTACAGTTATAGGCTTTGGTAAAAGGATTGGGTTAGAAACACCTGAAAATCCTACTGTGTTAAGAACATCACCCGATAATGGTAAAGTCGGAAAATCTTTTGCTCTAATACAAGATTTAGTGGCACCCATGTCAACTAGAAAGGACAGTTGTTTTCCTGCAACATTGAGATTAACAAAGGGTTCAGCATTAGCCTTAAAGGTAAGCATTGGAAGTGACAGAGTGGTCTCGCTCCGGGTTTCCTATTTTTCTTGAAATTGATTTTGCATGGTCCACGGGGCAGGGTTACCTGCTACCGGCCCAGGGCGATAGGGTACTCTGAGTCGATATACGTTGGGACCTCGTGGACCATCCTGAGCCTGATTCGGACACTTCCGTGCCCAGTGACCTAATTCTCCGCATAATCTACAACCATCGCTCTCTATCTGTCTTGGGTAGTTTCCGCGACCTTTTCCTCGTCCTCGAGCTCCATATTGAATTCGGTTTCTCATATCCTCTAATTGCAGAGACATTAATTTAGTTTGTGCATTGTCCTCTTTCAACTTCATTTGTCTAGCACAATGTTGTACAGTAGGCAATAATTTCCTACTGCCTTTACATTCCCAATCTATCGCAATTCTTGTCACTTCAGCCTTTAATTTTGGCATCAACCCATTACCAAATGCAGTACCTAGAGGAGTATCGGCCTCCTCTTCCCTTAATCCAGAATGTTTGACAAAAATGCATCTTAATCTCTCAAAATATTCATTAATATCTTCTCCAACCTTTTGTTTACACTGACTGATTTTCGACCAATCTACGCGTTGAGGACAAATCTTTTCTATTGCGTCTAAGAGTCGGTCTTTAGCCCTTCCTCATCGTCCGGCTCATTTTCTGGCCAAAGAGCCTCCCGTTTAAGAGGGCGCAGTAAACCTTTAGGAACAATGTGATCTAGTATCAGAGTTATATCACTATGAGCAGGCTTATGACAATCAATAACAAGGCTTAACTGTCTCCTAAATTCTTTTGGATTATCGGGCAATTTAGGAAAAGACTTAACCAATGCAAATAATTCACTAAGAGACCAAGGTCGATGCACATACACTGGAGTTCCTTCTGGACCTGGAAAAGCACGCATTGGCAATTCACGAACCAAGCCATTAGCTCCTGAAAGCCCTGAACCCCCCTGTTGTTCTCCCACTGCACCAGGCACCTGTCCCTTGTCTGATTGTGCAGATGTAGGTTGCTGCAACTGTTGAACCTGACGTTGCCCCGCTTGAGAGCGTGTATTTGCACCCGGAGGATCCATTACGATTCCTCCCTCGGCAGCAGAATAGGCTGGTGGAGGTGCACTGGGAGAAACCTGTGGAAGTGGATGTTGTGGATTATAATATGGAGGATTCCAGTCATCATCATCGTGCTCAGAGGAATAAGGTTCTGGCTCCGGACCGCTTTCTAATTTCGGTGGAGACTTTTTCTTTTTTGTACGCATGGCCATGACTTTTGCTGCAGCTTGTTCATTATTCTCAAGGCTAGCCCTTTTCGAAGCTTCCCAACGTTTCTGTGATTCCTCTTTCCATGACATATAAGCTTTCCAATTGACTTTCTTTCCTTTGTTCTCCTTCTCTTCTAACTTTTCTTTTAAGCTTTCTATTTTATCTCTGTCATATGTCCCTTCTTCAGGAAATCTCTTTTTTTTAATTCCACTTTCTCCTGTCCATTCTGACCATTTACAAAGATCTTTTGTAGTTTTGGGCCCGTAATTATCATACATATATCGTGTGCAAGTTCCCTTTTGAGGAACTGACACATTTAGAGAGCTTCTGATTATTATTATTTACTTAGAAACTGCCTAAACTGTTTAAACAGCAGAGATTCGGTAGTCCAAATACATTCGTCTCCTACATAAATGTTAATAAGTTCCTTATAAACAATCTGTGTGGCTCTTGAAATAACTCTGCAGTGTCCTTCTCTATTTTCTATATACTTACACTCATGTCTTACTTTGCACATGCAAAAACATATTGTTATCCCTGGCGCCTCCTTTGCTTGATAAATATTTTGTCTTACACCTATTACTCTAGCTTCACAGTTCATGAACGTAATTATTTTTTTTATTTATTTTGTTATTTTTTCTCTGCCGGGACTCTAACCCGGACTATAACCTTTTATTTTCCTTCTTGCCGGGACTCGAACCCGGACTTAGTGGGACTCGAACCCACCGATTTCTGCCGGGACTCGAACCCAGACTTAGTGGGACTCTAACCCACCGATTTCTGCCGGGACTCGAACCCGGACTTAGTGGGACTCTAACACACCTATTCCTGCCGGGACTCGAACCCACCGATTTCTTAAGAGTCCACCTGACCACACAATGAACTTGGATCACGTACCCTGTTAAATTGAGAAAATCCCTTTTACGATTAAGCAAGAACAGTAACCACTTAGGGAATTTCAAAAGGCTCCCTTACCTCTTATGATGGGCTCTGTGGTCTGTTGTCGCCCACTCGCTGGGAGAAAGTCTCTCTCCACAGGGGTTTATGATCCTTGTCGAAGAAAAGTCTTCACTCAGGTTAGGTGTGGTCAGGCCGAGTCCTTTATTCATGCGCATGAGGAGGATAGATCATGCAGATCTGAGAGCAATCTCTCATACAGATCTACAAACATCTAACTCTCCGAGATGATAAATGCAATGAGTTTTATACAGTAGACACACACAGGAAAGCTCACTCCAAGTTTCCATATTAGGAGATGTTTTTCTCTCTACAAACATTTCTTTGTAATTGACCACGTTCTTCTTAAGAAGCAGATCTACCTTGCATACAGACAAAAGGAAGTATAAAAATAAAAGGTGTGAAAATGAGCGAGACATTCTGCGGTTTGTAATATCAATGTCAGAAGGTCAAATAATATGCTTGAATTATCCTTTTATACTGTTGCTAAGCAAAAGGCAAATGAGCTAATAAAAAGTCACTATTTATATACTTAATAAAAAGGCAAATGCTAAAATTCTTCCTCACTATCGAAACCTGTTTTTATAGCTTTTAAAGTAGTGCAATCTAAGCAGGAACACATCATTATATCTTATATATGAAAAATATATAATATATCTTATATATGAAAAAGTGTGTGTGTGTAGATAAATAATAATAATAATAATAATAATAATTGCTTACACTTATATAGTGCTTTTCTGGACACTCCACTCAAAGCGCTTTACAGGTAATGGGGATCCCCTCCACCACCACCACCAATGTGCAGCATCCACCTGGATGATGCGACGGCAGCCATAGTGTGCCAGAACTCTCACCACACATCAGCTATCAGTGGGCAGGAGAGCAGATTAATGAAGCCAATTCATAGATGGTGATTATTAGAAGGCCATGATTGGTAATGGCCAATGGGAAATTTGGCCAGGACACCAGGGTTACACCCCTACTCTTTTCGAGAAACGCCCTGGGATTTAATGACCACAGAGAGTTTTATGTCTCATCCGAAGGATGGCGCCTGTTTACAGTATAGTGTCCCTGTCACTATACTGGGGCATTAGGACCCACATGGACCACAGAGTGAGCACCCCCTGCTGGCCCCACTAACACCTCTTCCAGCAGCAACCTTAGTTTTTCCCAGGAGGTCTCCTATCCAGGTACTGACCAGGCTCACACCTGCTTAGCTTCAGTGGGTTGTCAGTTGTGAGTTGCAGGGTGATATGGCTGCTGGCAGCACCATTTTTCATTCAACGAGTGCCTGAGTCACTGTGTCTGTCCTATATAATAATGCCACAATATTATAAATGACCCATTAGGCTGGGCAATCGAATTTTTAATAAAAAAAAAGAGATGTAATGATGTGTTCCTGCTTAACTTAATGTAAACTGCATGACTTTAAAAGCGATATAAACAGGTTTCGATAGTTAATAACCACTTTTTATGTGCGACACATGGGTGCTTTTTCTTCCTCCTGATCATCCTAGAAATCTGTGTACGCTGTAAGGTTTTTACTTCTTAATTAAACGTTTAAAATACACATTTCGAATAGAAAAAAATCATATTCCGTTTTCTTCCTGGTATGTACAACAGATCAGCAGGTCTTTTTTTACCCAGTCAGAGGGGTGTCAGATGGTGTCAGCCAATCACCATTCTGAAGCCGTGCCATAATCTCTGGTATACGCACACCCCAGAATTTTGACTTTTTACTGTGTGATAAAGAAATTTTAAAGACTACTTCTTAGCATAGATAAAGCGTAGATAAAAAAGCTTGGACTCTCATGTTTCTGATACACGTATCTTTTTCTGCTGTCTTTGTTGCGCTCTTGAGGATCCTTGTGATATTTTAAGCTCTCGTTGAATGATAAGTGTCACATAGTTTAAATCATTTTCATTCTTAGAAATTATGAAAGACTCTGTTAAAAGCAAGGGAGTTTTTATGTCTGTTATAGTAAAAGAAAATGCCTGACGAACTAGGGGTTGGACAGTTTTTCACTGCTTGTACAATTGATGGAAATGTTCAAATAAATGTGCTAAAGAAATAAACAAAAAAAGTCATTTATTTCTTTATCATATTGGCTAGCTAATGTCCTCTTTTTGCTAGTTACTTGTGGCTGTGTTTGTGTGTTGCATAGCAATGAGGGACTATATTCTCAGGCGGAGGAAAGTAAACAGCTTAATTTTCACATAAAATACATTTTTTTAATTAAAATAATTCTATACAGCAATCACATATTTGGGGACCGTTTTATAAAACTTTGATGCTTAAAATGTTTAGGGAGAAATGGAAGACTGGTGTGTATTTTTTCTTTAAACTACCAAGACCAGCCATACACAGTACAGTTTACATACATTAATTTGTTTATGTTCCTAAAGTAATATCATTTATAACCTTGAGATGCATTATGCTCCTCTTCTTTTTATGCTCAGCTGCTAAAATTTTCCCTTAGTTGTAAAATTCCATATAAATATTCAAAACTGATATTATATACTAAGCTGATAAAAATGTGCACAGTTAAGACATTAAATGATTAAATCTTTCTATGACTGACCAACGCACCAAGAGTGCCCCCGTCGGTCATTTTGGCCAGCCAATCACGTACTGCGGTATGACGCATTATGACGCGGTATGACGTAGTGAGTTGCCTGCAATACGGGTTTGTATCACACACTCTGAATGGCTGCATCTGTAGGTACATTGGCCCCTTCCGAATTCTCTTCCGGATCACCCAGGTCACTTATCATCTTGCGCTTCCCCCACCTTCAGAATCCACCTGTCCTTCCACATCTCCCTCCTGAAACCCTTCCACCGTTTACCCCTTGCAGTTCCCCAACGTCGCCTACCATCCCAGCGTCTTATTCAGGGGCGCCCGGCGTATACGGTCCACAAGATCCTGAACTCCAGATGGCACTGGGATACCCTCCACTATCTTGTCGACTGGAAGGGTTATGGCCCCGAAGATAGATGTTGGGTTCCAGAGAAGAATATTTTGGACCCTGCACTAATCAACGATTTTCAGAGGGACAGGGACCCCCCGTGAGGTCACGACCACCAGCCAGCAGAGATCAACTCCCAAAAGAGCTAACCAGTACCAGCAGCAGATTAATAATAACAAGAGCCACCGCACATGTTAATCCATCATCACCCGGTCTACCGTACGGCACTCAGCTCTAATTAAACCACCTAAACTTGCTCCTAGAGAGTTTCTACCTCACCTTTTTGATAAAAGCCCTCTTGTTACACTTCTTTCGGCTTTTGAACTACCTTTGCTTTTGACTATGAACTTGCCTAACGTTTTGGATTGGACACCTGTGTTTCTGTATCTACATTCTCCTTCGTCTGCATAGTATCCTCATATCTCATCACTTGAATTCTTTACAGGCCAGAATGAAAATGAACACAAATCTGACAATAGACTGGAGCAGTACTGAAAATTCAGTGTTGATTAACAATAAATTAACACAATGTCAATCACCTTTTGCAATTAATGTGTTATTGTCCAATACCATCTCCTATAACTGACATCTGTTCAATTGCTGTTTACTTCATGCCTTTGTTGGTGTACAATTAACACAGAAATGCTGAGTGTGGTGTGAGAACAGACCAGGGATCTCACTTCTCAGTTGAAGTCACTGCTGTAACTTCCCATCATACCACAGCCTGGCAGTGATGTCAGTGAGAAACATACTGCTTCTCCAACTACTGATGCCTCTCCTGGTTTCACAGTTGATCCAGCATATAGCTGTTTGATGAGTGCCTCAGGTCCTTATCTATTACATGCATTACAGAGGTCAACAACTGCACATATACACATTGTACATAATGTATGTATAAATGTCAGAACTACATTTCCCACAGGGGTCCGGAGAATTAACTACCACCCGTCATCAGGTGACCAGATTGTTGGAAAAGTTTGGTCAGGAGGAAATTTAAAACCAGGAAGAGACATGATCCACGTTTTGGAATTGCAATTTATACTTATGAAAGGGTTGCTTTTAACTGATGCTGTTAAGCAGTTTAACTCCCAGTTCATCAACAGAGAGAGGGGTGAAGAGGTCAGAACTCTGAAGTGAGCCAGTTGTTTTTTTTCTATTTTTGGTGCAGATAGGCAGAAAGGCCACTCAGGAAGTGCAAAGTGCAGAAGGGTGAAGAAAGGTGTGAAGTCAAAACTGCATAAGAATAGAGAAGATTACAGAAAACAAGTCAGTTATCGAGAGAAGGGGGATAGTGTGAACCTAGTTTCAGGATGAGTTTAGTTTCTGTTGTTTTTCTGACGCCTAACTCTGCCCATGTAATGTCACATACGGTGGATAATATTGTAGTATTAGTGTGGTCGTGAGTGCAGTGCATTCTGGTGGTCTAAGGTGACAGTGGACAACAGATTAAAGCCTTTATGGGACAGTATCAGTACAGTACTACTGAGAGTATCCTTGTATGAAACTCCCACCTTCCTCTATTACAAAATGAGAAAATATTGGTCTAAGTATCAGCCACACAAGATATTTGAAATTGATACACATAATTTCAGATGTTTTAGATGGTGTAATATCACTGACATAGGTATTTTGAAACACCTATTCAAATTGTGAGAAGCATCATTAGAGAAATGCTGTTACTCCATTTTCCTGCTAAAAACAGATTTTTTAGTTTATTGGCATACAATATTATTTCTTCTATTTTTTTCAGAGACCGGCTCCGTTCCTAATATGAACATGTGAACGTGAAATGTTTCAAAGATGTCTGTTTCTTTTGTTGTTGTGGCCTGCTGGTCTGACAGTTTAAAAATGTACACAGTTTGGTTTTGAAGTTTTAAGTGGAATAATATTCATTTATTATTTATAAGCAGTGCTTATAAGGTTCTCCTCAGCATTAAATATATCACTTGCTACAGAAGTTTTAATACTATTACTCACATGTTTATCGTATTACTGGTTATCATGGACTAATCACTAGGTTTGTTATTTTACAACACAGACACACCTCACAACCCACAGAGGACACATATCATAGACACACAAACATCTACACAATACTCACATCCCACACACTCTAGACTCTAGACAGACTCTTACAGTTTCTCTCAGTCTGGTCTGTATTTGCTCTTGGGGTTCAGAGAGTGATCATGCATGAAAATGATTGCTGTTCTTTCACTTCAGTGTGTCGTCAGAAACAGCAGGATCATTTTCGCCAGGGGTCACTGAGATTCGGATGCCCCAGAAGGCAAAGGGCTAAGGGCAGACAGGGCATGGATTTCTGTCTGGTTTATTTTGTTGTTCCGGTTGTATCTCATTTAGGGACAACATTTTAATTTAGAAGAAAAAATTCTTGTTAATATCCCTATTGTATGTTTAACTTTGACCACGCAGGCTTTGACATGTCAGCTTACAAAACACTCATACAGATTATGTATAAAATATGATGTTGTTATCTGTTTATATGTGTTAAATGCTCAGTTGATGTCTTATTATTAAAATCTGAGATAATAGAAAGATAATACTTTATTAATCCCGTAGGGAAATTGATGTGTTACAGCACTCCAGCCCAAGACAAGCAAAAACAGACATCAGAATAGTTATAAAACAAAAGACAACAAAATCAATAAAAATAAATAAATACATAGGTGTGTGCAAAATGTGATGATCATAGTCACTGTAAAAACAATAAAATATGTGCAAAATGTGCATAGGTTTATACAGACTGATTGTCCAAAAAGTACAATGGAGCAAACATGCTGTCCATAGACGAGCAAATGAAGGGCTAACAGTCCTAGCCTAGGGCAGCGTTATACACCCTGACAGCCGCCGGGAGGAAAGACCTGCGGAAACGTTCCCTTGAACACCGTAGCTGGAGCAGTCTGTTGCTAAAAGTGCCCCGTTGCCCAGTAACAGTCCCATGAAGCGGATGAGAGGTGTTGTTCATGATGGCTGTGAGCTTGGTCAGCATTCTCCTCTCAGCCACCACCTCCATGGGGTCAAGGCTCATCCCCAACACAGTGCCAGCCTTCTTGATAAGTTTATTGAGCCTATTTGCATCTTTTGTCATGATGCTGTTGCCCCAGCACACAACAGCGTAGAAGATGGCTGCCGCCACCACTGATTCATAAAAAATGTGTAGCAGTGTTCCACACACACCAAAGGACCTGAGTCTCCTAAGAAAATAGAGTTGGCTCTGACCTTTCTTGTACAGGGCGTCAGTGTTACCAGACCACTCCAGCTTATCATCCAGGTGTACCCCTAAGTACTTGTAGGAATGTACGCCCACTATATCCTCACACTGGATGGAAACAGGGTTCAGTGGAGACTTATTCCTTCGAAAGTCGAAGATCATTTCTTTGGTCTTGCTGGTGTTAAGCTGGAGATGGTTAAGATGACACCACTCCACAAAGTTGGTAATCAAGCTCCTATATTCCTCCTCCCTCCCCTCTCTAATACACCCCACAATTGCAGAGTCATCTGAAAACTTCTGCAGATGACATGTCTCAGAGTTGTACCTTAAGTCAGAGGTGTAAAAGGTGAACAGGAATGGAGCAAGGACAGTCCCTTGTGGAGCCCCAGTACTGCTAACAATCTGTTCGGACACACAGCTCTGTAGCCGTACATACTGTGGCCTGCAGGTCCGATAGTCTATATAATCCAGGACAGCAGGGGAGTGTTCACCTGCTCCACCCTTATCTTATATCTCAGAAAAGGTGGATGATGGTGTTAAAGGCACTGGAGAAGTAAAAGAACATAACTCTCACAATGCTCCCCATCTTCACCAGGTGAGAGTTAGCTCTGTGTAGCAGATAGATGACTGCATCCTCCACTCCCAAGTGTGACCGGTAGGCGAACTGCAGGGGGTCCAGTGCTGTACTCACCAGGGTTCTAAGGTGGTCCAGTACAAGCCTTTCCAGAGTTTTCATTAGGTGTGATGTAAGTGCCACTGGTCTGTAGTCATTCAAAACTTTAGGGTGCCCCTTTTCGGGTACTAGCACCAGGCAAGATGTTTTCCAGAGCATCGGAACATTTTCTAATCTCAGGCTGAGGTTGAAGATGTACTGTAGCACTGAACCCAGTTGGTCCGCACAGATCTTTAGCACCCTGGAGCTGCCACCATCAGGACCCACTGCCTTCCCTGCATGGAGTCTCCTCAACTCCCTTCTGACCAGGTCAGCTGTGATGGACAGGCCGAGGAAGGCAGGGGAAGATGGAGTAGGAGTAGGAGGGATCAGATGATGGGGTGACTGAGGACATGAAGAGGGTGTCTGGGGTGAAGGCCTGTGAGGTGAATGGACAATAATAAAATTAAATCTTAGTATTGAGAAAAGCATTAAGACATGAGTCAAGATTTACTTAAACATTGGAGAACTTTATAATTTTTAAAGTCTCTTGGCTGGGCGGAAACTTCTCAAGCAGCGCCCCCTAGTGCAAACAGCAGGTCAGTGTCAGTCTGTACTGTGGGGAAAGGCTGTCGGACTGGTTCGACAATTGATCTGCAGTAGCCCCATTGTGGACATTGAGACTGTGAGAGATACAAATAAATTAGAGACAGGAGAAGTGCAGCCAAGATGTGTGAGACATGGTATCACTTGTGCTTGGACTCCTGAACATTTCTAATTTACTGTGTCTGATCAAATAGATCTCAACTATTTCTCTGGAAGATGCAGACTCTTGTCTGAGCCAGACGAGTGTGAGGAGCAACCTGCCATCCTTAGTCACCTAGGGATGTGTAAGACGTGTAAAACAACAAGACTGAGGCACAAAGAGCAGATCCTGTGTTATTCAGATTGATTAACTCTTTCTCTTTCTCTAACCCTGGTCCTAGACTAGATAATATTGAAGGGCTCTTGTACAGTAGGACAACATGTTTGTGTTGAATAGATTATGCAAGTAAAAGAAATGTTGTCCTTGTTGACTGAAAATATCAGTTCCAAAAACCATAAATCATTCAATTATTTAGAGTAACAAATCACCTACATAATGATCTCCTGATCAGAATGAAACTAAGAACTTTAGAAACTGGTGATCTAAGGGTGACTCATAAAACCTGGTGCCCCAACTAGCTCTGTCGGTAGAGCATGAGACTCATAATTTCACAGTGGTGGCTTCGTGTCCCACTTTGAGCACAAGGTTCTCTAATAACCCATACTGGGCAGCAGTAGTATGGGGCAGTGTTGACAGTGGAGGATCGCGTTTCTGTGATAACACCAACAACACTCGCACTATCTGCGTGGAAAAAAGGCCTGGCAATCTACTTCCATACTGTATCTTGCCATGAAAACTCTATGGATAGTGATGGGGCAACTATTCATAGGGTCACCATGAGTCGACACTGACTTGATGGCACTCATCCCATCCTCATAAATCCTGCTGGACTGGAGCTGGGGGGCCCTGCATTAGGGGTCGCACTGTCTCCTCTGCACCTGGATACATGGGCTCATGTTGCA
The DNA here is from genome assembly GCF_040954835.1 of Lepisosteus oculatus. NCBI lineage: Eukaryota > Metazoa > Chordata > Actinopteri > Semionotiformes > Lepisosteidae > Lepisosteus > Lepisosteus oculatus. The sequence continues at coordinate 5,342,459 of NC_090713.1, forward strand.
AATAAAGACATGATTAATATAGATGTTTTATAGGTTTTTGTGTTGTCTTGGACTGAAGACAACTTCAGTTTACTGTTTTTCTGGAATATGCTTTGTGGAAAACTTTAGGAATTGACAAACAGTTTTTGATGAACCACTTATTGTCATAATTACCTTCAAAGATTATATTTAAACAAAAAATATCCTTCTTCAGATTACTATAAAGTATAAGAACCACTGTTTCACAAAGGGGAGAGTAAGTGACCTAATACTGTCAGTTTTTAAAATGGATTTTGACACTAAAGGAGGATTGTGGTGTGTAATCTCTGCATATTTTCCCTAAATTAATTTAAAAAATCTATCAAGCACAAAATGGCAACACTTATTTCATAGATTGAATACAAATAATTGTATAATTGCTGAGCAACTCCACATTCTGTGTCCAGTGTCTTTGTCTTCACTCTCAGCATCTGCAGTAGGTCCCAGCTGCAGCAGTGCAGTCGCTGTGAAGTCCTGCTCCTGTGATAATCAGAGTGAAGTCAGTCCCAGATCCACTGCCACTGAAACGCTCTGATGGGTAGTTACATAATAGATCAGGAGTTTAGGAGCTTCTCCTAAACAGAGTACACTCTCGTTTCTCTTCAGGTCATATAAATCTTTCGTCTTTTATGAAAGATTTCCATGGAGAGTAAAATTATGAGTTTTAACTAATTTTTGGGGGTGGTGCGGTGGCTCTGTGGCTAAAGATCTGTGCCTGTGGCTGGAAGGTTGCTGGTTGAAATCCTGCGGCCGGCAGGGGAATCCTACTCCATTGGGCCCCTGAGCAAGGCCCTTAATCCCAAACTGCTCCAGGGGCGCCGTATAAATGGCTGACCCTATGCTCTGACCCCAAGCTTCTCTCCCTGTCTGTGTATCTCATGGAGAGCAAGTTGGGGTAAGTGATGGCATTGGTATGTGACGGTTGGGGTATAGGCCAAATACAAGAAATTGGATATTGCCAATAAAATTATCTTATCTCCAACTTTCTGTTGGTATCAGGCTAGCCAGTGCTTAGAGCCATCAGTGTACACTGCAGGAATGGTCTTAGAGCTCATAGTGACTGTCTGTCCTGGGAGAACAGATTTCACTGCTGGAGTCTGAGTCACAGTCTTCTATATGCAAATTGTCTTTCTGGGTTCAGAAGCACTTGTAGCCAGTCAGTGTTGGAAACACAGGCTTGGTGGTGTGTGTTGTGGCAGAGCAAGATGAGCTGTTTAGCATTAACACTCCCAGGACCGCACCGGTAGACAGATAGCAGTTTTATAAGGAGCTGAAGATGAGACACAATCAGTTGAGCACTTATTCCATTCAACACAGCTAGAGTGGGGTGGAATGTGGATAGTCTGGTTAATGCAGCACTTGTCTCTGTGTTCAGACACAGCAGGATCACTGGTTAATCTTGGACCATATTTTATGGAGACATGCATATTTCATATTTCACAAGAACCCATCAATTCATATGTTCACAGTATTGACATGTTAACAATAGTCATAGAACTGACCTTAACGTTTACTGTTTTTAAATGTGTATTTAAAAGCAATAATTAAATACAGGCTTATTTTCTTTCATGTCTCATGTAATACTGTACCTGTAACATCTGGAACCAACAGTAGGTAGTGTGATTTGGGATCTCAATAATCTCATATTGAGCTTTTAAGTGTGAGCTCCCCATGCTTGTTTAGTTAGAGCTGTTCCACAATTTAGCTCAGAGAGGGGTTCTTCTTCCCCTGTGCTGGCTAAAGGATGGATTCTGTAACAGGTGAAATCCCATCATTGATCTTTAGTGTTTTTAGCACAGAAGCTGTTATAGTCCTCATGTCTAGACTGTCAGGGCTGGAGGAACAGAGAAGTGTGTTGTGAATCAAGTGTTGATGTTTCCCTTAGGAACTCTGTTGTTCAGAGAGTAGATATGATCAAATCAGAGAGAACACACTCTCTCTACCCCAGATAACATAAACACACTAGGACTACTAAATACTGCTGGTATAATAGTCTATAGTCACTGACTCTGGGGATTCAGTTTGATTTCACTACAAATACAATCACATATGATGTGTTTATACTATATTTCCTAATTATTATACTGTACATAACTGAAATATCAGAATTTTAAACAAAGATTAAAAGCACTTATAGTAAAAATGAATAGTATATTTATTTCAATGGGTCGGTTGCAGGAGAGAGAGAGAGGGATGAGGTATAGATGTGAAGAGCTGATCACAGACAAACACACACCAAGTCTGTACAGCTCTGTGAAGCCTGTTTATTCCAGTGGACTGGAGCAGAGCCCAGTGAAGGAGACATGTCTGCAGTACAGGGAGAAAAAATAACACCTCAGAGAAAGAGTGAGGCAGGGAGAGAGAGAGATCAGGTGTAAAGCACCTTCCTTTAAACAGCTCATTCACACACAGTGACATGAGTAGAGAGTAGTGGGACTGAATTTTTACATTTATAAAGAGCTACAGTTAAAGCCTCTTTAGTCCCAATCTTTAACCTGTAATGTCTTATTGATCTGAAGGACAGTAAAATAACTGGATTGGTTGTTATCAGTTTGTACTTCTGTGACAGAGGAGGACCTCATTTCCCTTTATCTTTTCCTGGGTGCAGAAATATCTTTGTAAACCTGCAACCTAAATCTAGCTGAATGTTAATTTGTAGAGAGCAACAGTTAATGCCATCATTTTAAATTCAGAAGAATTTCAAAAGTTAATTAGTAAACGTGAATTGATATGATTGTTACAAACCTTACTAGTGAAGCTCAGTGTTTGTGTGCAGTTTAGCTCCTCCACTGGCTCTTTGTCTATGTCTTTGTCTTCACCCTCAGCATCTTCAGTAGGTCCCAGCTGCAACAGTGTTTTGTAGGGGTGTGTAACACTGTGTGAACACATGGGTACTATCAGGATAGTGGAAACTCTGAGAGTAATAATCTGCAGCATCTTCAGCCTTCTGCCACCGAAACCGTCTGGGATCCCAGTCTGATGGGTAGTTGTTTAGGAGCTTTTTCAGGTTTCTGCTGGTACCAGGCTAAGTAGATGGTATTTGACAGTACAGGAATCATCTCACAGCTCACAGTGTCTCTCCTGCAAGAACAGGTTTGAGTGCTGTAGTCACAATAACGTCTTCACTAGATTCTGAAAATGAAAAATTAAACTTCACATGTGGTGAAAAAATATAAAAAATATCAATTCACAGATAATTTGATTTCAATGGTTTCTTGTTCTTCTCTAAATTAATTTCACTTTAAATAAAATGCTAATGAAATATTTCAAACCCATTCCTACCCTGCACCCAGATGATCAGCGTCCAGATGAAGATGGTAATAAAAGTCGTTGTTGATGTGGGTTCTGTTGCCATGAAGCGCAAGTGTAAAACTCACAGGGCTATAAACACTCCCAGAGCACTGAAGCATGTGCTGCTAATGCAGAGTGTCTCTTCTATTAACATTGTCTTCAGATGGGTTCAGCAACACTTTTAGCCAGTCAGTGCTAGACACACAGGCTTGGTGCCATGTGTTATGACAGATGAACGTGGTCTGTCTATTTGCATGCCTTGTGATTAAAAGAAATAGCAGTGGAATGAAAGCTCAACTTGGGGGCTTGGTTTAAGTTAACTTGCTTTAACTCCGCAAGTCTGAGTTCTGAGTTCTGAAGTCTGAGTTCTTGTGTCCGTCCTATCCGAACCCGAAAGTATTACAATATGTATCTTCATAGCAGGTGGTGTACAGCTTTTTAGTATAGATTACACTTTTCTAAAATGTATTTAAAAAATAAAAATGATTACAATCTAATCTTTCCACGTTTGATCCCAAGATCCCAAGAAAAATATATCTAAACGGGGAGAAAGCTATGCTGAAAGTTTATTAAGATACTTAGAAGACAAAGATATCAATTTATGTTGCATTTGTCTAATTGTGAATCAAAAAACACAGATATTTAAACACGCGTTTGCGATTTGAATCAAAACACGATTTAAATCAATATAAATGTTTATATTGTAACGCATAGGTGACAATTCATTGTTATTAAAATGACTTAAATTCGATCATGTTGTGATATTTAGAAATATAAATTTGTTTGGTGCGAGTGAAGTTTTATTTAATCTCTGAGCCAGGGAACTGTTTATTTTTTCAAAGAAATGTTTGTTAAAAAAAAAAGTCATGGCTCCAGCTGGATTCAAACACCCAGTGTGTGATGTGGGAGTCAGGAACCTAACCCACAGTGCCACATGAGGAGTGTTGAAAAAGCCCTACAAAACATTATCAACAGACATCGTACAGCGTGTACAATTCTTGTGTTGTGGTACATGAATATAATTATATCGTTATTAATTTCTTTAGATACGCGATTCCATATTATATTCCCTTTTAATCAAATTCTAAAAGTATGCTTGTTGACTCCGGTATCACGTTAGTTAAAGACTTCGATGCTTAAAATGTTTAGGGAGAAATGGAATACTGGTGTGTATGTTTTCTTTGAAGTACCGAGACCAGCCATATACTGTATGATTAAGTTCCAAAATTAATATTGTTTATGGCATTCACACGCGTTACAGTATGCTCCTATTCTTTTTATGCTCAGCTACTAAGATTTCCCTTCAGTGGTAAAATTCCATATAAATATTCAATACTCAAACGGGCACAGTAAAGACATTTAAATCTTTCTACGACCGACCAACGCACCACAAGTGCCCATGTCGGTCAACCAATCACCTACCGCGGTATTTTGTGTCACAAGTGAGGCCGTAGCCAATTACCTCCGGTACGTGTCTGTGCCGCGCACTTTAAGTGGCTGCATCTGTATAGCAATAAATCCTGCAATCTTCACGTGCTCTGGGGTATGTTAAGTCAAACTAGCCTGACTTTGTGGTTAAGAACTCACAAACCCATCAGTCCCTTGCAAAAAACATTGTCATTTTTCTTTAGAGATACAGTTCACTTTAGAGTTTTGCACAAATAAAGAGTTTGAAACAAATAAAGTGTAGAGATCCCCAAAACAGTTTGCTGATCATTTTTATTTGAAAGATACCATTTCAGCAGATAGAGTATAGTTTTAATTCACAATCTCTTAACATTATTCTGCCATCATAGACCGAGCCACCTAAATGTGTATATTCACTTTTAACCTTACACTTTTTATGGCTATATTTTTAACCATTTCACAAAATATTGGAAATGCAAGTAAACACAACCATTGTTTGTTATCACAGCAGCTAAACTATTTTGAATAAACAATTTTATTTGCACACTGCTTGAACTGACTTGTATGTTATTTAACTTTGTTGGTGTTGCTGCTGCTGTTTTGTGTTTATGGTTTGGTGTTTCCTTAATGTCTTTGTATTGGACCATGCAAATAGCAAATAAGCAATACATTACAGTTGTGCAAATGACGATAATATGAACTGAGAATAGCATGATTCTGACAATAAAGACAAACTGCACAACGGGTGTGTTATAAATATTCTGACAACAAGAACAAGAAACTGAATAACTGAATAATAAAGGTGTATTATAATTCTTTTTACCAGCAAAATCAAAATACAGCACCACAGACTATATATAACAAGACACAAGACAACCTAAGCTTTTCAACAGTGTGTTTCCTAACCAGATACAAAAAAATTAAAGCAAATGAATCTTTTTCATAGTCATATTTATGTTAGCAGTTCACTTTAATGAAGCTGCAGAGTCCATCAATAATGATCAATTCTACAGAAAAATACAATTGTAAAAGCAGAAATTTGCCAAAATACTTGTCCCATACTTTGAAAAAAAACTTTTTTTTGGTGAAAATTTCCCAAGTATGTGCTAAAAATAGTGCAACAGTGCATTAGTGAACTAATGGTTGTTAAGAAAGTATCGACAGAAAATCAGGGAGTCTTCTCAAGGATTTAAAACACACAGAATATATTAATTGATGTGTCGAAACAATGTGTACATAACATATGCAAAATATCAAGCTGATACAGAAAATATATACTATACAAAAAAAAAATATTACATTGTATACCATTTGGTTACACTACCTTCCTCATCAGTCTCATTAAAATAATCAACATTCAGGCACTCTTAAGTATCCATGGCTACTTAAATGAATTAAATTAATTTTAAAATTCTTGAGAGGGTGAATAATTAATTATACTCATCCACTACTGTGGATTTGTAACGCTGAAGGACACGGAACAGCTAACTGGATCCATCACAGTGCCATCCAATCTGTGCTCTGCTGGCTTGGTGCCACTCCGATTCTACGGCAGCTAGAGACATCGGGAAGAGAGAGAAAAGGATTCTGCTGTTGCCTCGCACGCGCTAACAGTTGATTCCATCAAATGGATTGTCTGGTTAACATTGAGCTGAACTGGGACAATGTCTGTGCACAGGGTGGTGACTGCTCAGTTGGGTCGAGTTGCACGAAAAGGGCAGAGACTCAATTTGCTCCTGTCATAGCAGCTATTGATGAATAATGCTCTATTGAGGCCTGTCGACAAAAAGTCCAGCCCTATTGCTCCAGTGATCAAGCAGATGCACAGTGGTAGCTAGTTGGTCTTAAGGTCCTGCTGCAGGCTAAGGTACTGAGGCAGACCTCAGGCAGAATCTTCAGTCCCAATGTTTAGACAAGTATGGCAGGCATGCTTGTGGTTCTGTTGTAAGTTAACCAAATTGGTTTAGTAGAGAGAGGAGAAAATATGGTTTGTGATTGGTGAAGAAGATACCAGGTGGAGTATGTACCCACACGCTCCAGCATTGTGATTGGTTGATCAGATTGTTGGATCTGTGATTAAAAGAGTATTGATACTGAATCTAGACTGTCCTGGGAAAGATCCTAATCCAAAAAATTACCTCAACTCCCTCACTTCCTTACACACAAAGACCACAAGGTCGTCTTCTGGCTGACCTCAGAGAGGGGCCCATTTCACCACATTCCTGTGACAGCAATAAGCTGTTTGGTCCAGACACACAAAGATTTTTAAAATTACTTAATAACACTAAATTCTAAGTGAAATAATAGGCTTCGTCCCTACACTATAAATAATAATAAACTGTAAATACTACATGCATGCCCCTTTCTCCTTCATATTTGTTTTTTACATCCCTCCCCCACCCCATCTCCACCTTTGCCGCTACCCCTTGGACATCCCTCCTCCACCCCATCTCCACCTTTGCCGCTACCCCTTGGCTAATCCCTCTCTCTGCATGGGGGTCCCAGCCTCCTCGTCCTGTGTTCCACAGCTTGTCCCTCGGCCAAGTAGATTAAACTACATTTACCACAACAAAAACACTCAAACTTTTCAATACACTTAATTCTTGTGGGGTTGTTATTCCATGTGAATATTGTTTTGGCTTACTCTACAATTTAACTTTTGCTGATATGAAAATAATATTTTTGTATCCATTACTATCATCTTTATTAAATTTATTTTATCACAACCCATGTGATTTGCTGTAGTTTAACAGTCTACCTGCACTTACTACACCTGGGAAATGTTTGATTATTATTAAGCTTTTCCCTGTAGTAAGAAAGATCCTAATATTTTCATCATAATATTTTGAGACAGTGAGGTCTGTTTTCTTCAGTGGACATTGTGCTCTATCTATCCATTACAATGAGTAAAGAGAATTGTCAAAGCCCAAAAATGCAGGCTGACAAAGAGCTGCAGGTTTTCTCTGTGAAGCTGGTTTCTTCCGGAATGACAGAGTGCTGTTAGTCATATGTGGGTCAGCGTCATAGATGATCTGCAACAGAGAACAGAGTTTCTGCTTAGAAGTAGTGCTGGTCAATAGTGAAGTGCTGAATATAAAGCTTCCTTTTTATATGTCCTCCAAAACATATAGGCAAGGAAAGGACTAAAGTGTGATTTTAACTTAAAACTAATAATAGCTGAAATGTATATTGTCCACATTCTGTCACAAACTGGCTTCATAGATCTATGCACGTTGCACAGTCCTGCTTCAGAATTCTCTTCATAGATACAATGACATGTTTGGACACCTACAGTAGGAAAGAATTACTGAAAAAGAACTACAATAATACAGTATTACGGTATTTATAAAAATGTAAGTTGTAATGAGCAACATCAGTATATTTAAAAACACTTACTGCTTTCAATGAACACATTGACCATTCAGACCAAGACATCACACAAAATCTTGGTGAGCATATGAAGAGGTCTCGGGATGGGAAGAAATATAGGGAGAGATTTTGAAATAAATACTGGTCAATAGAGTACAGACATGAAGCTTGAGTTTTTGCTCTCAGTCTAATAATGCTTGCTGGATCATAATACCTTAAATAACTTTTTTTTTTACTTTATATCATGCCTTTTGTGGTACTTCCTCTCATGGGCCTCTTGCTTAAAACGTAGACAACATGAATAGGTAGACACAAATTGAGATGATACATTAAACTGAATTAAGTTTAAGTGTAACCTAGACCACAAAAGTGAGTTTTACAATTAGAATTTGAGATTTATGCTCAATTTTCAAGATCTGGTGTAAGCAAAGAGATCTTTTGTATAACTGTCTTAGAGCAACAAATCAGAAAGCTCCATCAGTGTCCAGAGCCTCGTGTTTGATTCTGAAATAAGTCAGATATGCACGTGAATAAGTGTAGATGGAGTTATGAGTTACGACTACACTGTAACAGTGTAACTCTTGGAGCCATGGAAGACACCAGTTTGTGTCACTGTCTTTCTGTAGCAGACAGAGAATCAGTGAGTTTTTAGTGAGAAATCAGCATGGGAGGCGAAGGAAAAGAAAAATAACGCGCTCTGTAAAACCAAGAGAAAAATAAAGAGAATACTGTCAGAGCGAGGAAGAAAAGAAGCATGTAAGAGCATTTATATTTACAAACACTCTGAGTGCTAACGTATGGAAGCCCGTGTAGCGGCAATGCTTGTTAATAAGACAGAATTAAGTGTTGCTGTGCTTTCCTAAATGAGGCCCATCTCTCTGTTCATCTCTGTGGTGCAGCCACAGAGAAGCTATTCATGCAGGCTGATTTAAAGGTGTTTTCTTTTGATAAGGGACAGCTCCCAAATGGGGATGCACTTAGCTAAGCCTGGCTATCATGATCAATGGTCATCCATTGGCGCCTATCTGTCTAGGGAGTGCCAGATGGATATCTGGACTGCATTCCTAAGTGTCAGGAGTACAGATGCAGCCATTCAAAATGGGTGAGGTATTTCGCGGCATACCCCGGTGGGCGTGTCACGGCATCACGCGGTATCACGCATTTCACGTGTGTCACGTGACTAACTATCCGGCGTCGCCTTGTAAAACCGCCAGGGGGAGCTTAACCTCTCATGTACAGCATTTGAGCCTTTAATTTTGAACTGTGTATTACAGTGTAGATTAAGCCGGTTCAGGGACGCCAAATATGTAATCATAGTGGCTCTCTGAAGGCACCAGTTCTGTAGGGTTTGGGCATTTACTGAGACAATTATTAATTGTAGCAGTAAATCACAAAGTTGATTCTTTTGATGGCTTTAGAATCCAACCATGCGACATAACTCAAACAACGCGCACACACAGGTACTAATACACGAGGATACATTTATTAATACATAGAATATGCATATAAACCTAACAGATCTTATCGAGAGGGTTATCAGAATACAAAAGATATATATTCAATCAGTTACAAAGAGTTATACATATCAAGAGGACATACGTTCAGTATATCATTCATTAAGACCGTTTCGTAAAGTGAACTTGGTTACAACTTCTACATTAGATACTCAAACAAGTACATAACTCTTAGGAATTAAATTGATATCAACTGGTTTGGATAACAATTGAATTCTCGAGCTGTAATGCATTGAAGTTGAATACTCATCCAATCTCTGGGGATTCAGATCTCCTGCGGGCACAAAGAAACAGTTGCAGGCTGTTGCTGTCCAATCCGCGCTCTCTGGCTCCGTGCCAGGCTGTGCTGTGCGGCTTGCGACGGTGCGCTGCTGATGCTCACTGTTGGCTTTAACTAGCAAAGTTTGTGCACAGGAGAAAAGATGACTGTGGGTCCCAGCAAGTCAGGAAGAGGACCGGTTCGTTCCTGATGAAGAGCTAGTTCTGAATAGTGATTCAGCTGTCCACAGTTCCGACCTGTTCACGAGGCCTGCTGCTGGTTACTCTCTGGCAACCTCCACTCTAGACTCTTAGAACAAAGGAAAGTTCTGGCACTCGGACACACTGGCCGTTCCGTGGTTGTCCGGGCTGAGTCTCAGGATGGTCAGGAGGCGCGCTGCGAGAATGTCCTGCCCTTGGGAGCCCTCTGCTCCTGGGCCGTCCTGCCCTTTAGAATCTTACAGAATCTGAATCTGAATCTGAATCTCCCAGGCTCTCTGTGTTGCCTGTTTTTACCTGGAGGAACTTTAGCTCATTGATTGGCTGAAAGTTCCATGGGCATCAGAGTCCCACGTGGGTTACTCGGCCCTACCGGTCCCTGATTGGTTGATCAAGGTGAGATATGAGTCACTTACTCCTGACACTTAGTAATGCAGTCCAGATGTCCAACTGGCACTCCCTAGACAGATAGGCGCCAATGGGTGACCATTGATCATGATAGCCAGGCTTAGCTAAGTGCATCCCCCTTTGGGAGCTGTCCTTATCAAAAGAAAACATCTTGCATGAATGGTTTCTCTGTGGCTGCACCACAGAGATGAACAGAGAAATGGGGCCTCATTTGGGAAGCTCAGAAACACTTAATTCTGCATTATTATTAAGCCTCACCGCTACAACAGCATGTTAATCATCAGTCATTAAAATGTTGGTATATTTTATGAAAGCAAGATTGCTCAGTTGGACAAAAGTACACAACCTACCTTTATCAGAAATATTTATGCATCAAAGCCTTTACTGAAGATATTACTAATAGTATTAATAATGGATGACTTTGGACAAGCTGTATACTCAAAGTATAATTTCTTTAGCACATTTGTACAAGCACTTGGAATCTGTCCAAGCCATACTTTGTCAGGCATTTTGTTTTACTTCAACGGGCATAAAAACTTCCTTGCTTTTAACAGGGCGTTTCATAATTTCTAGCTACGAAAATGATTTAAAATGCGACACCTATCATTCAACTAGAGCTTAAAATATCACAAGGAAAAATACACACCGGTATTCCATTTCTCCCTAAACATTGTAAGCTTCGAAGTCTTTAACTAACGTGATACCGGAGTCAACAAGCATACTTTTAGAATTTGATTAAAAGGGAATATAATATGGAATCGCGTATCTCAAGAAATTAATAACGGTATGATTATATCCGTGTACTGCGGCAGGGCTGTGTAGGGCTGTTTCGCCTACCTGATCATGCGAGCTGTCTTGTAGCCTACTGGTCTAGGTGCGTGACTACCAACTGGCAGGTTGTGTGTTGGAATCCAGCTGGTGCTGGACTTTTCATTTTTATTTATCTATTTTTTAATCGCGTAACATAAACATATTACCGTATGCAAACTGTACTGTATACAGTATGTATATGTATATTTAATGTCTTAACTGTGCCCGTTTAATTGAATTAAAAAAAATATTTAACACGAACATTAAGCTGTTTACATCTTCCGCCTGAGAACAGTCACCCGTTCCTACCCAACGCAGAATGGTGATTGGCTGACACTATCTGACACCCCTCTGATTGGAGAAAAAAGACGTGCTGGTTTGCTATAAACACTACCAGGAAGAGGATTTCTTTCTATTCAAAACGTGTATTTTAAAAGTTTAAGAAGTAAAACCTTACAGCGTATTCAGATTTCTAAACTGATCAGGATCGTTATCTTTGTCTTATGCATAATAATGTTCACTCTGTCCAGCAAATTAATAATAAACTTTATTTTATATAGCGTTTTAAACGAATAAGTAATTAGATTGCTCATAAACCTAATCACTTGCTTTTTCTTTTTATTTAGGCTCAGATTTCAACTATAGATCGTATTATTAATAACCATAATAACAACCAACCAACAAAAACAACCATATAAACATAATGGTGGTGCTGGACCTTCCAGTTTTATTTATTTATTTTTTAATCGCGTAACATAAACATATTACCGTATGCAAACTGTACTGTATACAATATGTATATGTATATTTAATGTCTTAACTGTGCCCGTTTAAGTATTGAATATTCATATCTAATTTTACCACTGAAGGGAAATCTTAACATAAACATACAGTATATGGCTGGTCTCGGTACTTTAAAGAAAAAAATACACACCGGTATTCCATTTCTCCCTAAACATTGTAAGCTTCGAAGTCTTTAACTAACGTGATACCGGAGTCAACAAGCATACTTTTAGAATTTGATTAAAAGGGAATATAATATGGAATCGCGTATCTCAAGAAATTAATAACGATATAATTATATTCATGTTGCAAAAGAACTGCAACGGACATAAAAACTCCCTTGCATGGTTTCATTACGACCAGAATCGGTCTTGAGATATTTTTAACTTGATTTACAGTATTTGAGAGGTATGTCTTAACACCGATACTACAGTGCTTAAGTACTGCTCACGTACAGTGCCTTGCGAAAGTATTCGGCCCCCTTGAACTTTTCAACCTTTTGCCACATTTCAGGCTTCAAACATAAAGATATAAATTTTTTATTTTATGTGAAGAATCACCAACAAGTGGGACACAATTGTGAAGTGGAACGAAATCTATTGGATTTTTGAAACTTTTTTAACTAATAAAAAAATGAAAAGTGGGGCGTGCAAAATTATTCGGCCCCTTTACTTTCAGTGCAGCAAACTCACTCCAGAAGTTCAGCGAGGATCTCTGAATGATCCAATGTTGTCCTAAATGACTGATGGTGATAAATAGAATCCACCTGTGTGTAATCAAGTCTCTGTATAAATGCACCTGCTCTGTGATAGTCTCAAGGTTCTGTTGAAAGCGCAGAGAGCATCATGAAGACCAAGGAACACACCAGGCAGGTCCGTAATACTGTTGTGGAGAAGTTTAAAGCCAGATTTGGATACAAAAAGATTTCCCAAGCTTCAAACATCCCAAGGAGCACGGTGCAAGCGATCATCTTGAAATGGAAGGAGTATCAGACCACTGCAAATCTACCAAGACCTGGCCGTCCCTCTAAACTTTCAGCTCAGACAAGGAGAAGACTGATCAGAGATGCAGCCAAGAGGCCCATGATCACTCTGGATGAACTGCAGAGAACTACAGCTGAGGTGGGAGAGTCTGTCCATAGGACAACAATCAGTCTTACACTGCACAAATCTGGCCTTTATGGAAGAGTGGCAAGAAGAAAGCCATTTCTCAAAGATATCCATAAAAAGTCTCGTCTAAAGTTTGCCACAAGCCACCTGGAAGACACCCCAAACATGTGGAAGAAGGTGCTCTGGTCAGATGAAACCAAAATCGAACTTTTTGGCCACAATGCAAAACGATATATTTGGCGTAAAAGCAACACAGCTCATCACCTTCAACACACCATCCCCACTGTCAAACATGGTGGTGGCAGCATCATGGTTTGGGCCTGCTTTTCTTCAGCAGGGACAGGGAAGATGGTTAAAATTGAGGGGAAGATGGATGCAGCCAAATACAGGACCATTCTGGATGAAAACCTGTTGGAGTCTGCAAAAGACCTGAAACTGGGACGGAGATTTATCTTCCAACAAGACAATGATCCCAAACATACAGCAAAATCTACAAAGGAATGGTTCACAAATAAACGTATCCAGGTGTTTGAATGGCCAAGTCAAAGTCCAGACCTGAATCCAATCGAGAATCTGTGGAAAGAGCTGAAAACTGCTGTTCACAAACGCTCTCCATCCAACCTCACTGAGCTCGAGCTGTTTTGCAAGGAAGAATGGGCAAGAATTTCAGTCTCTCGATGTGCAAAACTGATAGAGACATACCCCAAGCGACTTGCAGCTGTAATCGCAGCAAAAGGTGGCTCTACAAAGTATTAACGCAAGGGGGCTGAATAATTTTGCACGCCCCACTTTTCATTTTTTTATTAATTAAAAAAGTTTCAAAAATCCAATAGATTTTGTTCCACTTCACAATTGTGTCCCACTTGTTGGTGATTCTTCACATAAAATAAAAAATGTATATCTTTATGTTTGAAGCCTGAAATGTGGCAAAAGGTTGAAAAGTTCAAGGGGGCCGAATACTTTCGCAAGGCACTGTATATGTTTCTAGGTTTATATTATGCATTTCATACGGTCAAATTACTTTTGAGCAACTAATAAGAAGCGCGAAACGGTATGCGTTTTACTTTCGTTTTGTGCTGGGACCCGTGGATTGATTAGAGATATCAAGTACATACAAGTCATTTTTTAAATGTTGTAGTTCGTCTTGAAAAAATGTTACGAGTACATCATCTATCAACAATTACACAGGTTCTGTTTCCATATTGCGGATTTTGGTTACGTAATATTATTTTCTAGATTTCACGTTGTGAATATATTCGTCCCACTGGCATCTGTGAATTCCGCTGTGCTTCCTGGGGGGAGATAGCCGGCGGGGACAGCATCAACAGATTCCTGCGCGGTGGTGAACTGAGAGGCCAAGATGGAGTGTCCTGAGGCGGTGTGTGCTCTGCGGGGGGCAGAGCTTCCGCCAGGCATTGCAGCCTGCGCGGCGGGGAGAGGCACTTTTCGGGAGACAGCTGCTCAACTGTTTGACTGCTGGAACTCTAGCCTCCCAATCCTCCCCAGTAATGCATCGTAATGCTCCCGCTGCTGCCGAAATGTCTCCATACAGGTGCTGCTTCTACAGGTTGGCACCCTGGCCAGTGGCCGAGAGCAGAGACCCACGGCCTGTGGCAAAATAACATAATTCATGTAAGAAATAAAGTCACACAGTAGTATTCATCAGTTGCGGAACAGACGTCGAAATAAACGTTTCTTTTTTTCCGTCTTACCGCTTTCTTTTTTACTGTCCTGGTGGTAGATCGTTTCGCCCGTGCGGTGTTTTCTTGAAGAACAGGCTACGAAGAAATAATTATAATTGAATTTAAAATTCAAAACGGCAATAATACCTTGTAATATGCGCTGTAATCGCGTATTTCAGATGAAGTCTGCTGTATTTGCTTACCCTTCGCTCTTTGGAAGCTGGGGCGGCAGAAGCACCCCGTCTCTTCCCGTAAAACGCCTTGGTCTCCATACTGTACTATGGTCGCTGTAGCGCAGTTTTTTTTTTTGTGATGGGAGCTCACCCAATCCCTTGGTGTCTTTTATGCGTCACACATACTGTATTTCAGCGCCATATATTTCATGGATATTATGGAATATAATGGATGGATATCTTAGTTATCTTTCTAGTTCACAGGTTTGCATGCATAATTTAATTTTGAAAGCCACTGAGACATCAGGTACTACTGTTGTATTTATGAAAAAGAAACAAAACAAAAAACATACTAACAACTGTGCCATCCTACTCCTTAGTTAATACATTTTATTATTCATAAACAGTTAACATTGTTAGCAAAATATTTTGAATTATATTTAACCCTATTTTTTCTTTAGTTTTGTATTTAACTTATTATATGATAGTCAGACTTAATGTATATTTGAACAATGAAAATATATTTTTACAAGATTTTACATTAAGCACTTAAAATTAATATGGTTAATAATAGTAAACTGTAACATGCTGTAACAAGATCGGTTAAACTGCAAAGAAAATGCTTTCAGAGAAAATGTTTCAGGTGTGAAGAACATTGATCAATGCAATTTCAACCAAACCTGTTCCCACACACCCCGCCCCCACTACCATTAGAATATACACAAACATTTTAGCGTTTCATTCTGAGCAGAAGACCCTCACACCTGAAGAGTGCTGGCTGTGACGAATTAAACCGGTTTTACAGGTTTCAATCACAGACCATGTGACATTGGACTCAGTAAACTACAGTAACACCGTATTTGATAACGCTTTAAAAACACTATAAAATAATGTGACTATGCTCAGCTACTAAGATTTCCCTTCAGTGGTAAAATTAAATATCTACAACGGGCACAGTAAAGACGTTTACAGTAAGTCTTTCTACGACAGACCAACGGACCACGAGTGCCCCTGTCGGTCAACCAATCATGCACCGCGGTATCCCGTGTCATCATACCTGCGGTATCTGTACCGCGGTGTCTGTACCGCTCACTTTGAATGGCTGCATCTGTAAGTGACTCATATCTCACCTTGATCAACCAATCAGGGACTAGTAGGGCCGAGTAACCCACGTGGTTCTCTCATGCCCATGAAACTTTCAGCCATTGAACGAGCTGAAGTTCCTCCAGGTAAAAACAGGCAACACAGAGAGCCTGTAATGGACTTTTCTGAAAGGGAGAATTCTAAGGAGAATTCCAGGGCAGGACGGCCCAGGAGCAGAAAGGCTCCCAAGGGCAGGACATTCTCGCAGCGCGCCTCCTGACCATCCTGAGACTCAGCCCGGACAACCACGTATCGGCCAGTGTGTCCGAGTGCCAGAACTTTCCTTTGTTCTAAGAGTCTAGAGTGGAGGTTGCCAGAGAGTAACCAGCAGCAGGCCTCGTGAACAGGTCGGAACTGTGGACAGCTGAATCACTATTCAGAACTAGCTCTTCATCAGGAACGAACCGGTCCTCTTCCTGACTTGCTGGGACCCACAGTCATCTTTTCTCCTGTGCGCAAACTTTGCTAGTTAAAGCCAACACTAACTAGCCGGTCAGTGAGCATCAGCAGCGCACCGTTGCAAGCCGCACAGCACAGCCTGGCACGCAGCCAGAGAGCGCGGATTGGACAGCAACAAGCCTGCAACTGTTTCTTTGTGCCCGCAGGAGATCTGAATCCCCAGAGATTGGATGAGTATTCAACTTCAATGCATTACAGCTCGAGAATTCAATTGTTATCCCAACCAGTTGATATCAATTTAATTCCTAAGAGTTATGTACTTGTTTTGAGTATCCAATGTAGAAGTTATAACCAAGTTCATTTACGAAACGGTCTAAATGAATGATATACTGAACGTATGTCCTCTTGATATATGTAACTCTTCGTAACTGATTGAATATATACCTTTTGTATTCTGATAACCCTCTTGATAAGATCTGTTAGGTTTACATGCATATTCTATGTATTAATAAATGTATCCTCGTGTATTAGTACCTGTGTGTGTGCGTTGTTTGAGTTATATTGCATGGTGGGATTCTAAGGCCATTAAAAGAATCAATTTTGTGATTTACAATTAATAATTGTCCCCGTAAATGCCCAAACCCTACAGAACTGGTGCCTTCAGAGAGAACACTACACCCGTTTCCGTCAGAGAGTAAAAAAACACACGCTATGGTATCTCGCAATTGCGACATTGTATCTCAGAATTCCGAGTTCATATCTCACAATTGCGACTTAAAAATCTCAGAATTTCTTGTAATTATGAATTTATATCTCACAAGCAGGGCATACAGATGCAGCCATTCAAAATGCGCGGTAAAACCCCGTACTGCGAGAAATTATCTGCAGTTTCGCGTATAATACCGCCGTACGTGATTGGCTTTCCAAAATGACCCACATGCGACAACTCGTGGTGCATTGGTTGTTAGTGAAACGATTGCTTAATTTAATCTCTTTACTGTGTATGTTTAAATCCTCTTAATATTGAATATCAATATGGAATTTTACAACTAAAGGGAAATTGTAGTAGCTGAGCATAAAAAGAAGAAGAGCATAACGTATCTGAAGGTCATAAACTATATTAATTTAGAAATATACAAATATTATATAAACTGTATATGGCTGGTATTGGAAGTTTAAATAAAAAATACACACCAGTATTCCACTTTCTTCATAAACATTTTAAGATGTTCGGCTGACGCTGAAAGAAACAGAACCCATCGGCAGCGCATATAGGGAGCCTGAGTAACTCTTGGGTGCGACAGGTTGCTACGATGGGGAAGCGCCTTGGGAAACCTACGAGGCGCAGTTCCAGCTCGCGGCCCGGACGAATGGCTGGAGCCGGGCGGAGATGGCCAACCACCTGGCGGCGGCGTTGGAAGGAGCGGCCTGCCAGGTGCTCCTGGACGTCCCGGAGGAGGACAGAGGCGAATACACGGCGCTGGCAGCAGCTCTCCAGCTGCGCTTCGGTGTGGAGGAGGCGCCGGACTTGATGCGGGAGAGGCTGGCCCTGCGGCGGCGCCGACCAGGAAAGCGACTGGGCCCGGTTGCCGCTGATGTCATGTTCCTCGCCCGCCGAGGATACCCAACTTTCCCCTGGGAGGCGCAGCGGGAGCTGGCTCTCCAGGCCTTTCTCAAGGCCTTCTCACCCGAGGAGCTGCGGCGCCACGTGCAGCTGGCCGCGCCAACATCACTGGAGCAGGCCTTGGCCCTTGCTACACGGGCTGAGGTGTGTTCGGGGTGGCTGGAAGCGCCAACAGACGCAGTGCGCCCTGCTGTGTGACCGAGGCGGCGACGGAGGAATCTAGCGATGGTGCGCCACCCCTGCTACCTCGCACCCATCCAGGAGGACTGCATTCTGGGGCTGGACCTACTGCAGCGAGTGGGGGCCAGTTTGGACTTGAGCCGGCAGGGGGAGCGACTTCACCTGGTGGAGGGCAGGCCCGGCGAAGGCCGAGGGACGCGGGCTTGCCGGAGCCGGGAGAAAAAGAGGCAGTGGCGGCGGCGGCAGTCGCCGGGGCAGACCAGGCCTGCGAGTCGGGGAGCGAGCGTGCCGGATCCTGCCCCCGAGTCAGCCGGGGGGCCAGACAAGGCTGCGGCGGCGGGGGCTGAGCGTTGCGTGGAAGCGAGGCGCACCGTGGAGGACCTCTACCAGCGGAGCTGCGAGGACCTCGATCAGGACCAGCGGCAGTGGCTCCAGGAGCTACTCGCCCAGAACGAGGATCTCTTTGCGGTGTAGCGAGGCTTATTAATAAGGCAGAATAAAGTGTTTCTGAGCTTCCCAAATGAGGCCCCATTTCTCTGTTCATCTCTGTGGTGCAGCCACAGAGAAACTATTCATGCAAGCTGATGATTTAAGGTCCTAGGACAGCTCCCAAAGGGGGATGCACTTAGCTAAGCCTGGCTATCATGATCAATGGTCATCCATTGGCGCCTATCTGTCTAGGGAGTGCCAGATGGACATCTGGACTGCATTCCTAAGTGTCAGGAGTAAGTGACTCATATCTCACCTTGATCAACCAATCAGGGACTGGTAGGGCCGAGTAACCCACGTGGGACTCTGATGCCTGAGAGATTCAAGTTTCAGTAAGATTCAGAAGGGATTCAGGAGAATTCTGTGGACTATTCTAAAGGGAATTCGAAGGAGAATTCCAGGGCAGGACGGCCCAGGAGCAGAAGGCTCCCAAGGGCAGGACATTCTCGCAGCGCGCCTCCTGACCATCCTGAGACTCAGCCCGGACAACCACGTATCGGCCAGTGTGTCCGAGTGCCAGAACTTTCCTTTGTTCTAAGAGTCTAGAGTGGAGGTTGCCAGAGAGTAACCAGCAGCAGGCCTCGTGAACAGGTCGGAACTGTGGACAGCTGAATCACTATTCAGAACTAGCTCTTCATCAGGAACGAACCGGTCCTCTTCCTGACTTGCTGGGACCCACAGTCATCTTTTCTCCTGTGCGCAAACTTTGCTAGTTAAAGCCAACACTAACTAGCCGGTCAGTGAGCATCAGCAGCGCACCGTTGCAAGCCGCACAGCACAGCCTGGCACGCAGCCAGAGAGCGCGGATTGGACAGCAACAAGCCTGCAACTGTTTCTTTGTGCCCGCAGGAGATCTGAATCCCCAGAGATTGGATGAGTATTCAACTTCAATGCATTACAGCTCGAGAATTCAATTGTTATCCCAACCAGTTGATATCAATTTAATTCCTAAGAGTTATGTACTTGTTTCGAGTATCTAATGTAGAAGTTATAACCAAGTTCATTTACGAAACGATCTAAATGAATGATATACTGAACGTATGTCCTCTTGATATGTGTAACACTTCGTAACTGATTGAATATATATCTTTTGTATTCTGATAACCCTCTCGATAAGATCTGTTAGTTTAAGGCATATTCTATGTATTAATAAATGTATCCTCGTGTATTAGTACCTGTGTGTGTGCGTTGTTTGAGTTATGTCGCATGGTTGGACTCTAAAGCCATCAAAAGAATCAACTTTGTGATTTACTGCTACAATTAATCATTGTCTCAGTAAATGCCCAAACCCTACAGAACTGGTGCCTTCAGAGAGCCACTAACGTTACATATTTGGCGTCCCTGAGCCGGTTTTCTTACAGCGGCGAGGGATGAGGACTGTACCCGCACTGCCCTGGTTCAACACGAGATCAACACCGGCGACACCGTCGCAGGAGGGGCCGCTGGGGGTGGGCCTGTCAGACCTGGCGCAGCGTCAGGCAGCTGATCCTAACGTGGGGCCAGTGCTCCGCTGGAGGGCAGCAGGAGTGCGGCCTACGCGAGAGGAGCTCGCCCCACACCCAAAGTCCGTCAAGACTCTCTGCGCCCTGTGGGAGGCCTTGGAGGTAACGGACGGGGTGCTGCACCGGGGGTGGCGGGTACCCTCCAGTGGCGAGGTACTGTGGTAGCTTGTGGTGCCACGGTCGCTCCGCGTGGCGGTGCTCCGAGCGGTGCACGGCCAGCCGGGTGTGGGGCACTTCGGTGGTAAAAAAACCCTGCAGCGTCTCCGAGGCCATTTTTATTGGAGTCTTTGCCACCGGGACGTGGAGCGGTACTGCCGAACGTGTGCGGTGTGTGTGGCGCAGAAGGGCCCTCCCGAGCGCTCTCGGGCCCCCCTCCAACAACACCAGGTGGGGGCTCCTATGGAGCGGGTGGGGGTGGACGTTTTGGGCCCGTTTCCGTGCACCGAGGCCGGGAACCGCTACGTCTTGGTGGCCATGGACTATTTTACGAAGTGGCCGGAGGCCTACAGCCTCCCGGACCAGAGTGCCCCCACGGTGCCAGATGCACTGCTGGAGGGGATGTTTGCCAGGCTGGGGGTGCCGGAGGAGTTACACAGTGACCAGGGGCGTAACTTCGAGTCCCAGGTCTTTGCCAGAGTGTGCCAGCGCCCGGGAATCACTAAGACGCGGACCACACCGCTGCATCCCCAGTGCGACGGGTTGGTGGAGCGGTTTAATCGGACGCTCGCCACCCTGGTGTCCCGGCACCAACGGGACTGGGACTGGGACCGCCACCTCCCCCTTGCGCTCTGGGTGTATAGGACCGCGGTCCAGGAATCCACCGGGTGCACCCCAGCCTCGCTCATGCTGGGAAATGCGAACCCCGGTGGACCTGGTCTTCGGCCTGTCGCCCGGACCTGCGTCGGCACCGGACCTGCGGCAGCGGATGCGGCGGGTGCACAGCTTTGCACGGACCCACCTGACTCAGGCAGGGGTCCGGCAGAAGCGGCACTACGACCTGCGCTGCAGGGGGCCTGCCTTCCAGCCCGGGGACTCGGTTTGGGTGTACAACCCGCGCCGCCACAAAGGCCTCAGCCCTAAGCTGGCGCCGTCGTGGGAGGGGCCCGCTGAGGTACTCGGGGTGGTGGGCGAGGTCTGCTACCGTGTCCGGTTGCGAACACGGGGGAGAGTGGTGGTCCTGCACCGAGACCGCCTGGCCCCCTACCGGGCCCGGGAGGAGGAGCCGTGTGGGGAGGCTCTAGAGGAGCAGCCAGGGCTGGAGCTGGCCGATAGTGGGGCGTCCGTGGGTCGCCAGCCGTCACCGCGGCGCAGCGGCCGCTCACGCAGGGTTCCACAACAGTTAGCCGTGTAAGAGTACAGCCTGAGGGGGGTGTTCGACGTCGGCAAGACGCCAGACGCTTCAGCTGGGGGCAGTGTAATGCCCTCGCCTGGTGGTGAGGAGGAAGCACCCCTAGGCGCTCGTAGTACCGCTGGGCATGCTGGGAGTGGTAGCCGGGGAGAGTCTGAGGGTCAGCGCAATGACCAGCGGCTGACCCTACCTGTGTAAATAATGTCCTAGTAGTTCTAGTGCCCTGTGTAGTCTTATAAAAGTATAGCGTGTTGTTATGTAATTACCACCCTAAAGATGTGTACGTGTTCCGTCAGTCTCCTCATGTGCGTGTATCTCGTGTGGTTGTTAATGAATAAAGCTAGTGCTTGGTTTGTTAATCACGTTTCCACTGGTCCTTTGTTCTGAAAAGAACCTGAAAATGCTACAATATTAAGATTATATACTTTGTGAAAAGTGATAGTCTTTTAACCTTTTCTGTGAATTCGCTCGTTATCTGTTTAAACAAATGCATACTTTTAGAATTTGATTAACAGGGAATATAATATGGAATCGTGTATCTAAACAAATTAAAAACGATATAATTATATTAATGTACTGTCTGGCGGAATAAACTGAAGAGTTAGTTAACGCGACATGGAATTATTAAGAATTATCACCTCTTTTTACACTTGATAACAAATGAGAACATTCCACTCAGTGGGCGATGCATTGTTATCTCAATCACCTGCTAATTTGTTTTACACCACGGGAAGACAGGAGAATGTGATTGTACTGTATCTTTACAGAATGTGTTTCAATCAATACGGTAATTGATTAAAATTGCAAACGTGTTTTTAATTAAATGCCTTTTTTGACTCACAATCTGAAAATGAAAACCACGGTAAACTCAGCTTGAAGTTCAAAAACGATTTTGGCACGCCTGTAGCATTTTCACGAAACCTCCTAGAGTTGCGAGAACACTTGCTTTGTGTATAAAGTACATTGTAAATGTTTTCACAGCCTTCACTTTGTCGTTTTTATGCCGTTTTTATGACCATGCACGAATATCCTTATGTCCATATCTTCGATATGTCCATATCGGTGTGAATTTTAATACTAATTAAATGACAGCGGGCACTTTCCACCCCCTCTACATTCTCAGAGTAGAATAGACTTACTTTCTAATGTAAGACAGTCCAACCCCCCACGGACAGAAAAAGCACCCGCAGGCACTTAAACTTAATATGGTCAGTAAACAGTAATATGGTCAGAAGGAACACGTAAAAACGTTTCCGAAATAACCACTAGTCTTGGACTAGTGTAGGACTTTGATGCTTAAAATGTTTAGGGAGAAAGTGGAAAACTGGTGTGTATTTTTTCTTTAAAATACCACTACCAGCCATATACAGTTTGTAACATAGGGGTTTCTATATTTATGTCTTTATTGAGTGGTTACATTAGTGACAAAGGCTAAATGTTTAGCTTCAGTAACACGTACGCTGTTGTTTCATCAGTGAAAGGTACATCATGAAATGCCTCTCCCTGTTCAATCCATTGGAAAAAAGAAAGAAGCATATAGCGTCTGATGGTCATAAACGATATTAATTTAGGAACAGCATCAGAGATATTTTTTTAACTGCACTGCATCGGAGAGAATACCATAGCGCGTTTTGTTTTACTCCCTGGCGGAAACGGGCTTCCATAAGAATCAGTATAGCTTCTGGAAAATACATTTTTCCTGCATTTAAGTTTAACTCGTTCCGAGCGCCCTACATTACAAACTCCAAGCTTTTTCATTTTGAGCTGAAGACCCTCACACCTGAAGAAGGATTCACAGCTGAAACGTTGCAGGCTGACGCAGCTACCCACCAAAGTAAATGTATTGCAGTAAATGTTTATATTATTATATCTAATTTTATACAAATTTAAATATCTATTTTTTAAAAATTAAAAAAAAACGTTTTCCCAGCCTAAGAGGGGGGGTCTGCTCTTATTGACAGCTAACACTCCATACACTCAAGTGTATACACACACCCTGGAATTTTGACTTCACTGTGTGATAAAGAAATTTTAAAGACTACTTCTTAGCATAGATAAAAATGCTTGGATTCTCATGTATCTGATATCTTTTTCTGCTGTCTTGGTTGCGCTCTTGAGGATCCTTGTGATATATTGAGCTCTCGTTGAATGATAAGTGTCGCATAGTTTAAATCATTTTCTCATTGACAAAAAGTAACACCACAGCATTTCGTTGATCCAATCACGCATTCGTTTCCAATCATACAAAGTAAGTCATACCGCGTTTTGATGCGGCATACCCCGCTCGTTTTGAATGGCTGCATCTGTAAATATATATTATATTTAGATCCTTAAATTGATATCTTTATTGATTTCTTTAGATTGGCTTTTTCCATATTATATTCCCTATTTAGTGGATTCTAAAAAAGTAAGGTTACAATGTATAGCTTTTTTAAAATATATAAACTTAATATAGTCAGAATGAGCACGCTTAGCTACCAGACTTTCCCTTTATTTGTAAATTTCCATATTGATATATCATATGAAGCTGATTTAAACATGCACAGTAAAGAAATTAAAAGAAACAATTGTTTCACTAACAACTAATGCACCGCAAGTTGCCTTCTGTCGGTCATTTTGGCCAGCCAATCACGTACCGTGGTATGCTGTAGAAGTTTTCCCATGGTATGAGGTTTTACCGTGAATTTTGAATGGCTGCATCTGTATATTGTGTGTAGTGTAGTTTGTGCCCTTTCATTATAATAAATATTTGTTTAACCAAGTGTGCCTGGATTATTACTCCCCTCAACAAAGTTGTGGCAGAAGACAAAGAATTTGCATACATCTAATAATACCAGCTGCTCATGTACATTGCTAGAAATCATTTACAAGTTGGGGGTTATAAATACTGCTTTTTTTAAAAACTCCTCAGTCAAATTCTGATATTCACCGATTTCATTACCTGCCATTTGTAGCAATGGTACCATATGGTTTTAAAGCCATTACGGTATAGTATGCGAGAATTGTTCCATGATAACACATTGTTGAAATTTGCATTAAGACAAAATTTAGATTCTAAATGCAGCTAACTCTTCCAGGTTTAAATCGTGTTCACAACAAGCTATAATTATAAACTGTTATATATCTGTCAATGCAGAAATAAAGCAACTGGGTCTCCAGAAATTGAGCTGCTCACCTTCTGTAGCCCTTGGGCTCAACACTTTACATTACGGTCTATGTAATGGACAATGAAATGTTCAAATATAAGGACAGCAAAATGTCATTAAAACAAATACATTTTTCCAAATATTACAAAACAAAAGTGTAACAAAATAATGACATTTTAATAATCCCTATCAAGGGCTATTAAATCAGTATTACAATAACAGCATGTACAGTGTTCTTAACTGATTCTTAGATAAAGATAAAACATTACAGCTTTTCACAAAGTACATAAAGTTAGAACAAACATCAGCGTTTCCAAAATAACCACCATATGTTAGTTTAAAGATTTTGATGCATTAAGTTTATGAAGGTGGAATACTGTTGTGTACTTTATTTTTTTATAATTAGCTACCACTACCATCTATTATATGTACATTAGGTATATATAATGTTATACTTCTGTTTTTAGTTTTAAGCTAACAAAATTTCCCTTCAGTTGTAAAATTCCGTATTAATATTCCATATTAAGCAGAGTTAAATATGTACAGTAGAGAAACAGATTAAATGAAGCGATTGTTTCACTAACATCTAACACACCACAAGTACCACCTAGTAAGCTTCTTTAGCCAATGAATTGCATAACATTCATTGTTACAGGTAACACATGTAGAAGAAATACCATGCAGTGAAACTGGAGCCTGAAATATGGTGGCCTGGGGGTGGCTGGTGCAGTGCTTAACTGTCAGGACACATGTATGCCCCTGATCATACACAAAAGTGCTTCATTGAACTGCTAATATTTGGTTACTAGCTTTGCTGAAGGGTGTAACAGCAATAGAAGAGCAATCTACTCTAAGATATTTCCCAGGTTCCAAATTGTGGCAGATCAGCTGTTTAGGATTGATTTAACATTTACAGATGCAGCCATTCAAAGTGCGCGGCACAGACACGTACCGGAGGTAATTGGCTACGGCCTCACTCATCATGACACACGATGACGCAAAATACCGCAGTACGTGATTGGTTGACTGACAGGGGCACTCGTGGTGCGTTGGTCGGTCATAGAAAGATTTAAATGTCTTTACTGTGCCCGTTTTAGTATTGAATATTTATATGGAATTTTACCACTGAAGGGAAATCTTAGTAGCTGAGCATAAAAAGAATAGGAGCATAACACATGTGAAGGCCATAAATGATATTAATTTTGGAACATAAACATACAGGACAGGGCTGTGTAGGGCTTTTTCACCTCTTTCTTCATGTGACTTCCCCAGTAGCCTACTGGTTTACATGCCTGTTAAGTAACCCACATGTTGTGTGTTCAAATCTAGCTGGTGCAGTGACTTTTCTTTTAACAAACATTTCTTTGAAAAAATAGAATAGCAATATTATGGACAATTAATTGACTTTTTATATTTCTAAATATCACAACATGATAGAATTTAAGTCATTTTTAATAACAACAAATAGTCACCTTCTTTCCTTATGACAAGTGTCCCTGCTTCTGCTTCCTGCTTTTATCATGTGTGTGTTTTTTTTCAAATACATTTTACAAAAGTGTAATCTATACTCAAAAGCTGTACACCACCTGCTATATAGATACATATTGTAATACTTTCGGGTTCAGATAGGACGGACACAAGAACTCAGACTTGCGGAGTTAAAGTAAGTAAAAGCCTTTAGTTTTCTTCTTCTCTGTCACCACCTGCCAGCCAGGCTCTCCCGCACCCCCGACCAGAGACACACAGCCCCCGCCCGCCAACAGCGAGAGAGAGAGAGAAACACCCAGGGGTGCAGAACACCCAGGGGTCCAGTCACATGACTTTGGGGCTGAGTTTCGAAAGCTTAACCTATCAGCAAGACAGCAAAGACATTTTTCCAAGAAAGTTTAGCCTTTGTCACTAATGAAACCACTAAATAAAGACATACATATAGAAATGGACAATTAATTGACTTTTATATTTCTAAATATCACAACATGTTCAAATCCATTTTTAATAACAATGGGTAAACTGGGTAAACTATCACAAAGTTTTAGAGAACTTAACATTTTTATTATCAACAAATTGTAAATACAACGTTTACATTGGCGTTATTAATTTTTCACTTGAGTGTATGGAGGATTGTGAGAGCAGACCCCCCCTCTTAGGCTGCACAAACGATTGTTTACATTTTTATTAAGAAATGGAGGCTGAATGCGTTACAATATAAACATTTACTGTCAAACTTTAAATCAACAGTTGATTTAAAGACGATCAGTCAAAGTGCAATGAAATACAATTTAAACTGTATTACAGCAGCACAATGTGCTTTTTCATCGTGTGTCTCTCTCTAGTCGGGGTGCAGGAGAGCTCGCTGGCAGGTGGTGACGGAAAGAAATAAAATAAAGGCAGCTTTTAACTCCGCAAGTCACACACCAATACTCCATTTCTCCCTAAACATTTTAGTCTTTCATGTGTTTTTCATCACTCTCTGCGGGAGTGCTGGCTGTGACGAATTAAACCGGTTTCACAGGTATTGTCAAGTGGTCGAGTTTTCAGCGGGAGGGGGGGTTAAGCTGCCCAGCCGACAAAAAGTAACACCCACCACAGCATTTGTTGATTTAACTAACAAGGATGGGACATTAGCTAGCCAATATGATAAAGGAATAACTTTTTTATTTCTTTAGCACATTTATTTGAACATTTCCATCGATTGTACAAGCACTGAAAAACTGTTCAATCCCTAGTTCGTCTGGCATTTTCTTTTACTATAACAGATAGAAAAACTCCCTTGCTTTTAACAGAGCGTTTCATAATTTCTAACGACGAAAATTATTTAAACTACAACACTTTTATCATTCAACGAGAGCTCAAAATATTAAAAGGATCCTCAAGAGATCAACAAAGACAACAGAAAAAGATGTGTGTATAAGATACTGTCCATGGGAGTCCAAGCTTTTTTATCAATGCTAAGTAGTCTTTAATATTCCTTCATTACACAGTGAAGTCAAAATTCTGGGATGTGCCTATGTACGCTGGGCAAATGTTCCGAGGTAAAATTCTTCCAGCACGGGGGTACCATTAAAGTGGAGACGACGGCACCGAAATTTTTTGGCATGCATAAAAAACAGCAATTCTGTCAGTAAGCCCTAAATGAATTAATAGCAAACATGGTTTATATAAAATACGTTTTGCTAAAATGTATTTAAAAATAAAAACAATTACAAATGCCAGCGGAGAAAGAGAGTGCTTACTTTGTCAGCACCCAGACAAAAAAACAATGCTTTTAATCATTCTTAATCAGATGGTGAGAGTAAAGGAGGAGCGATAAGTTTGAAGGTGAGGAAAAAAAAATTAAAGAGGGGGAAGCTTAATTGACTAGAACAGGGGAGGGATGTTGGTTTTGCATAAGGGGCGGGACTATGGAAATGAAGTCTATTTGGGAATGTGGGGTAACATGTTCTGGCTGTTTGTGAATTATCGTTGTTGAATATGGAGTGTTGAGGTATTGATTTTGTGTAATGCTTTATGTTGAAAATTGAGATGGATTTTGTTTATGATAAAGAGGATAAACTGGGATGGGAGGAGGGTTTGGTTTGCATAAGGGGTGGGATTATGATAATTGGAATAATTTGCGGGCTGTTTTTGGTTTGTATTTCAAATAATTTGTACAAGATATTGAGATTTGTTGATAATTGAAGGACGTTTTGGTTTAATGGTTTGATATATTTGATTTTGTATTGTGGTTGTTATCTATATTTTTGGTTGGTATTATGTTTATATGGTTGTTTTTGTTGGTTGATCATTATTATGGTTATTATGTTTACTGTGTCATTTTTGATTATTGGATGTAATAATCAAGAGAGAGAGAGAGAGCGAGCGCCTTCTTTTTGCTTTTGTAGCCAAAGGGCCTTGCAGATCAGATTCCCTTCCCCCTATGGAAAGACAGACACGTTTTCACAGTTTAGAAGTCGCTATTCAGACTCAGGCAAGCAGCTCCTAGATAAAACATCAACTTTATTTAAACTCAAACGAAAATGTGCTTTTCTATATTTATTGTCAATTAATTGTCCATAATATTACTATTCTATTTTTTCAAAGAAATGTTTGTTAAAAGAAAAAGTCATGGTGCTGGCTATATTTGAACAGCCAACCTGGGGGATTACTAATCCAGCACCTAAACCACCATGCTACCAGAACATTCACATGTAGTGTGGTGAAACAGCGTATACTATTCTTGTGTTGCAGTACATGAATATAATTATATCGTTATTAATTTCTTTAGATATGCGATTCCATATAATATTCCCTTTTAATCAAATTCTAAAAGTATGCTTGTTGACTCCGGTATTGGGCGTATTCGCAGAAAAGCTTAAAACTACCACTTTTTATACACACGTTACTTCACATGTTAGTTAAAGACTTCGATGCTTAAAATGTTTAGGGAGAAATGGAATACTGGTGTGTATTTTTTCTTTAAAGTACCGAGACCAGCCATATACAGTTTACATACTGTAATACTGTATGTTTATGCTCCAAAATTAATATCGTTTATGGCCTTCACACACGTTATGCTCCTATTCTTTTTATGCTCAGCTACTAAGATATCCCTTCAGTGGTAATATTCCATATAAATATTCAATACTTAAACGGGGACAGTAAAGATATTAAATATACATATACATACTGTATCAGTACAGTTTGTATACAGTAATATGTTTATGTTCCTAAATCAATCTCTTTTATTAGCATGTGAAAGGCATGGTGAATCGGAGATTCTCAAAAATTACTGTACTTTGCATGATTGGAAACAAATGCGTGATTGCGAAATGCTGTGGTGTTACTTTTACAAAGACGGTCAATGAAAAAAAGAATGTGGACCAGGGCAATACTTTGAGTTTATGGGTTGTCCAAGGTCATTCATTATTAATACTATTAGTAATATCTTCGTTAAAGACTTTGATGGCGACAGCTCAAACTAGAGAGGTTGAGCTTTATTAGCTCCACCTTACGGGAATTCCGGATACTATTATTTTACTTGCGGTACCACATGGTATTATGCGGAACTGTGCGAGAATTTACGGTATTAATACCATAACTTGCGGTATACGGTATTGGTAACAGATCTTTTAAATTTAATCTCTCAAAACAGGTAAGACATGTCCTAACAGCATCAGCTTTTAAATTGAGGCTCAAAACTTCAGTCTATTTTTCCCCACCAGAATTGAAACTGGTTACAGGATTTGCCTACGACTGCTCTCGGCCAGACACTTATATTCCTGCTACCTAAATACCTTTACTGTTTTGTGATGCCATGTGTATAATTAACCCCCAGATTGAGAGTTCCAGTCTGTGTGCAACAATCCAATAGCAGTTAGGAATCATTCTGCATTAATGCAACAGAACAAAAACATCAGAGTTTCATACAAAGTGAAACAAGACCACATTTTCCCTATACAGCTCCAATTTGACTGCCTGGAGTGTACAGGAATCTACTATATTCTTTTAAAAATCACTGGCTTGACAGGTAGTTTCCAGTTCTCCTTTATTTAGAGCTGCAGATGTTTATATTTACATGCCTGATATTCTTTTCACAATAACTATCTGCACAACTTGTTTCTCAGAGATTTACAAAAAGTGTATTTGTGCTAAAAAAAATACATCAATTTGTATTAGATTATTGTATTATAATCTTGTATTAGATCTAGATTAGTTCAGCTTTACCATCATGCCTCTCACGTCTTCATACTTGTAAGTGTATCGTAGGTTTTAACAAGTGTTACATGCACCTTACGTACTGTTACAGTGTGTAGGGGGAGGCACCACAGCACCTGTAAGAAGTAAAAGGCCCGAGTGCAGGGACAGAAGCACTGGTGTGAGGTTAACAGGGACCAAAAATAAACAAAGAAGGCAAAAAGAAAGTCTACCACGGTCCTGTGTTGCCTCCAGGCTGGCCTTACCCTATTTAACAGGGACCAGCCTGGGAAAAAAGAGCCACTAGCACAGCAGTGACCAGACTGAACTTACCTCATTTAGTGGGGTCAATTCTGGTGAGCAGAGCGCATAAGGTAAAAACAAAACAAGCTTTGTCTAACAAAAAAACGTGTGCCTGCCCCAATGAAAGTGATGGGATAGGCAAAAAGAAAAAGGAAAAGAAAAACCTTGCAACCTCTGGGACTGACAGTGAAACCCCCCCTCCTTAAGGTGGCCCTGCTCATCCTCTGGGGGGGGTGGTCCAGTGTGCCTCTATAGGATCCATCCAGCTTTGGCTCATTAGCTAGAAGCCAAGACAGCTGGACTTCCAAAGCAAGGCACTACCCTTCAACCATGGCTCCTTCTCCACAGTGGGCACACCCCTGCTTAATACCACAGTACACAAGCCATGCGCATCATCTGCGCTCACCTTACATAAGCCAGCCTTATTTCCCCATCTGTAAAAACTTAATTCACACTGTATACTAGCAACACAAATTAAGTATTACAGTTATTAAAACATTTGTGTTAATGTAGCTAACTGGGACAATTTGAGATTTTTTTTTAACCTTGATTTCTACACAAAACTACAGAAAACACCTCTATTTGCCCTGACTCAAGCCTAAACACAGACAAGCCCTCCTTGCCTGGAGTGGGCCTTATATACCCAAAGAGGGGAAATCCACGCATCAGCGCGTTTAATTAATATCCCATGTGCAGAACATGTTTTTTACAATTTTCACATGCAATTAATTCCCTTTCCAGATGTCTGCCTTGGTTTGCTTTAATTTATAACTTTCTCCCTCTAGCGGCCAGATTTGGAAATGTGCCTCTTTATTTGAACAGCCTTCTGTAAAGCTAAAAGCTTTTTTTATGTTCTACTACAAAATATGAAATATATTAACATTATTAAGTTCATTATTGCAAATGACCTTAATAGAAAACAACAAAACCTTCAAAAGGCAGTAAGAACATCCTCAATATTTTTCTCACTGTACTTTAATTGTTATGTAATGCTTTGCATAGATTTATATGCATTTAATTCCAAC
This sequence comes from Lepisosteus oculatus, assembly GCF_040954835.1. Lineage (NCBI taxonomy): Eukaryota > Metazoa > Chordata > Actinopteri > Semionotiformes > Lepisosteidae > Lepisosteus > Lepisosteus oculatus. Next base: position 5,374,332 of record NC_090713.1, read on the forward strand.
CGTATCTGCTGCATCAAGTTCTCATCCCAGTATTTTAATATCCTCTTTGCTCTAGGACTGATGTATCCTGATTTTGATTATTTCTCTTGTGTCATAAACAGATTTCACATAGTTGATATTTATATCTGCTGATATTAAAGAAAACAGTGGTAAAATAGGTTATGATTGGATACAAAAGAAAATATATAAACATGTAATTAAAAGATTAAGAATATTTTACATGTACTGTAAAGGTTTATGCATCATCAGACACTGAAGACATTTTTACCATTAACTAGAAAATAGAAAATTCTGAATTCATGTGTGAAACGGACAAAAAAAAGAGAAATAATTATTTTCCACTCTCTTATTTGTAACAATACCAATTCACTTGGAATAAGAAGTTATGTTTTAAAAAATGGAATCAAAACAAGCTTTTAAATGTATTTTTTTTTTGTTTTATTTTACTTATTGAGTGAAGGAACAGCAATCATGCAGTACATTTGTTTCAGGGTAAATCTGAAGAGAATTATAATAATAATGCCTCTTTTTTTGTTTATATATTATTGGGAATGTTAAATCTATTACTTTTTTTATTATTAATAGGTGACTTGGAGAATTTTGTCATCCTTTGAACAACAGACATTTGTGTTATAAATGTATCCAAGATAAAAGACAAAGAACAAATGAATCCTTCTGAATTCAATTTTCGGAAAAAAAAAGATGACAATTACATTCAATCTTACATCTCCATAGCCTTATCAACAACATCACAAAACAAATCCAAAACAGTTTAAAGAAGTTAAAAGTTTAAAGAAGGTACAGTAGTAAATTAAGGGCTAATGTACAAAAAAAATTGTAATACACTATTAATGGCAAAGAGTCACCCTCCTATAATCCCCAAGAAAGCCTTCTAATTCACCAGTATTACAGGCTGAAAGGGTTTGTTACTTGTGAAAAAATATGCAGCTATAATGATGGATCATGTTTCTATTAAAGAGATGTTTACGAGCAGTCCTTATGCTGGATGGGAATGATCTGTTAAAATCAGCAACTAAAAAGAGAACAAATTCTGTATGTATACAATGCTTGCATTGTAGTGTTATACAATCAATAATAAAGGTGCATGGGAATATACTAGCTATTGATCTAAACTTAACCTCTAGTTTTCATATTTATCCTCTTTTCATGTAAGAGGTCTTGATATGAAAGAATGATGTCTTCATTGTAATTATTTCAGTCCATGTACTGTAAATTGAATTTATCATATACTAACAGTGTGCTATTGTTTAGCTCAGGCACAGATTTTTAAATACTGTATATTCAGCTGAGAAATGCATTTAAAGTATATGTAAAAATCACCTGATACCTGGTTCAAGGCCAGTTTCACTATTGAACTGTGTCCAGATTAAACTCTCCTCAGTGTTTGTCAATGTACATTAAATTAACACAAGAGTGAGCAATAACTCCATTGTAGATCTACTGTAAATGCCCTGATAAATTTTTATATTATGCTTGTTCAGCAAACCACATATACTTTTTTTCAATAAAGTAAACAGTGAAACCAGTAACCCAACATGTGGCCTGTACATCTTATTGACTTAAGAAGTCTAATACAGATTTTTTATTTCATCTTGTCCCACTGAAGAACACAGATTATGTGCATACATTTCGGCAGATTAACCAGCAAACTTGTCCCCTGTCTGCATAAATTCTGCTGAGGAAAATGTCACCAGATTGTGCAGCTTCTCAAGCTGTACTGAGCTGGATCATATGGAACAGACAGCTGACAAGGAGAGTGTTTAGAAACTGGACATATTCCCCATTCCTCCTGTTAGCATCACTGAGTCAGGGGGTGTGAAATGCTTATGTAATCATGGATTTTCTACATATGAATACAGACTTTCTTCACTATTAATCGTAGTTACAGTACATTACTGAATATTTTGACAAAATGGAAAAAATAAAAAGTAATAGATTCTAGGTGATTACATTCCTATATCAGTCATGTGGCGGGTATATAGTAATTTATCATCCTAGCAATAATGTTAAAGTTCCATGTTACTTTTTATTACTTTTCTGTTGTATTCTATGACATGAAAAGGAGAGACTAATAATATTTTAAGTGACTTAGTAGAAATCTCTCAATGGAAATGTGTAGATTCTTACATTTAAAGTTTGGGTGCTACCTTTTTGATATTGAGGTTTGAAGAGGAAGAGTCTTTCTGATGTCACAAGATGCCAGGCATCAGAGACTAAGGTCACCTCGACCAGTCAATCAGAATCAGGGAGGCTCAGCTTTGGGATAGAACATTTGAGTCTGAAATCTGTGACAGGAGGCAATTGACCTGTCCTTAGTGCCCTCTCAATTCTCAGGGTCCCAAGACAGCTCAGCTGTAGGGAGCAGTCCGAGCCAGAGCCAGAGAACTAGGAATCCACAGGAAGCTCAGGCTAATGGAGTGATGCTCACCAGGCATCGGAGAGGAAAGAGGAGACCTGGCTCCCTAGTCTCTGATCAGGTTGTGGAAGGAAATGGGAAAGAAAAACTCAGAGCCCAAGAGAAAGAGACAGTCCAGAGAATCAAGAAAATGAGTCCCCCATGAAGAAGCTGAAAAAGAGGCAGAGGGCAGTATGAGAAAATGTTAGCATGCAGAACTCAATGCAGAACAGGAATAAGGTTTCTAGGTTTCAGATAGGATGACTGCATGGTGAGAGCCCTGGGGTCCTAAATGACAAAGGCTGCCATCTGAAGCAGATCTGAATTACAGGATAGAAGTCTAGTGGAAAAGAGTCCAGGAACTGCCGTGCAGACTGGAGTGTGAAACAGTGCAGACTTGGAACTGGGACAAGTACCTGGTGCAGGAATGAAAGGTGAAGAGGTCCTGATTTGGAGACAGACTGCTTCAGCAGTGGCAAGCAAAAGTGGTCGATGAGGAGCCAAGAGATCTGAACCCTGGTATACGCTGTCAACCAGAATCAGGCAGCTTCAGCTCCCAGAATTCTCTGCCAAACTCCAAGAAAAAGGAGGGCTCTGGGATATCTCAGCCTCGGAGTAGAATCCTGTTGCCAAGTCCCAAGAATGAAAGGGTATTTGATTTTGGAACAGAATCCCGGTGTCAAGAATGTATGGGTGCAAATGGGCTTAGCATTCCAGGATAAGATGACCACCTCAAAAAGTCACTGAGACATCTGCCCATCAAACTGTAGATCAGATAGCAGTACTGCGAATAGAATGTGGTGTGGAAATAAATAATGATGAAGCACTGTTAAAGTGGTGCCTTGGCATTAAAAAAAAAAACATGATTGAATAATAAAAATGACAATTACCAATTAAGGTGGATCACCAGAAAGAGATCTGGTCAGAGCAGCAATCCCTGTAAAACTGTGAGCCCTCTTAGAATGTGATGGTTTCCAAGGGCAACTGCTAGCCAAAGGTACAGTGGTCATAACAGGTATAGAAACTGGCTATGATCACTCACAGACACTGCATTACCTCAGGACCTATAAAACCCATTTGGGGACTTTCTCATGGTGTCTCTTTTCTGAGTCTTTAGGCAGCCTGGCAGTGGTGATGTCCTGCAGGTGTTTTTCAGTGCTGGCAATTTCACCATTGGTGCACAAGGGACATGTGCACAAGGAATTCAGACGGGATCCCTTTTTTATTTTTTTTTAAACAGGAAAGACCATGAACCAGTTTCCAGGGCTATTCACAGGATAGGAATACTACAGTTGGTAGCAGGGACCTAACAAGGACTATACTCCCGAATACAGTTATACTACTATAAAACTACACACACTGGGTTTTGCTTTTTCTGTAAGCTTTTAGGGGATCATTTACACAAAACTTCTCATGTTGACAAAAGCTATTAAAAGGCACAAAGCTTACCCGTCAGACATGGAAAATTATGTGTATAATTATAAACCAGAGGCTACAGATAAAAACTACAGTAGACATACACCCACAGCAACAGTTAAATGACAAAAAAGAACACTGGTGTAGCAGCAATATGTATTAATGCTTACTAATAAACTAAAGATGTAAGTGTTGGGAAGGACTTTCAGAAAGGCCTCCTTGTGGTCCTGACTACAGATTCAAGCATGAAAGAATGCAGGGAAGATAGGCCCTCTGAAAAATAGTTTTTACAGACTTGCGACATAGACCAGGACATTATAAATAAGTCTGATACCAATGAAAGGATACCCTCTTAACTGAGATCCTGCATCAGAGGTTATGGTCAATTATCCAAAAGATGACCAACCAATGAGACACATGCAGGTTGTAAATACACTTCACTTGGAGACATCACTAGCAATCACCAACTGTAATTTCCTGTTTTATAAATCACAGCATTACAGCACAACCTTAGAGAGAGTTTTTAGTATTTGTGGAGTGAAAAAAACTGTACTAGGGTGAACATCTGTCCTGTAGCTTTATTTAAGTGAGCAGAAAGTCACCTTGCTCTTACAAGCAGCTCTGTTAAGCAGTTTGTGTTAACACACCACACTCTTCTGAATGAATCACCTTTGTCTATCCCGGGGGTTGGGGGTAGAGGTTGGGCAGAGAAATGGAGACTGAAATAAATGACCACCAGCACAACCAGCATTTTCCCTTACCCCCCAGTGCGAGATGATAAGATAAGATAAGGTAAGATAAGATAAGACTTTATTGATCCTGTAGGGAAATTGATGTGTTACAGCAGTCCAGCCCAAGACAAGCAAAAACAGACATCAGAATAGACAAAAAGTTATACAAAATAAATAAAAAATAAATACATAGGTGTGTGCATGTACATAATGCGCTAGCTGACAAAACACAGGTTTTTTTATTATACTGGGAGTGTGAAAATTGAGAGAGCACAGTGAGATTAACACAGTGAGATTACCGAGATGGATACTTTTAGTAAATATGTTGACAAATGTCTGTTTAATCATTTTCTTGAGGCAAAGTAAAAATGTGTACAGCTGTTAATAAGATACATGATGTTGCATCCGTGAAGGTTTTGGGAAAGAGGTTAGTGGGCAGCGTCCCTCGCTATGTGTTGCCCATAGAGTGTTAGGTTTAATGTTTTACTATGATCTTACAAGTTTGTCATCACTAGTTTTGCAAATATATTTTGTATTGTTACTCGGTTTGTGTGTCTGCGTGTTAGTTGGTGGGCGAACGTTTAAGGTGAAAATTCTTCCACAAGGAGGGTACAGTACCTTTAAAGCAGAGAAGATGGCAACAATTTTTCTCTGTTTATGCTTCTTAAGCGATTCCTCTTTGGCACTTTAGAGGTAAGAAGATGACACCGCCCACACCCTTCCTCTGGCTGCCTGACTTGTTAACACAGACAAAATTGAATCCTGTCTTAATTTAAAAAATATATTTTACCTTCATTTTTTATTTTCTTAGTTTTTTTTAGAATTTTGTATTTTACTTATTCTCTGATAGTCTTATTTAATATATATTTAAACAAAGTCTTATAAATTAGTTTTTACAAGATGTGAAATAAGTGCAACAATTTATCACAGTGTGAATTTTAAAACCAATTATTGATTACTAATAATTTATGCTAACACCTAATTTAAAATAATCTGTGGTATTTGTGTAGTTGAAACTTTTTAAAAATGTATTTAAAAATAAACGTGATTAAAATGTATAAGCTTCCCACATAATGTCATCAGGAAGTACAATAAACACCTATTTTGTTTGACAATGGTTCCAAATATAAAAATTAACTGATGAGAAAGTTAAATGATAATTAAAAGACTTGAAGTAAAAAAAAAATATTTACATCCCATCTTTACATTTTAAAAGCAGACACGCTCAGTACCACTGCAAGCTGCAGAAGGGTCTTTCTGTATTGCTGGAGTGTGGAGCACCTCCTCTCAGAACTGCTTCTTCTCTGATGGACCTCAGAAGAATAGAGACTATGAATTTGTCTGTATAAATTGCATGTTGTGTTTACAAAATCATAGCCTTTAAATTTTTAATTGAAATGTAAACAACTTACAGCTTACACAAAGTTCTAAGCTGTTCATCCATTTTTTATGCATAAAAAAAGTGTATTTAACTATCGAAACCTATTTTTTTATGGATTTTGAAGTCAAGCAACATCTTATTTAGCAGGGGGAAGAATAGTTTGTGGACGGGATCATTGAGATCCGCTTAGTGGGAATAACTGTGTTGAAGGCAAAGCTTTAATGAATAAACAGCATTCAAACAGAGATACCCACCTGTCTAAATGTTCTAGGACAGTATGTAGTGCTAGAGATAAGGCATCATCAACTGACCTATTTGGGCAGTTAGCAAACTTAAGTAGGACAAGGGAGTCTGGGATAGTGCAATTTATATAGGACAATACTAGGTTTTCCAGGCACTTCATGACCACCAAAGTGAGAGCCATTTCTCCTAGGACAATGGCACAATTGTGGTTTTCTGAAAGGACTCTGGTACAACTGTTAGGGACAGAAAGAGGTTAAAAATGTCAGTGAAAATGCCTAGTAAAAAGTGTGAATCCAATGGGTTGTACAGCAGCAATCGGGAATGTTGTGTTTCAACCAGGTGTCACTGAAACAGAAGATGCAACAGTCTCTCAAGTCGTGCTGAGTGTTTACGCAACAGTGAAGTTTATCGATCTTACTGTCCAGCAATTGCACATTTGCAAGGAAGATGCTGGGGAGGGGGATAGGCAGGCGCACTGACACACCGCTTCTCTTACCCTGCTTCCTCTTGCATTAGTGTCCCTGTTTGCTCTGTGCTCAGAAAGAAAAGTCATGTACTTTTAATTTCACTGAAGCTAGATCCTAGGCTCCAAATCTCAGGTCCAGGGGTGTTTGTCGGTCATAAGTGATGGTCACACACATATTTTTTGCATAAAAATGAGACATAACATGAAAATAAACAACATAATCTAGACAGCTACACACAAGATGTTGCCAACTTGTGTCTCTTAATATCTCAGTCATAAAAAAATAAACTAGAGGAATACCAGCTTTGTATATGTAGTCTTTATAGTATATACGTATTGCCAATAATTTGGAAAAACATCTTTTTGGCACAATGTGAAAACAAAGAGTATAGTATGATAAAATGCAGTACTTAAGAAGTTAAGAAGTAGTTGACATGATTTGCCTAGCTGAGGGAATGGCAGCTTAGCTGTGAGGATAAGGCTGACAAATCCCCCCCCACCCCTTATGATTGTGAAGAGAGAGATAGGGTTCTGCTGTTCATGGGTGTTCATGGGGACATTGAAGGGGTGCGAGAGAGATGTGTAAAGAGAAGCCCTGGGTGTGAAGTTGATAAGAGATTAGGATCTACACTTCCTCCAGAACATGTTCTCTGAAAGATGTACCAGGTCACAGGCCAAGCAAGCTGGAAGGTATAACATTTAGAAACAATTTTATGTTGCTAACTTTACTATAGGAAAGCCTTATCTTACTAAGCTGTTAACATTCACAGAATGAAAATTCTCCTCTTGTATCAAATAATTTCACAATGTGTTCAGGATCGAAGTTGCTCAATTGATTCATTACAATTCAAAATAATTTTTCAATAGCCCAAATAGTTTTTATCATTCACCACCAGTGGTGTTGCAATTTAAAAATGTTTTATAATGTGTTGATGTAATTGTCTTGTCTTTCAAGCATATGAATGTTGAATGATATGAGAATGAGTAACCTCTCATATTGGTTACACTAATATATTATAATCACGATATGTTAACAGTATCCTGTTGAATACATTTGGTGATCCTTGAGTAAGCGATCAGCCATTTGTATCACTGATGATTGATTCATTTTCATATATTGTGATGCAGCAAGGAGCAGAGTTCTGATGGGACATTAAATTCCCTGTAGCGTCCCTAAGTGTTTTAGACATGTTTTCCCTGATAAAGCTGGCCGACCAGAGCTCTCAGGTAAACAATGGCAGCTGCTAGCAATCACTGGAAATGGGAACAGCTGTGCACCCTACTCCTGCCTATAGCCAATCCTTGGGCAGTCACTGAGTCAAAAGAGAGGGACGATGAGCAGCAGCCAAGTGATACCCAGGAGCCTGACAGCCAGTGAAGATAAACTGTAAGCAGAGAGAAGACAAAGACTGAGAATGTGGAGTTGAGAGAAAGATAAAGGTAGAAAAAGGGGGACCTTTCTGAACCCAAGAGTGTGTGTCATGTGAATCCTCTAGTCACTGCCAGAGAGTGTTACGGCTCACATGCTTAAATAGTTTAGGACCCTTTGCGGGGTTTGTGAAGCAGATGTTGAAAGACGACAAGAGAATACAGTACTTATCCGAATCGAAAGACGGGAATCATTGTCAAAGACAGGTCCATAGTTCAGAAGCCAAGAGATCTGTTTGTTAATCACAAAGGAGAAGTTACTAAGACAAGAGAAGTGTAAAGATGCGTAGTACAGGACCCTATGCAGACAGTATAATCTGGAAGTAAGTGGAAATGGACAACGGGGAGGAGACGATGAGGAACTGACAAACAGGAGGGTGTGACAACAGTGACTGGTGATCGGGGGGAGCCGTGGCCATAGCGAACTAGTCCAAGGGAGTCCAAAGGGTAAATCCAGGGCAAAGTCCAAAAGTCCAGAAACGGGTGATCCATCCAAGATAAAAACAAAACAAGGTTAAAAACTGGAATGGGATCCGGTGCAGGGATGGGGAATAAAAACGGTGCGATGAGACCAGGCACTCCGAGCCCTGGACCCAGATGTTCAGGATGCCTATGCCGTCGGGTCACTCCTGGACCTGCTGGTAGGTGTGCTTCCGGGCGTACATCTTCCAATGCTGAGCCCAGAATAGTGAGAGCGTCTGGCTTAAATAAGGAGGGGCAGGATAGGAGGCAGGTGCACATAATCAACTCAAATGTGAAAGAGCCTGAGTGCCCTTAAGAGGAGGGATTACGATTGTCATAAGAAGGAGCTCCTCTTGGTAAACCAATCCAGAGAAATGTGTGCAGCAGGTTTAAATAGCCAGGTAAACGGTAAGTGGGGAAATGAGGAATAGCTGAGTTTAATTGATTAATTAGTGCGGCAACATTTGGTGGAACTAGACTGGGCTGGGGGCTGATTATGAGAACGGGAGTGTTTACGGGTCGTGACAGAGAGCCCTGCAGAAAACCAACTCTCTCACTCTTCCCTGACAATCTCTGACCTGAAGCCAGTGAAAAGTGCAATCAAGACCCACACACTATCAAATGTCGCATCACTTCTGGTTCCAGCTGAGAGGAAACGCTGGCGTGTTTGGCTGCAGCTCCTCTCATCAGTTTTCACTTTATTTTTTATCTACTTGTTTTCTTTCTCTGCTTTCTAATTCTTTAGAATGCTCCATGTTGGAATTTACAAACACGACGTGCACTTCCACTTCTACTACCCACAACTCCATGATGGATTTGTTTAACTGAGGACTTTAAACTACCTGCTACTGACTTGATTCAGGATTTCCTTCCTGATCAGGTGAAGTATAACTCAAACTAAAGTACAAGCCAATTGGTCATTATAATGCTTGCTTTTTAAATCAATTTACATGATAAAAACACCTTTAATGATGCTTTGAGCAAGAGATGGGTAGTTTATATGTTTTATGTTAATATCAGTTCATCTGTGTCATTGCTACTTTCAGAGAAAGAGAGGAGTTTATTTTATCATATGTACAGTATATTAAGATTTGGATTCATATTTGTGCTGTTCTGTCGGGACATGCACTGTACAATAGACATCATTTTTACACAATCTGTATAGTACATTACAAAATAGTAAATAATAATAAATAATGAGTACAACAATTCACAACCACATGCAATGGGTAATACAGAACAATAAACACACAGGACAATACATACATGGTAGCCAATTCATAAGTGCAAAGATGTGTTAAATTCTGAGGCATTGCACTGTAACTTGAAATGATGAGCACTGCTGTTCTCAATCCTGGTCTAGTTATTAAACTAGTTATTTAACAGTTAAACTAGTTATTAGTTATTTCATGTTTTGTAATATATGAAATCAATAAAAAATAGTATATATATTCCTTCTTTTTTATTTTTAAAGAGTCTTAAGTATCCCAATTTTGTTAAAAATGCAACTTGTGTCATGGCTAGGAAATGAAACCTGATCGCTGTAATGGAAGGCAAGTCCACTGCCACTGAACTAATGTGTTACCCTGCATGAGCAGTATAACTGTACAAGCATTTAAATCTCCATTCCACTGCAAAAAACATGATGATTATAATTCCTTACACTTGTATAATGTTTTTCTGGACACTCTACACAGTGCTTCACAGATAGTGGGGACTACCCTCCACCAGCACCAATGGGCACCCCCACCTTCATGATGCAACACCAGCCATAGAGCACTAGCCCTCACCACACACCAGCTATCAGTGGGGAGAACAGAGTGATGAAGCCAGTTCAGAAATGGGGATTATTAGGAGGCTATGATTGGTAAAGGTCAATAGGAAATTAGGACGGACGGATGCCAGGGTTATACCCCTACTCTTTTCAAGAAACACCCTGGGAATTTTAATGCCCACAGAGAGTCATGACCTCGGTTTAACATTTCATCCAAGGGACAGCGGCTTTTTACAGAATAGTGTCCCCATTACCATACTAAAGCAGGACCCACACAGACTGCAGGGTGAGCTCCCTCTACTGGTCCCACTAACATCATTTCAAGCAGCAGCCTTAGTTTTTCCCAGCAGGTCTCCCATCCAGGAACTGACCAGGCTCACACATGCTGGGCTTCAGTGGGTTGTCAGTTGTGAGCTGCAGGGTGATATGGCTGCTGGCCATATGATATATAATACATGAATTTAAACTGTATGAACAATGGGATGTTTGAGACAGGCCTGTAGTTGTTGAGAACTTCTGGATCCAAATTTCACTTCTTAAGAAGCGGTCTAACAACCGCTACCTTAAATTGATCAGGTACAACGCCTAATGCAAGGAACATGTTCATCATACTAATTATAGGTCCTTGACTAGCTGAGTGGGGATGGGATCTAGCAGACAGGTGGTTGACTTTGTCTTAATAATTAATTTCTTGAGTTCTTGTTCATTAACTAATTGAAAAACACTAAAGAGGTGCGCATATTGTTTCTGTACCAGACTTATTTGTAGCTTATTTGATTGTGTTTGAATCTGATGGTGTTAATTTTATCATTAAAGAAGTTTATGAAAACTTTATCGTATATCGTCACTATTAAAGTTAGAGGTACTATAGAATCGGTCTTATTTGTAAGAACAGCTAATGTCTTAAATAGGTAGCAAGGGTTATTTTTATTGGTTTCAATAGGTTCAGAGTACTAGACCGAACAAGCTCTATATAGGGCTTTTTTATACTGCTATAGGCTATCAGTCCATGCTGACTTGAATACTTGTAGATCAGTAGACCTCCATTAGCTCTAGTTTACGGCACTCCTTTTTAAGGAATCGTGTGTGATCTAGTCTAGTGGCTTTGACTATCTTAGTCTTTAATAGGGCAATTACATCAAGGGCCTGTCTGACCACTGTTTTATAGTTATGTGTGATTTCGTCAACATTATTACTGGAGATGAAGTTAGCATTGTTCATCAAGTTCATAACACTTAATGAACTACCCCCATTGATGTGTCGTGTTGTAATAGTCTACTCCTTGGCAGCTATTAAGGGCAGTCAAATATCAAAAATAATTAAAGAGTAGTCAGAAAAAGAGTTATTGATGGGATGGACTAGTACATGAATATCAGCTCTATGAGTGATAATTGAGTCTAGTGTATGATTGTATACGTGTGTTGGTCCTATTATATGATGACTACAACCTACAGAGTCAAGAAGAGACAAGACATTTTTACTGAAGGTGTCTGTGTGTATGTCCATATATACAGATGCAGCCATTCAAAGTGCGCGGCACAGACACATACCGGAGGTAATTGGCTACGGCCTCGCGCATCGTGACGCGCGATGACGCAAAATACCGCGGTACGTGATTGGTTGACCGACAGGGGCACTCGTGGTGCATTGGTCAGTCGTAGAAAGATTTAAATGTCTTTACTGTGCCCGTTTTAGTATTGAATATTTATATGGAATTTTACCACTAAAGGGAAATCTTAGTAGCTGAGCATAAAAAGAATAGGAGCATACTGTAACGCGTGTGAAGGCCATAAACAATATTAATTTTGGAACATAAACATACAGTATATGGCTGGTCTTGGTACTTTAAAGAAAAAATACACACCAGTATTCCATTTCTCCCTAAACATTTTAAGCATCGAAGTCTTTAACCAACGTGATACCGGAGTCAACAAGCATAATTTTAGAATTTGATTAAAAGGGAATATAATATGGAATTGCGTATCTAAAGAAATTTATAACGATATAATTATATTCATGAACCGCAACACAAGCCGGATTCCAGCCGGAGCCATGACTTTTTTTTTAACAAACTTTTCTTTGAAAAAATAAGACGTTTCCCTGGGTCAGAGATTAAATAAAACTTCACTCGCACCAAACAAATTTATATTTCCAAACATCACAACATGATCGAATTAAAGTCATTTTAATAACAATGAATAATCACCTATGCGTTACAATATAAACATTTATATTGATTTAAATCGCGTTTTGATTTAAACCGCAAACGCGTGTTTAAATATATGTGTTATTTGAATCACAATCAAACAAAGGCAACATAAATTGATATCTTTGTCTTTAATAAACTTTCAGCATAGCTCTCTCCTCGTTTAGATGTATTTTTCTTGCGATCTTAGGATCAAACGTGGAAAGATTAGATTGTAATTGTTTTTATTTTTTAAATACATTTTAGAAAAGTGTAATCTATACTAAAAAGCTGTACACCACCTGCTATAAAGATACATATTGTAATACTTTCGGGCTCGGATAGGACGGACACAAGAACTCAGATTTGTGGAGTTAAAGCAAGTTAAAGCCTTGATTTTATATATCACCTTTAAAAGTGGCATCTCAAAGCAATACAGTAGATGTACTGTAAAAATAGTTAAAAGTACCACAGATTACAAAGTAAATACCCAACACTGATTGTACCCATCTGTCATGCTATTAAAGCACCCTGAATTGAATTGCATTGGGGGGGGGGGTGAGCGAAAGAGCACAGCCAGGACAGACAGGCAAATAAGATACACTCCACAGACATTCACAACAGCAACATATCATAAAACTTTTACACATATTGTTAAATCATTACTTGTTTTTCAGGAAGTTAAAAAAAACACTTGAATTACTTATCCAGTCTCTCGAAATACAATTATTTTTCAAGCAATGCAACTAACGTCGGGCAACGTGTTTTTTTTAATCCAACATTGACAGCCACATCTTAAATCTTGTCAGTCAGCTCTTTTTTCTCTATTTGAATTGTGGCGATTCAAACAACTTGGGATAACAAGTGGTCTCAAAGTCACTGAGCTCACAGAGCTTCAACAACAGATGACAATTTTCTTAGTCCTTCCTTAGTCTTCCTGAAATTGCCAGACTATGAGTGAATAAAAGCATTTTATTAAAAACACGTTTGCATTTGTTTGGGAGCTATATTATGTATTTTTCATATGTAAGATATAATGATATGTTCCTGCTTACACATCGCACGACTTTAAAAGCTAGAAAAACAGGTTTCGATTCACATTATCTGGCGAGCCTTGTTTTGTCAAAGGACAGCACACTCTCTCTCGCTTGCAGGGGGGAGGGCAAGCGAGAGAGAGGGGGGGGGGGTGATATGTGAATATGATAATGTGAATTCCATCAAGTCAGGCACCTGTGAATTTGCAGTATTCCCAGAAAGAGCCGCATCCCATCCACTGTTCCTCCAGAAAGCTTATGCAGAAGTGAAGGAATTAAATATGGAATTAATATGGAATTTAATATGGAATTAAACTGGTTTCACAGGTATTTTCAAAGTAGAAGGGGGTGAGATTTCCAACGAAAGACACCCCCCCCTCCAAAACCCAGTAAGTACAGTACTAGTTAAGAAAGCTAGGTGTTAGCATAAATTATTAGTAATCAATAATATTAAATTTAGCACTGTAATAAATTGTGCTAATAATAAATTCTATTCTACTGTAGGGGGAGGAAGAATGCCCGTGGTCTTTTCACTTACTGCAATATTATGGACACTCAGTTGACTTTGTAAAAAACAGCACCCCACCGCGCCCACTCGCCAGCATTATATTCTCATGTACGGGTAGAATATGTTCATTGTCTTCCAATGAAAGAAGGGTTCCTTTCGCCATAGTCAGGAGACATTAGAAGCTTGCTACGCCCAGACTGTTACACCAAAGCATTAGCATGTTAAAGCAATTTCATTGAGGAGCCTAGCTTTCTTAACTAGTAAGTACTGTACTTACTGGGTGGTGGAGGGGGGGAGGTGTCTTTCGCTGGAAATCTCGCCCCCTTCTACTTTGAAAATACCTGTGAAACCGGTTTAATTCGTCACAGCCAGCACTCCCGCAGAGAGGGGGGTTGTACTTGCAGTGCATTGGTATAGATGGGACAGCCAGAGCCGACCGCTACGCCGCCCCCGTGTTCGGGGTGCTTATCATTCTCAGTGCATAACAAGGAAGATTAATAAAATAAACATAATCTCATGGTTAAATAGTCAAGTCTAGTCATGTGTGAGTCTAGTCTCGCAGAGCTTAATCAACAGATGACAACTTGTGAGTTCGATTAAGAATGAATAAAAGCATTTCATTAATAACGTGTTTGCGTTTGTCTGGGTGCTGACAAAGTAAAAAATAATTACTTTTTGACAATGAAGAACTGTGTGTGTGTCTCTCTCTCTGCTGACGTTTGTAATCGTTTTTATTTTTAAATACATTTTAGCAAAGTAATGTACCATAAAAGTATTGTGAGACATATTTGGGTTAACATGTTCAGTGTTCAGTGTGTGGTCATTTGTTTGGTTCGAGTGAGGTTTTCTTTAATCTCTGACCCAGGGAAAAGTGTGGTGTGGACGGCTGAGTTGAGAATGCAGGCTCGCGCTGTGTCCGTTATTCTTTTTGTCTCCTTCTGGCTTGGTCAGATAGTTTTTGTTTTTGTTTTATCAATAAAGTTTGATAATCGGCCAGTGAAAGCTCTGTTGTCCTTCACATGAATGCCTGAATCATTGTACCGAACCCAGGATTTTACAGTATTCTTTCTTTAAAATACCAATAACAGCAACATACAGTTTACATAATATGTTGATGTTCCAAAATTAATATCGTTTATGACCTTTATGACCTTCGTTATGCTCTTCGTTAATGTCTAAGCCGGAACACATCATTATATCTCATTTTGTATTTCTTTTTAAAAAAAAATAAAAATCATTTGCCCAGCCTAACAGTATTGTTGTTATTGTTTTTAACCTGTAAAGCGGTTTAAAGGCGCCATATACAATAAAGTTCATTATTATTACTATTGTTAATTTGCTGGACAGAGAGGTGAACATTATTCGGCTGGATTCAAACACCCAACATGTGATGGGGGAGTTAGGAACCTAACCCACAGCGCCACCGGCAAGGTCACCTAAGGAGTGTTGAAAAAGCCCTACAAACATTATCAACAGACATCGTACGGCATTTACTATTCTTGTGTTGCGGTACATGAATATAATTATATCGTTATTAATTTCTTTAGATACGCGATTCCATATTATATTCCCTTTTAATCAAATTCTAAAAGTATGCTTGTTGACTCCAGTATCACGTTAGTTAAAGACTTCGATGCTTAAAATGTTTCGGGAGAAATGGAATACTGGTGTGTATGTTTTCTTTAAAGTACCGAGACTAGCCATATACTGTATGTTTATGTTCCAGAATTAATATTGTTTATGGCATTCACACGTGTTACAGTATGCCCCTATTCTTTTTATGCTCAGCTACTAAGATTTCCCTTCAGTGGTAAAATTCCATATAAATCTTCAATACTTAAACGGGGACAGTAAAGACATTAAATTTAAATATACATACTGTATACAGTACAGTTTGCATACAGTAATATGTTTATGTTCCTCAATCAATCTCTTTTATGAGCATGTGAAAGGCATGGTGAATCGGAGATTCTCAAAAATTACTGTACTTTGCATGATTGGAAACAAATGCTGTGGTGTTACTTTTACAAAGACGGTCAATGAAAAAAAGAATGTGGACCAGGGCAATACTTTGAGTTTACAGCTTGTCCAAGGTCATTCATTATTTATACTACTAGTAATATCTTCGTTAAAGACTTTGATGGCGACAGCTCAAACATAAGAGGTTGAGCTTTATTAGCTCCACCTTGCAGAAATTCCGGATACTATTATTTTATTTGCGGTACTATACGAGAATTTACGGTAACTCGCAGTAGACTGCGTAAAGCGCACTGCAAAATAATGTGGTATCACTCGCTTGTTTTGAATGGCTGCATCTGTATGTTAAAATCACCTAATATTACAACTTTGTCTAAATGAATAACTAAATCAGTGAGCAGTTCACCAAATTTGGCAAGAAACAATGCACATGGTCCTGGGAATCTGTACACTAAAAGAAGGTATGTAGATGATTCGGGCGCTATTTTAAGAAGCACTGCTTAAAATGTGTGAAAGTCATTAATAGTTTTTAATTAAATTCTCAGACACTCACTGAAGATGGCTGTTAGGCCACCTCCATGCCCTGAGCAACAAGCTTTCTGTAAAAAGTATAGCCATTAGGTGAGGCTTCAACTAAAGGAATAGTGTCAGTGGGCCTAAGCCAGGTTTCTGTAAGTATGCACAGGTCAGAGTTGGTGTCAAGCACCATATCATTAATCAGAACTGATTTGTTGCCTAGTGAGCGAAGATTTAACAGTGAGCATTTTATGGTTGTTTCATGTTTTAACTGTTCTAGACTTACCAGTGGAATGGAAATTAAATTGTCAACACAAGAGCCCCTAAAGGAACGTCTGAACTCAAATATAGGTCTAGTGATAGTTGCAATACTCTGTCTATTTACACTCATAGCTGGTTCTGAATAGTAATGTGATTGATGGGATGTCGTGTGATAGAGAACCTGGGTCGGTACATGAGGTGAACTAGGGGTGGGAGTACAGACAGTACGCGATTTAAGATCACATGGCTGAGGCCTGGGTGGTGCTCTTAGTAGTCAAGCAAGCAATTTGTCTGCTTTATTTTGGGATAGAATTAATGATCCCCTCTGGTTAAGGTGGAGACCATCGCATTTATAAAAGCCAGGCCATTCCCAATGACCCAATTATTAATAAAGGTTATTCTACTATATGCACACCAAGTCTCTAACCAGCAATTTAGGGAGTATAGCCTACTATAGGGTACGTCCCCTCTGTATAGGATTGGTAAGGGACCAGACAAATAAATTCCGACATTTTCTTTGTGCTCTTTTGCACATAGAAATTAAGTTGCTCTTTAACACCTCTGATTTTTGGTACTTTATATCCTTAGTTCCAGCATAAACAACCAAGGTTTCTTGGATATTTCTGCTGTTGCTGTTATTAGACACAGTCAGCATCTCTCCATTCCTTAACGATGTTCATGGGAAGAGAGGGTCCAGCTGGTCATAGTCTGAAAACTGCCTGTGTAGTAATTATTTTCTGAATGAGGAAAAGAGTTGTATGCATGTGCTGTGAAAGATAGATAATACACACATTATCTTGTTACATATACAGTAAAATTTATTTGTATGGAATTTATTTCCAAATACAATGAAAATATAAAGATTGAAGTTACAAAATGTTCAACATCGGTATAAACATTTGGTATTATCTTCCAAAGCTAAAAGCATATCTTAATATTGTGCTCTTCAGATAGCACCTATACCCTCTGCAAATTAAAGAGCAAAAACATTTCAGTGCTACCATATACCCCTTTCATTGTGGTCTTGTCTCCTTCCCAGTAACACAACAATCATTTGAATCATTATATAAGTAATGTCCACTATATTGGCAATTCCTCTTTTTTACTTTTAAAAATTAGAAAAACAAATTATTAGGTTGTGTACGAAAATACAGTATATCCACTCTAAAATATTGATACTAAAATATTGGTTACATATGTAGTGATTCATAGCCGTTCAGGGACACCAAATATGTAACGTTGCCATAGCCAAAATGTAATGTAGTGGCTCTCTGAAGGCACCAGTTCTGTAGGGTTTGGGCATTTACTGAGACAATTATTAATTGTAGCAGTAAATCACAAACTTGATTCTTTTGATGGCTTTAGAGTCCAACCATGCGACATAACTCAAACAACGCACACACACAGGTACTAATACACGAGGATACATTTATTAATACATAGAATATGCATGTAAACCTAACAGATCTTATCGAGAGGGTTATCAGAATACAAAAGATATATATTCAATCAGTTACGAAGTGTTACACATATCAAGAGGACATACGTTCAGTATATCATTCATTAAGACCGTTTCGTAAATGAACTTAGTTATAACTTCTACATTAGATACTCAAACAAGTACATAACTCTTAGGAATTAAATTGATATCAACTGGTTGGGATAACAATTGAATTCTCGAGCTGTAATGCATTGAAGTTGAATACTCATCCAATCTCTGGGGATTCAGATCTCCTGTGGGCACAAAGAAACAGTTGCAGGCTGTTGCTGTCCAATCCGCGCTCTCTGGCTCGGTGCCAGGCTGTGCTGTGCGGCTTGCGACGGTGTGTTGCTGATGCTCACTGGCCTGCTAGTTAAGTTTGTGCACAGGAGAAAAGATGACTGTGGGTCCCAGCAAGTCAGGAAGAGGAACAGTTTGTTTATGATGAAGAGCTAGTTCTGAATAGTGATTCAGCTGTCCACAGTTCCGACCTGTTCACGAGGCCTGCTGCTGGTTACTCTCTGGCAACCTCCACTCTAGACTCTTAGAACAAAGGAAAGTTCTGGCACTCGGACACACTGGCCGTTCCGTGGTTGTCCGGGCTGAGTCTCAGGATGGTCAGGAGGCGCGCTGCGAGAATGTCCTGCCCTTGGGAGCCTTCTGCTCCTGGGCCGTCCTGCCCTGGAATTCTCCTTTGAATTCCCTTTAGAACAGTCCACAGAATCCTCTCCAGAATCCCTTCTGAATCTTGTTGAATCTCTGTGTTGCCTGTTTTTACCTGGAGGAACTTCAGCTCATTGATTGGCTGAGAGTTCCATGGGCATCAGAGTCCCACGTGGGTTACTCGGCCCTACCAGTCCCTGATTGGTTGATCAAGGTGAGATATGAGTCACTTACTCCTGACACTTAGGAATGCAATCCAGATGTCCAACTCGCACTCCCTAGACAGATAGGCGCCAATGGATGACCATTGATCATGATAGCCAGGCTTAGCTAAGTGCATCCCCCTTTGGGAGCTGTCTTTTATCAAAGGAACCCTAAATCACCCTGGGAATATTCTCTCTGTGGCTGCACCACAGAGATGAACAGAGAAATGGGGCCTCATTTGGGAAGCTCAGAAACACTTAATTCTGCCTTATTAATAAGCCTCACCGCTACATATCCCCCCTTTTTGAAGGTCACGAGGTCCCGAGGCATTGTTGCCTTCAAAACAAAACAGTTAAGTGATGTCCCTTGCCATTAGAACATTAATCTTAAATGTCTACATTACTCCTCGAGAATTCATACCGGAATCAGCATTGGATACAAACAGGATGAATAACATCTGGAGTATGTATAAACACGGTAGGAGACATTATCTAAGTCTAGGAATTACACATCAGGAAGTTCACTGTCAATATCTGATACCTCTGTAGTAGATATTTGGAGAGAAGTCACTTCCTTTCTTTTGACATGCTACCTTTGACTCATTCATGCTACCCAGAGTACATCTTGATGCGAGAGTACAGCATTCAGAGTACACTGTCAGTCATGATCCAACTACCTGGCAGTAGTGTGTAGCGGCGAGGCTTAATAATAAGGCAGAATTAAGTGTTTCTGAGCTTTCCCAAATTAGGCCTCATTTCTCTGTTCATCTCTGTGGTGCAGCCACAGAGAAACCATTCATGCAAGGTGATTTAAGGTCCAAGGACAGCTCCCAAAGGGGGATGCACTTAGCTAAGCCTGGCTATCATGATCAATGGTCACCCATTGGCGCCTATCTGTCTAGGGAGTGCGAGTTGGACATCTGGATTGCATTCCTAAGTGTCAGGACTAAGTGACTCATATCTCACCTTGATCAACCAATCAGGGACTGGTAGGGCCGAGTAACCCACGTGGGACTCTGATGCCCATGGAACTTTTAGCCAATCAATGAGCTAAAGTTCCTCCAGGTAAAAACAGGCAACACAGAGAGCCTGGGAGATTTAGATTCAGATTGAGATTCAACAAGATTCTGTGAGAATTCCAGGGCAGGACGGCCCAAGAGCAGAAGGCTCCCAAGGGCAGGACATTCTCGCAGTGCGCCTCCTGACCATCCTGAGACTCAGCCCGGACAACCACGGAACGGCCAGTGTGTCCGAGTGCCAGAACTTTCCTTTGTTCTAAGAGTCTAGAGTGGAGGTTGCCAGAGAGTAACCAGCAGCAGGCCTCGTGAACAGGTCGGAACTGTGGACAGCTGAATTACTATTCAGAACTAGCTCTTCATCAGGAACGAACCGGTCCTCTTCCTGACTTGCTGGGACCCACAGTCATCTTTTCTCCTGTGCACAAACTTTGCTAGTTAAAGCCAACAATGAGCATCAGCAGCGCACCGTCGCAAGCCGCACAGCACAGCCTGGCACCGAGCCAGAGAGCGCGGATTGGACAGCAACAGCCTGCAACTGTTCCTTTGTGCCCGCAGGAGATCTGAATCCCCAAAGATTGGATGAGTATTCAACTTCAATGCATTACAGCACGAGAATTCAATTGTTATCCCAACCAGTTGATATCAATTTAATTCCTAAGAGTTATGTACTTGTTTGAGTATCTAATGTAGAAGTTGTAACCAAGTCCACTTTACGAAACGGTCTTAATGAATGATATACTGAACGTATGTCCTCTTGATGTGTAACTCTTTGTAACTGATTGAATATATATCTTTTGTATTCTGATAACCCTCTCGATAAGATCTGTTAGGTTTACATGCATATTCTATGTATTAATAAATGTATCCTCTTGTATTAGTACCTGTGTGTGCGCGTTGTTTGAGTTATGTCGCATGGTTGGATTCTAAAGCCATCAAAAGAATCAAGTTTGTGATTTACTGCTACAATTAATAATTGTCTCAGTAAATGCCCAAACCCTACAGAACTGGTGCCTTCAGAAAGCCACTATGATTACATATTTGGCGTCCCTGAACCGGCATAATCTACAAGTGTTACAATAACAACGGTTCCTGTTCCCAGCCCTCCGATAAACCACAACACCTGTGTTGGGTATCTGCTAGGGTGGTTTGGAGGTTTGTTCCATTAAAGCAAACTAACTACCTGTACCTCTTCAGGGCTTACTGTTTCTTGGATTTCTATCCAATTCAATAGTGTGGCACCTGAAGGCATCCAAGACCTCAAGTTTGGTCTTATATCGTCTGGTTCCAGACCGTACAGTGTTAAGTTACCATGCTGTACTATGGCCTCCTCGGGAACTTACAGGAAAACTGTTTGATTAGGTAGCTGCATTGCGGTAGCTGTATCATGCCCGTCACAAGTCATAGTGTCAGTTAAATGTGGTGTGCTGACCAGCCATTTACTTCCCACCTGCTCTTCATGGGGTCCATTAACCTCCCTCTGCTCGTTAGTAGCTTTACACCCTTCATTGGTGAATCGTTTAGACACAGCCAATGGATAGCTTTGGTAGCCATACCCATCTCAAGACTTGGAACCGAATTCAATCTTGGATTGCCTTCTGGGTGAGCTATGAGCGATGGGGTTAATGTCACATACTCCTCTACTGAGAAGAGTGGAATCAAGTGGGTTGGGAATTGTGCCATGGCTAGACTGGCCACAGTGGCACTAAACTCCCTTAACAGGTCTTGTGTCAACATTCTGGCCTGTTGCACACAAGCATAAACCCACTGTATAACACCAACAATCATGTCCACTGTTTGGGGAATAAGGTTTAACCCTGTTGCATAGGAAGTTGCCTGTAGGGTTTTCCCTAAGCTTTCCAACTTTTGCTGCTGTCGATACAGTCTGTCACTACCCTCTGGCCTCTCTGACACCTGCCTTCTTGGGGCAGTCAGGGTGTGAGTGCCAGTAGCACACAAACCTACCAGAAAAAGCAAACGTGCAACAGTGGCGGCAGCAATCAGTCCTCCCAAAAGTCTTTTCGGGTGGCTGATCCCAGTCATCTCCTTCTGAGTGACTGTTGCCTTTCTAAGCTGGTGCAGCGTGTACATGGTGTCTTTCTCAGTATGCCATGTGGCATCTTGGGCACCAACATCCTGGAAATCTGGGGAGATCTGACGCAGCTGCTGATGCTGCTCCTCCTTTTCCAGTGCATTTGCTTTTTCGATTTGTTCATGCCTGTGCTCTAGGAACCCTGCAGGGGGTGGTGCAGTGGTGGAGCATGCCTGACCCTCGGCTGAGTGGTCATCTGGAGCACCTGAGTGATCTGGGATTGTTATCCTATTCTCACTGTTCAGGTCCACCCTGCACACTTCCTGATTGAGGAATCCCTCTATCGGCATGTTTCCAATCGTTTGCTGGGGGTAGGTGTAGGACACCTGCTCGCTCCCCCCTTCCCTCGCTAGGGGTTCAGGGAGCTGCCCCAGCACTGGGATAGCTAGTTCACTGTCTTTGAACTTACTATCACTCACCAGGCCCATGTCAGTGCAGGCGGGGATTCTGACACCTCTCTTTGCGATGTCCTGCACTGGCAGGCGGGTGACTTGACCATCCAGCTCCAGTCTGGCTGAACCACTGTTGGTCAGACTCAGACTGACAGACTGAGCTGGTGGCTGTAAGAAAACCGGCTCGGCTTTCATTGCCTGTCCCTTCTGGGGGACTGGGTGTGTTGGAAACCCTGCCGTTGAGGCAGGAACAATCAGGTCAGTCTCACTCACTACCTGGTAGTTGTGAGAAATAATGTTACCTGACTGCAGGTTCCCTGGGTCAAAGCAGAGGGAATCGGCATCTGGGATCAGGTGTGTCCACAGTGCAGTAGTCTCAGCGTCCAGCTGGACCTCCTGTCTAACCTGTGAATGTTGCACCAGGGGCACCTGGTGGTGGCCCTGTGACAGCTGCTCAAGCAGATCCTCACTAATAGAGGACCTCTCAGGGCTAAGGGTGAGGGCTACATCACCAACCTGCTCTCCTGCCATCTGGATCCCTTCCACCACTGCGGGGTGGTGGTCCTGACCCCTCTTGGGTGCCAGGGTGCACAGGGAAAGCTCCTTTTCATCGCCAGGTGGGGAGATCTGCTCCTCTTTAGGGATGTAAAAGGTGTGTGCTTTACCTGGTGGATCAGGCGGCTGCTTGGAGCACCGCTCCTGTGGCAGGGAGGCTGTTGTGACCTCAGCCGGGACACGACTTCCCTGTATATCCGGGGAACAAGGAAATATTTTTATTTCTTGTCCAGAGGGAACAGAAGGAATCTTCACATAGGCTTCTGTGTTCGGTGGGCACTGTGTGAGCACAGTCTGCCTCTTGGCCCCCCTTTCCTTCTGTACAGAAGGCTTAGGAGCCTTGACCTGTTTCCACACCTTGCCTTTCTGGTGATCCACCAAAGGTTCCTCTCTGAGTCGCATGCCCTTTTCTTTTTCTACCCGTTTGAGCTTGCCGTGTGACATCAAACACCTTTCAACCTCAGTGTCAATCAGTGTCTCACTGGGTAAGACATCTCCCATGGCAGCCTTGAGGTAAAAGCTTCCTGCTTTTCCTCTCTGTTTTACTGCCTGCTCTGTGACTTCAGGGGTGGAGTCAGCACTCGCTTGGGAGTGGCTGACCTTATCCAGGCAGGAACCCTTCCGCTCAATCAGATAGACTAAGGGAGGGAGAGGGGGCGGGTCTCCGCCTCCTCCAGTGGAGAGTATCAGCTCATTCACGCTTCCGGCAGCCTTGGGGAGCAGTCGTCCCTGTCCTAATAAAGCTTGTTCAAGCCTGGCCAGGCGGGCGGCTACTGAATCCTTTTGTTCAGCCTTTTCTAGCCCTTTCCCTCCCCCGGTGTTCTCATGGCACTTAGGACGCTGGGTGCGGTCCTGTGTGAGTGCTTTGGAACGGGGTTTAGCCAACTCAGGAGCCTGTGCTCCTTCGAGCAGGAGGGAATTAACCCTGCTGGCTCTGTCGGCGAACACAGTCGCTTTAACAGCTTTTTGGACAAACTTGATGACTTTGGACATCATACTCCCAGGCTTTCTGCACGAATCTCTTAATATCAGTCATTTTCATGGTCTGTGCATCTGTATGCATTAAGATCATCTTTCTGACTGACGGGTGGAGATTCGCAATGAATAAACCCTTGAAATGTGTGTTCTCTTCGCAACCCTCATCATTTCGCCCTGCAAAATAAGTTCGTCTAAGTCTCTCGTAATATTCGCGAGGGGACTCTGCTCTCTCGTGCTTAATGTTAAGTGCGGCGGCTATCGCGGCAGTCGGGTCAATAAACGCACTGTATTCTTCGATAAGTGCTTGACATAGCTGCTCAAAGTCATTACAGACTTCTTTCATCTGCCTAGCCATCCACTCATATACAGCTCTGCTGGTAGTTTTTCTGACCAGAAACACTTTCTCCTGTTCTGTGGCGTTTGGCAGGTACTGCAGGTTATACCTGAGGTCCTGAATATAACTCTCGATATTATTCTCTGACACTGCGGGGTCAAATCTCTCTATGTCCTTCGCTAGCTCTCTCAGAGAATGTAGATTTATTCTAGCTTCTCCGCTGACGGAGATATGGCAGAGATCGTGGTCAGACCTGTCGCTGCTAGAGAGAGTGCTTAATAGCGACTCGAATTCAGACCTTTTAGCAACCATCGTTAAACTTAAAGAGTATTACTTTTAAGTACGAAATCACAGTTTTACCACAGAAAACCACAAGATCAAGTATGCAATCAACCCGGTAGATTGCAAAAGATCACAAAACAATCAAGCACTGCTTAAAGAGCAAGGGGAACTTTTTTTTCCTTTCGGCTTTCAGCACACTGTAATGTCGTGTATGAAACCCGCAGCGTTTTATATGAATTATTCGCTTGCTTGACTCATTTCAGTCTTGCCACGCCCATGCCAGGGACGCCAAATAATGTAGGGAAAACCGGTTCAGGGACGCCAAATATGTAACGTTGCCATAGCCAAAATGTAATGTAGTGGCTCTCTGAAGGCACCAGTTCTGTAGGGTTTGGGCATTTACTGAGACAATTATTAATTGTAGCAGTAAATCACAAAGTTGATTCTTTTGATGGCTTTAGAGTCCAACCATGCGACATAACTCAAACAACGCACACACACAGGTACTAATACACGAGGATACATTTATTAATACATAGAATATGCATGTAAACCTAACAGATCTTATCGAGAGGGTTATCAGAATACAAAAGATATATATTCAATCAGTTACGAAGTGTTACACATATCAAGAGGACATACGTTCAGTATATCATTCATTAAGACCGTTTCGTAAATGAACTTAGTTATAACTTCTACATTAGATACTCAAACAAGTACATAACTCTTAGGAATTAAATTGATATCAACTGGTTGGGATAACAATTGAATTCTCGAGCTGTAATGCATTGAAGTTGAATACTCATCCAATCTCTGGGGATTCAGATCTCCTGTGGGCACAAAGAAACAGTTGCAGGCTGTTGATGTCCAATCCGCGCTCTCTGGCTTGGTGCCAAGCTGTGCTGTGCGGCTTGCGACGGTGTGTTGCTGATGCTCACTGGCCTGCTAGTTAAGTTTGTGCACAGGAGAAAAGATGACTGTGGGTCCCAGCAAGTCAGGAAGAGGACCAGTTCGTTTATGATGAAGAGCTAGTTCTGAATAGTGATTCAGCTGTCCACAGTTCCGACCTGTTCACGAGGCCTGCTGCTGGTTACTCTCTGGCAACCTCCACTCTAGACTCTTAGAACAATGGAAAGTTCTGGCACTCGGACACACTGGCCGTTCCGTGGTTGTCCGGGCTGAGTCTCAGGATGGTCAGGAGGCGCGCTGCGAGAATGTCCTGCCCTTGGGAGCCTTCTGCTCCTGGGCCGTCCTGCCCTGGAATTCTTCTTTGAATTCCCTTTAGAACAGTCCACAGAATCCTCTCCAGAATCCCTTCTGAATCTTGTTGAATCTCTGTGTTGCCTGTTTTTACCTGGAGGAACTTCAGCTCATTGATTGGCTGAGAGTTCCATGGGCATCAGAGTCCCACGTGGGTTACTCGGCCCTACCAGTCCCTGATTGGTTGATCAAGGTGAGATATGAGTCACTTACTCCTGACACTTAGGAATGCAATCCAGATGTCCAACTCGCACTCCCTAGACAGATAGGCGCCAATGGATGACCATTGATCATGATAGCCAGGCTTAGCTAAGTGCATCCCCCTTTGGGAGCTGTCTTTTATCAAAGGAACCCTAAATCACCCTGGGAATATTCTCTCTGTGGCTGCACCACAGAGATGAACAGAGAAATGGGGCCTCATTTGGGAAGCTCAGAAACACTTAATTCTGCCTTATTAATAAGCCTCGCCGCTACACATACTTCATGAAACAAAAAGCTCACCTGTTGTTCCTACAGTTTTCGCATACTCATGATCTAACACTACGAGGAACAAGCATTAAGTATTCATAAAACCTGTCACAGACACCATAGAATAAATACAGTATATGCAAGCAGCCATGATTATATTTTTGCCCTATTATAACTAGACAATAATAATAGTAATAATAATAAACTTTATTTTATATAGCGCCTTTAAAGGTGGCTTTTCAAAGCGCTTTACAGAATGACAACAACAATAAATAAAAAGAATACACAAGATAAAACACAATTACAATATATAGAGGAGAGCATGGATGGTGGTACTAAGAAAAGCAGAGGGGTGAAGAATGGAACCAGTTAAGTTAAGGCTTTTCTAAAGAAGAGGGTTTTGAGTCTGGATTTGAAGGAGTTTGAAGAAGGTGACTCTCTGATATCCTTGGGCAGAGAGTTCCAGAGTTTGGGGGCATAACAGGAGAAGGCCCTGTCACCCATACAATGTAGATGGGCTTGGGGGACAGTAAGGAGAGCAGAATTAGAAGAGTGAAGGTTGCGAGGTAGGGAGCAGGGCAATAATAGTTCAGACAGGTACTGAGGTGCCAAGCCATGTAGAGCCTTATAGGTGAGCATGAGGATTTAAAAGTCTACACGGAATTTGACCAGAAGCCAGTGCAAGAACTCCAGGATAGGAGTAATGTGATCATTTGCACTAAACCTGGTCAGGATTCTGGCTGCTGAGTTTTGGACATACTGCAGTTTGTTCAATGTAGATTTAGATACCCCAGCGAGTAGAGCATTACAGTAGTCAATTCGAGAGAGCTGATGTGTTGATCAGCTTTTCAGCCACAGTTAGTGATAGCATAGGACGTAGTCTAGCAATATTTCTGAGGTGAAAAAAAGATGTTTTGACAGTATGCTGCACATGAGGGTCAAATGTTAAGCCAGAATCAAATATAACCCCAAGGTTTTTCAATTTAGATTGAAATTCAAGTACAGAACCATCTACAGATAGGGTTAAAGGACTGGCTTTATGAAGTTGATGGGGGATGCCAATAAGCATGACTTCAGTCTTGTCACAGTTAATCCAAAGTCATCCACATTTTTATGTCAGAGATGCAATTAGATAGAATAGAAACAGCCACATCAGTGTCAGGTTTGGTATGGATGTATATTTGAGTATCGTCAGCATAGAAATGAAAGCTGAGGCCATGTGATTTTAAAAGCTGACCAAATGGAAACATGTAAATGCTGAAAAGCAAGGGGCCCAGTATTGAGCCCTGAGGAACACCAGACTTAACAAGACCAATTTCAGACCAATAATAATATATTACATTTAATTTTATACAGCATCTTCAAAAGTATCTTCTCAAACAGCTTTACAGGGAAAGTTAAAAAAATGGGACTCACAAAAATTAACAAAATTAGCACAAAGAAACACAAGGGATTATAAATGTATTAGAATATGTAGGCTGAATATTAGGGGTGGCAGTATCAAGCCCTGACCATATTTAACAAACCCAACTTCAGAACTGAAACTCCTAAGAGAAACAAAGTGTCGGGGATCAATAAGGTAAGAGTTGAACTAGTTAAGAGCAATGTCGGAAACTCCAAATACAGTTTCAGACAAAAATATAAGATATTATATACTAATAGTATATTAGAATCTATGTTCTATATTCTAATAGTGTAAAAAGCAGCACTGAGGCTGTTCCAGAGACTGAGAACTGTCTCTCAGATATTAGAGAAATGTTGTGACACTTAGAAGAGTAAACACTTTAAAGCAACTAGCAAAGAGGATGTCCCTTCAGGAAAAACAATTGTAAAGTTGTGGGTTAATGATTGTCAATGAGGAGCACAGAGCAGCACGGAAACACACCATATAAGACCTCATTAAGAGCACAGAGGAAAAACAATAAGCAGGGAAGACAGAGAAGAGAGAGAAGTTGGAACCTGACTAGAGCTAAGTGTTTGAACCTTGTTAGAGAAAGCTTGCTATTCTTTGTTTTTAGGGAACTTGGGTTTCCTGGGTAAAAGGTACCTCAGTAAGAAACATCTTTCCTGCCTATGGTGCATTTTTAAAATAGGGAGATACAGTAGGCTTCCAATTTAACCCTGACCCTGAACAGGTCTAGTGCACGGATCACATTACTCCTATCCTGGAGTTTTTGCACTGGCAGGTTTAGTGTCGACTTAAAAATCCTCATGCTCACCTGTTAGTACGCTGGGCAAACGTCCCGAGATCGAATTCTTCCGCGACGGGGGTACCTTTAAAGTACGCTGGGCAAACGTCCCGAGATCGAATTCTTCCGCGACGGGGGTACCTTTAAAGCGGAGACGACGGCACCGAAAATTTTTGGCGCGCCCTCTCTTTAAAGCCCT
This sequence comes from Lepisosteus oculatus, assembly GCF_040954835.1. NCBI lineage: Eukaryota > Metazoa > Chordata > Actinopteri > Semionotiformes > Lepisosteidae > Lepisosteus > Lepisosteus oculatus. Next base: position 5,403,241 of record NC_090713.1, read on the forward strand.
GGCCAAATACGAAGACAGTACGTACAGTTATAATTCAAACGGAATTAAAAACTACACATCCCAGTTACCATGGTGGTGCTTGTGATCATTGCGTTTAACCAACGAAACAGGGCGAAAAATCAGTCACATGACTTTGGGGCAGAGTTTCAAAAGCTTAACCTATCAGCAACAAAGCGAAATTTACACGATAGGCTACCTCAAACTGTCAGTTACACGACTGTGTATGTCGCTTAAGCCACTCCTATTTGGCATTTTAGTTATGGAGGCGAGAAAACGCCCCCCCCCCCCCCCCCCCCTCTCTGGGTGTCTGATTTGCCGCCATGTTTAACCGTCCGTGTCCGAATCGCAGTAGCTACGCGTATGAAATAAAGTTCATCCCAGCTACAAAACATATATATTTTTGTGGTAAGAGGGCGCAAAACATCAGTATTTACTGCTATTAATTACTGTACGATTTATAGTTGAAATCTGAGCCTAGATATAAAGTTAAAATCTCGACAAAGCAATGTAGGAAATACAGAGAAAAGAAATCCTTTCTGACATCTAAAATCAGTTTCGATCAAGGTCTCTAAAACGAACAAGAAAAATAGGATTTTCGGAGGGCAATTACGCTGTGTTTATATAGGATAAGTGATCTATGAGCAATCTAATTTCTTGTTCGTTTAAAACAGTGAAATGTCAGCTGCAAAAGATCGCACCAGAAACAGCACTCTCTCTGCCTGTCATAGACGTTCGGGAAAGGCTGAATGAAGTCATGTTAAGAACAATAATTCGGTGATCAATAATAACAGTTGTAGGACAAGAAACAAAAGATAATGAAAACTTCTTTAGGCTAAAACTCAAGTTCATTCTACAAATTAAGGCAAATGAAAATTCAGGATGTTAAAGTGCTAGAGGTGTAAAAAATACAAAAATGCACATGAGTAAAAAGTTTTAGAAATGGAGCAGGTGTTGCTTTGAAATAAGCAAACAGAAAAAAAGCCATGACTAAAGTGCAGAAGAGGGATGCAGGAACACTTGCTTAGATATACAAATAAAATCACAAAAAGGTGTATGTTACAAAAGAACATGCAAACATGTTCATCATGTACATCAATTTCCCTTCACGATCAATAAAGTCTTATCTATAAACATGAAACAGAGTGAGGAATCAGAAAATTAGCATGCATAAAAAACAGCAATTCTGTCAATAAGCCCTAAATGAATTAATAGCAACCATGGTTTCATGGAGGGCTTCTCAGATAGTTGGGCATTCAGGTAGATTGCCAGGTGAAAGGATTTGTAAACATACTTTGTTAAAGCAAGTCAGTTTTTTCTGCAACACATAAAATACATTTTTCCAAGAAAGTTTAGCCTTTGTCACTAATGAAACCACTAAATAAAGACATAAATATAGAAATCTTAAGATTTTGTTATTCAATGTTGGTAGCAGGATGAACTGTGCTAAGTGTATATTTTGTTGCAGCTTTGCTGCAAGATGTTAACAGTGAAAAAAGGTATTTAGAAATGAGTTATTTCAAGAAGAAAATGTTCAGAATAATTGCAAATCTAGCAGGATAGAGAAAGCACAGAAAACAGGCAGTTAGATTGATCAGATTAGTATGAAAAGTTATTTAGCAAAGGGAATGAGAAGAGTGACAAACTAGTATGCTTTAGATCTTTTTATCTGGACCAGGGAAAACTGATCATGTTTCTCTATAACAATAATAAAAAACTTTATTTGATATATCAACATTAAAGGTGGCATCTCAAAGCAATACAGTAGATGTAAAAACAGATAAAAGGACCACAGATTACAAAGTAAATACATATAAGAAAGACAAGCAGTTAGAGGTGCTACCAAAATTAGAAAATGAAGCAGATACAGACACTAAGTCTTCTGAAAAGAAAGGTTCTGAGGTTAGATTTAAATGCACTCAGGGTACGTGACTGATATCACTGGGAATACAAATTGAGAGCTCTGGGGTGCAGCTAGAGAAGACCCTGTCACCCACAGAATGTAGATGTTCTTGAGGACAGCTAGAAGACCAGAGTCAGACGGACAAAGGTGGGGAGTAGACAGATAATAAGCCATATACTGTAGGTACTGAATGAGGATGAGGATTTTGAAGTTGACTCGAAACCTGATAGGTAACCAATGCAAGGACTTGAAAACAGGTGTAATGCATCCCTGATAGGATTCTCGCTGTCATATTCTGAACATATTGAAGATTGCTCAGTGTGGATTTAATTTCCCCAGTGAACAGGATGTGCATTTATTAATTCTAGAAAAAAAAGCCTTTCTTGATTTCTCTAGTTCTTAGTTTCACTAGTTCCCTTTAAAATAAACTATTATGCCACAATGCAGAGTATTATATGGACAGTATTTACACATGATATTGTGATTTAAAGAAATGAACACAAGCAGCTTTTCGAGATTTAAGTGTTGGCTGAGTTATTGCAGGATAAAAAACTAGAGATGTTGGTAAGAAGATAATTTTGGGATAGCTGAGGAATACACTGATAACAAGAACACTTCCTAATGGGGTTAGGCATACTTTTGATGAAGATGATGAAGTTAACAGACTGTATGTTTACATAGATACTGAAATGAGGATTGTGTTTTAGATTTTGTGTAGTTGCTAGCATTGAACTGTGTGTTGGATGCACATGAATTGAAGGAATGGGCAAACATCACTGATGCGGATCCACAGAGCCAGCATATTAAGATGTTTATAATTAGAGGCAATTTGTTTAAATAACTAGGTATGGATACTGATGTGCAAGATAGGTGGAAAGGCTGTTTCCTTAAGCCAGCACTATAAAATATTTTATTCTCAGTGAGATGCTGCCATTTCATAGTGGGTTTCTAACACTGAGTATAGTTCAATCCACACAGTGCCTTTACTTCCATCCATTTCTAATCTCTTTATCCAGTACAGAGGATTAGGAGCCTATCCCAGTAAGCAACGGACACAAGGCAGAATACACCCTGGACATAGCGCCAGTCCATCACAGGACAGACAGACACAAACACACACACACCAGGGCCAGTTTTCCCATAAACCAATTAACTTACCAGTATGTTTTGGAGTGCGAGAGGGAGTCATATCACACATATGGAGAAAAAACATGTAACCCAGAGAGAACATGCAAACCCCACACACACAGGATGGCAGGAATTGAATCTAGGACCCCAGTGCTCCAAGATAGCAATGCTAACCACTTTGCCACCATTATAAATGGATGGATATCTTAGTTATCTTTCTAGTTCACAGGTTTGCATGCATAATTTAATTTTGAAAGGCGCTGAGACATCAGGTACTACTATTGTATTTATGAAAAAGAAACAAAACAAAAAGCATACTAACAACTGTGCCATCCTACTCTTTAGTTAATACAATTTATTATTTATAAACAGTTAACATTGTTAGCAAAATATTTTGAATTATATTTAATTAGTCAGATTTAATGTATATTTGAACAATGAAAATATATTTTTACAAGATGCGGGGGAAAGTGCAACAACTTATTACAGTGCTAAATTTAATATTGATTGCTAATAGTTTATGCTAACACCTAACTTTCTTAATTAGGTGTAATTAAAACAGTGAACTAAGTGATAATATACCATTCAGAAATACAATCGAGAATAGTTTTGTGGTGTTTGTATGGATGAAACCTTTCTAAAATGTATAACGTAACAAATTTAAAGACGATTAAATTCTGTAATCTTTCCACTTGTAATGTCATTAGACAGAACAAGAAGTTTCTGCTTTGTCTAAGGATGGTATCAAAAAGTAGTCTAGGTGGTGAGAAAGCTGTGCTTAATGATAATTAAGTGACTTAAAAGTAAAAAGAGATGCTTCATATTGCTTGATTAATTTTAAAAACTAAGTTATAAATGCAGACGCGATCGCTGCCATAAGCGCTCCAGGCAGTAGAACGTTCGGTCTGCACTGCTGCGCTCCGCGCCTCCTCCCTCTCTCGGTGCCGCGCCCCTCTCTGACGGAGCGCAGTGGGCGGTACGCTATTTTCAGAGCCTCTGATTGGGAAAAAAAGACCTGCTGATGAGTTTCACACAACAGGAAGAGAAAAGAATGGGATTTTTTCTCTTCGAAACGTGTGTTGTCTTTATGAAATTCGTGTATTTTAAACGTTTAATTAAGAAGTAAAAACCTTACAGCGTACACAGAGATTCTGAGCTGATCACGAGGAAGAAAAATCATCCATTTTTCGCGCATAAAAAGTGGTTTTTAACTCTCGTAACCCATTTTTATAGGTTTTAAAGTCGTGCAATGTCTAAGTTAAGCAGGAACACATCATTATATCTCATTTTTTATTTCTTTTTAAAAAAAATTAAAAATCGTTTGCCCAGCCTACTGTTAGGATCTGCATGCTTTAGCTCCTCAGTATCTGTCTGAGCTATTATCGCCCTACTCCCCACCTTGCAACCTTTGCTCTTTCAGTTTTGGACTCGTATCTGTCCTCTAAGCCTGTTTACACTCTATGGGTGACAGGGCCTTCTCCTGTTATGCCCCAAAGCTCTGGAACTCTATATCAGAGTCACCTTCTCTATACTCCTTTAAATCTAGACTCAAAACCTTCTTCTTTAGAAGAGCCTTTATTTAACTAGCATTGTTCTTTGCCCATCAGCTCCTACTGTATTAAGTACCTCCATCTACTATCTCCTCTCAGGGTGTATTCTCATTGTGCATATCTTGTTTATTTCTTTTTATTGTTGTTGTTCTATAAACCGTTGTTAGAAGCCACCTTTAAAGGTGCTATATAAAATAGAGTTTATATTAGTATTATTAAGATGATGAAGATAACAAGCATAAAATTAGGATCTAACTTCCCCCCCCAACCTGTTATTTATGCCATATTCTTCAGAGTAGTGTTGTCTGAATTTATCAATCCCTCACCACAAGTCACAGATTGAGAAAAAGGGGCTAATTTAATTTCACTGTATGAAAGGAATGATGTCGTTTTCTCAGCTGAAGGAGCTGAGAAATAATATCATATTGTAATATCATATTGTTGTCAACGCCCACTTTGGGATAGATAAGGATAAAAAAGGCAGCTCTTCACCCCAGGTAACAGTCACTGCTCCCAGCAGAGTCACAAGAAGCTGCTTAAGAAGCACCTGCATTCTCCCATTTTGGGGGAAACCAACAGGTGTTTGAGGAAGGAGAGTACCCTACCCTTGATGACAAAAGATGCTTTTCTTCCCTACGGATTATCACTTACGACATGGACAACACTGTAATCCAGCTGTTTGAGCATGTCAATTACGGAAGAAGGGAAGTGACCCTACGAGAGGAAACCAACCTTCATGAAATTGCTTTCTGCGACACAGCTTCTTCCCACAAAGTGAAAGGTGGTGTCTTAGTGCTGTACGAGCACATCAATCGCCAGGGCTCCCAGCTCGTTTCCTTCCCTGGGGAGAATGTTTCCAATTATGTTCAGATCTCTTTCAATGATATGGTCAGCAATCTGCATCCCCTGCTGCCGAAGAATTAGAAAGCACCATTCGAAGACTGCTCACTGCAGCTGAATAAGAACTGGAACCCTTTTGGAGAGCATCAGGATGGTGCATGGGATTGACTCACCTTACGAAAACTGTTAAGACAAGAAACAACAACTGTGACTAATCCTCTGTATGGAACCATTCTGCAAATAATCATGTAAGAATACTGTATCTGTGCACAGACAATCACATTCATTTGGCAAATGTTGTGTAAGAAGGAAGAATATTTTCAGCAATGTTTTTACATGTACATTTCTAATTGTTTTGACTTTCCAGTCGAAGAATGATCAGTATCAGTAAATTAATGCAATATGGTGTAATGTTGGAATCAGCACAGATTTACTACAGATCAAATTGTGCATGTCTGGCAGTAAAGATACTGTATGTTGTGTTATTTCCCCAGTTTGACTTAAATTAGGAAAGGGTTCTGGAATTATATTATGCTGAGTGTGTGGCACTGAATAATGTTTCAGACTGTAATGCCTTTTCTATAGCCAACTTAGAAAATAAATATCTGAATTTATTTTAATTGTTTTTAAATTTTCTTCAGCCTTTTAAAATACCAACTACTTTCTCATCACATTCTGTATTTTTATCATTATTGTCAGTGTGCTAAGCTTCTGTGAATGAATGCCAAGTGTTTGGCACAGCCTGATCCTTATACTGCTGTAGTTTAATCATATGTTTGTCCTGTTTTTCAAATATATAAAGGACATTGTAAAGATGCAAGAAGTCACAATTCAGTTAATTATTTTTATATAGGTCAAAGTATTACTGTAGTCCACTTTCTTTGTAAACATCTGCATCAATTTGATGCATTCAGTCATGATTACTTGGAAACATTTTGCCTGTCCTTTTCAGCTGTAAGTTAAGCTACCAAGTGGTGCTTTGGCAAACTGGCTTTGGTGAATCTGGGGTTCAATTCCTCTTCAGCGCACAAGCTTTGCTTTAATAAATAAACATTTCTTTTTATAAAACTAAAATAATGAATATTATGAAAATTATATTTATTTGTTTTGGTATTTCTAAATATCACAACATGTTCAAAGTTAAATGATTTATTAATAACAACTTATAATTTGAAACTGCTTGTATATTTTGTAGTGTGCTCTCTGAAGGCACCAGTTCTGTAGGGTTTGGGCATTTACGGGGACAATTATTAATTGTAGCCGTAAATCACAAAATCGATTCTTTTGATGGCTTTAGAATCCAACCATGCGATATAACTCAAACAACGCACACACACAGGTACTAATACAAGAGGATACATTTATTAATACATAGAATATGCATGTAAACCTAACAGATCTTATCGAGAGGGTTATCAGAATACAAAAGGTATATATTCAGTCAGTTACGAAGTGTTACACATATCAAGAAGACATACGTTCAGTATATCATTCATTTAGACCGTTTCGTAAATGAACTTGGTTATAACTTCTACATTAGATACTCAAAACAAGTACATAACTCTTAGGAATTAAATTGATATCAACTGGTTGGGATAACAATTGGATTCTCGAGCTGTATTGCATTGAAGTTGAATACTCATCCAATCTCTGGGGATTCAGATCTCCTGCTAGCTCTCTGGCTCCGTGCCAGGCTGTGCTGTGCGGCTTGCGATGGTGCGCTGTTGATGCTCACTGACCGGCTAGTTAGTATTGGCTTTAACTAGCATAGTTTGCACAGGAGAAAAGATCCTCTGGATCCTCTGGTTACTCTCTGGCAACCTCCGCTCTAGACTCTTAGAACAAAGGAAAGTTCTGGCACTCGGACACACTGGCTGTTCCGTGGTTGTCCGGGCTGAGTCTCAGGATGGTCAGGAGGTGCGCTGCGAGAATGTCCTTCCCCTGGGGAGCCTTCTGCTCCTGTGCTGTCTTGCCCTGGAATTCTCCTTTGAGATTCTCTTTAGAAAAGTCCACAATAGTCTCTCTTCTCCAGGCTCTCTGTTGCCTGTTTTTACCTGGAGGAACTTCAGCTTGTTCATTGGCTGAAAGTTTAATGGGCATCAGAGTCCCACGTGGGTTACTCGGCCCTACCAGTCCTTGATTGGTTGATCAAGGTGATATATGAGTCACTTACTCCTGACACCTAGGAATGCAGTCCAGATGTCCATCTGGCACTCCCTAGACAGATAGGTGCCAATGGATGACCATTGATCATGATAGCCAGGCTTAGCTAAGTGCATCCCCATTTGGGAGCTGTCCCTTATCAAAAGAAAACATCTTTAAATCAGCCTGCATGAACAGAGAGATGGGGCCTCATTTGGGAAAGCACAGCAACACTTAATTCTGTCTTATTAACAAGCATTGCCGCTACAATTTAAATTGTATTTTGTTAGGGGTGCTGTTTTCAGAACTTTTGCTTTCTTATTAAAATACCTATTTTTGAGACGGGGTATTCCAGACCTCTCTTTAATTTGTGAAACTCTCTCTGTATTTCCTGTTTTCACTCAAATAAGAATAAACTATATATGCAAATCTTTCACAGCCAGAAAGATGTTTTGTGCTCAATAGCTCTTTCACCACAGTACATTTTTAAGCATCAGTCAAAGCATTCTGAAGTCTGTCAAAATCATAAAAAATGTAACCAAATAGTGTAGGTGAGACTTCTTCCTGTCCTGGATGAAGTGGTTAGAAATAGTTATGGAAGATATTATTAATAATATAAATAATGAATGGCCTTGGATGATCTGTAAGCTGAAGATTTATAAAGGACACACATTGGCTTTTCTTTTCAGCTTGGAATTAACTTTTACATATTCCATTGCAGCCACTTTATGTAACGCAGCTCTGTACTGTAAACCCTGTTGTGTTTGTTATGTAGACCAGACAGTTTTGCTTGGGGGATGGGGATGGAAAACATGGACAGACAAAGGTGATAAAGGTGTTAAAAATTCAAAGGGGTGCCTGTGGCAGAGGCTATGAACATCAGCAGCACCTTTGTCGATGTTAGTGGTTTTCTAATTAAAAAATATTATAATTATTAACAACAACAATAATAATTAATAATAAATATCGTTATGAATAAAATTCCAAAACTACAGAACATCTTCCTTTTCTGTTTCAGCTTAATGGGAAAAATATAAATTCAAATCAGTCAAGATCTCAGAGTACAAGTACAAAAACATTTTGCATAACAAAACCGTGGAAGAAGCAGACCTTAAATTTAGATCGGGTTTCTCTGTAGGTGTCCGAACAGTTCAAAGAAATATGCTGCAATGAAATCAGATTGAAAATTCTTCAAGCAAAATTAGCTTTTAAGGTTTGTCAAAATCAGATTCTTTGTAATTAGTACACAACTTCTTAAAATATACTGTACCCATTTGTCTCATCCAAACAAAGGTTTGATTCTTTTTTTAAATTTTGAAACCTTGGGTGGTATGCTTCAGGGATTCATAGTGTAATCCAAACAAAAGAGCTGTTGGACACCATGATCTTAACATGAAGGTATGAAGTAGAGATAACAGCTTCTGTTTTAAAAGGTTATGGATTTTGGCTTAAAATGTAAGCTTGTAAAGTCATGCAATGTCTTGCAAGTTAGGCTGGATCATGCTATTGTTTCTTATTTTTGACTTTCAATTAACAATGGTTAAAAAATCAGCTTCCCACTTTCACCATACTATAGTCGGAGTGTAGCATATCTGGGGGCTTGTTCAGGATCTTTGAATTATTGTGTGCAGGCAATATGTTTCCTTTGATTCACACAGGCTGCACTTGTTTGTTTTAGTTTGTAGTGGTCCTTTGTATTACAGTATAACTGCAGTTTGTAGTGCAGTGTCAGTTTAGCTTTGGAGCAGTCAGAGAATTGTCTCAAGGCAGACATATCATGGGGACATATCAGATGTTAAACTGAGTTCTATTTTTTATAATTCTGAGACTTGGATGGTATGCCTCAAAGACTCATTCATAGTTTAATCAAAGTACCCCCCATCCCAGCTCTTGCCTCCTGCTGTTCTACACATGTGAATCCCATAAAGTCAGATCCACAGATACACTGAAACAGTTGCAAACACGGCAATGAACAGCAGTGTGATCGAATACTGTATAAATATACTGCACATACAGTATGGTTTCAAAGTATGTGTAAAATATTTTTGCTTAATCCATTTATTAATCCAATCTATTTTCACACATTCAGCTATGTAAAAAATAAAGCCAGACAGACTGCTCTAAGGTTAAATTACAAGCTGAAAAAACAAGACATGTCTTCTCTGTAAGTTTTCAATTTACAACTCATCCATTCCATGGTCATTCAATATTATTAATGGTCAATAAATATGGGTTTATATTGTAACGTTTTTACAAAATATGCAATGTTTTTACAAAACCACTCCCTTGGTGTCCTGATTTATAGACTATCTGACCACCTGCAGGCCACAGTATGTATGGCTACAGAGCTGTGTGTCTGTACAGGTTGTTAGCAGTACTGGGGCTCCACAGGAGACTGTCCTTGCTCCATTCCTGTTCATTTTTGACACCTCTGACTTCAAGTACAACTCTGAGGCATTTCATCTGCAGATGTTTTCGGATGACTGCAATTGTGGGGTGTATTAGTGAGGGGAGGGAGGAGGAACATAGGAGCTTGATTACCAGCTTTGTGGAGTGGTGTCATCTTAATTATCATCTGGAGATGATCTTAATCATCTCCAGATAAACACCAGAAAAATTAAAGAAATGGTCATGGACTTTTGGAGGAATAAGTCTCCGTTGAACCCTGTTTCCATCCAGGGTGAAGACATAGATGTGGTACAGTCCTACAAGTACTTAGGGGTACACCTGGATGATAAGCTGGAGTGGACTGTGTAGTGATTCATAGCCGTTCAGGGACGCCAAATATGTAACGTTGCCATAGCCAAAATGTAATGTAGTGGCTCTCTGAAGGCACCAGTTCTGTAGGGTTTGGGCATTTACTGAGACAATTATTAATTGTAGCAGTAAATCACAAAGTTGATTCTTTTGATGGCTTTAGAGTCCAACCATGCGACATAACTCAAACAACGCACACACACAGGTACTAATACACGAGGATACATTTATTAATACATAGAATATGCATGTAAACCTAACAGATCTTATCGAGAGGGTTATCAGAATACAAAAGATATATATTCAATCAGTTACGAAGTGTTACACATATCAAGAGGACATACGTTCAGTATATCATTCATTAAGACCGTTTCGTAAATGAACTTAGTTATAACTTCTACATTAGATACTCAAACAAGTACATAACTCTTAGGAATTAAATTGATATCAACTGGTTGGGATAACAATTGAATTCTCGAGCTGTAATGCATTGAAGTTGAATACTCATCCAATCTCTGGGGATTCAGATCCCCTGCGGGCACAAAGAAACAGTTGCAGGCTGTTGCTGTCCAATCCGCGCTCTCTGGCTCGGTGCCAGGCTGTGCTGTGCGGCTTGCGACGGTGTGCTGCTGATGTTCACTGGCCTGCTAGTTAAGTTTGTGCACAGGAGAAAAGATGACTGTGGGTCCCAGCAAGTCAGGAAGAGGACCGGTTCGTTCCTGATGAAGAGCTAGTTCTGAATAGCTATTCAGCTGTCCACAGTTCCGACCTGTTCACGAGGCCTGCTGCTGGTTACTCTCTAGCAACCTCCACTCTAGACTCTTAGAACAAAGGAAAGTTCTGGCACTCAGACACACTGGCCGTTCCGTGGTTGTCCGGGCTGAGTCTCAGGATGGTCAGGAGGCGCGCTGCGAGAATGTCCTGCCCTTGGGAGCCTTCTGCTCCTGGGCCGTCCTGCCCTGGAATTCTCCTTTGAATTCCCTTTAGAACAGTCCACAGAATCCTCTCCAGAATCTTGCTGAATCTCGTTGAATCTCTCAGGCTCTCTGTGTTGCCTGTTTTTACCTGGAGGAACTTCAGCTCGTTGATTGGGTGAAAGTTCCATGGGCATCAGAGTCCCACGTGGGTTACTCGGCCCTACCAGTCCCTGATTGGTTGATCAAGGTGAGATATGAGTCACTTAGTCCTGACACTTAGGAATGCAATCCAGATGTCCAACTCGCACTCCCTAGACAGATAGGCGCCAATGGGTGACCATTGATCATGATAGCCAGGCTTAGCTAAGTGCATCCCCCTTTGGGAGCTGTCCTTGGACCTTAAATCACCTTGCATGAATGGTTTCTCTGTGGCTGCACCACAGAGATGAACAGAGAAATGAGGCCTAATTTGGGAAAGCTCAGAAACACTTAATTCTGCATTATTATTAAGCCTCGCCGCTACACACTACTGCCAGGTAGTTGGATCATGACTGACAGTGTACTCTGAATGCTGTACTCTCGCATCAAGATGTACTCTGGGTAGCATGAATGAGTCAAAGGTAGCATGTCAAAAGAAAGGAAGTGACTTCTCTCCAAATATCTACTACAGAGGTATCAGATATTGACAGTGAACTTCCTGATGTGTAATTCCTAGACTTAGATAATGTCTCCTACCGTGTTTATACATACTCCAGATGTTATTCATCCTGTTTGTATCCAATGCTGATTCCGGTATGAATTCTCGAGGAGTAATGTAGACATTTAAGATTAATGTTCTAATGGCAAGGGACATCACTTAACTGTTTTGTTTTGAAGGCAACAATGCCTTGGGACCTCGTGACCTTCAAAAAGGGGGGATATGTAGCGGTGAGGCTTATTAATAAGGCAGAATTAAGTGTTTCTGAGCTTCCCAAATGAGGCCCCATTTCTCTGTTCATCTCTGTGGTGCAGCCACAGAGAGAATATTCCCAGGGTGATTTAGGGTTCCTTTGATAAAAGACAGCTCCCAAAGGGGGATGCACTTAGCTAAGCCTGGCTATCATGATCAATGGTCATCCATTGGCGCCTATCTGCTCCTGGGCCGTCCTGCCCTGGAATTCTCCTTTGAATTCCCTTTAGAACAGTCCACAGAATCCTCTCCAGAATCTTGCTGAATCTCGTTGAATCTCTCAGGCTCTCTGTGTTGCCTGTTTTTACCTGGAGGAACTTCAGCTCGTTGATTGGGTGAAAGTTCCATGGGCATCAGAGTCCCACGTGGGTTACTCGGCCCTACCAGTCCCTGATTGGTTGATCAAGGTGAGATATGAGTCACTTAGTCCTGACACTTAGTAATGCAGTCCAGATGTCCAACTGGCACTCCCTAGACAGATAGGCGCCAATGGATGACCATTGATCATGATAGCCAGGCTTAGCTAAGTGCATCCCCCTTTGGGAGCTGTCTTTTATCAAAGGAACCCTAAATCAGCCTGCATGGTTTCTCTGTGGCTGCACCACAGAGATGAACAGAGAAATGAGGCCTAATTTGGGAAAGCTCAGAAACACTTAATTCTGCCTTATTAATAAGCCTCACCGCTACAACTGCTAACTCTGATGCCCTGTACAAGAAAGGTCAGAGTCTACGCAATTTTCTTAGGAGGCTCAGGTCCTTTGGTGTATGTGGAACTCAGTTACACATTTTTTTATGAATCAGTGATGGCAGTGGCCATCTTCTATGCTGTTGTGTGCTGGGGCAGCAGTATCATGGTAAGAGATATAAATAGACTGAATAAACTCCTCAAGAAGGCTGGCTATGTGTTGGGGGAGCCTTGACCCTCTGGAGGTGGTGGCGGAGAGAAGATTGCTGAAGTTCACAGCCATCATGAACAACACCTCTAATCTGCTACATGGGACTGTTATTAGACAGTGGAGCACTTTTAGTAACAGACTGCTCAGTGTTCAAGGGAACATTTCCGCAGGTCCTTCCTCCCAGCGGCTGTCAGGGTGTATTACACTGCCCTAGGCTAGGTTTACTAGCCCTTCATCTGCTCATCTATGGACAGCATGTTGCACAAATGTACTTTTTGGACACTGTATTAATATACTGTTTATACTGTGGTACTTTCAATCTGTATATACCTATGCTCATTGTGCACATATTTTATTGTTTTACAGTGACTATTAGCATATTTTGCACACACCTAACTCTATTTTGAATTGCTGTACTTATTTTAATTTTTTAGTCTATTGTGATGTCTGTTTTTGCTTGTCTTGAATTTCAGGTCTCTCCATTATATAGCTTGCAGTGGAACATAGCAAAAAAGTTGTTAGTAACCATTTCACACATACTCACACCTGTGTTAAATAATTCATGTGATTAGGTGGCTTCACAACCACATACGATACTTGTTCATATTTATTAGCATCAGTATGCATTTTTTGATCATTGTGTATACGAAAACCATTTGCGTCCCATCCAGGGTGTACCCTGCCTTGCACCCATTACTTGCTGGGATAGGCTCCAGCTTCCCCCGCTGGAGAAGCTGGAATGGGATCATGCAGTTTGGAAAATGGATGGATGGATGGTGTATAGGGAAACCTAAATAAATTTAACAGAACAATTTAAAAACAAATTAAGTGTATAACACACTTCACGGATAAAACTTACATAATAATAATAATAAACTTTATTTTATATAGCACCTTTAAAGTTGGCTTCTCAAAGCGCTTTACAGAATGACAACAACAATAAATAAAAAGAATACACAAGATAAAACACAATTACAATATATAGAGGAGAGTGTGGATGGTGGTACTAAGAAAAGCAGAGGGGTGAAGAATGGAACCAGTTAAGTAAAGGCTTTTCTAAAGAAGAGGGTTTTGAGTCTGGATTTTAAGGAGTTTATAGAAGGTAACTCTCTGATATCCTTGGGGAGAGAGGATAATAATATAATAATATTATTATATATGATATAATATAATATAACATAATAATAATATCACATATGTAATTATTATTATATAATATTATATTATATAATAATATTATTATATATTATACTATGGCATACTAATAATATGATTATGCCATAGTAAGTACTATTTACAGTTATATTTCAGAAAAGGAAAATAATGTGCCACTGATTGCAATGGAAAGCATATCTTAAAAGCAGAACTAAGAGGCAAGTGGCACACACTCCCTGACTCCATGGCACCAGCAGGTGAGAAGAGGATAATACTCAGTGAAATGCATACTGCTTTGTCAGTCATCTTTGTTCTGGAGTTTCAATGCTGTGGCTGGCCTGATTCACCTGTAGATACAGGACCTGGTGTCATTCCTTTTCAGAATTTGCCCAATTTGGAAAATGTGATGGAGACATCCTTAAGTCTGTGTCATAATGTCATGAATAGAACCATTGTGTCAGTTGTGTCAAGGACTGAATATACTACTTATATATGATATTGTTTTCTATGGATTATTTAGGCAAATAATAATAATAAATGATTATTAGTAGTATTATTATCACTAGATAATAATATACTACATTTAATTTTATGCAGCACCTTCAAAAGTATCTTCTCAAAGAGCTTTACAGGGAAAGTTAAAAAATGGGACCAACAACAACTAACAAAATTAGCACAAAGAATCAGAAGGGATTAGAAATGTATTAGAACATGTAAGGAATGAAAAAGACAACAATTAAATAACAGCCTTTCTATGAAGAGGGTTTTGAGTCAGGATTTGAATGCACTCAGGAAGGTGACTCTGATATCCTAGGGGGTAAAATTCCAGAGCTTTGGAGCATAATAGGAGAAGGCATTGTGTGTAAATCCCGGGACACAAACAGGAGACCAAAATCACACATTTGTGAGTTTGGAAGAAGGAAGACAAAAAGTCAGACAGGTACTCTAATGCCAAGCCATGTAACGCCTTATAGGAGAGCAAGATGATATTGAAATTGATACAAAACCTGATAGGAAGCCGATGCAAGGACTCAAGGACAGGAGAAATGTGATCACTTGCATTTGACCTGGTCAGGATTTTGGCTGTCGAATTCTGGACAGAATTCCGTGGAATTCTGAAGTTTGTTCAGTGTGGATTTAGATGCTCCAGCGAGTTGAGCATTGCAGAAATGAATTGTAGAAAAGACAAATGTGTTGACCAGCTTTTGTGCTCTAATCAGAGACAACATAGGAGGTGTTCTGGAAATGTTTCTGATTTCAAATATCATGCTCAAATTCGTCAAATTGGACTGAATTACAAGTAAAGTGCCATCCACAAATAGAGCACAGTCTTTAGATTTTTGTTAGGGGGTGCTAAGAAGCACGACTTGTAGTTTAAATGAAATTAATTTTACGTTATCCAGGATTTTATGATTTTATAGAGATAAAATTAGAGAGTGCAGAAACATCTACGTCATTGTCAGGTTTAGTATGATTTGAGTATCACCCGTATAGAAATTATAATTCAGATCATGTGATTTTAATACCTGACCAGGTGAGAGCATGTAAAAGCTGAATATTAGGGGAGCCATTATCAAGCCCTGACCATATCTAACAAACCCAACTTCAGAACTGAAACTCTTAAATTGTCAGGGATCAGTAAGTTAAGAGTTGAACCAGTTAAGAGCAATGTCAGCAACTCCAAATACAGTTTCAGACAAGAATACAAGAATACATCACAATTAAAAGTGTCAAAAGCAGCACTTTTCCAGCTTTAGGTGACTGAGAACTGTCTCTTAGATATTAGAGCAATTTTGAGACACTTGGAAGTGTAAACACTTCTTGATTCAAAGCAACAAGGATGTCCCTTCAACAAAAATTATTGTAAAACAAGAAACAAGAAGCAGGGAAGAGATTGAAAAGAGAGGAGTCAAGGGGAGTTGGAATCTGACTAGAGCGAAGTATTTGAATCCTGTTAGAGAAAACTTGCTATTAAAGTTTTTAGGAAACCCGGGTTTCCTGGGAAAAAGATACCTCAGTAAAAACATCTTTCCTGCATAGGGTGCATTTTTAAAATATGGAGATGGGAGAATAGCCTCATGTGGAGACTTAGATGGTGAGAAACTTAAGTCTGCTCTGTTTCACTACTAAACTGAAAATGTGTTGATATTCCATTTTATTGACAAAAGTCCAACTGTTTTATTTCATTGATCAGACCACACGTTTATTGGAAGGTCAATTGCAGAAATCCTTTGTAAATTCTGATTTACTTAAATTCCCCAGATGGGGACTGATCGTGTCATTAACAGCTCATTAAAAGTATATTTCCATTAGACCATTAGACATGCAACACACTTCCTTGTGATCATCTTAGAATGTTTGTGTAAGCTGTATTTATTGAAAAGTTTTTAATTAAACATTTGAAACATTTGTAAACTTAACACACATTCCGTACAGGAATGCGTTCTCTCTCCCTCTGTCTCTCTCTCTCTCATCTTGATTATGAAGGAATGTAATAAATTTTATGAAAACTAACAAACTGCTTATCTTTTAGTTTTCTAACTGCTTATAACCCTGGCAAGTGGAAACATACCAGGGGGCATCTACTGTACAGTAAAGGAACAAGTAATAGGTTTATTCAATGCTGAAAAGAGAAGAGAGAAACACAACATTTCGGCTATGAAGACAAGATGTCTAACCATTAAAGGCACTGTATATTATGTCTCACTGTCACTGCAGTTTGAAGTTTTTGTTTCATTTCATATTTCATTCAGTTTAATAATAATAACAATTGCTTACACTTATATAGCGCTTTTCTGGACACTCCACTCAAAGCGCTTTACAGGTAATGGGGACTCCCCTCCACCACCACCAATGTGCAGCATCCACCTGGATATGTAACTGTCATGACCTCCAGCCAGCGGAGACCAACTCTTAAGCGAACTAATCAGCACCAGTGCCGCTGCACGAGTTAACCCACCTGCACACGCTCTACTGTGCGGCACGCTATTTATACCATCAACTTGCTTCCCGCTGCTCGGTATGTGTCTACTCCTTGAGAGCTCTACCTGGTGTTTTTCCCCGTACCTCATTTATCCTGGCTTCTGGACTCCCCTTTTGCCTTTTTCAACTATGGACCTCGCCTCTCGTCTCGGACTGTTTGTCTCCTGTGTTCTCTCCAGATTACCACCTTTCTTACCCCTTTTCACCTCTTTTCCTTTGGACCACAAACTTGGCTATTGTATTGGATTGTTCGCCTGCCTTGTCACTACCCTCTCCTGTGTCTGCACAAAATCCTTATATCTCTCCATCAGGGATACCTGACAATAAGATCAACGGAAATTTACACTAACAGTGTTCCTAAATTACATCTACTTTTCATACCATACAAGGCCCACCCACAAAATGTTTATTCAGAAGCAGCCACTCAGAATGTGCAGTATTTCTTCCAATTACCTCAAAAGTAATGTGGCACATTGCGTTATGTCATTTACTGGCCAAAGACAGTCGATAGGTAGCACTTGATGTGATTAGATGTTAGTGAAACGATTACTTCATTTAATCGGTTTCTCTGCTGTGCGTGTTTAAATCCACTTAATATGGAATTTTGGTAGCAGAAATAAAATCGGAAGTAAAACATCATATATACCTAATGTACTTACATTAGGTGGTAATGGCCGCTAAATATAAAAATCAAACTAAACAACAGTATTCCACCTTCTTCATAAATATTTTATGCATCAAAGTCTTTAACTCTAATATAAGGTTGTATTTTGGAAAATGTTCAATGTACTTATTCTAAGTACTGCATATACATTTTATAAACTGGAATTAATAAAAAATGTATGATATTTTATCCTTTTATAAAATGACGTAATAAGAACATTGTACTTGTTATAAAATGTGAAAATAGCTGTACTGATTTAGTACCACTTGATATGGAATATAAATATGGAATCATGTAACTAAAGAAATCTTGGAAGCTAAAAATATCACTAGATATTTTGGAAACATTTTAATGTTCGTTTATCTATCAGTAAACAATGAGGAAAAATAGTCTGCATGAAGGCTAACTGGTAAATGACTTCAATACGTCTAGATAGCTATGCAGTCTGAAGAGCCCCCAGTGAGGCTGTGAGGTTGTTTAGTGTATTTTCTGCAGTTACTTACTGTTACTCGGTCAGAAGTCTCTTGCTAAGACAAAACACAAACAGGAGGTGGCCTTAGAGGTCAGTGGTGGTGGGATAACAAAATAAACTTGGTGCTGACAATCCATAGCCCCTAATAAGGATCTCCTGAGTCCCACCTTCTTTCAGCAAATGTACCCAGCAGATAAATTAGGTAAATTTAGATACAAATATATGTTTTTTATATTTTTCATAGATTTCCTTTTAATACCCAAGATAGACTATGTGGTTCTCACAATTTGTCATCAGTTTTAGAGAACAGTGTCTCCTGTTTTTTGTAAGAAAAGGTTTGTGCCATGTAGGCTTTTTGTGATTTCATATTTAATATATGTTTAATAAAATTTCATTTTTAGATAAAAACTAAATTAAAATGAAAATGGGTCAATGTAGTATCCACTATTTTACTGAAGGAGAGAGCATTAGCCTTCATTTCCCAGCACTCTCTCTAAAACATTGCCAGCAGCTAGCAGAAAGCAGTTAGAGGAAAGACCTGCAGAAACGTTCCCTTGAACACCGTAGCTGGAGCAGTCTGTTCCTAAAAGTGTTCCGCTGCCCAGTAACAGTCCCATGAAGCGGATGTAAGGCGTTGTTCATGATGGCTGTGAGCTCGGTCAGCATTCTCCTCTCAGCCACCACCTCCAGGGGGTCAAGGCTCATCCCCAACACAGAGCCAGCCTTCTTGATAAGTTTATTGAGCCTATTTGCATCTTTTGTCATGATGCTGCTGCCCCAGCACACAACAGCATAGAAGATGGCTGCCCTGTGGAGCTCCAGTACTGCTAACAACCTGTTCGGACACACAGCTCTGTAGCCATACATACTGTGGCCTGCAGGTCACATAGTCTATAATCCAGGACACCAGGAGAGTGTCCACCTGCGCCGCCCTTAGCTTATCTCAACATTTTTGGACAGAAACTTGAGAAGAAGAGGAGCAGCACCAAGAAGAGGAGCCACTTCTTTACACAAATGACTGTGGAGTGTGGAGCAAGCTGCTCAGTCCCATTGGTGAAGCTGATACCCTGTTCCCAATTAAATACTGAATGAGAAACTCAGACCAAATAGGAACTAACTGGTACATAAGATTGTTTGTGATTTCCTTCACGAAATGTATCTAACCAATTTACCACTAAAGTCCTTTACTGAACACTGACAGACAGACACTCTCCACTCACTGACCTGGATGTCCTTCTCCAGACAGACACACACTCACATACTGACATGCACCATCACTCTCCTGAAATCCACTTAGGCAGCAATCCGCAGGTTCATCTGTCAGTTCTCTTCACATCCTGGACACAGACAGTAGAATGGAGATGAGATTTCAGGAAGAGAAAGTGTCACAGAATGCCAACAGAAAAAAGTGGAAAGATTTAATTAATTGAGTTTGCATGGAGTTGCCAGTGATTGTGTTTGGTTCCTCTCCATAAACAGAAGTCATCAAATGCAGACAGTGGGACTATAATCAATTAAAAAGGATGGAGGAACACAATGTTTCCTCAATTTCCACAACTTAATGTGGAAGTGTGTGGTGGGACTAGTTTGGACAAGACCTTAGGAACAGAGAGGCAGGAAAGGACAGAGCGCCATAACACACGCATGCATACCGACAGATCTCAAACATCCCATATTGTTTCCCCAAGCTTCCTCTACAACACCTTCCCTGACTAAGACAACCACACCGAGATGGATTGGCCAGCCAAAAATTGACATTAGAAACATGGTTAAAGGGTCTTTCACAAAGCTCCAGTCAGAGAACTCAGGACATTGAAAAAGGAAAGACTGAGACAGAGAATGCAGCAGTTGTACCCAAGAGAGGACTTCGAACCAGACAGGAGGGAGACCAGCATCTCCCCCCCCTCTCTACTAAGAGATAAGATAAGACTTAGACTCAGACTTAGACTTAGACTCAAGATCATAGCAATACACTGTTACATTAAAACTAATACTCTATGGGCGCTACAATGTGAGGGACCCTGCCACGTGCCCTATTTCACAGGGGTAACAACACGTAGCTAATTTTATAGCTGGATACAATTTTACTCTATGGGCGCTACAATGTGAGGGACCCTGCCACGTGCCCCATTTCACAGGGGTAACGTCACGTAGCTAATTTTATAGCTGGATACAATTTTACGTTGCCTCCTGAAACTGAAAATCCAGACATTTGTCAACATATTTACTAAAATTATGCATCTCAGTAATCTCAATGTGTTAATCTCACTCAATTTTCAATCAAGCGCCCCAGTGCTCACTCAATTTTCACACTTTCTGGTATACTAAAAACCCCATGTTTTGTGCACACGCTGGGCTGCGAACTACTCATGCATTCTAAATGGCTGGACCTGTAGGCACTAGAGGTTGGGGTGCCCTCTGGTGTTGGGATGTTGGGACTGTAACAGTTTCTGTATTTTGTTTTTATCTGGATAAGAATAAACTACATAAGATATTTTTTTGACAGAAGGAAAAATGTTCTTTTAGGCAGCTTTTAACTCCGCATGTCTGAGTTTTTGGGTCCGTCCTATCCGAACCCGAAATCATTACACTGTCATTCTGTCCATCGTAAACCCGTTTATATGTGACCTTTCAGAACACCTTTCTGTTTTCTTCCTAGCACAATTTATGAGCACTCTGTGATTAAATTAATTCTCATTACATTATAATTCTCACTGTGCATAACAAGGAAGATTAATAAACATACAGATGCAGCCATTCAAAATGCGCGGGCGATACCGCATTATTTTCCGGTACGCTGTACGCAGTCTACCGCGAGTTACCGGTAAATACCACGAGTTACTGTAAATTCTCCTATAATACCGCAAGCAAAATAATAGTATCCGGAATTTCCGCAAGGTGGAGCTAATAAAGCTCAACCTCTCATGTCTGAGCTGTCGCCATCAAAGTCTTTAACGAAGATATTACTAATAGTATTAATAATGAATGACCTTGGACAAGCTGTAAGTGTAAACTCAAAGTATTGCCCTGATTCACATTCTTTTTTTCATTGACCGTCTTTGTAAAAGTAACACCACAGCATTTCGCAATCATGCATTTGTTTCCAATCATGCAAAGTACAGTAATTTTTGAGAATCGATTCACCATGCCTTTCACATGCTCATAAAAGAGATTGATTTAGGAACATAAACATATAACCATATGCAAACTGTACTGTATACAGTATGTATATGTATATTTAATGTCTTAACTGTGTCTGTTTAAGTATTGAATATTTATATGGAATTTTACCACTGAAGGGAAATCTTAGTGCCTGAGCATAAAAAGAATAGGAGCATACTGCAACGTGTGTGAAGGCCATAAACGATATTAATTTTGGAACATAAACATACAGTATATGGCTGGTCTCGGTACTTTAAAGAAAACATACACGAAACATAGTTTCATTATAACCAGAATCGGTCTTGAGATATTTTTAACTTGATTTACAGTATTTGAGAGGTATGTCTTGACACTGATACTACGTAAATACTGCTCACGTATATGTTTCTAGGTTTATATTATGCATTTCATACGGTCAAATTACTTTTGAGCAACTAATAAGAAGCACGAAACGGTATGGCCAGGGCGTTTTAGTTTTCGTTTTGTTTTAATGCAGTGCGGGGACTCTGCTTTAACTATATTGGCGTGGATTGATTAGAGATATGAAGTACATACAAGTCATTTTTTAAATGTTGTAGTTCGTCTTGTAAAAATGTTATGAGTACATCATCTGTCAACAATTACACAGGTTCTGTTTCCATATTGCGGATTTTGGTTACGTAATATTATTTTCTAATTTCACGTTGTGAATATATGATTTGGGCAAACAGAGCCTCAAAGAAGTACATTATGGGTTGTTGTTTTTTTTTGCAGTTTTATCAAGAACAAGCGATACTTAAGCCTTTGTCTGATTCTTGTGAAACTATCCACACGACAGTTACCTAGGAGTTGACTTCAGTGATGTCACTGATGGGATGTTTCTAAAAATCCATCCACTGTAAAACGTCTTCTCCAGTTGTCCTGCATATGTATTCACTAATGAAGCTGTTTGTTCTGAGCCTGGTTCTCTACATTTCTGTATGAACCAGCTTAGAGCACACAAATATTGGTTCTAGGCTCCTGAATCACCTTTGGTCCCTGGATCATTGCTTTTAACAATTTACACAAGGTTTTTACTGTAAAGCACTTTCACAGCTCAACATAAATGGACCTTCTGGGGCACAGGCTTTAAAGGAGCTTTTTAAAAAAAACAGACTTTGCATTTCCTGTTATAAGCTATTCTTTTAGCATATGACAAGCATGCCCTCATTATGGTGATATCCTCCTAAACATTGGAAAAATAACTCTAGAAGTTCAATTAAAACAGAAATGCTTCAAATCACTTGGGAAACAACAAAAAAGTGGTGTATTATAAAGTGTGTTAAAAATGTAGCTAGTTTGTTTTCATACCTTAGATTATAATAAAACCTCACCATTTAATACCAACAGGTGTTTTCTTGAAGTCTGCTAGCTTCAAAGTTGATGGTTTGGCTTTTGTGTATAATGATAGTGAACCGCATTGGAAATGTAGGAAAGTAAGCATTAATAAGCAGGAAAATTAAACCAAGAAACACCTAAAGTACTGGACTATATTGCAGATAAACTACCCATCTACCTTTTAAGCCTGTACAACCTGCAGAACTCCAGCTTTAATTGATTGGACTCAACAGCCTAAGTTTTAAGGTTATCCTTACAAGTGTGGAAAAGCATGGGCGTAATGTTGCAGCCTTCACTGTTGTTTTAGAAGTTGTTTTTTCCAGTTGTACATGAACATTTCTGTCTTGAGTCTTTCTTAACAATATGGTGTAAACAGTGTCTGGTTTCTACTGTGATTATTATTTCATTACTGAAGTAGCCTTTTGCTATTTGTTATGGCTGTTTTCATATTCGTAATTTTCTTCTGTTAAAACTTAAAATCTCTCGCATTAAATTGGCTACAAATGCAAGAATTCAACTAGATATTCTTACTTGTAAAATGTATACTGTTGCATTGCAGTTAGTTAATGTAGTTAGTCCATAGTCAGCAATCTAAACTTTATTGTTAAGCTTTAATGATTGATGTTGTTCCAGTAACCTTTAGAAATACTATAGTACTTCACAAATGCTTTGTGTGTTTGGAAATCTTTTGAGTAAAAGCCTTATAAATATAGGTATAGTTTTTACAGGACATCACAAAGAAATAGGATGGTATAATTCTTATAATTGCTTAGTGATTGTATTTGGAAGATTATGGAGTAACAGACTTCAGGGATGCCAGTGGATCATTGTTCTATTTGGAATTATTCCAAAAATCAAGTGACCTCTTTGCTGTAGTATTTTTAGTATTATTTATTTAGTATTAATAAAGAATAGATTTATTAAAGTCGTGCGATGTGTAAGCGGGATATGTAAAATAATGTAAAATAAAGTTTTTTATTATTGTTATAGAGAAACATGATCAGATTTTCCCTGGTTCAGAAAAAAGACGATTATAATCTGTAACCTTTCCTCTTGTATGTCATCGGAAAATAACAACCATCCCCTTTTCTGCAGAGCGTGTTTAATTGTACTGTTTCAGCACATCAGTTTTTTTTCCCCCACCAACTTTCCAGAGGAGCTATAAATATTTTAAATAAATACACAGAGTATTGCTCATAAGGTCTGCTATTTGAGGTCCAGTTATTTAGATGCATACATCTTATTTTATCTCAGCTTTTCAGCTGAGATACACAGATCATACATAAACAATGCAGTAAAAAAATGTCTCATCAAGTATTTAATCATTAGGTATAACAGTTTCCCTTTAGGCCTCTGAAACCACCACCTTCTACCTTGTGAATACCAGTACCTCCTAATTGTCTAAAGGCTTTATTTCTTAAGAGCATGACATTAAAAACTACTCAACTTTACAGCTGCATGTTTGCTTGCAGCATTCCAATACCTCTCAAGCAGTGAAAACAAATAACCTGCTGCAAAGCTGCTTATTATGGAGAAAAAAATCTCAGTTACATTCCCAGATCATAATCATTAGCTTTCCCAGCTGCAAATAACTACAGGTGCAAAGAGACAATGTTCAGACATTCAAAACAACCTGCTGAAACATGAAACCAAGGAATTGTCTTCAGAGATGTTTATTGTCTAGCATACCTCAGGATAACACAAAACCTTCCATACAGCCAGAACTATACGGTGTACTGAGAAGAGAGCTAATATACAAAAAGAAATCATTTTCAGACCACCATGACAGCAGAACATGAACCCTGTACTGTGCACTTAATACTTGAAGATAACGATTTGTGTGACAAACAAATTAACAAAGTCCCTATTTGTCCTAACAAGGTCCCAAACCTGAATTTAAGAATAAAATATCCTTTGTGGGATGATATTTCCCAAAGGCAGATGACCCCACCTGTTGCTTTAAATGAAAAAGGTTTTGTAGAGTAACAACTTCTTTCAACATCAGGTTTGCCTTCGCTAACAGCAGGCTTTACAGCTATCGTTTGTTTGGTAAATATGGATTTACAAACTGCATTATTAACCAAACCATAAAAAAAAATCTCGACACCGACACATTAATCGTTTAAACCTTTATGCAAAAACAACAAAGGAATCATATCTCGCCACTTGGCAGGGTGTTATGATGAAATCATGTCTTTGTTGTTGGGGCGACTTTTTTGGTAGTAATGTGATGATTCATATTACTAAGTAATATTCTTTAGTATAAAAGTTTTTTATTATTGTTATAGAGAAACATGATCAGATTTTCCCTGGTTCAGAAAAAAGACGATTAAAATCTGTAATCTTTCCACTTGTATGTCATCGGAAAATACAAGAAGTTTCTGCTTTGTGCTAAGACATTAACGAGTACAACCCCCCTCTCTGCGGGAGTGCTGGCTGTGACGAATTAAACCGGTTTCACAGGTATTTTCAAAGTAGGAAGTACAGTACTTACTAGTTAAGAAAGCTAGGCTCCTCAATGAAATCGCTTTAACATGCTAATGCGTTGGTGTAACAGTCCGGGCGCGGCAAGTTTCCAATGTCAACTCGACTCGATTGGAAGACAACGTATTCTAGCCCTAAATGAATTAATAGCAAACATGGTTTACATAAAATACATTTTTCCAAGAAAGTTTATAATAATACGATCTATAGTTGAAATCTGAGCCTAAATATAAAGAAAAAGCATTTTCAGAGAGCAATCACGCTGTGTTTATGTAGAAAAAGCGATTAGGTTTATGAGCAATCTAATTACCTATTCGCTTAAAACGCTATATAAAATAAAGTTTATTTAAAGATGAATGATAAGTGTCGCAGTTTAAATAATTTTCGTAATAGGGCTTGGACAGATTCCAAGTGCATTTTTGCAATTTACGTTGCATTTTCCAATGTGCTGCTGTAATACAGTTTAAAATACAGTAAGTCTAAACTGTAACAGCAACATACATTTTACATAATGATGTTCCAAAATTAATATCGTTTATGACCTTTATGACCTTCGTTATGCTCTTCGTTAATGTCTTACCCAGAACAAATCATTATATCTCATTTTTTATTTCTTTTAAAAAAAAATAAAAATAGTTTGCCCAGCCTAACAGTATTGTTGTTATTGTTTTTATCCTGCAAAGCGCTTTGAGGAGCCACCTTTAAAGGCACTATATACAATAATATATGGGACTCAGCAGGTGTGTGAGGCAGCCAGGAGGGTTAGAGACACCAAACACCTGGCTTCTGCACAAGAGCCCAGACATCGATGATGAATGAGAGACAGAGAAACTGAGATTCTTCCAGACCAAGCACAACAAACAAATGCTTTCAATTTCAGATTTTTCTCGGGTGAAAGTAAAATAAAAAGGAGCTGCCACACAATCATCTTTTCTCCTGTGCACAAACTCTTGTTAGTTAAAGCCAACACTAACTAGCCGGTCAGAGAGCATCAGCAGTGCACCGTCGCAAGCCACACAGCACAGCCTGGCACGGAGCCAGAGAGCCTGCAGGAGATCTGAATCCCCAGAGATTGGATGAGTATTCAACTTCACTGCATTACAGCTCGAGAATTCAATTGTTATCCCAACCAGTTGATATCAATTTAATTCCTAAGAGTTAGGTACTTGTTTTGAGTATCCAATGTAGAAGTTATAACCAAGTTCATTTACGAAACGGTCTAAATGAATGATATACTGAACATATGTCCTCTTGATATATGTAACTCTTTGTAACTGATTGAATATATACCTTTTGTATTCTGATAACCCTCACGATAAGATCTGTTAGGTTTACATGCATATTCTATGTATTAATAAATGTGTCCTCGTGTATTAGTACCTGTGTGTGTGCATTGTTTGAGTTATATCGCACGGTTGGATTCTAAAGCCATTAAAAGAATCATTTCGTGACTTACTGCTACAATTAATAATTGTCCCAGTAAATGCCCAGAACCCTACAGAACTGGTGCCTCGTGAGAGCACACTACAACAGTATAGGCATCGTTGATATGGGGACTTCTGAAACCAAATTTCTCAAATTTAATATGTGCTTTTCTATATTTATTGTCAATTGATTGTCCATAATATTGCAATTCTAAGCAAGAAGGAGCGCTTCACCCAGCTGCGGTGGGAAGAGTTGGCTTATTCCTTCCCTGCCTCACCGAGGGCAGACCCTGCCAGGTCCTCGTCGACACCGGTTCGACCATCACCCTGCTGCGGCCTGGTGTCCTGCCAGGGCGCTCACTGTGCACTTTGGAGCTGCGAGGGTGAAACACCCCTTCTACCTTGCCCCAGTCCGTGAGGACTGTATCCTGGGGTTGGACTGGTTGCAGCAGGTGGGTGGTTGTCTTGACTTGGGCATGAGGGACGGGGTGCTGCGCCGGGGGTGGCGGGTGGCCTCCAGCGGCGAGCTCAGGTGGCAGTTTGTGGTGGGGCAGTTCTCCAAGCGGTGCAAGGCCAGCCAGAGGCCACCAAGCAGTGACCTCGCCGCTGGAGGGCACCTGCCACCCCCCAGCACAGCACCCCCTCCCTCGACTCCAAGGCCTCCGACAGTGCACAGAGTGCCTTACAGACTTCGGGTAGGGGCAAGCTTATCTCACCGTCCTGGGAGTCAGCTCTGGCACGTTCGCCCCGACACCCGCGGCTCCGACAAGCCAAAGCGACGCCCGCCGCTGCCACCTCCACTTCCCACTCCGGTTAACCCACACACCCCAGACACCTCCCGCCCCGCCCACCGTGAGACTGATTGTACTTCTACAGGTACTGTAGAAAGGGTGTTTCACCCTCGCAGCCCCAAAGTGCACGGTGAGCGCCCTGGGGGTCCGTCTGCCTTGGTGCCCGGCAGGACACCAGGCCTGGCAGGGTGATTGTCGAACCGGTGTCGACGAGGGCTTGGTAGGGTCTGCCCTTGATGAGGCAGGGAAGAAATAAGCCCCGGCTATGGCCAACCCTTGCCATGGCAGCAGGCGGGGTGAAGCGCTCCTTCTGACTTTCCGGAGTGGGGGTAGTGTCGCTCAAGGGCGGCCTTCCCCCCTTTAGGCCACCCGGCTCCTGTTTCCCGACGGCCTCCGGAGTCCCCGGGGTTCCAGCGCCCGGCACTCCCGTGAGATGTGCCCCCTCTCCCCACAGCGGTGGCAGATGACCCGCCGTCATCGCTCCCCCAGCATCGCCGCGCTGGCTGTCTCCTCCTCCCTATCTGATTCCCTGTGCACCCCTCTGTTGGTGCCCACCGGTCTCCTCTAATACGGCATCAGCCTGCTCAGCCAGAGCCAGGGCCTGCTTCAAGAGGATCAGCGAGGCCAGCATCATGTGGTGCTGCACCTCAGTTGGCACCAGGGCCCAGAGGAACGCCTGGAGTGCCATCTCCTGGTGGGCCTCCTCCGGGAGAGTAGGATAACCCTGGCGGGCTAAGTAGGCCACGTCTGCGGCTGTCAACTTCACTGTTACCTGCATACCACTTTATTTAGAACTCACTCTTCCCCCTGCCTGTCTGGCTTCTTTTAATCCTTCTGTGCCCGGATTGCAGCAGGTAAGATGTTTTTCCAAGAAAAAAAGAGAAATTACCATCTTACCACTTTCTTTTTTACTGTCCTGGTGGTAGATTTAGAAAATTGCTTCGCCCATGTGGTGTTTTCCTGAAGAACAGGCTACGAAGAAATATTTATAATTGAAAGTAAAATTGAAAACGGCAATAATACCTTGTAATATGCGCTATAATCGCATATTTCAGATGAATCCTGCTGTATTTGCTTACCCTTCGCTCTTTGGAAGCTGGGGCGGCAGAAGCACCTTGTCTCTTCCAGTAAAAGGTCTTGGTCTCCATACTGTACTGTTGTCGCTGTAGTGCAGGCTTGCAGTTTTTTTTTTGTGATGGGAACTCACCCAATCCCTTGGTGTATTTATGCTATATTCTCATGTACAGCTCGAATGTGTTCATCGTCTTTCAATGAAAGGCAGGTTCCTTTTGCCGAAGTCGGGAGACATTAGAGGCTTGCCACACCCGGACTGTTAAACAAACGCATTAGGACGTCAAAGCCCATTGAGGAGCTGGGCGCAATAATTGTTTTGTTCCATGATTTTCTGATCTGCATTAATTACAGAAATCAAGTTCCTGCTCTATGCAGACGACCTGGTCCTGCTGTCGCCCACAGAACAGAGGCTGCAGCAGAACCTGGCACTGCTGGAGCAGCACTGTCAGACCTGGGCGCTGACAGTCAATCTGGACAAGATCAGAGTTATGGTTTTCCAGAAAAAAAGCCAGACCTCAGGGAAACAGGTACAAATTCATACTTAACAACAACACATTAACACCTAACAATGGGTGCAGGGCAGAATTAGGCCAGTACCCACTATTGTTAAACATACAGAAAAGAATATTAATGTATTGGCTTTAATATTAGCCGTACAGAATATTAAAGTGCCCCTTTCACAGCCCATACAGCTGTGTCTGGAGAGAATCCAGGTTATTAGTTTCAACCACACGGCTGTGCAGCTTGTTCCCCCCTCCCGCCCCTCTCTGTGTACAGTAGAGCCTCCTGTCCAGCCAGGACAGGAGGCTCTACTGTACAGAAAGAGGGGTGGGAGGGGGGGACAAGCTGTCCAGGCATATGGAATGCTACAGAACCCTAAACAGACAATACACACTAGCCGAATATTTGACCGAGATATCCAGACACAGCTGGATGAGCTCCACCAGCCAGGACAGGCAAATAAGATACACTCCACAGACATTCACAACAACGACATATCATAAAACTTTTGCACATATTGTTAAATTATGACTTGTTTTTCAGGAAGTTAAAAAAACACTTAAACTACTTATCCAGTCTCTCGAAATAAAAATATTTTTCAAGCAATGTAACTAACGTCGGGCAACGTGTTTTTTTTAATCCAACAGCCACATCTTAAATCTTGTCAGTCAGCTCTTTTTTCTCTATTTGAATTGAGGCAATTCAAACAACTTGGGATAACAAGTGGTCTCAAAGTCACCGAGCTCACAGAGATTCAACAACAGATGACAACTTCCTTAGTCCTTCCTTAGTCTTCCTGAAATTGTCAGATTATGAGTGAATAAAAGCATTTTATTAAAAACACGTTTGCGTTTGTTTGGGAGCTATATTATGTATTTTTCATATGTAAGATATAATGATGTGTTCCTGCTTACACATCGCACGACTTTAAAAGCTAGAAAAACAGGTTTCGATTCACATTATCTGGAAAGCCTTGTTTTGTCAAAGGAGAGCACATACTTTGAAAAGACCGCAAATGTATTAGCTAGGGTTATTGGCACTATGGACCGCACAAAGAAATTTAGAATAGTCTTCTTTAGGTGTGAGGGCAGGAGTGGATCGCAGCAGGCATAATCAGCAAATAACAAGAAAACAAAGAACAGGGCAGGTGAGAAAAGTATCCGGAGAGTGAGTGATCAGAAAAAGGAAACAATTGTTACGCCCGGGTTTTCGACGCAATTTTTTTTAACTTGCTAATGCATCAGACACATTTCCTGGCGTATTGTGTTTTAAATAAAATAGGAGTGTCTTCAAGCTTAAAATAGGTACAAACTTCAAGCTGCACCACTGTATCGCTTTGGTAAGGAGACGGACTATGGCCAAAATCACGAGTCTGATAAAGACAGTCTCACGTTCGTGGACAAACAAAACATTCCTGTTAGACAAGAGGAATGTAAAAAAAACAATTACTTTTTGTCAATGAAAACCAGTGTGTGTGTTTCTCTGCTGGATGTCTCTCTCTCTCTCTCTGCTGAATGAATAAAAGCATTTTATTAAAAATGCATTTGCGTTTGTCTGGGTATTTACTGTGGTCCTTTAATCTGTGGTCATTTTAACTGTTTTTACATCTACTGTTTTGCTTTGAGATGCCACTTTTAAAGGTGGTATGTAAAATAAAGTTTTTTTATTATTGTTATAGAGAAACATGATCAGATTTTCCCTGGTTCAGAAAAAAAGATCTAAATTCTACTAGTTTGTCACTCTTCTCATTCCCTCTTTGCTAAATGGCTTTTCATACTAATCTGATCAATCTAACTGCCTGTTTTCTGTGCTTTCTCTATCCTTTAAAATAAACTATTATTCCACAATGCAGGGTATTACAAGGCCAGTATCACAGGCCAGTTCACAGGTTTGCATGCATAATTTAATTTCGAAAGCCACCGAGACATCAGGTACTACTGTTGTATTTATGAAAAAGAAACAAAACAAAAAGCAGTTAATACAATATTGTTAATACAATTGATTATTTCTAAACAGTTAACATTGTTAGCAAAATATTTTGAATTATATTTTACCCTCTTTTTTCTTTGGTTTTGTATTTAACTTATTATATGATAGTCAGATTTAATGTATATTTGAACAATGAAAATATGTTTTTACAAGATGCGGGGGAAAGTGCAACAACTTATTACAGTGCTAAATTCAATATTATTGATTACTAATAGTTTATGCTAACACCTAACTTTCTTAATTAGATGTATTTAAACAGTAAACTACTGTAAGTGTAACATAACATTCAGAAATACAATCGAAAATAGTTTTGTGGTTTTTGTATAGATGAAACATTTCTAAAATGTATAACGTAACAAAATTAAAGACGATAAAAATCTGCGGAATTCACAGACGCCAGTGGAACGAACAATTCTCCCAGATATCCAACTCTTGCCCATCACTCAGGAGAAGGAGGGGGGGTTGTTCTTGCAGTGCATCGGTATAGATGGGAAAGCCAGAGCCGAAGAAAGATTAATAAACATAAACATAATCTTATGGTTAAATAGTCAAGTCTAGCCATGTGTGAGTCTAGTCTCACAGAGCTTCAACAAAAGATGACAACTTGTGAGTTCGATTAAGAATGAATTAAAGCATTTCATTAATAACATGTTTGCATTTGTCTGGGTGCTGACAAAGTAAAAAACAATTACTTTTTGAAAATGAAGAACTGTGTGTGTCTCTCTCTCACTGCTGGCGTTTGTAATAGTTTTTATTTTTAAATACATTTTAGCAAAGTAATGTACCATAAAATTATTATGAGACATATTTGGGTTAACATGTTCAGTGTTCAGTGTGTGGTAATTTGTTTGGTGCGAGTGAAGTTTTATTTAATCTCTGACCCAGGGAAAAGTGTGGTGTGGACGGTTGAGGAGAGAATGCAGGCTCATGCTGTGTCTGTTATTCTTGATTCTTTTTTTCTTTTTCTGGTTTGGTCAGATAGTTTTTGTTTTTGTTTTATCAATACAGTTTGATAATCGGCCAGTGAAAACTCACATGAATGCCTGAAACATTTTACCGAACCTAGGATTTTACAGTATTTTTTCTTTAAAATACCAATTACAGCAACATACATTTTACATAATGATGTTCCAAAATTAATATCGTTTATGACCTTTATGACCTTTATTATGCTCTTCGTTAATGTCTAAGCCGGAACAAATCATTATATCTCATTTTTTATTTCTTTAAAAAAAAAATCGTTTGCCCAGCCTAACAGTATTGTTGTTATTGTTTTTATCCTGCAAAGCGCTTTGAGGAGCCACCTTTAAAGGCACTATATACAATAAAGTTCATTATTATTACTATTGATAATTTGCTGGACAGAGAGGTGAACATTATTAAGCAGAAGACAAAGATAGCGATTTACGTTGCATTGTGCATTGTGCTGCTGTAATACAGTTTAAAATAATTAAAAGTCTAAACAGTATCAGCTTTATTTATGGGTTGTAATTTAAAAAAAGTCAAAAACCGCACTCAAAATGCAATTTAGAGCTTTCTGGCAAGAGGAGACACCCAAATTAATAATGTAACATGCCACTGTTTGTGCATGAATAAGGTTATACCGCTATTTCCTTAGATACGCGATTCCATGGGCTTTTTTTTTAATCACCGGCAGAACCGGGCATCCATAAGAATCAAGTAATAGGTTTATTCCATGCTGAAAAAAATAAGAAAGAAATCACATTCCATAAGAATCAGCGCTTTTATATAACGCCTTTAAAGGTGGCTTCTCAAAACGCTTTATAGGATTAAAACAACAATAACAACAACAAAAATACTGTATTTCATTGCACTTTGACAGATCGTCCTTAAATCAATTGTTGATTTAAAGTTTGACAGTAACCCTAACACTAACCCGATTTTATTTTTTCAAAGAAATGTTTGTTAAAAAAAAAGTCACGGCTCCGGCTGGATTACCCAGCAGCCATGTCACCCTGCAACTCATAACTGGCAACTCACTGAAGCTAAGCAGGTGTGAGCCTGGTCAGTACCTGGATGGGAGACCTCCTGGGAAAAACTAAGGTTGCTGCTGGAAGAGGTGTTAGTGGGGCCAGCAGGGGGCGCTCACCCTGTGGTCCATGTGGGTCCTAATGCCCCAGTATAGTGATGGGGACACTATACTGTAAACAGGTGCCGTCCTTCGGATGAGATGTAAAACCGAGGTCCTGACTCTCTGTGGTCATTAAAAATTCCAGGGCGTTTCTCGAAAAGAGTAGGGGTGTAACCCCGGCGTTCTGGCCAAATTTCCCATTGGCCTTAACCAATCATGGCCTCCTAATAATCCCCATCTATGAATTGGCTTCATTACTCTCTCTGCTCTCCTCCCCACTGATAGCTGATGTGTGGTGAGTGTTCTGGCGCACTATGGCTGCCGTCGCATCATCCAGATGGATGCTGCACATTGGTGGTGGTGGAGGGGAGACCCCATTACCTGTAAAGCGCTTTGAGTGGAGTGTCCAGAAAAGCGCTATATAAGTGTAAGCAATTATTATTATTACCCGTTGAGCTTGTTGTTTTGTCGGCTGCATAGCTGGAGCTTCTAATGGAAATGAATGCATAAATGAGACACGCTTTCGCTAGTGATGCTGTAATTTCACTTTCAACAAGCCAAATATACTCTACATACCCAACGTGTGATATATAAATCAGGAACCTAGCCCACAGCGTTACTGGCAAGGTCACATGATGAGTGTTGAAAAAGCCCTACAGAAACAGTATCAACAGACATTGTACAGGGTGTACTATTCTTGTGTTGCGATACATGAATATAATTATATCGTTATTAATTTCTTTAAATACGCGATTCCATATTATATTCCCATTAAATCAAATTCTAAAAGTATGCTTGTTGAGTCCGTTAGTATCACGTTAGTTAAAGACTTCGATGCTTAAAATGTTTATGGAGAAATGAAATACTGGTGTGTATTTTTTCTTTAAAGTACCGAGACCAGCCATATACTGTATGTTTATGTTCCAAAATTAATATTGTTTATGGCCTTCACACGCGTTACAGTATGCTCCTATTCTTTTTATGCTCAGCTAATAAGATTTCTCTTCAGTGGTAAAATTCCATATAAATATTCAATACTTAAACGGGCACAGTAAAGACATTAAATATACATATACATACTGTATACAGTACAGTTTGCATACAGTAATATGTTTATGTTCCTAAATCAATCTCTTTTATGAGCATGTGAAAGGCATGGTGAATCGGAGATTCTCCAAAATTACTGTACTTTGCATAATTGGAAAAAAAATGCATGATTGCGAAATGCTGTGGTGTTACTTTTACAAAGACGGTCAATGAAAAAAAGAATGTGGACCAGGCCAATACTTTGAGTTTACAGCTTGTCCAAGGTCATTCATTATTAATACTATTAGTAATATCTTCGTTAAAGGCTTTGATGGCGACAGCTCAAACATGAGAGGTTGAGCTTTATTAGCTCCACCTTGCGGAAATTCTGGATACTATTATTGTGGTACCACGTGCTATTATGAGGTACTATACGAGAATTTCTGGTAACTCGCGGTAGGTTGCGTCAAGCGCACCGCAAAATAATGCAGAATCACCTGCTCATTTTGAATGGCTGCATCTGTATACTGTAAACATCTTTATATACAAATGATTGAATTTTGCCACTAGAGGGAGATGTTTCATAAATCTAAGATAAAATTGAAGATGGGAAGATAAAGGGAAAAGAAAGCTCAAATAACAAAGAATGAACAATGGTATGATCATTGACAAAGCAGTCATTTAGGTGATTTCCACATCATCCCTTCAACACTCATTTTGTAACTTGTCAAATCACACTTAGAAATCCATAGTTTTTGTCTGTAGAATTGTCCGTAGACAATTGTGTTCTCTCTGCCAAATGAGTTTGATTTGCTTTTGCTTTTTTTCAGAATTTCCCCTGATGTATTGTGACTTTTAAAAATGAATTTACATGCTGATTCTCTGTGTGTATCAAATCCGTGTTCTAAATTCTACCAAACATCTTACAGCCTTTTCAAAATGGAACTGAAGTTGTGTAACTCTCACAGATTAGCATTTGAGTAAAACAGATTTTAAAGCAGTTCAGTAAAGGTTTTGTACATATTCTAATGTCATAAGTAAATACTAGAAAGTCCAGAAAGTATTTAAACACTTCCTACGGTGCCTGATTTTTGTGAAGTTACAAAATGATGCATACACATTTTTAAACTTAATATTTTATACAAAACCATCACCCTCCAACATAAGCAACGTAAGTTATAGCAAATATCAGAAAAAACTAAAGAGACAAAACTGGTACATGTTGATTGCTTATGTTTTCAGACCCACGAACTTCATATTTAATAAATGTATTTTCGTGTATTAGTACCCATGTGTGTGCGTTGTTTGAGTTATCCCGCAAGGTTGGATTCTAATAGCCATCAGAAGAATCATTTTTGTGACTTACTGCTACAATTAATAATTGTCCCAGTTAAGCACAAGACCTACATTTACTGGTGCTTTGTGAGAGGATACCTACACTGGTTTTGCACCCCTGTTATACTTGTACCCAATTGCCACCCTATCCCTGCGTAGCTACCCGATTAGACCCCTGTGTTGCTCTCTCTCTTGCTCTCACTCTCACTCTGTCTCTCAATTCAATTCAAGGTGCTTTATTAGCGTGACTGATGGGTACAATCAGTGTTGTACCCTCCTAAACTATTAATGTCTAATATGTCTGTAGATTTTATTTTACTTTTATTTTTTGTTTTGTTTCATGTTAATTTTATTATTTTTATTTGCTTTGGCAACACTGATTGTACCCATCGGTCACATTAATAAAGCACCTTGTAAATGTCTGTAATAGAACAAGTAATAGGTTTATTCCATGCTAAAAAAAGAAGAAAGAAAACACAACGTTTCGGCTGTGAAGCCTTCTTCAGGTGTGAGGGTCTTCAGTTCAAAATGAAATGCTTGGAGTTTGTAATGTAGGGCGCTCTGAATGAGTTAAACTTTGATGCAGGAAAAATGTGTTACCCAGAAGCTATATTGATTCTCTCTGATGCAGTGCAGTTAAAAAAAATATCTCTGATGCAGTTCCTAAATTAATATCGTTTATGACCATCAGACGCATTATGCTCCTCTTCTTTTTACGCTCAGCTTCTAAAATTTCTCTTTAGTTTCCCTACTGGGGGAAACCGGTAGAATACCGGTGTGTATTGTCTGTTTAGGGTTCTGTAGCATTCCAGTTCATGCAGAAAAAGGTTAGAACATTAGCACTTTTCACAAAGAATATAAACTTAATATGGTCAGAAGGAGCACGTAAAAACGTTTCCAAAATAACCACATATAAGACTTTGATGCTTAAAATATTTAGGAAGAAAGTGAAATACTGGTGTGTATTTTTTCTTTAAAATTCCAATACCAACCATATACAGTTTACATAATATGTTTATGTTCCTAAATTAATATCGTTTATGATCATCAGACGTGTTATGCTCCTCTTCTTTTTATGCTCAGCTACTAAAATTTCCCTTTAGTTGTAAAATTCCATATAAATATTCATAACTAAGCAGATTAAAACATGCACAGTAAAGAGATTAAATGATTAAATCTTTTCACTACCGCCCAATGCCCGTCAGTCATTTTGGCCGCGGTACAAGGTGAGTAGTTGCGTGTGGTACGGGTTTGTATGATGCATTTTGAATGGCTGCATCTGTAGTAAAGTTCTATGAATCACCACACAATTGTCAGTCATATTCCTAAAGTCCAATTAAAACCCACCTGAAATGTGGTCCCCAGGCTTCTCGTATGCATCTTAAATAACAAGTAGAACATTCTGGAAGATTCCCAATTACAGTACAATATTACATCTTTCTAAAGTCCTACAAAATAGATTGCCTTTCCATGCTAAGAACTTCTGGAACTTCAGACACAAAAAATTGTATATATGCAAAAAATTGTTTTGGCATATGTTTGATAGTTCATGATAGTGAAAACTATTTACTTGTATGTGAGAATAATGATATAATCTACAAGGTTGACATAAACCTTTATAGTCGATCTACATTATCTACATTATGAGAAATGATATCATTAGAGTTAGCATACTGTATGTGATATATACAGTATTAACTCTGATGTTATTAAGTCGTATCTTGGTAATCCCTGAGTGAAAGATCAATCTTTCCAATCACAGCTGTAACAGTTTGTAGTGGGAGGCACTGCGGTGAGAGCTGGTAAAAAGTCAACGCCCCAGGCATGGAGACAGAAGAACCAGTTTGAGGTTAGCAGGCACCAAAAATAGTACAATAGAAGTGGACACCAGACTGGGCTTGCCCTATTTAGCGGGCTCCAGTCTGGTGAGAGGGTGCATAAAGCAAAAATAAAACAAGAAATCTGTGCGTCACAAAAAA
This sequence comes from Lepisosteus oculatus, assembly GCF_040954835.1. Classification (NCBI taxonomy): domain Eukaryota; kingdom Metazoa; phylum Chordata; class Actinopteri; order Semionotiformes; family Lepisosteidae; genus Lepisosteus; species Lepisosteus oculatus. The sequence continues at coordinate 5,440,806 of NC_090713.1, forward strand.
GGAAAAAAGAAAATCCTTATACAGGTGCAATCCCCTCCGAGACTGTCGGTAACAAACTACCCCTTCCAGCAGTGGCCCTGCTCATCCCCTTGGGGGGTGTCCATTGTGCCTGTATAGGACCCGCCCAGCTGTGTCTCATCAACTGGAGGCCAGGACAGCTGGGACTACCAGAACTATGCCTCCACACTGGGCATGCCTCCACGTAATGCCACAAAGCAGATCATTCAACAGACATATTCTATTAAATTGATTAAGTTTATTATGCATGGTTTGGTGTTGTATCAATAAGTTATACACCATGTATGTTATGCTGTATCCTCTAATAAGCCCTGCAGTGAAATGACAGGTTGAGCCACAAGCGCAGGACTGCAGGGATCTCTGAGAGATCAGCGAGATGAGATGGAGGTGAAGCAGCGAGCGGGAAGCAGAGAGCGAGAAATGTGTGGGCGGACTGCGCTGGGAGCGAGTGAAGGCTGCAGTCTGCAGACTGGGACCTGTCTGTGGAGAAGGTGGGGAGACCAGTGAGAGAGGAGCTGTGTGGAAAGTAGACAGCGGGGTCACTGGGGAGAGTTCACTGGGAATAACAGACAGAGGAATAACAGGTTCTGTAGCAAGGCCAGCAGAGGACTGGGATCCCCAAGTGCTGGCAAGAGGACCTCCAGGGGAAGGTGAGTCTCTGCTGAATCAGTGCTTTCAGAATGTTTAGAGAAAGAGCTGCTTTTTTAAATTAATAATAATGATTGCTTACACTTATATAGCACTTTTCTGGACACTCCACTCAAAGCGCTTTACAGGTAATGGGGACTCCCCTCCACCACCACCAATGTGCAGCATCCACCTGGATGATGCGACAGCAGCCATAGTGCGCCAGAACACTCACCACACATCAGCGATCAGTGGGGAGGAGAGCAGAGTAATGTAGCCAATTCATAGAGGGGGATTATTAGGAGGCCATGATTGGTAAGGGCCAATTGGAAATTTGGCCAGGACACCAGGGTTACACCCCTACTCTTTTCGAGATGCGCCCTGGGATTTTTAATGACCACAGAGAGTCAGGACCTCGGTTTTACGTCTCATCCGAAGGACGGCGCCTGTTTACAGTATAGTGTCCCCATCACTATACTGGGGCATTAGGACCCACATGGACCACAGGGTGAGTACCCCCTGCTGTCTCCACTAACACCTCTTCCAGCAGCAACCTTAGTTTTTCCCAGGAGGTCTCCCATCCAGGTACTGACCAGACTCACACCTACTGAGCTTCAGTGGGTTGCCAGTTGTGAGTTGCAGGGTGATATGGCTGCTATTTAAGAGGTGTATATGCAGAGCCTAAATGTGGTAGAGCTCCAACGTCAGAGTACTGATCTAGTGGTACCTACTCTACATTTATACACACAGAACAACAGACCCAACCCTTGCAGATTGCACCGGTTCTCCCAGCTCAGGCATTTTCTAAATGTCTGTGACAGGATTTGTACACAGGAAGGAGCTTTGCATACCTGTGCTGCCTCACTGCTCCAAACACTTTAAGACTCACAGTGTGGATCAGTCACTGTTCAGTCCTTTCAGGGTCACTGACACACACACAGGACAATGATGCTACCGATCCTACTGCTGGGGTCACTGGGGCTCTTTGCTCAAGGTGGGGATTAAAGAAAATACTTTTCAAATTCTATTATCTTTATTATGTTCAATTTAATTTGACAATATAAATATTTAAAAAACCCTTTAAAGTTTAAAGAACAGAATACATTGCAAGAAATCTAAAATGTAAAGATATTCAATAGAAATGTAGCAAATGTGTTTTCTGAGGCAAACATATTTACATGTTTATAAAAAAATGTATTATTAATTATTGTTGCTATTTCACCTCCAGAGTCCAGTGGGCAGATTGTTCTGACTCAGACTCCATCTCCGTCTGTTTTCCCAGGAAACTCTGTCTCTATCAGCTGTACAACTAGCAGCTCTGTTAACTTTTCTGGTACCAACTACCTGAACTTGTACCTGCAGAAACCAGGTCAAGCTCCACAGCTCCTGATTTATTACACAACAAACCAACAGTCTGGGGTTCCTGATCGATTCACTGGCAGTGGGTCTGGAACAGCCTTTGCACTGACAATCACTGGAGTCCAGGATGAAGATGCAGGGGATTATTACTGCCAGTACTGCTTTGGCACTCCTCGCACACAGTGATACACGTCTTTAGAAAAAACTTCCTCTGCTCTAAAGGAGCTGCTGTGGCTCATCAACTGGAACCACAGAGGACTGAGACTGACAACAGCTGCAGAGCTTCTACAATTAAACTGAACAGAGCTGGGTCTATACATCATTCAAAAATATTAAATACACAGAAAGAATGTGGAAATGTATTTAAGTATTAAGCTCAATAGGCTATGATATTGAAAACTGCAATTAATTAAATTACGTAACTGTTCAATTAATTAAATTAATTACATTTTCACTTAGTATTATAGCTAATAAGTGCCATCAGAAAAAAGAAATCAATATTTTTAGCATAACTAATCTATTTTTAGTAGGAGACGTGAAATTTGCAGATTCCACACTCGCACACTGCGGAGATCTGTATCCCTGGGTTATCACACGAGTGAGTGTGGCTTCTGTGGGAGACATACACATGTTATACTTACGTAAACCTGAAATTTAGAATTTCATGTTTCCTACAGACAATATGATATGTGTGCACGAGCAGGCAGGCAAATCATACCTCTGATTTCCAGTGCACATGCGCACTTTGAAAGGGGATACAGATTTCCACGGCATACTGAATTTGACACGACACCAGCTTCGGAAGACACGCTTTTTTGGAGTAAGCTACAAGACTGCGAGGACGGTGATTTTCAGCATTTGTCGGGTATGTAGAGTATATTTGCCTCGTTGAAAGTGAAATTACAGCATCACTAGCGAAAGCGTGTCTCATTTATGCATTCATTTCCATTAGAAGCTCCAGCTATGCAGCCGACAAAACAACAAGCTCAACGGGTAATAAATGGCCATCTTCAACAGTACTCTGTTGAAGTAATAATTCAGCTTGGTCAGCTGCAGCTGTTCTAGTTCTTTGTGCCTGTAACCTTGCTTCTCTTTGCTCTTCTGTTTCTGATAGGTGCGCTGCGTTGACTTTTGAAGTAGCTTTGGTGGACCTACCCAATGATCCAGACCTCTTCTTGGGTGGCATTGATCTATCAAATTTAGGTAAATAGTTTATTAAAAGGTTTACATTTCAGGTGCTTTATAGATATAGAGAGATATTAACACAACGTCACAATTATTTGAGAGTTTGCGCGGAGTGTTAAAGGATAATGCCTGACATCATAATCGAAAAACGAATGTTGTGAATGAAACATAAGTTTACCACACGCTCAGCGTGTTTGGAACGTTGAATGTTCACTGCTGCACTTGCGTTTTTAAACCCGTTTATCGAAAAACAATCGGGGACGGGGATTCTCCTTCAGTTTGATACGAAACATGCAATATAGCAATATAGCAGCATTAAGTAGGTCTGTAGACAGCACTGGCTGTAAAACACCCTGTGCCTATAGTTGTTTCAGGGATGCCTTTTCTTATAGAAAGGTGACTCTGGCCAAACAGGATCAGCTGGGATAAGAGTATTAGAAAACAGGGATGGAAGACAGTTTTAGATTGAGAAAGACAAAAAATGAGAGTAAAGGATATTAGTGAAAATTTGAATAAAAGAAAGTAAGATGAAGACAGTTGTGTGACAAAGTGTAATTCTGATTTAAATTTTAAAGATGCATGAAGATAGTGAAAAGAAAGAAAGAAAAAGTTAATCATTGACAAAGGTAGTAGGAATGCTCCTTTGACTGACGATGCAAAAGTGGAGTGATTTGGCAGAGGAAAGTCTTGTATGCTACAGACGTTACCTTTGTGAAGATCTGAAAAGCCTTCCCACACAGAAGCAGACTAAGCTGAGGGGTCCCAGAAATGGTATGATGGTATGAATTGGTATTCATCAGTACTACTTTTTTACAACAATAACAACAGAAAGTACAATGTTCTTATTACATATTCTTAGAAAAGGATAAAACAATATAGCTTTTTTAGGTATATAAACTTTATACAGTTAGAATAAGCATGTCAAAACGTATCCAAAATAACCACCATAAGTTACCAAGTTAAAGATTTTGATGTTTAAAATCTTTAAAAAAAGGTGGAATACCTTTGTTTTTTATGTTTAGCTACCACTACCATCTTACTGTATGAACATTATAGTACATCTTATGTTATGCTTTTGTTGTTTTAATTTTCAGCTACCCAAACTTCCTGTTCTAAAACTCCATATTAGTATTCCACATTAAGTGGATTTAAAGATGCACAGTAGATAAGCAGATTAAATTAAAAAATCACCTAACATCAAATGCATCACAGGTGCCATCTATTGATTTTCATTGGCCAGTGAATTACATAACACAACACACCACGTTACAGGTAATACATTTGGAAGAAATAATGCTTTCTAAGTGTCAGCATGCTGTATAAAGCATGTTTGTTTTAATACATTGTTTTAGGAATATTATCAATCCTTAATATATGATGTACTTCACTTATACCTATGAATCTTACAAATTTCACACCTATTTCATCTTTGTACAACTGTATATTTTTCAATTATTTAAATAATCTATCATCTTATTTTCCTATTTGTTGCATGTAATGCTATTGCTTTTTTTGTATAGTTCATAGATTGTCTTGGAAAACAGTATTAGTGACTGTCATTAAAGCTATATTGTATCAAGAGAGCTTGTTATTGCAGTATTATTTACTGTAAATATGGTATTATCATACTATATTATGTAGTGTTTTGTAAAGAAGTTATTTCTCTGTATAAGCACACTGAATTTATTAATTTTCATACAATACTTATAATGATACTTTACTGATTTTAATTTTGTACTTTTGCCACAATGAAGAATGAAGGCTACATATTAATAAATATAGACTTTATATAATATAGAATATAGTTTCTTCAGTATGTTTCCATTTAGTGAGAGGATCATGGATGTAATATATAATTAACCAGGTGTGTACTGTTGCTTACAAAAAAGCAACAATCCTATCGCACATATTCATAATAATGTAAAGGTAATACATATTTACATCTTGCAACTCTCTGGTAACAGCAAGATAATATGAAGTTAATTGATTTTCAAATATTTTAAAGTTATTGATGCCGGACTCTATCACCATGTCAAACTTGTGGATTGACCTTACAGGTTTAAAAATATAACTCAAAATGCTGCATTTGCATAATATGTTACAGGTCCTCTATTGAGTAAGCAACATTTAGTTTAACAGGAACTGCATTATGTAGATTAAACTGACCCAGGGACGCCAAATAATGTAGGGAAAACCGGTTCAGGGACGCCAAATATGTAATCATAGTGGCTCTCTGAAGGCACCAGTTTTGTAGGGTTTGGGCATTTACTGAGACAATTATTAATTGTAGCAGTAAATCACAAAGTTGATTCTTTTGATGGCTTTAGAATCCAACCATGCGACATAACTCAAACAACGCGCACACACAGGTACTAATACACGAGGATACATTTATTAATACATAGAATATGCATATAAACCTAACAGATCTTATCGAGAGGGTTATCAGAATACAAAAGGTATATTCGGTCAGTTACAAAGAGTTACACATATCAAGAGGACATACGTTCAGTATATCATTCATTAAGACCGTTTCGTAAAGTGAACTTGGTTACAACTTCTACATTAGATACTCAAACAAGTACATAACTCTTAGGAATTAAATTGATATCAACTGGTTGGGATAACAATTGAATTCTCGAGCTGTAATGCATTGAAGTTGAATACTCATCCAATCTTTGGGGATTCAGATCTCCTGCGGGCACAAAGAAACAGTTGCAGGCTTGTTGCTGTCCAATCCGCGCTCTCTGGCTCCGTGCCAGGCTGTGCTGTGCGGCTTGCGACGGTGTGCTGCTGATGCTCACTGTTGGCTTTAACTAGCAAAGTTTGTGCACAGGAGAAAAGATGACTGTGGGTCCCAGCAAGTCAGGAAGAGGACCGGTTCGTTCCTGATAAAGAGCTAGTATAAAATAGTGATTCAGCATTCCACAGTTCCGACCTGTTCACGAGGCCTGCTGCTGGTTACTCTCTGGCAACCTCCACTCTAGACTCTTAGAACAAAGGAAAGTTCTGGCACTCGGACACACTGGCCGTTCCGTGGCTGTCCGGGCTGAGTCTCAGGATGGTCAGGAGGCGCGCTGCGAGAATGTCCTGCCCTTGGGAGCCTTCTGCTCCTGGGCCGTCCTGCCCTGGAATTCTCCTTTGAATTCCCTTTAGAATCTTACTGAATCTTGTTGAATCTGAATCTGAATCTGAATCTGAATCTCTCAGGCTCTCTGTGTTGCCTGTTTTTACCTGGAGGAACTTCAGCTCATTGATTGGCTGAAAGTTCCATGGGCATCAGAGTCCCACGTGGGTTACTCGGCCCTACCAGTCCCTGATTGGTTGATCAAGGTGAAATATGAGTTACTTAGTTCTGACACTTAGTAATGCAGTCCAGATGTCCAACTCGCACTCCCTAGACAGATAGGCGCCAATGGATAACCATTGATCATGATAGCCAGGCTTAGCTAAGTGCATCCCCCTTTGGGAGCTGTCCTTATCAAAAGAAAACATCTTGCATGAATGGTTTCTCTGTGGCTGCACCACAGAGATGAACAGAGAAATGGGGCCTCATTTGGGAAGCTCAGAAACACTTAATTCTGCCTTATTATTAAGCCTCGCCACTACATATCCCCCCTTTTTGAAGGCCACGAGGTCCCGAGGCATTGTTGCCTTCAAAACAAAACAGAGTTAAGTGATGTCCCTTGCCATTAGAACATTAATCTTAAATGTCTACATTACTCCTCTAGAATTCATACCGGAACCAGCATTGGATACAAACAGGATGAATAACATCTGGAGTATGTATAAACACGGTAGGAGACATTATCTCAGTCTAGGAATTACACATGAGGAAGTTCACTGTCAATATCTGATACCTCTGTAGTAGATATTTGGGGAGAAGTCACTTCCTTTCTTTTGACATGCTACCTTTGACTCATTCATGCTACCCAGAGTACATCTTGATGCGAGAGTACAGCATTCAGAGTACACTGTCAGTCATGATCCAGCTACCTGGCAGTAGTGTTACAATAACAACAGTTTCTGTTCCCAGCCCCCGATAAACCACAACACCTGTGTTGGGTATCTGCTAGGGTGGTTTGGAGGTTTGTTCCATTAAAGCAAACTAACTACCTGTACCTCTTCAGGGCATACTGTTTCTTGGATTTCTATCCAATTCGATAGTGTGGCACCTGAAGGGATCCACGACCTCAAGTTTGGTCTTATGTTGTCTGGTTCTAGACAGTACAGTGTTAAGTTCAAGAGCACTATGGCCTCCTCGGGAACTTGCAGGAAAACTGTTTTGATTAAGTAGCTGCATTGCGGTAGCTGTATCATGCCTGTCACAAGTCATAGTGTCAGTTAAATGTGGTGTGCTGACCAGCCATTTACTTCCCACCTGCTCTACATGGGGTTCATTAACCTCCCTCTGCTCGTTAGTAGCTTTACTCCCTTCATTGGTGAATCGTTTAGACACAGCCAATGGATAGCTTTGGTAGCCATACCCATCTCAAGATTTGGAACCGAATTCAATCTTGGATTGCCTTCTGGGTGAGCTATGAGCGATGGGGTTAATGTCACATACTCCTCTACTGAGAAGAGTGGAATCAAGTGGGTTGGGATTTGTGCCGTGGTTAGACTGGCTACAGTGGCACTAAACTCCCTTAATAGGTCTTGTGTCAACATTCTGGCCTGTTGCACACAAGCATAAACCCACTGTATAACACCAAGAATCATGTCCACTGGTTGGGGAATAAGGTTTAACCCTGTTGCATAGGAAGTTGCCTTTAGGGTTTTCCCTAAGCTTTCCAACTTTTGCTGCTGTTGATACAGTCTGTCACTACCCTCTGGCATCTCTGACACCTGCCTTCTTGGGGCAGTCAGGGTGAGAGTGCCAGTAGCACACAAACCTACCAGAAATAGCAAATGCACAACAGTGGTGGCAGCAATCAGTCCTCCCAAAAGTCTTTTCGGGTGGCTGATCCCAGTCATCTCCTTCTGAGTGACTGTTGCCTTTCTAAGCTGGCGCAGCGTGTACATGGTGTCTTTCTCATCATGCCATGTGGCATCTTGGGCACCAACATCCTGAAAATCTGTGGAGATCTGACGCAGCTGCTGATGCTGCTATTCCTTTTCCAGGGCATCTGCTTTTTCGATTTGTTCATGTTTGTGCTCTAGGAACCCTGCAGGGGGCAGTGCAGCGGTGGAGCATGCCTGACCCTCGGCTGAGTGGTCATCTGGAGCACCTGAGTGATCTGGGATTTTTACCCCATTCTCACTATTTCGGTCCACCCTGCACACTTCCTGATTGAGGAATCCCTCTATCGGCATGTTTACAATCGTTCGCTGGGGGTAGGTGTAGGACACCTGCTCGCTCCCCCCTTCCCTCGCTAGGGGTTCAGGGAGCTGCCCCAGCACTGGGATAGCTAGTTCACTGTCTTTGAACTTACTATCACTCACCAGGCCCATGTCAGTGCAGGCGGGGATTCTGACACCTCTCTTTGCGATGTCCTGCACTGGCAGGCGGGTGACTTGACCATCCAGCTCCAGTCTGGCTGAACCACTGTTGGTCAGACTCAGACTGACAGACTGAGCTGGTGGCTGTAAGAAAACCGGCTCGGCTTTCATTGCCTGTCCCTTCTGGGGGACTGGGTGTGTTGGAAACCCTGCCGTTGAGGCAGGAACAATCAGGTCAGTCTCACTCACTACCTGGTAGTTGTGAGAAATAATGTTACCTGACTGCAGGTTCCCTGGGTCACAGCAGAGGGAATCAGCATCTGGGATCAGGTGTGCCCACAGTGCAGTAGTCTCAGCGTCCAGCTGGACCTCCTGTCTAACCTGTGAATGTTGCACCAGGGGCACCTGGCGGTGGCCCTGTGACAGCTGCTCAAGCAGATCCTCACTAATAGAGGACCTCTCAGGGCTAAGGGTGAGGGCTACATCACCAACCTGCTCTCCTGCCATCTGGATCCCTTCCACCACTGCAGGGTGGTGGTCCTGACCCCTCTTGGGTACCAGGGTGCACAGGGAAAGCTCCTTTTCATCGCCAGGTGGGGAGATCTGCTCCTCTTTAGAGATGTAAAAGGTGTGTGCTTTACCTGGTGGATCAGGCGGCTGCTTGGAGCACCACTCCTGTGGCATGGAGGCTGTTGGGACCTCAGCCGGGACACGACTTCCCTGTATATCCGGGGAACAAGGAAATATTTTTATTTCTTGTCCAGAGGGAACAGAAGGAATCTCCGCATAGGCTTCTGTGTTCGGTGGGCACTGTGTGAGCACAGTCTGCCTCTTGGCCCCCCTTTCCTTCTGTACAGAAGGCTTAGGAGCCTTGACCTGTTTCCACACTTTGCCTTTCTGGTGATCCACCAAAGGTTCCTCTCTGAGTCGCATGCCCTTTTCTTTTTCTACCCGTTTGAGCTTGCCGTGTGACATCAAACACCTTTCAACCTCAGTGTCAATCAGTGTCTCACTGGGTAAGACATCTCCCATGGCAGCCTTGAGGTAAAAGCTTCTTGCTTTTCCTCTGCGTTTTACTGCCTGCTCTTTGACTTCAGGGGTGGAGTCAGCACTCGCTTGGGAGTGGCTGACCTTATCCAGGCAGGAACTCTTCCGCTCAATCAGATAGACTGAGGGAGGGAGAGGGGGCGGGTCTCCGCCTCCTCCATTGGAGAGTATCAGCTCATTCACGCTTCCGGCAGCCTTGGGGCGCGGTTGTCCCTGTCCTAATAAAGCTTGTTCAAGCCTGGCCAGGCGGGCGGCTACTAAATCCTTTTGTTCAGCTTTTTCTAGCCCTTTCCCTCCCCCGGTGTTCTCATGGCACTTAGGACGCTGGGTGCGGTCCTGTGTGCCTGCTTTGGAACGGGGCTTAGCCAGCTCAGGAGCCTGTGCTCCTTCGAGCAGGAGGGAATTAACCCTGCTGGCTCTGACGGCGGACACAGTCGCTTTAACAGCTTTTTGCTCAGAGCGACTTTGGACATCATACTCCCAGGCTTTCTGCACGAATCTCTTAATATCAGTCATTTTCATGGTCTGTGCATCTGTATGCATTAAGATAATCTTTCTGACTGATGGGTGGAGATTCGCAATGACTAAACCCTTGAAATGTGTGTTCTCTTCGCAACCCTCATCATTTCGCCCTGCAAAATAAGTTCGTCTAAGTCTCTCGTAATATTCGCGAGGGGACTCTGCTCTCTCGTGCTTAATGTTAAGAGTGGCGGCTATCGCAGCAGTCGGGTCAATAAACGCACTGTATTCTTCGATAAGTGCTTGACAAAGCTGCTCAAAATCATTACAGACTTCTTTCATCTGCCTAGCCATCCACTCATGTACAGCTCTGCTGGTAGTTTTTCTAACCAGAAACACTTTCTCCTGTTCTGTGGCGTTTGGCAGGTACTGCAGGGTATACCTGAGGTCTTGAATATAACTCTCGATATTATTCTCTGACACTGCGGGGTCAAATCTCTCTATGTCCTTCGCTAGCTCTCTCAGAGAATGGAGATTTATTCTCCTAGCTTCTCCGCTGACGGAGATATGGCAGAGATCGTGGTCAGACCTGTTGCTGCTAGAGAGAGTGCTTAATAGCGACTCGAATTCAGACCTTTTAGCAACCATCTTTAAACTTAAAGAGTATTACTTTTAAGTACGAAATCACAGTTTTACCACAGAAAACCACAAGATCAAGTATGCAATCAACCCGGTAGATCGCAAAAGATCACAAAACAATCAAACACTGCTTAAAGAGCAAGGGGAACTTTTTTCCTTTCGGCTTTCAGCACACTGTATTGTCGTGTATGAAACCCGCGGCGTTTAATATTGAATTATTCCGCTTGGTTGACTCATTTCAGTCTTGCCACGCCCACCCAGGGACGCCAAATAATGTAGATTAAACTGACCCAGGGACGCCAAATAATGTAGGGAAAACCGGTTCAGGGACGCCAAATATGTAATCATAGTGGCTCTCTGAAGGCACCAGTTTTGTAGGGTTTGGGCATTTACTGAGACAATTATTAATTGTAGCAGTAAATCACAAAGTTGATTCTCTTGATGGCTTTAGAATCCAACCATGCGACATAACTCAAACAACGCGCACACACAGGTACTAATACACGAGGATACATTTATTAATACATAGAATATGCATATAAACCTAACAGATCTTATCGAGAGGGTTACCAGAATACAAAAGGTATATTCGGTCAGTTACAAAGAGTTACACATATCAAGAGGACATTCGTTCAGTATATCATTCATTAAGACCGTTTCGTAAAGTGAACTTGGTTACAACTTCTACATTAGATACTCAAACAAATACATAACTCTTAGGAATTAAATTGATATCAACTGGTTGGGATAACAATTGAATTCTCGAGCTGTAATGCATTGAAGTTGAATACTCATCCAATCTTTGGGGATTCAGATCTCCTGCGGGCACAAAGAAACAGTTGCAGGCTTGTTGCTGTCCAATCCGCGCTCTCTGGCTCCGTGCCAGGCTGTGCTGTGCGGCTTGCGACGGTGTGCTGCTGATGCTCACTGTTGGCTTTAACTAGCAAAGTTTGTGCACAGGAGAAAAGATGACTGTGGGTCCCAGCAAGTCAGGAAGAGGACCGGTTCGTTCCTGATGAAGAGCTAGTTCTGAATAGTGATTCAGCTTTCCACAGTTCCGACCTGTTCACGAGGCCTGCTGCTGGTTACTCTCTGGCAACCTCCACTCTAGACTCTTAGAACAAAGGAAAGTTCTGGCACTCGGACACACTGGCCGTTCCGTGGCTGTCCGGGCTGAGTCTCAGGATGGTCAGGAGGCGCGCTGCGAGAATGTCCTGCCCTTGGGAGCCTTCTGCTCCTGGGCCGTCCTGCCCTGGAATTCTCCTTTGAATTCCCTTTAGAATCTTACTGAATCTTGTTGAATCTGAATCTGAATCTGAATCTGAATCTCTCAGGCTCTCTGTGTTGCCTGTTTTTACCTGGAGGAACTTCAGCTCATTGATTGGCTGAAAGTTCCATGGGCATCAGAGTCCCACGTGGGTTACTCGGCCCTACCAGTCCCTGATTGGTTGATCAAGGTGAGATATGAGTCACTTAGTTCTGACACTTAGTAATGCAGTCCAGATGTCCAACTCGCACTCCCTAGACAGATAGGCGCCAATGGATAACCATTTATCATGATAGCCAGGCTTAGCTAAGTGCATCCCCCTTTGGGAGCTGTCCTTATCAAAAGAAAACATCTTGCATGAATGGTTTCTCTGTGGCTGCACCACAGAGATGAACAGAGAAATCGGGCCTCATTTGGGAAGCTCAGAAACACTTAATTCTGCCTTATTATTAAGCCTCGCCGCTACAATTATAACTGACAATAAACTAGAAATAAACATACACAAACATACACCTCCACAGCATATGGTTGGAGATGAAAAAAAAAACATTTTAAGATTCAGAACTATTTCTCTCCTCAGTTTGAGCATTAACATTAATAAAAGTAAATGAAAATGGATGTCATTGTCACATAACATGTACAGTAGAAACATTACTGAGGATAATAAACGTGCTGCCTTTTAAAAAGAATGCTTTTGAGTTGTGACAAAATCAGATGAAATCCACAGGGGGAAACTGTGAACGTGGAAGACAGCAAAATCCTTCCAACATCTTTGGCTCTGGTTAGATGAAACGACTGGAGGTTCTTTTCTGTATAGCTATTTTTTCTCCATCTAAAAAAATGAAAGGTGTTGTGTAAACATGTAAAAAGAAATATTTACCATAAAGTGTAATCTATTACAATACAATACAATGCAATATTTTTTTTACATAAGACCTTCCTTTCACTTCGACGTTCTGCAAAATATCAAATTTCAGACAAAGAATCATTTTAAAATGGCATAAGAGAATTATACAGTACAAATCAAGTTTTGCTTCTGCTTTACATTTAAGATTTGATCTGTGGAACACTTTTTTATCTTTTAATTTGTTTTCATAGAACATGTATAACTACTCTGCATCTTTTACTGTCATTTGTCAGTAGCATGTGGATATAATAGTAAAACACTTAGTACAGTTAAGCTAATAAATTGGAATTTCAATGATAAAGGAAATATTTTAAAATTACTCACGTTTTTCAACTCTGTTTATCTCTGTTTATTGTAACACAGTGAGTCAAAGTCCTGCTAAGTCACCACAAGAGGGGCCCAAAGAATCAGGAATTTGGCTTATTTCTCACCTCCCAGACAGCCGTGTAGGAATGCAATGAAATCATTGCCAATGGCTGCTCCCACTTAGAAGAGCAGCAATATAAGATACCATGCAATGTGTTGGCGTTTGTCCCAGAACCACATCAATGGCTCTCCAGCCAAGGTCCAATTGTTCTCTTCTCTAACGACATTATATCCACCCCTAAAACCTCATAAACTCACCTTAGAATAAAATACTAATTATTATTTTCTTTTACCAAAGTGACTTCACGCTGGTTGAGGAGGATGTGGTGTGATCAGAAAGTCCAAAGGCAATACTACGGAAAAGCTAAAATGAGAACTGATGCATTCTGTGTTTATGTGTTTAGTCTCAATGCTAAAATCATTAGGAACCCAAATCTATGGAATTAATGGGGAGCTATCATATGAGGATTAATAGTAACATGGTCAGGAGCAAGTCAAATACAATGAATATAAAATTAAAATGTACAGTTTTTAAAATTCAAGCAGGACAGAAGAGGTGGTTGTGTGGATCTGTGTATCACACAGAGTATTTATTCTGCTGAGTTAATACTTTTAGCACCTTTTGCAGCAATTACAGCTTTATTGGGGGATATGTCTCTATCAGCTTTGCCTGGATTTGGGGTTTTTCATTCATTTTCTTTTGCTGATTCTTACCGACATTCAAGTCAGGGCTGTGGCTGGGTCACTCAAGGACGTTTACCTTCAATGGTGTCACTTTGGCTGTATACTTGGTGTCACTGTCCAGTTAGAATGTGTATATTCTCCCCTGTCAAAGGTCTTTTGCTGAAGGAGGGGGCCTCGCAGTGCTTGTCAACAACAGATGGTGTAATCCTGGACATATTCATGTTAAGGAGGGCTTCTGTAACTCGGACATTGAAATGGTTGCCATAGGACTGCGTCCATACTGTCACGCCCCACACTCTCCCTCACAAACGACGTTACATTCCCGGAACCTCTGCTTCCCAATCTCATCCCTGATTGAACCCAGCACATTCTCACATGCATCAGATTCCTCAAATTCTCACTCCCTAACCAATTATCCAATCACACCCCTTTCCTTTCAGTATTTAAACCCCCTTCGCACACCTTCCCACGCTCACTATTGAGAAGCCTATCTTAGTATTCTCCAGTGCGTGTTTCCTAACCTTTTTGACTGATCTCCCGTTACGAATCTTCTGCTTCTGCCTCTTGACCTCGCCTTCTGGATTTTGCCTTTGAATTGTTTGACTATCTCTTGTTACCGGACCCTTTGCCTCCCTTATCGACCCTGCCTTTGGATTTTGTCTTTTGGATTGTCCCTTTGCTACTCTGTGTCCTGCGGGATTCCGGTCACGCATAAGGATCCTCCTATTCCACGTATTGGTTCCCTGACAGAATAGTGAGCCATATTAAAATGGATCCAGCGGACCAGAGTCAACTTTCTATTCTCCTTGAACACTCCCGGAATCTGGACCTGCTAACTACTGCAGTCCAGCAACTAGCTGACCACTTTGCACTTCCGCCGTCTCCCCCACCTGCAGCTCCTGCCCCTGCACCCCCGCTTCAAACACAAACTAATCTTCTACCCCCTCCCCTCCCGGAAAAATTTGATGGCGACTCCTCCAGTTGTCAGGGCTTTGTGACTCAATGTCAGATGGCTTTCCACATCCGTCCAGACTGCTTCCCCACCGATGGAGAAAGAATTGCTTTTATGGTTTCTTGCCTCTCTGGACGAGCTCTGGAATGGGCTGGACATCTCCTCTCTCGAAACGCTCCTGAGACTGCTAACTTCCACCTTTTTCAGACAGCTCTACAATCTGCCTTTGGGCAGTTGCACTCTCGCCACCTCATTGTTGCACGCCTCACTTCCCTTACTCAAGGATCTCGCTCTTTTCAGGACTACTCTTCCGAATTCCGTTTTCTGGCTGCTCAACTCGCTTGGGATCACAATATCCTGATTCACTACTTCCGCCTTGGATTATCTGATGAACTCAAGGATCACGTTGTGCACCTGCCCCTGGACTTCCCATCACTTGACTCCTTCATTTCTCGAGTTTTTGAACTAGAGCTCAGGCTGCAACAGCGAAGGTCGGACAATCGGACCCCTCCCAACTGCCTTCCTTCCATAGACTGACCTCCGAGGAAAGAGATTGCCGACGTCGTGAGGGGCGTTGCCTTTACTGCGGTTCCCCTGATCACCTCCGAGCTGCCTGCCCCAGTCGCCCTCCTTGCTCCTATCCACCTGCTGTTATGGCCAGTGTCACTTCTTCCTCTCCCAGATCTGGACTCTTTCTCCCAGCCACCCTGTCATGGACTACTGGACAGACCTCTCTCTCTGCTTTTGTTGATTCGGGCTCCGAAGAGAACTTCCTTGACTCTGGACTCGCTTCGTCCTGGAATATTCCCCGGTTGCCAGTCACCCAGTCCATTCGGCTCCTCACTCTTGATGGCTCCCCCCTCTCCCCTGGTCTGGTGAAGTGGCAGACCCCTCCCCTCACTCTTCGCATCGGTGCCACCCACCAGGAGGTCATTCGGTTCTTTCTCATTCAATCCCCTTCTCACCCATTGGTTCTTGGTTTCCCGTGGTTACGGATTCACAACCCACACATCTCCTGGTCACAAGGGGAACTCACAGCCTGGGGTTCCCATTGCCTTTCGCATTGTCAGCTTCCTCAGAAAGTTTCCGTCTCCTACATATCTCAAGATAACCTCCCCAATATCCCTTCCCAGTACTCGGATCTACACCTAGCCTTCAGTAAACAGAAGGCCCTATCCCTCCCGCCTCATCGCCCATCTGACTGTCCTATAGACCTAATTCCAGGGGTCCTACCCCCTAAGGGCCATGTCTATTCACTCTCCAACGAAGAGACTCAGGCTATGGAAGATTATATCCAGGAGTCCTTGGAATCTGGTTTCATCCGCCCCTCTTCCTCACCTGCCTGCGCCGGTTTCTTCTTTGTTAAAAAGAAAGACGGCTCTCTCAGACCCTGCATTGATTATCGCGGTCTGAATAACATAACTATCAAGAACAGTTATCCCCTCCCTCTGATTTCATCGGCTTTGGAATCACTCCGGGGCGCCACTATTTTTTCTAAACTGGATCTCCGCGGTGCGTATAATTTGATCCGCATTCGGGAGGGTGACGAATGGAAGACGGCATTCATTACTACCCACGGTCATTATGAATACCAAGTAATGCCGTTTGGACTGATTAATGCTCCTGCTGTCTTTCAGGGGTTCATGAATGACATCTTTAGGGATATCTTGCACAAATATGTCCTGGTATACCTGGATGATATTCTGATCTTTTCCCAAAGTCCCCAGGAACATGTCTCTCATGTGCGTGAGGTTCTTCATCGTTTGATTCAGAACAAACTCTACGCCAAATTGGAAAAGTGTACTTTCCATGTTACCAGAATCCACTTCCTTGGCTACATCCTCTCACCCCTGGGCATTGAAATTGACCCTGCCAAGACTGAATCCATACAAAACTGGCCAACCCCCCAGAATTTAAAACAAATTCAACGTTTCCTAGGATTTTCCAATTTTTACTGCCGTTTTATTAGGAATTTCAGCTCTGTCGTCTCCCCCATTACAGCACTGACCCGAAAAGGTCATGATCAAGGGAAATGGACTCCTGAGGCAGACCAAGCTTTCCTTCATCTCAAGAGACTGTTCACCACAGCCCCCCTCCTCCATCACCCAGACCCCAACCTTCCATTCATTCTTGAGGTGGATGCCTCAGCCAACGGAGTCGGTGCCATATTATCTCAACGTCATGGAGAGAAGGGTATCCTCCACCCCTGCGCCTTTTTCTAATTATGATGTTGGAGACCGAGAACTACTGGCTATCAAGCTCGCCCTGGAGGAATGGAGACACTGGTTGGAGGGGGCCCTACACCCTTTTACTATTCTTACAGATCATAAGAATCTCTCTTACCTACAAACTGCCAAACGTTTGAATCCACGCCAGGCCCGCTGGTCACTTTTCTTTTCTAGGTTCCATTTTTTTATTACTTATACACCGGGATCCAAGAACATAAAGGCTGACGCCCTATCTCGCCTCCATGATCCTCCTGGCTTTTTGGACCCTCCTGAACCCATTATACCCCCTGAGAGAATTGTGGCTGCTATTAGATGGGGCCTGGAGAACCAAATCAAACGTGCACTTCACAACCAAACCGTTCCCCCTCAGTGTCCTCCAGACAGACTCTTTGTTCCGGATACCTTACGCTCCACTGTTCTTCGCTGGGGTCATGACTCACTATTTGCAGGTCACCCCGGTGTCAAACGTTCCTTGGAATTCATCTCTAGACATTTCTGGTGGCCTTCTATGAGGACTGATGTTACTGGGTTCGTGCAGGCCTGTCCCATCTGTGCCATGTCCAAATCCTCCCGTCTCAAGAAGCCCGGTTTACTCCAACCACTCCCAACCCCTAGAAGACCTTGGTCCCACATCTCAGTGGATTTTCTTACAGATCTTCCTGAGAGTCAAGGCAAAACTACCATTATGGTCGTGGTAGATAGATTCTCGAAGTCGGCTCATTTCATTCCTCTTCCTGCCCTCCCATCTGCTCAAGACATGGCTGACCTCTTCATTCTTCATGTCTTCAGACTTCACGGCATTCCTGAGGATATCGTATCAGATCGAGGACCTCAATTCATTTCAAGATTCTGGAGAACTTTTTGCAAATCTCTCGGGACTTCCACATCTCTCACGTCTGGCTATCATCCTGAATCCAATGGACTGACGGAAAGAACCAACCAGGACCTTCTTACTTACCTTCGATCTTACGTCTCTGCTTCTCAAGATGACTGGGTCTCTCTCCTCCCCTGGGCTGATTATGCTCATAACTCTCTCTCTTCCTCCACCACTGGGATGTCTCCCTTCTATTGCTCCCTGGGATACCAACCCTCTCTTCTCCCGGACTCTATCCCTGATTCGGATATTCCCTGCCTCCAGACGCGCCTCACTTTCCTCAAGAGGATTTGGAGACAAGCCAGATCCGCCCTCCTGAAGACCTCCTTGCGGCAGAAGACCACCGCTGACCGTCATCGACGACCTGTGCCCAGACTACGACGAGGACAGTTTGTCTGGCTGTCTACTAAAAACTTGCCCCTTAGACAGCCTTCACATAAGTTGGGACCCCGTTTTATTGGACCTTTTCGCATCCTCTCCCAGCTCACCCCTGTAACCTATCGTCTTGCTCTTCCTCCAACTCTCAGGGTGCACCCCTCCTTCCACGTCTCTCTCCTGAAACCCTACCACAGATCCTCCCTCTCCCGGCCTCGGCCACCTCCACCCCCACCACGACTCATTGATGGTCTGCCTTCCTACACGGTCAATAAGATCTTGGATGCCCGCTGGCTCCGAGGTCGCCAACAATTTCTAGTCGACTGGGAGGGCTATGGTCCTGAGGAACGTTCCTGGGTCTGGGAGAAAGATATTTTGGATCGCAGCCTCATTGATGACTTTGTTCGTACTCGCTCTCTGAGGTCGTCAGGAGCCGACCCTAAAGGGGGGGGTACTGTCACGCCCCACACTCTCCCTCACAAACGACGTTACATTCCCGGAACCTCTGCTTCCCAATCTCATCCCTGATTGAACCCAGCACATTCTCACATGCATCAGATTCCTCAAATTCTCACTCCCTAACCAATTATCCAATCACACCCCTTTCCTTTCAGTATTTAAACCCCCTTCGCACACCTTCCCACGCTCACTATTGAGAAGCCTATCTTAGTATTCTCCAGTGCGTGTTTCCTAACCTTTTTGACTGATCTCCCGTTACGAATCTTCTGCTTCTGCCTCTTGACCTCGCCTTCTGGATTTTGCCTTTGAATTGTTTGACTATCTCTTGTTACCGGACCCTTTGCCTCCCTTATCGACCCTGCCTTTGGATTTTGTCTTTTGGATTGTCCCTTTGCTACTCTGTGTCCTGCGGGATTCCGGTCACGCATAAGGATCCTCCTATTCCACGTATTGGTTCCCTGACACATACTATCTACCCCGGGAGTTTACATGCGCCATCTTTGTTGTTGTTTACATTCCGCCCACGGCAAATGCAGAGGCAGCATGTGACATCATACACACAGTCACAGCCAGGCTACAAACAAAGCACCCTAGCACTTTTATGGCTATTTCACGGGACTTTAACCACATCTCTATTTCCACCACTTTGCCTACTTTCCACCAGTTTAAGTGCCCAACCAGAGAAAACAAAACACTGGACTTATTATATGCCAATGCTAAGAATACATATAATTCCACAGTCCTTCCCCCTCTTGGCAGATCAGATCACAACCTTGTCTTGCTATACACCAAGCCTATTGTCCAGCGCCAACCTGCAACAATGAGGACTGTGAGGAGATGATCTCTGGAGGCTATGGAGGATCTACGTGGTGCTTTGGAGGCTACCGACTGGGATGTGCTTTGTGAACCACATGGGGACGACATAGACAGGATGGTGGTCTGTGTCACTGACTACATTAAATTCTGCGTTGAAAACACCATCCTCACCAAAGACGTACACGGCTTTTCCAATAACAAACCCTGGATCACCAGCGACCATAAGGCTCTTCTGAATGACAAGAAGAGAGCCTTTAGGAGGGAGGATAAGGAAGATGTCAAGCGTGTACAGAGGGAAATAAAGCAGAATTTAAGAGAGAGCAAGGATGCCTACAGGACGAAGGTAGAGGACAAGCTGCAAAGGAATAGGGTGAGGGATGTATGGAGCAGCACGAGAGAGATCACTGGCTTCAAACAGGCTGGGGGTGCAGCGGAGGGGAACCTGGAGATGGCCAACGAGTTGAACCAGTTCTTTAACAGGTTTGATTCAGGGCCCTCTGTGGCTCAACACCCATCCCCCCACAGCCACACTCTCACTAAGCCTTCACAGCTGCGACTGCCCAACACCTCCTCCATCCCCCCACAATCATGGCCGCCTACAGCTACAACCCCCAACAGCTACTCACCCCCCCATCCCCGATAGCTGCCACTCTCCAACACCTCCGCCATTAACACCTGCAGCACTGACAGCGCTATGAGCACCATCCCCCAGGCCAGGTTGACCGTCATGGCTGACCATGTGAAGAGGACTAGATAACGTCTGTCCCAGAGTTCTGAGGGCTTGTGCTGATCAGCTGAGCGGAGTGCTCCAGTGATTGTTCAATCTGAGCCTGCTCTTGGAGAAAGTCCCTGTGCTCTGGAAGACATCATGCCTGGTGCTGGTACCAAAGAAAAGGGGGCCCTCTGTCCTCAATGACTACAGACCAGTTACACTGACTTTTCACGTCATGAAGACACTGGAGAGGCTGGTCTTATCCCACCTGAGACCCCTGGTTAGCTCATCACTGGACACCCTACAGTTCGCTACCAGCCCAGTATTGGTGTGGAGGATGCAATCATCTGCATGCTGGAAAGGGCCTACTCACACCTGGACGAGGCTGGCAACACTGTAAGGACTATGTTTTTCGACTTCCCCAGTGCCTTCAATACTATCCAGCCCTTACTTCTAAGGAGGAAGCTGGAGGAGATGCAAGTCGGTGCATCCATGATCTCATGGATCACTGACTATCTGAAAGGCAGACCACAGTCTGTGAGACTTCAGAACTGTGTGTCTGAACAGGTAGTAAGTAACACAGGGTATCCTCAGGGGACAGATCTTTCTCCGTTCCTCTTCACCCTCTATACTTCGGACTTTCAGACTCAAAGTCGTGCCATCTGCAGAAGTTCTCAGATGACTCTGCAATTGTGGGATGCATTAAGGGTGGGCGGGAGGAGGAGTACAGGGGACTGGTCAGCAGCTTTGTGGAGTGGTGTAGGGAGAACCACTTACAATTGAATGTAACACAGACGATGGAACTGGTGGTAGATATCAGGAGGAAAAGGGTCAAACCTACTCCTGTCTACATCCATGGGAGTGGCGTGGAGATGGTGGACTCATACAAGTACCTGGGAGTGCACATCGACGATAGACTGGAATGGTCTAAGAACATGAGGCCATTTACAAGAAGGGTCAGAGCCGACTTTACTTCTTGAGGAGTCTCAGGTCCTTCAATGAATGTAGTTAGATGTAGTAAGATATGTTCTATCAGTCAGTTGTGGCGAGCACCATTTTCTACGCGGTGGTATGCTGGGGCTCTGGGAGTAGAGCAGTGGATTCTAACAGGCTGAACAAGCTCATCAGAAGAGCAAGTTCTGTCACTTTGCCTGGCCTGGACCCCCTGGAGGTAGTGGCTGAAAGTAAAATGGTGTCCAAACTAGAGGCCATCATGGACAACGTCTCCCATCCCCTCTATGACATGCTTGTAGAAATGAAGAGCACGTTCAGCAATAGACTGATCCATCCAGGCAACATTGACAGTGCTCTGTTTCTGGACTGAACAGTAAACTGATACAACTGTTCTTTTTCTTTTTCCCGTTTACAACCGTTTTCGTGCAATATATGCCAGGGACTTATACATTTATATTTATATTTATATTGTGCAATACAACTTTTTTGTGTTCTGTTCTGTTCTGGTTTGTTCTTTGTGTGTTCTGGACTGTGAGTAACTCTTCTTAGTGCACTTCTTACTATACTGATTGTATTGTATGTACTGTATTATTATTATTGTATCATTAGTTACACTGTTGCTGTGTTGTCTGTGTTAAGATGCTGTTGCACTGCAATTTCCTTCACGGGATCAATAAATTATCTATCTATTTGAAAACCCCAGGGTGTGCTCTTCCATCGAAAATGTCCATCTGTATAGAGCTGCACATACTGTATTGTTGTCCTTGGACAGGTTCTCCATTCTTTGTAGTTCTATCAGGGTTGAAATTGGGTTCTAGGTCACTTCCCTAAGAAAGATCCTTCTTGCCTTTTTGTTCAGTATGGAATTTGAATAAAGCCTGCTCTAGCAAGAGTCTGGGTGGTTCTCGTATTCATTCCATTTTCTAATGACTGACCTGATTGTATTTCTGAGAACCTTCAGCACCCTACATATGTTTAGTAACTCTCCAACATATCTGCAGTAGGGCTGCCACTAACGATTATTTTGTAAACGATTGATCTACCAACTATTTTTATCGATTAATAGATTAATCTAACAAGTAATTTCATCCAAATAATTCAAGTAGGCTTATGAATTACAACATGAATAAAATGTGTATTAAAAAATTCCATCTTAAATTGAAATTTACATTCATGCTTATTCATACACTTTGTGAAAACAGCTGCTAGATTATTTTTCTGAATCCAAGGGGGCTGGGTTGGGTTGGCTTGGCTACGTATCTTGTAAAACAGGCATAAAGAGGCTAAATAATGTCTGTAAAGATACCAATGAAAACATAGGGCAGGGGACAGCAACTCATATCTCTTGAAGAGAAGACTGAAGTGGAACAAATATACTATACCTTTGGAGCCGCAATGGATGAAATAATTATATATATATACGAAGGCAATGTCTGCACAACGAGCAATCTTTTTTTTTAATTACCACTGTTTGTTATTGCTGTCATCACATTTAAACATTATTTAGGCCTACCTTTTCAGTGCAACCTCTGTGTATCGTTTCTTTGCAGAGTTTCTCTCAACATTTGATTTCTTATTGTTTGACAATTTCTTGTCACATATTAAATATAAACGGAGACAAGCAGGGCTGACTATAAACGCAAATAAATCATCTTTAAATTCTTGATGTTCATCACCAATTTTTCTCTTTTTGGAAAGCCAAGCAACTAACTATCTTAAACAGCAGGTTACTACATAAGTGTAACGTGCATTCTTAAACCGGCAAAAATCCTGTGTTCTTCGCTAAATTTAAAAATACATCTACCGAGCTATCATTTCAATGTTGATGATACTCAAATATACACCCATACCAAACCTGACACTGATGTGGTTGTCTTTATTCTATTTAATTGCATCTCCAACATAAAAACTTGGATGACTCAAAATTTCCTTCATCTAAACTGTGACAAGACTGAAGTCATGCTTATTGACACCCCCCGTCAACTTTGTAAAGACAATCCTGTAACCCTATCTGTAGATGGTTCTGTATTTGAGCTTCAGCCTACATTGAAAAACCTTGGAGATATATTCGATTCTGGCTTAACATTTGACCCACATGTGCAGCATATTGTCAAAACATATTTTTTTCACCTCAGAAATATCGTTAGACTATGCCCTATGTTATCACTTACTGTGGCTGAAAAGCTGATCAACACATTTGTGTTCTCCTGAATTGACTACTTTAATGCTCTACTCGCTGGGGTTTCTAAATCCACACTGAACAAACGCCAGTATGTCAAAAATTCGGCAGCCAGAATCCTGACCAGGTCTAGTCCAAGTGATCATTTTATTCCTATCCTGGAGTCCTTGCACTAGCTTCCTGTCAAGTTCCGTGTGGACTTTAAAATCCTCCTGCTCACCTGTAAGGCTCTGCATGGCTTGGCACCTCAGTACCTGTCTGAACTATTATCGCCCTCTGCCCCACCTCACAACTTTCGCTCTTCTGATTCTGGTCTCCTAACTGTCGCCTAAGCCCGTCTACACTCTATTGGTGACAGGGCCTTCTCCTGCTGCACCCCTAAACTCTAGAACTCTCTCCCCAAGCATATGAAAGAGTCATCTTCTCTAAACTCCTTCAAATCCAGACTCAAAACCTTCTTCTTTAGAAGAGCCTTTACTCACATTCCATTCTTTACCCTTCTGCTCCTACTATACTTGGTACCAAGGTCTCCTCTGTGTATTGTAATTGTGTTTTATTTTGTGTGTATTCTTTTTATTTATTGTTGTTGACATTCTGTTAAGCACTTTGAGAAGCCACATTTAAAGGCACTTGATAAAATGAAGTTTATTATTATTATTTATTATTACTCCCTGCTCTCTGGATTTCACTCTGGTTCACTATAAGAGCCAAACGCAAGATTTACACCTCCCCTGTCTTCCATTCAGGCAGAAGGACTTCCACTGAATCCCCTGCTGTCCAGTCTAACAGACCGTACGCACATATTGATGGTCCATCCAGCACAGCGCCCACTACATGACTGCTGACACGTTTTCTGTCTCTCTCATTTTCCTATCACCTGGGCATGACAAGACAGAAGTTCCCTTGCAGTCCGAGAGACTACCAGGGAATGTACTCCACACTGCCAGCTCCACTGTCTGACAAAAGCTGAACCCCACCAGTGTATCCCCTTGATGTGATCTATCATTTGCCCTTTTCTGTCAGAGCTCCTCTTGGCTCCTACAGTATTTCTCATTACTGTATGTTCTTTTGTGCTTATTTTCTCTGCGCACCATTCATATGCACAGAATCCTGACCACACCTCCTGAATATCTGAACATTTTGATCAATATCCCTCAGCCATTCATCCATCCTCTTCTCTGGTGTCTTCCCCAGAGCACATATCCACATACTCACTATAGGGTTTCTGCAGCCTATAGCTGCTCCACTGTTCAGACTGGCCCCACTGATGGCAAGAACAGCCAGCAACCTCTGCGGCCTAAAAATCTGCCATCACCAGAATCTTCCTCAGAGCCCAATGGGCAGTGTTGTCTTCCAGCCATATCTCTTCTACTTCTGCTGCATAATGCATACTAGGTGCAGCAAATCCACCACTCTGCAGCTCAGTGGGGTCAGAGCCAGCAGCACCAGCTGCACCGTAAACATACTGTACTGTAGACACATTCTCTGCAGCTACTGGCAAGTAAGGCATTTTTCTTCATCCCCCTTGTTCTGAGAGACAGAACAGAAGTCTCCCTAGAGACATCAGACAGGCCATATACTGTGTATAGGACTGCCACATCTGTATCAATTCATGACAGCTATTAAAACGTCTAGGATTGTAGAAGTTAACACGATAATGAATTTGAGAGTATTTTGTAATACAATTAAATTAATACAATTAAATCTCACTCATACATGCAATCTGTAAAAAGTTTCTAAAAAAAGACTGTTGTCTGACTTTACTGAAATTATTAAATTATTAAAGCAATTAATAAAGTCAGGGGTCAGAGTGACTGCAATCACTGTACAGCAATAGTTCAAGACCACCACTCCAGCTGAGTACCTTGCTCTTGAATCCTGTCTGAAAAGTTGTTTTAAAATAAGTTAGATGTGGTCATTAACCTAAACTGAATTTAAAATACTGGAATAGTCTCACTGATGCATAGAAAGTTTTCTCTTACTACAGATCACAGTCTATGGAGTAATAATGTAAATAAATGAAGCAGTGAAGAATCAAGGACATCAATCTGTGCAAAAACATCAGCTAGCATTTACACTCATGAGCAAAATAAATCTACAATGTCAAAAAAATGTAAAAGAAACTGTAACCAGTGCTCTTAAAACCTGTAATACAAAAGAATAACTTTCTCCATCAGTGTAAAGTGATAATAATAAACACAATGCAACTGTATTATTACAACAGTAAATGGTACAGACAAAATATTCACTACATCAAAAAAAATGTGTTAAATGTCTCACATAAAAGACATATTCATACCATGTATTCCGAACCAGTGTAGCCTTACCATACATAGCCCAAGAATATGATCTGATAGACTGATTTGCTGAATATCCAGCAAATATTCTAAAGGTGAATGAGAGTACCAAAACACAACGTATAAAATCAAATTACTTGGAAAAAATCAGAAATAATAATAATAACTCCACTCTTTTCTACTTCCAATCTCTTAAATATTAACCTCTGCATATGGAAGGTTAGAAAAACTAATTTACTCTGTTTATGCAGATATTCCCCAGGTTGTGCTGTTAACTTAGGTGGATTAACTAAGGTGGATTTAGCCATTGGTAGCAAATGATCTCACAAAGGTGTACAGGAGCAAATACATCAAACAACTGGTGAGTTTAAACTGTGTTGCAGTGGGTTTTAATGTTAAAGTATTCACTTTTTCAAGTCACACTTAGTGAAGAGGCAAATCCAGACTTAGACATTAAAGAACTGCTACAAATCTGAACCCAAATAAAATATTGAAATCTGCTTAAATTATTTTGCTAATGAACTTCATTATTAATCAGCATTTAGGCTCCAGTTGGGAAGGAGACATTAAGGAGACAGAGTTGTGAAGTTAAGGGTTCGTGCTAGATTGAGACTCAGTTGGCTAACAACTCTTTGAGACTCCGAGCAAGGTAGGCTTGAAGAAAATTCAGCAGATGTACAGTAGTACTGAGGAAAGTCACGGGTTCGAGACAGAAGGAATGGAGTCTGTTTGCTTGGCCCAGCGGTCTAGAAACCTGATGTTGAGGAACAGGAATGGCTTGCTGGAGCAGGACAGGCACAAAAAAGCAATGAGAGCAGAGTCTAGATACTACAGTCTGATAACTAGTCACCCTGCATACCAAGATCTGCAGACACACAGGCATTCACTGAGGCACGTGGAATAGATGAAGGAGAAAATACAGATATTTTATTGGGTTTTCACTCACATTTATAATGTTTAAACTACAATTAAATTCCTTGGACTTGGACTTGTATTTATTTTGCATCAATCACCCCTGTTTGTCTTTATATTTCAGATAGAGATGTTCAGTCAGATATTGGGGATTCCTGTAAACTGCATTGTTCCTGTGAAGAACTACCATGAGGAAATCAGCCTAAATGATGACATTGAGGTCCTGTCCCTGAAGTCACTGCTGCAGATACTCAGATTTGCAATTGGCTACTTACAAAACTTGGATCAAAAGAAATATAAGAAATAGTTGCAAACTATTCAATAACTTCTGCATGTTCTAAATCTCAAATTGTTGTTGAGACATATTTGAACAGCTTAATTAACTCAATTTCAGTTTCTTGGTTTTCTAATATTTTCATATATTGATCAGAAATTTGACAGTGTAAGCTAAAAATGTCTCTGTATAAAAATATGAATATAAAATAAGAACAAAAAAATGTTCTTAATTAGAATGAAATCTTTTATTAGGTTCTGCTTTTTCGCAAGATATTTCAGTAAAGCAGCAGCTCCAGTACATCACCCTGTAACGCATAACTGGCAGCCCACTGAAGCTCAGAAGGCATGAGCCTGGCCAGTATCTGAATAGGAGACCTCCTGGGAAAGTTAAGGTTACTGCTAGAAGAGGTGTTAGTGGGACCAGTAGAGGGTGCTCACCCTGCGGTCTGTGTGTAAAGTTGACCTTGGTGTTCCTAGGTCATTTAGTGATACACTATATACTCTAAGATCACATTTAGAGAACAGAGGAGAAAAAGGAGGTCAGACAACAAGAGGGGAGTCAGGAGAAGTTGAAACTTGTAGCTTGCGCCAGGCACTCTTCTACATTCATTGATCTTTGGAGAGAATGTGTGTCTAACATCATCAGTTCCATCTATTGCCAGAAATCTTCTATTGTCCAGTTGGCAATGAAACAATAAAGGACATAAATTAAGTGTAGAACCTCTGTTCTTCAACAGGGTGATACTTCCTCGTTTCAGGAAATCACTTTCTTGGATTGTTAGTCTTCTCCCACAGCCAATGGCAGCTCTGCTGATACTTAAGGCAGTTTTCACTTCTGCTGAGCCCTGGTTTGTAACTTGTCTCTGTGTCCAACCTACTGAAAAGAGTATATAGGGACGGACAGAGATGCTGTTTGTCATGGCAGTAAATAGCAACAGCTGACAGCCCATCACATACTGAAAGAACATTTTATGATTTTATGCAATCAACTGTACTCTTCTTTAATTTATAATATAAACAATTCTGGTGATGTCAATCTTAAGTGTCATGCTCGAGCATGGATGAACTCGCGTCCCTTGGTAGCCAGGGGCAACTCCCTGGTTACTAAACATGTGCAGACTAAGTCGGGATGCCTCTCAAACAGACTCGGGATGCCTCTCAAAATTGTTATTTCAATCTAGCAATCAACGGAGGTCTCAATTACCCCAGCGAGCCACTTATTTAAGGCTGCTCATTCCTCTGTGTCTATATTTTGTTTTTCTTTCAAACATTTTTGCACGGTCATCTCAGATACTATTTAGGGAGTATTTGATTCCGCAAAATCATTTCTTTTCCTCTTCTGGCTAGCATCCAATCATAGCCAGCAGATTTTCCTTTTGTTTTTGACAAGTGGCATACCGTTTTTGTCTTTGGTCAGCAGCCGACTTTCCCAACATTCCCACTGAGAGTTTATCCCTTCTCAGCTCCCTTTTATTTTCAGACTGCTCACTGCTGCTTAGTTGCCTTTACTCTACCTTAGCGCTCACTACATCAGAACCATTCTATCTTTGTTTTTTCTCTCTTTCTCTATTTCAAGAAGATCTCTAAGTTCTGCGCTTTGGCTTCAGCCAATACCACACTGCAGCTTCTGTTTTCTTAGAAAAGCTGAAACATAACAGCAAAATGGAATTTCTGTGTAGCTCCATAAACCTTCTGTACCCTGCAATAAGAAGAGATGTTCACTGGGCCTGGGACAAATCACACCTAGCAGCTGCAGTAGCAGCTGGCCTGCCTCCGAGTTGCAAATTGTGTTCAGTGTTGTCTTGTGTTTTGTCTTACCCCCTAAGTCAGCATGAGACCCTTTAAAGATACCATACCTTACACATGCCAGTAAGTAGAAGTTCCAAACTGAGGGAGGATTCTTATGACCGTACATGCTCGAGGCCTGTGTTTCCTGTTCCCACTAGAATCCATATTGTAACCATGAGTGTCAGGCTCCTTCACTGTGAATGTCATTTAAATCCTGGTGGAAGATAGAGAACCAGGAGAGGTGGCTAAATCTGCAGTAACCAGCAATTATACCAACTGGACAATTACTTAAGGAGGGGAAAGTAAAAGTCAATCCGGAAGAAGGAACAACAAGGAGGTTGGCTGACCCTGTGATTTGTATAACTCTTGGCACATTTAGTGAGACACTGGGTAGTTGCCACTGCAGGACCTTCAGTGCTTTTATAAAGTGTAATTACAATTCAATTATTCAGTAATTTTACAGTAGTTAGGGAAGAAGATCTAGGGTTTAACCAGTAACTCCTCATCTACACCACCAGTGCTAGAATGGGGTTGAAGAAATAGTATCAGATCTAAACAAAGTCACAAGCTCAGGTCCTTCCAACAGGGGACAGCTGAGACTGTAACAGGAGAGCAAATTACCCAAAACTTCGGATCAGAGAGCTCTGCTGATATGCATGTGGATACTCGTAGGTAACCTGCCTGGGCTGTTGTAAGTTGGTTAACAGGACTGAAAGGCTTGGGCTGTGCAAACTGAAAACCTAACCTTGAACTCACAAAAGCTCAGCACTCTAACAATAATAAGAAAAGTACTATCAGGAAGTACATGATAAAACAGGAAAGAATGAACAAAAGGGAGTGGAACTCATTGGTAGAGAACAGGATGCACTCAACTGGGTTGCTTGAGCTATTATAACAGTTAATGGGAAACATCTGTGAACAGCCTTTTGTTAAAACAACAGCTTTGTGATGTAAAAAAGGCAGACATAAGCAGTTGTGTCTGCTTTTGGATTCTGTTAATTGTTGGGACTCTGGACATGAACATGGGACTCTGTGGCTAAGATTCTTCCTCTCCGGAGAGTGAATGAAGCTGCCTCTGTTGAACTCCTTCTATAAAGTCACTGATTTCTGGGTTGGATTTGAACACTACAAATACATCTTTTTTATTCATGAATATAGATCTTTATTCCCTTTGTAATGATTCATAGCCGTTCAGGGACGCCAAATATGTAACGTTGCCATAGCCAAAATGTAATGTAGTGGCTCTCTGAAGGCACCAGTTCTGTAGGGTTTGGGCATTTACTGAGACAATTATTAATTGTAGCAGTAAATCACAAAGTTGATTCTTTTGATGGCTTTAGAGTCCAACCATGCGACATAACTCAAACAACGCACACACACAGGTACTAATACACGAGGATACATTTATTAATACATAGAATATGCATGTAAACCTAACATATCTTATCGAGAGGGTTATCAGAACACAAAAGATATATATTCAATCAGTTACAAAGTGTTACACATATCAAGAGGACATACGTTCAGTATATCATTCATTAAGACCGTTTCGTAAATGAACTTAGTTATAACTTCTACATTAGATACTCAAACAAGTACATAACTCTTAGGAATTAAATTGATATCAACTGGTTGGGATAACAATTGAATTCTCGAGCTGTAATGCATTGAAGTTGAATACTCATCCAATCTCTGGGGATTCAGATCTCCTGCGGGCACAAAGAAACAGTTGCAGGCTGTTGCTGTCCAATCCGCGCTCTCTGGCTCGGTGCCAGGCTGTGCTGTGCGGCTTGCGACGGTGTGCTGCTGATGCTCACTGGCCTGCTAGTTAAGTTTGTGCACAGGAGAAAAGATGACTGTGGGTCCCAGCAAGTCAGGAAGAGGACCAGTTCATTCCTGATGAAGAGCTAGTTCTGAATAGTGATTCAGCTGTCCACAGTTCCGACCTGTTCACGAGGCTTGCTGCTGGTGCTAACCTCGGGTGGATCCTCTAGTTACTCTCTGGCAACCTCCGCTCTAGACTCTTAGAACAAAGGAAAGTTCTGGCACTCGGACACACTGGCCGTTCCGTGGTTGTCCGGGCTGAGTCTCAGGATGGTCAGGAGGCGCGCTGCTCCTGGGCCGTCCTGCCCTGGAATTCTCCTTTGAATTCCCTTTTGAATTGTCCACTGAATCTCACTGAATCTTCCCTTCTGAATCTTACTGAATCTGAATCTCACAGGCTCTCTGTGTTGCCTGTTTTTACCTGGAGGAACTTCAGCTCTTTGCTTGGCTGAAAGTTCCATGGGCATCAGAGTCCCACGTGGGTTACTCGGCCCTACCAGTCCCTGATTGGTTGATCAAGGTGAGATATGAGTCACTTACTCCTGACACTTAGGAATGCAGTCCAGATGTCCAACTGGCACTCCCTAGACAGATAGGCGCCAATGGATGACCATTGATCATGATAGCCAGGCTTAGCTAAGTGCATCCCCCTTTGGGAGCTGTCAGGAGAAAACATCTTAAATCACCCTGCATGAATAGTCTCTCTGTGGCTGCACCACAGAGATGAACAGAGAAATGGGGCCTAATTTGGGAAAGCTCAGAAACACTTAATTATTTCTTATTAATAAGCCTCGCCGCTACACCTTAATACATTTAATCCCCTTCTTTGTCAATGATAAAGACATTGATTATATGGGTAATTCTTAATACAGTCTTTCACATGTCTTACATATTCATCCATCCATCAGTTTTCTAACCTCTTTATCTATTTCAGGGTTGTGGGGTAGCCAGAGCCTATCCTTGCAAGCAGCAGGCACAAGGCAGGGTACACTCCAGACAGGACACTAGTCCATCGCTTGGCACACACGTGTATACACACTCACATCAATGTCATACCACTCAAAAGACATGACAGTATTTCCAAACAATACACTGTATTTAACAAAGGTTGTGAAAGGCTGCACTAACCGTAAAAGGCTTTTTATTCCAGGATCAAGTGCAATTAAAGCAGTGCACAAAGAGTTGAAACAAAAAGTCAGTAAAGCAAGGAGACAAAACAAGGAGTTAATGGAGAGGGACTTTCAAACAGTAAACCCCAGGAGGTTGTAGGAAACAATGAAATCTGTCCCAAATATGAATTTAAGGAAATGCATGCGTGCAAATAGATGAACTGGCTAAAGCTAATGAATGATTTTTATCTGAGGTTTGAGACATAGGATTTTTCTGGTGCATGCAGCAATGTATTAGTACAGCATTGGTATCAGCTATTACAGCTGAAAGCGCTGTTGAAAGGCTTGAAATCAATTATAATCGTTTCTGAAGCACAAAAAGAAAGAGCAGGAAAAATTATCTCAAGTCAGAAGTACTGTGCTCCAAATATGGACACTATAATAATACGTAATATGCATACGTAATATGCATAATAATATAATATATAGTATATCATTTGGTTTTGAGTCCGTCAGATCCATGTATTAGCCAACAGTTAATGTGACACATTTTCAAGCTAGACAAGTAGACTGCTGGAGGTATTTTAATAGAAACTAACATATTGGGTTGCCTGGCTAAAAATTGGCACTGCCTTGTCAAACAGAAGACAACGAATGTACAGTACAAAATACTTTTTTCTTACTTAATTTCATAATTATTTCTACAATTCCCTTCTACAAAGGTTTCAGTGCAGTAATTTGTGAGTTGTTATGATTTGGTATAATTTTGAAGTAAAAGAGGTCCTGTTTATCATTTATGTGGGCGGAGTGGTGGCACTGTGGCTGGAAGGTTGCTGGTTCAAATCGCGTGGCTGGCAGATTCATCCTACTCTGTTGGGCCCCTGAACAAGGCCCTTTACCCTGACTGCTCCAGGGGTGCTGTACAATGGCTGACCCTGTGCTCTGACCCCAAGCTCTTTCCCTGTGTCTGTGTCTCATGGAGAGCAAGCTGGGGTATGCAAAAAGACAAATTCCTAATGCAAGAAATTGTATATGGCTAATAAAGTGATCTTATCTTATCATTGTGTATTGTTATTAATGTTCCTGTTTATGTTTATGTCCCATTCCAAGATTTTGCCTAGGGCTCCCAAAAATCTACGGCTGGCCCTGACTCTAAAAATCCGCACAGGTGCAAAAGGAGCATTAACATTAGTGACATAATTACATTGGACAATATACAATATACACAATCACAATATGTGCTCTAAGATGACCAGGGGAAGTGTCATCCAGGACAGGTATTTCAGGAACGACCTTCTCAATATACTTGACTTAGACTTGAGCAAGATGGCCGCCAAGAGAAACCAGCTGACCCGCAGATGGAAAGGGCGTATTCCGTAAAAAAATGAGACAGAGGTGTATCTCGTCAGGAAACAAAATATACATGCCCTGGAAACAGTGAACCAGCATGGAAGCCAGTAGGTGAATGCATTTTGGAGAAGATAGTGGAATCAGGTTAGAGTGTATGCAAATTGAAGAATAACAGATTTACGGAAGAAATAAAGGATTACGATTTACGGTTGGTGATTTGGATACGACGCGGATTTGTGGGACTTTACGGATTTTGGAACTCAGATTGAATAAGGATTGAGAGAACGGATTGCGGACTGGCTTGGAAGATGAACGGACAAGCGGAACGGAGAAAAACTCCACGAAAATTAAAGAAGAGAAGTGTGGTGTGAGTACTTTTGTCTCGGTTACATAAACCTTTCCCCCGGAGACACCACAGTGCTCACAGTACAGTACAGATGTGCAGAACATGTAGACATTACAGTATATGCTGTATAAGACACAAGTACATTAACATTTTACAGTACAGTAGAAATGTACAAACAATAGACATTATATTCTATACAATACACAATGCAAGTTCAGACCATGTGCGAAAGTACGGTCTGAGGAGTAAGATGCAACTATGTAAACATGATGGGAAAACACCAGTTCTTGTGCAAAACATACAAGACGTATGAACCAAGTTGGCAATGATACTAATTCAAAGTTTTTTCAGCTGAAATGGGGAGTTGAAGGGTGAGGATGCTGGTTCAACAGAAAGATTTGGAAAGCATTGGGAAAGAAACTGTTTAAGTGTCTGTTGGTTTTGATTTTAATTGCCTTGAAGCTTTTTCCAGATGGAAGCTTTTGAAATAAATGATATCCCGGGTGGGAGGGATCTGCAGCAATCTTGGTGGCCCGATTCACTGCTCTAGATGTGTAAAGCACGGTGAGGGATAGAAGATTGCAACAATCACTTTCTCAGCACATTAATAATGCACTGCAATTGGTTTTTGGACTGTGCGGTAGCGGAACTAAATCAGACAATAATGGAGCAAGTAATTACACTTTCAATAATGGCTCTGTAGAACTCTATGAGAATAGGTTGTGCAATGCCAAGCTTCTTGAGATGTCTCAAAATGTACATGCGCTGCTGTGCTTTCTTTATAATGGAAACAATGTTTTCATCCCATCTGAGAGTGTTTGAGATGATGGTGCCCAGGAATTGGCAGGATTCCACCACATTGACAGTATTGTTCTTAATTACCAGGGGGGAAGGTGTTGGGGGATGCTTTCTGAAGTCAATTATAATTTCTACAGTGTTACAACCCCAAGTGTCTAGGGGTAAAGAGGTGTAACATTTAGGATAGTTTTTGGAAGCAGGTGGGATCTGGTGAGGAACTTAGGAAGTGTGATAACAAGTGTTGGTGCTAAAGTGATTATTTTAAGGTGAATAAGTGACTGGTACATAATAAGACACAATAACACACAGTGAAAAGGAACTAGAGTGGTGAAAATGAAAAGAAAATAACAAACAAAATGGAGCTGGCTAAGAAAGTGAGGGAAAGCTGACCTAACTACAAAAGAAAACCTGTAACACACGGTCTTCGGCATCTTCAAACACCCTAGCTAACCTTGACTGACTACCCAAGACCATACAAGACAAACGGCACTCACACATACTAAACTAGTGTTACTAATACAAAAAAAAGTCAACTATGTGTGCAAAATGTACCCAACAACCTAAACTAACCCTATACGCAAAAGGGTACAACAGATAAACAAGTGAACTACAGATGCAGCCATTCAAAGTTCGCAGTACAAACACGTACTGCAGGCATTTCCTTACATCATAGCCCATCATAATGCATCATACCGCGGTATGTGATTGGCTGGCCAAAATGACCGACAGGGGCACTCGTGGTGAGTTGGTCGGTCGTGGAAAGATTTAATCATTTAAAGTCTTTACTGTGCACGTTTTAATCCGCTTAGTATTGAATATTTATATGGAATTTTACAACTAAAGTTAAATTTTAGTAGCTGAGCATAAAAAGAAGAGGAGCATAACTCATCTGAAGGTCATTAATGATATTAATTTAGGAACATAAACATATTACTCTATGTAAACTGTACTGTATATGACTGGTATTGGTAGTTTAAAGAAAAAATACACACCAGTCTTCCATTTCTCCCTAAACATTTTAAGCATGGAAGTTTTATGAAACGGTCCCCAAATCTGTGATTGCTGTATAGAATGAATTTTAATTTAAAAAAAAATATTTAACACAAAAATTAAGCTGTTCACGTTCCCCCGCCTGAGAATATAGTCCCTCGTTGCTACACAACGCAGAAACACAGCCACAGGTAACTAGCAAAGAGAGGACATTAGCTAGCCAATATGATAAAGGAATAAATTACTTTTTTTGTTTATTTCTTTAGCAGATTTATTTGAAAATTTCCATCGATTGTACAGGCACTTGGAAACTGTCCGATCCCTACTTTGTCAGGCATTTTCTTTTACTATAACAGACATAAAAACTCCCTTGCTTTTAACAGAGTGTTTCATAATTTCTAAAAACGAAAATGATTTAAATTGCGACACTTATCATTCAACCAGAACTCAAAATATCACACGGATCCTCAAGAGCACAACAAAGACTGCAGAAAAAGATACATGTATCAGATACATGAGAATCCAAGCTTTTTTATCTACGCTTTTCTTATCTACGCTAAGAAGTAGTCTTTAAAATTTATCACACAGTAAAAAGTCAAAATTCTGGGGTGTGCGTATACCAGGGATTATGGCATGGCTTCAGAATGGTGATTGGCTGACACCATCTGACACCCCTCTGATTGGGAAAAAAAGACCTGCTGATCTGTTCTACATACCAGGAAGACAACAGAATATGTTGTTTCTATTCGAAACGTGTATTTTAAATGTTTAATTAAGAAGTAAAAACCTTACAGCGTACACAGATTTCAAACTGATCAAGAGGAAGAAAAATCACCCATGTTTCACGCATAAAAGTGGTTATTAACTATTGAAAACTGTTTTTATTTATTTTATTTTTATTTAGATTAAGAGTTCCCGTCACCCCCCTTTCCATTTAAATTGCAAACAAGTCTTTAATTAAATGTCTTTATTGATTCACAATCTGATAATTCAACGTAAATCGTTACCTTTGTCTTCTGCATAATAATGTTCACCTCTCTGTCCAGCAAATTAATAATAGTAATAATAATAAACTTTATTTTATATAGCGCCATTAAAGGTGGCTTCTCAAAGCGCTTTACAGGATAAAAACAACAATAAAAACAACAATATTGTATTTCATTGCACTTTGACAGATTGTCTTTAAATCAATTGTTGTCAGAATATCCCCGCCTCCAAACAAGACATTGTTTATATTGTATATTGACATTATTTATATTTCAAAATAACACATTTTTACTGCATGTATAGTACACAGCGGTACCGCAGGTTGAACTGTAGGGCGCAAATCCACCTGAGCCCAAAAGCCCAACATTAATGTGCATTCGCCTAGCGCTGCACAGTTTTCATCACTCTCTGCGGGAGTGCTGGCTGTGATGAATTAAACCGGTTTCACAGGTATTTTCAAAGTAGAAGGGGGCGAGTCTTCCAGCGAAAGACACCTCCCCCAGCGGAAACATGTTTTTTTAGAAAAAGAGATTCACAGCGCGAAGCTGTGTCAGCCTTCTGTGTAAATAAAATTGGTTTAAACACCATTGGTGCTGTTTTTAATAAGCTGCTGAGTAAAAGCATGGGGAATCTTCCTGCTGTCAGCAGTATTGTGTATATAAATTTAAAAAAAACTTGCAGCTTAATCAAAGATTCTAAGATGAGCACGAGG
This sequence comes from Lepisosteus oculatus, assembly GCF_040954835.1. NCBI lineage: Eukaryota > Metazoa > Chordata > Actinopteri > Semionotiformes > Lepisosteidae > Lepisosteus > Lepisosteus oculatus. The sequence continues at coordinate 5,477,741 of NC_090713.1, forward strand.
AAATGTGTTGCATGTCTAATGGTCTAACAAAACCTATAGTATGCTTTAGAGTTGTTAAACCAGTTTTTATTTTTCGGCACAGACAACTTTGCCTGCTCGAGTGCCACAATTCACTCAACCACATCACAGATCAGTCTCTGTGTATGAGATATTGCTGTTTGATCTTTGATCTGAGCTTTAATAGAGAGCTTATCTCTATTAATATAACTATCGAGTGGAATTAAACTTTTTTTGTATAAATGACACTTTTCTAAAATTTATTTAAAAAATAAAAACGATTACTCTAACCTTTCCACCTTTTTGATTCCATGGGGAAGTAGTATACGCTCCTGCTTTGTTTAACGATGGTTTGAAAAATAAATCTAAATAGTGAGAAAGCTATGCTTAAAGTGAATTAAGGGACTTAGAATGCAAAGATAGTGATTTACATTGCGTTGTCAGATTGTGTACCAATAAATGCATTTTAAAGACCACCAGTTGTGAAAATGTTCACAGCACATAAAGCTATCAGTGAGCTAATTCTCTTTTTTTAAACCTCCAGTTTTTCATCGATGCATAATTACGCACTAGCTGGAATCCGAGGGGATCGCTGTGTACACATTTTGTGATATTTAGATATTTAGAAATAATGCCACCTCTCCTCGGTCCTGGAGGGGATGGCCTGCCAGGCTTTGCTGGATGTACCCAGGGACCAGCAGTACAACTAAGCAGCGTTGGCGTCGGCCCTCTGGAGACGTTTTCGGCGGGAGAGGGGAGGCACTGGGACTGCTGCGGGTGAGATTGACCCAACGCCGCCGCCTAGCGGGAGAGCCACTGGGTCTGGTCGCCACTTAGCTCGCCAGGGTTACCCTACTCTCCCGGAGGAGGCCCACCGGGAGATAGCGCTCCAGGCATTCCTCCGGGCCCTGGCGCCGACTGAGGTGCAGCGCTACGTGATGCTGGCCACACCGTCGCCTTGGAGCAGGCCCTGGCTTTGGCTGAGCAGGCTGATGCCTTATTCGAGGAGACTGGTGGGAACCAGCGGAAGGGCACACGGGAAATCAGATGGGGAGGACGAGAAAGCCAGCACAGCGACGCCGGGGGAGCGACGACGGCGGGTCATCTGCCACCGCTGTTGGGAGAGGGGGCACATCACCCGGGAGTGATGGGCCCTAGAGCCCCGGGGACTCCAGAGGCCACCAGGTAACGGAAGAAGGGCGGTCTAAAGGGAGAAAAGCCACCCTTGAGCGACGCTACCCCCGCTCCGGAAGGAGCGCTTCACCCCGCCTGCTAGTGTGGGTAAATCTTCCGTAAATCTGTTATTCTTCAATTCGCAGACAAACCTGATTCCACTATCTCCTCCAAAATGCATTCACCTACTGGCTTCCATGCTGGTTCACTGTTTTCCAGGGCATGTATATTTTGTTTCCTGACGAGATACACCTCTGTCTCATTTTTTTACGGAATACGCCCTTTCCATCTGCGGGTCAGCTGGTTTCTCTTGGTGGCCATCTTGCTCAAGTCTAAGTCAAGTATATTGAGAAGGTCGTTCCTGAAATACCTGTCCTGGATGACACTTCCCCTGGTCATCTTAGAGCACATATTGTGATTGTGCATATTGTATATTGTCCAAAGTAATTATGTCACTAATGTTAATGCTCCTTTTGCACCTGTGTGTATTTTTAGAGTCAGGGCCAGCCGTAGATTTTTGGGAGCCCAAGGCAAAATCTTGGAATGGGACATAAACATAAACAGGAACATTAATAACAATACACAATGATAAGATAAGATCACTTTATTAGCCATATACAATTTCTTGCATTAGGAATTTGTCTTTTTGCATACCCCAGCTTGCTCTCCATGAGACACAGACACAGGGAAAGAGCTTGGGGTCAGAGCACAGGGTCAGCCATTGTACAGCACCCCTGGAGCAGTCAGGGTAAAGGGCCTTGTTCAGGGGCCCAACAGAGTAGGATGAATCTGCCAGCCACGCGATTTGAACCAGCAACCTTCCAGCCACAGTGCCACCACTCCGCCCACATAAATGATAAACAGGACCTCTTTTACTTCAAAATTATACCAAATCATAACAACTCACAAATTACTGCACTGAAACCTTTGTAGAAGGGAATTGTAGAAATAATTATGAAATTAAGTAAGAAAAAAGTATTTTGTACTGTACATTCGTTGTCTTCTGTTTGACAAGGCAGTGCCAATTTTTAGCCAGGCAACCCAATATGTTAGTTTCTATTAAAATACCTCCAGCAGTCTACTTGTCTAGCTTGAAAATGTGTCACATTAACTGTTGGCTAATACATGGATCTGACGGACTCAAAACCAAATGATATACTATATATTATATTATTATGCATATTACGTATGCATATTACGTATTATTATAGTGTCCATATTTGGAGCACAGTACTTCTGACTTGAGATAATTTTTCCTGCTCTTTCTTTTTGTGCTTCAGAAACGATTATAATTGATTTCAAGCCTTTCAACAGCGCTTTCAGCTGTAATAGCTGATACCAATGCTGTACTAATACATTGCTGCATGCACCAGAAAAATCCTGTGTCTCAAACCTCAGATAAAAATCATTCATTAGCTTTAGCCAGTTCATCTATTTGCACGCATGCATTTCCTTAAATTCATATTTGGGACAGATTTCATTGTTTCCTACAACCTCCTGGGGTTTACTGTTTGAAAGTCCCTCTCCATTAACTCCTTGTTTTGTCTCCTTGCTTTACTGACTTTTTGTTTCAACTCTTTGTGCACTGCTTTTAATTGCACTTGATCCTGGAATTAAAAGCCTTTTACGGTTAGTGCAGCCTTTCACAACCTTTGTTAAATACAGTGTATTGTTTGGAAATACTGTCATGTCTTTTGAGTGGTATGACATTGATGTGAGTGTGTATACACGTGTGTGCCAAGCGATGGACTAGTGTCCTGTCTGGAGTTTACCCTGCCTTGTGCCTGCTGCTTGCAAGGATAGGCTCTGGCTACCCCACAACCCTGAAATAGCCCACAACCCTGAAAGAGGTTAGAAAACTGATGGATGGATGAATATGTAAGACATGTGAAAGACTGTATTAAGAATTACCCATATAATCAATGTCCTTATCATTGACAAAGAAGGGGATTAAATGTATTAAGGGAAGAAAGATCTATATTCATGAATAAAAAAGATGTATTTGTAGTGTTCAAATCCAACCCAGAAATCAGTGACTTTATAGAAGGAGTTCAACAGAGGCAGCTTCATTCACTCTCCGGAGAGGAAGAATCTTAGCCACAGAGTCCCATGTTCATGTCCAGAGTCCCAACAATTAACAGAATCCAAAAGCAGACACAACTGCTTATGTCTGCCTTTTTTACATCACAAAGCTGTTGTTTTAACAAAAGGCTGTTCACAGATGTTTCCCATTAACTGTTATAATAGCTCAAGCAACCCAGTTGAGTGCATCCTGTTCTCTACCAATGAGTTCCACTCCCTTTTGTTCATTCTTTCCTGTTTTATCATGTACTTCCTGATAGTACTTTTCTTATTATCGTTAGAGTGCTGAGCTTTTGCGAGTTCAAGGTTAGGTTTTCAGCCTGCACAGCCCAAGCCTTTCAGTCCTGTTAACCAACTTACAACAGCCCAGGCAGGTTACCTACGAGTATCCACATGCATATCAGCAGAGCTCTCTGATCCAAAGTTTTGGGTAATTTGCTCACCTGTTACAGTCTCAGCTGTCCCCTGTTGGAAGGACTTGAGCTTGTGACTTTGTTTAGGTCTGATACTATTTCTTCAACCCCATTCTAGCACTGGTGGTGTAGATGAGGAGTTACTGGTTAAACCCTAGATCTTCTTCCCTAACTACTGTAAAATTACTGAATAATTGAATTGTAATTACACTTTATAAAAGCACTGAAGGTCCTGCAGTGGCAACTACCCAGTGTCTCACTAAATGTGCCAAGAGTTATACAAACCAAACATCACAGGGTCAGCCAACCTCATTGTTGTTCCTTCTTCCGGATTGACTTTTACTTTCCTCTCCTTAAGTAATTGTCCAGTTGGTATAATTGCTGGTTGCTGCAGATTTAGCCACCTCTCCTGGTTCTCTATCTTCCACCAGGATTTAAATGACATTCACAGTGAAGGAGCCTGACACTCATGGTTACAATATGGATTCTAGTGGGAACAGGAAACACAGGCCTCGAGCATGTACGGTCATAAGAATCCTCCCTCAGTTTGGAACTTCTACTAACTGGCATGTGTAAGGTATGGTATCTTTAAAGGGTCTCATGCTGACTTAGGGGGTAAGACAAAACACAAGACATCACTGAACACAATATGCAACTCGGAGGCAGGCCAGCTGCTACTGCAGCTGCTAGGTGTGATTTGTCCCAGGCCCAGTGAACATCTCTTCTCATTGCAGGGTGCAGAAGGGTTATAGAGCCACACAGACATTCCATTTTACTTTGATGTTCCAGCTTTTCTAAGAAAAGTGCTTGTACAATCGATGGAAATTTTCAAATAAATGTGCTGAAGAAATAAACGAAAAAATTAATTTATTCCGTTATCGTATTGGCTAGCTAATGTTCTGTCCTTGTTAGTTAGATCAACGAAATGTTGTGGTGTTACTTTTTGTCAATAAAAAAAAGTATTTTTGTTTACAAAGACGATTACAAGGAATGTGGACCAGGGTAATACTTTGAGTTTACAGCTTGTCCAAGGTCATTCATTATTATTACTATTAGTAATATCTTCGGTAAAGGCTTTGATGCATAAAATATTTCTGCATAATTAAAATATTTATGATAAAGGTAGGTTGTATACTTTTGCCCAACTGAGCAATCTTGCTTTCATAAAAACACCAACTCTTTAATGACTGATGATTAACATTCTGTAATACACAGTTAAATTTAAAAGCTCAAATGCTGTACATGAGAGGTTAAGCTTTATTGGCTCCTCCTGGCTGTTTTGCAAGGTGATTACGGATACTATTAACATAATCTCATTTACATATGGTATTTTCCAGTATGACATCAAATGACGCGTTACACCGTGTCATACTGCGTTTTGATGTGACACGCCCACCGCATTGTACCGTGGCGTACCCCACGTGTTTTGAATGGCTGCATCTGTACAAATACAAACAAGAGTAGACACAAGTAACAGGGTACAAAAGAACACAGAGGCTGATACAATACGTCTGGGCAAGGTAATGGCTAAACAAGGATAAACACACAAGCAAACAAAAGGTTACAGAGAACACAAGCCAACAAACCAACAAAGCCGAAACTATAAGAAAACACACACGAACGAAGCGAAGCTGAAGCAAAAACTAAAAGCGAAACGAAACCAAAGCTGAGCGAGACCGAAGTCAAATGGAAGGCCCCTTCCTTCTGAAAACCTCCATGTTATATACTGCATAAGATGAGTTCTGATTGGCCGAGAAGCTGATTGATGATGATGTAATACGGAAACAATGGTGTAATGATGGACCAATGGGGGAGGGAGAACAATCAAGATCAGAAGTGTGGAACATAACAACAAAAATACGCACTGGGACGTAACACCCCCACCCATTAAAACAAACATCTAATGTTTGTTAAAGCGAGAAAAAACAATAGGCTATACCTTACCCCCTGCCAGGTCATTTCTTAAAATAAGACTAATGCCTTTAACAGGTAATGAAGGTCGTACACCAACTCTAACAAATCCAGTAACTAAATCACATTGCAAATGTACACGGTGTAAAGGCACTTTCATAAAACCCATTTCAATGCCTTGAACTGAATACACTGGGACGTAACATACAGTTTTAGTGGTGTTGAGATGCAAGTTGTTAGTGATACACCACGTTGTGAGGCAATCCACTTCTTTTCTGTACCGGCTCTCATTGCCGTTTGTGATTAGGCCTATAAGAGTGGTGTCATCTAAGTAATTGAGAATCAGGCATTCAAATGTTTTCATTATCACTGATGTTAGCGCGACGGGTCTATAGTCAGTAAGGCAGGTTATTTTATCCTTTTTTGGAACAGGAACAATAACAGAAGATTTGAAGCAGTCTGGCGCTGTGCACTGGGACAATGATTGATTGACAGTATCTGGGAAGACAGGAGCAAGATGGCCAGCACAGTGTTTTAGTGTGGCTGGAGATACGCAGTCAGGCCCTGTTGCCTTTTTACAGTTTTGCTTTTTGAATATCCTTAATATATCCTGTTATTTGATTAAAGGGACATTCTCAAGACTTGTAAAAGGAGTTAAGTCTTCCTGAGAGATTGAGTGTGAGTGGGTGTGGCACTGCAGTTGAGTGGGGGACAATGGTTCGTTTCGAGGGTGTGAGGGTGTCTCGAGACCGACATGGACAAGGTTATTAGAGATCCTTTGTGTTTCAAATGTGCTGTAAAATGTGTTGAGGTTGTCTGGTACAAACTGATCAAGATGTACGTGAGGGGATCTCCAAATGTAATTTGTTACAGTTTGGAGACCTTTCCAGACAAATAAACAGTCTTTGTTAGCAAATTGTTGTTCCAATTTGTCCTTGTAATTCCTTTTAGCAGAACTGAGCTTGTTTCTAGCCTGTTTGTAGCGGTTCCTATACCCTCTTTTGTGAGCTGCTTCCTTTGCCTTTTGATGGACTCTCAATTCCTTTGGAAACCATGGCTTTGCATTGTTGTAATTTTTGTGGGAATGCAAACCTCCTCACAGAAACTAATGTATAATGTTACAGTGTCCGTAAGTTCACTAATGTTGCCACAAGCACACATACATCCTAGTCTGTTAAGTCCAAACAATCTCTGAGCTCCTCAATTGCAGCAGTAGTCCAGGTGCGTACAGATATTGGGTTTTGTTGTTTTAAGTTTTTTTTCCTTCACCGTTCTTAAGTTGTGTTGTTTGTATTGTAGAAACCAAGAGATTCGAACCTGAAGTGTCTGTTCATCAAGACAGGCTTTATTGTATGCATACAAGGAACAACACATTGAGGCTTATTGTTGTATTGCTCAAAGGAGATTTGGCTCTAAACAGATTATATATACTTTTCTCTGCACCCTCCCCCTCCTGTCTTTGGGGTAGCTTTCTCAAGAAGCTCCAGGACTCAGAAAACACTTAAACTATCCGTCCCCATCAGGAGTTTAGTACAGAAGATGGGAGTTCAGTACAGGGAGGGAGAAGCATCTGTGCTAAAGCAAGCGTGAAGGTTAGAGTTTAGCATTTGAATTCAGCAGGAGTTCACAGCTCCTACCATTATATGGGTACAGAGTAACACACAGATTCTGCTAGCTGACTCCATCAATCCCCTCTTGGAAAACAGGAACATAGCTACCATTTTCTACACAAACGAGGAGCCTTGACTTCACTTAATACTTACTATCCTAACATTAGTATTGGAGGTCATGCAGTGATTAAACCATTGATAGATGTGTGTTATAACAATTATACATACAAACAACACTACTCCGAAAAACAAATATTGAACCATAGCTCGACCCCAGGCCACTGGGGTAAGTCCCCTCTCTTGATAAAAGTTATGATATTTCTGTCCTTCATCATATATATGTTGGGCTAAGTCTGAGATGTGCCAGAGTTGTCAGGTATATAAATACAACACTCTGCACCAATTACTGCACAAGTGCCACCTTGGGCAGCTAATAAGCAGTCCAAAGCTAACCTATTTTACATTGCTACTGTCCTAAGTGCTACCATTTCATCATTTATTGCTTTTAGCCCAGAAGAGGTAGAATTTGCCAATTTCTCCAGGGTAGAAGCCATCTGCACTAGATCTCGGTTTAAGAACTCCAGTGCACAGACTGGAGCGTGTTCAAAGATGCAGCCTCCAATGGATCCCACACCGATATTGACATGTATACATCAGCAGTCACTAGCTACATCAGCAAATGTGCTGATCATGTGGTGAGTGTTAAAAAGATACGCAAACTCCCGAATCAAAAACCTTGGATGAACACTGAGATTCGCTCCCTGCTCAAAGCCCGTGATGCAGCCTTCAAATCTGGTAATGAGAAAGAATTGAGAGTGACAAGGAAAAAATTAAGAGCTGGCATAAAATCTGCCAAGAAACAGTACAAATCCCAGATAGAACACCACTACAACACCAACGCTAAACCTCCACACATGTGGCAAGACATAAATACAATCACAAGCTACAAGAGCAAAACAAGCCCTGTAAGCGCTACTGACCCCTCTCTTCCAAACAAGCTTAACACCTTCTACGCATGCTTCAAAGCTCAAAATCCTGAACCAACCACCTGGACCACTGACTCCCCTGCCACCCCACCCCCCACACTATCCAAGCTAGATGTGTGGAAATCACTAAGTAGAGTGAACACACATAAAGCTGCTGGACCTGATGGTATCCCTGGCCTGGTACTCAGAACATGTGCCTGGCAGATAGCTGATGTCTGTACTGACATTTTCAACCTGTCCTTGGCCCAGGCCACTGTACCTAGCTGCTTCAAGATGACCACCATCGTGCCAGTACTGAAAAAATCAGCCCCCACATGCCTGAACAACTACGGCCCTATTGCACTCATCCTGATCATAATGAAGTGCTTTGAAAAACTACTTATTCCACACATTAAAGCCAGAATTCCAAAAACACTGGACCCTCTCCACTTTGCCTATCGCACAAACCGCTCCACAGAGGATGCAATCTCTATAGCTTTACACACCACACTAACCCACCTGGATAAAAGGAACACCTATACAAGAACACCTATACACCTATACAAAAATGACTTTAGCTCAGGATTTAACACCATCATACCCATAAAACTTTCTATCAAACTCAGGGCTCTAGGTTTAGATACAACCCTATGCAGCTGGATCCTAGACCTTCCTCACCAGCAGACCCCAGACTGTCAGGATTTGCAACCTCACCTCCAACACACTCACCCTTAACACCGGTGCCCCTCAAGGCTGTGTGCTCAGCCCACTGCTTTACTCCCTATTCACTCACGACTGTACTGCGAAGTTCAGCACAAACACTATCATCATAGTTGTGGACCTGATCACTGACAATGATGAGACTGCCTACAGGGAGGAGATAAAACAACTTGAAGACTGGTGCCGAACCAACAACTTATGTCTCAACATCAGCAAAACCAAAGTGCTGATTGTTGACTTCAGGAGACTAGGAAAAGCCCACTCCCCATCTACATTGAAGAGTCTGCGGTGGAGATGGTGAATAACTTCAAATTCCTTGGTGTTCACATCTCTAAGGACCTTACATGGACACTGAACACCTCCAGTCTCATCAAGAAGGCACAACAGAGGCTGTTCTTCCTGAGAAGGCTGAAGAAAACAGATCCTCACTAACTTCTACAGATGTACGGTGGAGAGCATACTGACCAGCTGAATCACAGTCTGGTACGGCAACTGCACCGCGTCCAACCGTAAGACACTACAGCGGGTGGTCAAAACCGCCCAACACATCATCGGCACTGCCTTACCATCCATCCAGGAAATACACAACACCAGGAGTCTGAAAAAAGCCACCAAAATTATGTCTGACCCCACTCACCCCAGTCATAACTTGTTTGTTCCACTACCATCTGGCAGAAGGTTCCGGTCACTCCAGTCGCACACAACTAGACTCCAAATTAGCTTCTTCCCCAGAGCTGTCAAGTTGGTGACGCCCCCACTCCCTCCCACCATATTATAATCTCTCCTAACATCTTCCTGTACCCACAATGACTGTACTCCCACAGTACTACACACACATGTACAGATGCAGCCATTCAAAATGGGTGAGGTATTTCGCGGCATACCCCGGTGGGCGTGTCACAGTATCACGCGGTATCACGCAGTTCACGTGTGTCACGTGACTAACTATCTGACGTCGCCTTGTAAAACTGCCAGGGGGAGCTTAACCTCTCATGTACAGCATTTGAGCCTTTAATTTTGAACTGTGTATTACAGCATGTTAATCATCAGTCATTAAAATGTTGGTATATTTTATGAAAGCAAGATTGCTCGGTTGGACAAAAGTACACAACCTACCTTTATCAGAAATATTTATGCATCAAAGCCTTTACTGAAGATATTACTAATAGTATTAATAATGAATGACTTTGGACAAGCTGTATACTCAAAGTATAATTTCTTTAGCACATTTGTACAAGCACTTGGAATCTGTCCAAGCCATATTTTGTCAGGCATTTTGTTTTACTTCAACGGGGCATAAAAACTTCCTTGCTTTTAACAGGGCGTTTCATAATTTCTAGCTACGAAAATGATTTAAAATGCGACACCTATCATTCAACTAGAGCTTAAAATATCACAAGGAAAAATACACACCGGTATTCCATTTCTCCCTAAACATTGTAAGCTTCGAAGTCTTTAACTAACGTGATACCGGAGTCAATAAGCATACTTTTAGAATTTGATTAAAAGGGAATATAATATGGAATCGCGTATCTAAAGAAATTAATAACGGTATGATTATATCCGTGTACTGCGGCAGGGCTGTGTAGGGCTGTTTCGCCTGCCTGATCATGCGAGCTCTCTTGTAGCCTACTGGTCTAGGTGCGTGACTACCAACTGGCAGGTTGTGTGTTCGAATCCAGCTGGTGTTGGACTTTTATTTTAACAAACATTTCTTCGAAAAAATAGGTAAACGATATTATGGACAATCAATTGACTTTTATATTTCAAAATATCGCAACATGATCGATTTTTTGAACATATCTTCCCTTCTGCTTCTATTGTGTGTGTGTGTGCAACAGTAAATTTTTATAGAGAAATGGAGGCTGGACAGTATGCGTTACAATATAAATATTTATATTAATTTAATTCGTGTTCTGATTTAAATCGCAAACGCGTGTTTAATTATGTGTTTTTTAATCATGATCAGGCTAATGCATTTCTACATTTTCTGTATGAACCAGCTTAGAGGTTCATACAGAAAGACAGCTTGTGTTTAAATTGAGTGGAAGGTAATTTATGCTTCTAAAGTCATGGTCAGTATTGTTGTACTGTGCTGTACTGTGTCACATTATTTTATAGCGTTTTTATTGCGTTATTAAATCCGGTGGCGCTGTGTTAGTTTCCTGACTCACATTATTTAAACTGCGACACTGATCATTCATCTCTAAATAAACTTTATTTTATATAGCGTTTTAAGCGAATAGGTAATTAGATTGCTCATAAACCTAATCACTTTTTCTACATAACCACAGCGTGATTGCTCTCTGAAAATGCTTTTCCTTTATTTTTAAAGTAGGCTCAGATTTCAACTATAGATCGTATTATTATAAACTTTCTTGGAAAAATGTATTTTATGTAAACCATGTTTGCTATTAATTCATTTAGGGCTAAAATACGTTAATTGTCTTCTAATCGAGTCGAGTTGACATTGGAAGCCTGCCACACCCGGACCGTTAAACCAACGCATTAGCGCGTCAAAGCCCATTGAGCCAGTATTGGCTTTAGTATCCCCCCCTTCTCCCCTCAATTCAATTCAATTCAAGGTGTTTTATTTGCATGACAGATGGGTACAAGCAGTGTTGGGTACTGTATGTATATTGTAACGCTTACGGCAGACAGGCACTGTGTAGGAGCCGACGCACCAGAGCAGCGCCTGCAATTTTTATATTTATAACTTAGTTTTTAAAATTAGTCAAGCAATACGAAGCATCTCCTTTTACTTAGTGCCTGAGCATACTGCAACGCGTGTGAAGCCCATAAATGATATTAATTTTGGAACTTAAACATACAGTATATGGGTGGTCTCGGTACTTTAAAGAAAACATACACACCAGTATTCCATTTCTCCCTAAACATTTTAAGCATCGAAGTCTTTAACTAACGCGATACCGGAGTCAACAAGCATACTTTTAGAATTTGATTAAAAGGGAATATAATATGGAATCGCGTATCTCCAGAATTTAAAGACCAGACAATCGTAAACTCGTTTTCAATAAAATTATTTTATTCATTCAGCAGTTTGTGAGAGGGACATCCAGCAGGGAGAGACACACACACCGGTTTTCATTGACAACATTGTTTTTTTTTCAATTCCTCTTGTCTAACAGGAATGTTTTGTTTGTGGACAGACTGTTAGACAAGAGGAAAAGACCGCCTCCTCCTACGAAGCATTTCGTTGATCCGATCACGAATTCTTTTCCAGTCGTACGCAGCAAGGGTTGAGAATCTCCGATTCACCATCGTACTAATGGTTTCCCGGAGATTGCAAGGCAAGGCACCTTTGCCTCTGGAGCCATCGAAATTTACAGACGTGGTCCACCCCCAGTAAATTTCAAAAGTCACAAGATTTCGAAACACGAGGGCGGCGTAGCGGTCGGCTCTTGCTTTCCCGTCTATGCCGATGCACTGCAAGTACAACCCCCCCTCCATCTCCTGGGTGATGGGTAGCAGTTGGACATCTGGGAGAATTATTCGTCCCACTGGCATCTGTGAATTCCGCTGTGCTTCCTGGGGGGAGATAGCCGGCGGGGACAGCATCAACAGATTCCTGCGCGGTGGTGAACTGAGAGGCCGGGATGGAGTGTCCTGAGGCGGTGTGTGCTCTGCGGGGGGCAGAGCTTCCACCAGGCATTGCAGCCTGCGCGGCGGGGAGAGGCAGTTTTCGGGAGACAGCTGCTCAACTGTTTGACTGCTGGAACTCTAGCCTCCCAATCCTCCCCAGTAATGCATCGTAATGCTCCCGCTGCTGCCGAAATGTCTCCATACAGGTGCTGCTTCTACAGGTTGGCACCCTGGCCAGTGGCCGAGAGCAGAGACCCACGGCCTGTGGCAAAATAACATAATTCATGTAAGAAATAAAGTCACACAGTAGTATTCATCAGTCGCGGAACAGAAGTCAAAATAAACTTTTCTTTTTTTCCGTCTTACAGCTTTCTTTTTTACTGTCCTGGTGGTAGATCGTTTCGCCCGTGCGGTGTTTTCTTGAAGAACACGCTACGAAGAAATAATTATAATTGAATTTAAAATTCAAAACGGCAATAATACCTTGTAATATGCGCTGTAATCGCGTATTTCAGATGAAGTCTGCTGTATTTGCTTACCCTTCGCTCTTTGGAAGCTGGGGCGGCAGAAGCACCCCGTCTCTTCCCGTAAAACGCCTTGGTCTCCATACTGTACTATGGTCGCTGTAGTGCAGGTTCGCAGTTTTTTTTTTGTGATGGGAGCTCACCCAATCCCTTGGTGTCTTTTATGCGTCACACATACTGTATTTCAGCGCCATATATTTCATGGATATTATGGAATATAATGGATAAACCAAACCTGTTTCCACACACCCCACCCCCACTACCATATACACATTATATACACTAGAATATACACTAACATTTTAGCGTTTCATTCTGAGCAGAAGACCCTCACACCTGAAGAGTGCTGGCTGTGACGAATTAAACCGGTTTTACAGGTTTCAATCACAGACCATGTGACATGTGAGTCAGGAAACTAACACACAGCGCCACCGGATTTGATAACGCTATAAAAACGCTATAAAATAATGTGACTTGGCACAGAACAAGTTTACAGCACAGTACAAAGATAAATGCTGACCATGACTTTAGAAGCATAAATTGCCTTACACTCAATTTAAACACAAGCTGTCTTTAGCCCTCTAAGCTGGTTCATACAGAAATGTAGAGATCTAGGCTCAGAACACACAGCTTCATTAGCGAATACATATGCAGGACAGCTAGAGAAGACGTTTTACAGAGGATGGATTTTTAGAAACATCCCATCAGACATCCCATCATATTCACAACGTGAAATCTAGAAAATAATATTACGTAACCAAAATCCGCAATATGGAAACAGAACCTGTGTAATTGTTGATAGATGATGTACTCGTAACATTTTTTCAAGACGAACTACAACATTTAAAAAATGACTTGTATGTACTTGATATCTCTAATCAATCCACGGGTCCCAGCACAAAACGAAAGTAAAACGCATACCGTTTCGCGCTTCTTATTAGTTGCTCAAAAGTAATATGACCGTATGAAATGCATAATATAAACCTAGAAACATATACATGAGCAGTACTTAAGCACTGTAGTATCGGTGTTAAGACATACCTCTCAAATACTGTAAATCAAGTTAAAAATATCTCAAGACCGATTCTGGTCGTAATGAAACCATGGAAGAGAGTTTTTATGTCCGTTGCAGTTCTTTTGCAACATGGATATAATTATATCGTTATTAATTTCTTGAGATACGCGATTCCATATTATATTCCCTTTTAATCAAATTCTAAAAGTATGCTTGTTGACTCCGGTATCACGTTAGTTAAAGACTTCAAAGCTTACAATGTTAAGGGAGAAATGGAATACCGGTGTGTATTTTTTTCTTTAAAGTACCGAGACCAGCCATATACTGTATGTTTATGTTAAGATTTCCCTTCAGTGGTAAAATTAGATATGAATATTCAATACTTAAACGGGCAAAGTTAAGACATTAAATATACATATACATATTGTATACAGTACAGTTTGCATACGGTAATATTAAAAAATAAATAAATAAAACTGGAAGGTCCAGCACCACCATTATGTTTATATGGTTGTTTTTGTTGGTTGGTTGTTATTATGGTTATTAATAATACGATCTATAGTTGAAATCTGAGCCTAAATAAAAAGAAAAAGCAAGTGATTAGGTTTATGAGCAATCTAATTACTTATTCGTTTAAAATGCTATATAAAATAAAGTTTATTATTAATTTGCTGGACAGAGCGGTGAACATTATTATGCATAAGACAAAGATAACGATCCTGATCAGTTTAGAAATCTGTGTACGCTGTAAGGTTTTTACTTCTTAAACTTTTAAAATACACGTTTTGAATAGAAAATAATCCTCTTCCTGGTAGTGTGTATAGCACACCAGCACGTCTTTTTTCTCCAATCAGAGGGGTGTCAGATAGTGTCAGCCAATCACCATTCTGCGTTGGGTAGCAACGGGTGACTGTTCTCAGGCGGAAGATGTAAACAGCTTAATGTTCGTGTTAAATATTTTTTTTTTAATTCAATTAAACGGGCACAGTTAAGACATTAAATATACATATACATACTGTATACAGTACAGTTTGCATACGGTAATATGTTTATGTTACGCGATTAAAAAATAAATAAATAAAAATGGAAAGTCCAGCACCAGCTGGATTCGAACACACAACCTACCAGTTGGTAGTCACGCATCTAGACCAGTAGGCTACAAGACAGCTCGCATGATCAGGTAGGCGAAACAGCCCTACACAGCCCTGCCGCAGTACACGGATATAATCATACCGTTATTCATTTCTTGAGATACGCGATTCCATATTATATTCCCTTTTAATCAAATTCTAAAAGTATGCTTGTTGACTCCGGTATCACGTTAGTTAAAGACTTCGAAGCTTACAATGTTTAGGGAGAAATGGAATACTGGTGTGTATTTTTTTCTTTAAAGTACCAAGACCAGCTATATACTGTATGTTTACGTTCCAAAATTAATATCGTTTATGGCCTTCACACGCGTTACAGTATGCTCCTATTCTTTTTATGCTCAGCTACTAAGATTTCCCTTCAGTGGTAAAATTCAATATCTACAACGGGCACAGTAAAGACGTTTACAGTAAGTCTTTCTACGACAGACCAACGGACCACGAGTGCCCCTGTCGGTCAACCAATCACGCACCGCGGTATTGCGTGTCATCATACCTGCGGTATCTGTACCGCGGAGTCTGTACCGCGCACTTTGAATGGCTGCATCTGTAAGACGAAATTGTACTGTCCCCTCGATAGCCCAGTAAAACTGTACCGGTCGTAATAATTTTTAATATTTATTAATAAACCATACTATTTTTAACCATACTATTTTTGCACTGTTCCAAGAATTACCTTGCACTGTTTTGTCCTGTTATATTTTCTCTGCGGAATTTTGCAGTTTTGATAACTTGATTACATTTATGTATGATTATGATTATTTATGTTATGTTATTACATGTTACTGTTATTGCTATTGTGTTACTATCTATTGTCTTATCTTCTGTCCTATTTATATGCTGCACCTGAGGGACTAATGAGAAACACTTTTCATTATACTATGCACCTGTGTAAGTTTAATGACAATAAAGTTGAATTGAAGAAACTAAAGAAAAGTACTATACCTAGATAACATTCCCAGTCTGTGAATTTCCTTTGAGGTCTGTGGTTGGGTCCAAAAGGGCTGTGAGGCTGAACCCGAACATGGGGAACTACATATCCTTAATAACACGGCCCCAATTAGTTGGTAACAATGGATATGCACATTTCTCACAAATAAAATATGTTCCGTTAGGCACTCCCAATCCTGCAGAAAATAAAAAGGCTGCACTAAAATTAGGAATGCTATTATCCAACCCTGGGATCTGAAGAGTAGAATTTGAGAGACCAATATAGGAGATGAGATTGCATTTACTCCACCCCATTATGCGGTGACCTTCATGATTCTCAAAACAAACCCCCCTTCCGATTACCACTTATACCGAGTGATATATGGGGGATTCCGACTTAAGTTGCATTGTGGCTCACAAAGACCCAGTAAAACTGGTGGGTTCTAACCCTCATTCCCTCAAATACTGCAAGGTAGTGCAGTTTACAGTAGTATCGTTATAGCCACCATACTTGGTAATGTTAAAATCCCCTATACGGTCTCTCCATATGATCATACCTATAACTTCTTCAAGGTGCCACAAGACACCCCCCATGGGGAGTCCCCCTTGCACATATTTTGGTAGTGCACTGCATAGCCAACAGGTGGTTTGGTTTGTCTTTTCAGCTGTCAGATAAGACCGGGCCAAAACGGTGTTAACCTCATGTTCCCCTTTATAAGACTGGTGCTTGTGTACATTCTGAATACAGATACACAATATGAAAACAGATAACAAAATCAAAATAGTCTTCATATTGTGGACTCTTCCTGGGCACGTCAACAGAAGGAGGCGTGAATCCACCAGTCCTTCCCCTAGACTTTGACAGCGGGGTCTGTTGTCAACAACACTTGATACGATCCCTCCAACTTGGCCTGAAGCGTCTGAGATGGTATCTTTTTTATCCACACCCACTCTCCCTGCTGTAGGTCGTGACCTCCAGGAACGGTCTTTCCCCTTCACTTGGCGGGTGTTGAGGTCATTGGCCTGTAAAAGCAAATAACAATACTGCAACAAAGAATCAGTTAATAGACTCACATCATGACGGTGTGCTACAAAAGTGTCAGTGCGATGCATGGGCCTCCCCATAACAACATCAAATGAGCTTAGTCCTGTGGTCTGGTTGGTCCCTGCTCTCAAACTACACAGCACAGCGCGGAGGGCTTCCACCCAGGATATCCCTCCCACAGAATACTTGGTGAGTCTCTCCTTGAGGGTTCGATTAACCCTCTCCACTTTTCCTGAAGACTAAGGGTGATGGGGACAATGTAGGCCCCACTGTATCCCCAGCACTGCAGCAACTGCTTGACACAATCTTCCAGTAAAGTGCGTGCCTTGGTCTCAGTCAATGCGGCAAGGCAGGCCCCACTGCGGAATTATTTCAGTCAGCAAATGCTTTACTGTATTTTGGGCTGTCTCATTTTTATCAGGAAAGGCCTCAACCCATCTTGGGAAATGATCCACCATTACTAATCCACCATTCTTTCCCTTGCACTGGGGCAGTGAGCAGCAGTTTATTTGCCAGTGGATAAAAGGGCCTTCAGGGACTGGTGGTCTAAGCTTTGGCACTGCCACAGCCGTGGCATTAGAGTTCTTTTGACACACAAAACACCGCTGAACCACATCTTCCGCGTACCTTTTACACCCCACACCCACCCAGTTTTGTGAAAAGCGTTGACACATCTGAGACACACCTGGGTGCCCTACAGAGTGAATTTGAAGAGCAACAAATGGCATCAGGTCGCAAGGACATGCAGGTCGACCAGTCTTTTGACACCTCCAGGTGCCATCCTTCTGGGTGCCCACACCTCACTCAATCCAGGTCAATTTCTCAGTCTTAGGGGCCTGAGACTGTACTTCCTTTGGGTGAGTGGAGTTCAGGGCATAATCATGGATGTGATTGATCTCGGTGGTGTCTATATACAGTACCACTCCTTCCATTCTCCCAAGTCAGCTTGTCGAGCAGCCCAATCAGCCAGGTAATTTCCCCTAGCTTCAGGGGTGTTTACTTTATTGTGTCCCTTACACTTTTAAAAATAATAATAATAATAATAATAATAATAATTGCTTGAATTTATATAGTGCTTTTCTGGACACTCCACTCAAAGCGCTTTACAGGTAATGGAGACTCCCCTCCACCACCACCAATGTGCAGCATCCACCTGGATGCTTTACCACCGCCAGCTTTTCTGGGAGCTGAACAGCAGCCAACAACTCAGTTACTAGGTCAGCATTCTTGACTGGAGACCCAACTGCGGTAACAAAATTTATTTTATTCCACATTCTCCCAGTCATGACATACTCCAAATGCATAACATGAGTCAGTGTACAGTATATAGTAGCGGTCTTTCCGTTACCCACCTTACAGGCTTCAATCAGGACCTTCAGTTCTGCTCGCTGCACCGATGTGGGAATGCCAACACACTTGATATCATGTTCTGTCACTAAGGCCCATCTTGCTTTCCTTACTCCGTTTTGATCTATAAATATCTGTATCATCTGTAAATAATATTAAATCCTCATTCCCCAAGGGGTGTTCAAAATGTCCATGCTCTGATTTTCCTGATCTGCCCAAACCTCACAATCGTGTTCTAACAAATATTCTTCAGATGGTTCTGGCAGGAGGGAAGCTGGATTCAGAGCTCCTTTTCATTCTCAGATTAGGGGTCTCCAGTAGGAGCTGCCACTTACTCCATCTAGCAGCAGTAACTTGACTTACATGGTTGGGAGAGAACAATGTATGTACAGCATAAAGCATGAAGACATCTCACTATTAATTGTTGATCTAGTACTATACTATATACAGCTTGAACTGCGAGACAGACAGCCTGAACTGCTCGCAAGCCAGGTCCCCATCCCTTAGCTACATCATAAGGGGGCATGAGTAATAACCCACAGGTCTGCCCTGCCCCCATGACCCCCCCATACCCCTGCCGCCATGTTTCTGAGTTAGTATAGCTGTCTGATACCCATTTTTCTCACTATCATACAGGTAAAAAGCCTGATCTATCTGAGGGAACCCCAGTGCAGGAGCTTGCAAAAGAGCTTCCTTTAAATCCTCATAAACCTTTTCAGCCTCATTAGGCCACCAAATGGGGTCATCAGGTTACCCTGCCCCCTTCAACAGATCAGTTAATGGCTTAGCACTTTCAGCAAAAGCACCCACCCAATTCTGATTGAAATTGCACAGGCCCAAGAAGGAACGCAGGGGTACTGACCAGAACTGGTTAGCCATGTCAATCACTGAACGTTTCTTATGATCAAGGTTTAAGAGCTGAAATATTGTGGATGGGTCCGCTACCAGGGGTGTCAGTCTGTTAATATATTTGTTAGCTTCAGAATAGTCCACAGTGAAGCGCCAGACCCAGCTGGCTTTCATTACTGGCCAAATAGGGCTGTTGCTTGAGCTATGATTGCGCCTAATGATTCCCTGTTTTAACACTTTTTGCACAGTGGGCCGAATTCCCTCTTCAGCTCCTTTCTTAATCTTATATGGTTTAGCGTATGGGGGTGGTTTTCCTGAAAAGTAGCTAGTTCTATATCTAAAAGGCCACACTCATCCTTATCTTTAGTCCAAATTCGATGATCTTTTAATCCCAAAATATCTGGTGTTGGACCAACCCTTCTTCATCATTCAATTCCACTCTAAGTGGTTTAGTTTCTTTGAGAGTAACTTCCCCCCCTACACCAGTAGCCTCCAGCTGCCTTCCCGTATATTGAACTTCGCATCGTTGAGCATTTTTTTTCAGTTAAGCATGAAATTTGAGCTCCGGTATCCCATAACATAGAAACATCTTCACTATTTACTTTGCATTTCAGTTTCAATTCTTTTTTGCCTAATTTTTGAGTGAGGCTTAGGAAGGCTACTAGGGGGTCCTCTAGTTTAAAAGATCCCTGAGTTGTTGCTTTGGATCCTCAGTTAAATCTTTCAATTGTGAGAGGAGACTTGCCTGCCCCACCCTACCATTGGATTATAGGGAGGGTTTCGGTCTCTCATGTCCTGCTGCCTTTTACGACAGTTTTTCTGAACATGCCTGTAATTCAGGCAATAATGCCATTGCACTCAACTACTGTCCCCAGTGGGCTTAGGCAATTTGTAATCCTTCCCCTTCGGAGGAGCACTTTTTGGGAGTAAACTTTTTGGTTTGGGAGTAAAAGACGCTCCCATTTGAACTGCGCGTACTTTTGAATACATAGTTCTCTCAATTTTCCTTGACTCATCAGCAATCTCTTCAAACAGTTTACTGTTATTGAGATCAGGATACCGAAGCTGCAATGCATTAGCTATATCAGGTTTTAAACTATTCAAGAACAGCTGTATAAGTACTGATGCTCTTTGTTCCATAAAATCATGCTCCTCATCTTCTATCCTGAAAATTCCGCCTATACATTTGCAAATCTTTCAATATAGTCTGAAACATCTTCAGATTCTTTCTGTTGGCAGTCAGACATCTTTATTCAATCAATTTTGGGCGGATACTGACCGCTCTGTTTTCTAATAACTCCCTAATAGTTCCAGCTTTCTTTTCCCCTGCTCTCCTTAAAATGATCGTCGCAGCAAGAGGGGTAATACCATAGGTATCTTTGAGCTCCATCAGAGCTCTCCAAGTTTGTTGTGTACCATTTTTAGGGTGTGGGATTTCTTTCAACCTCCCAGTCTGATCGCTCTCTAGATCCTGTGTAGTATCTCAAATGCTTTCCTAACACCAGCGTTTCTCTCACAGCTTTACTTTTCTCCCAGTATTTAAACACCTTTCTACAAGCTACAACATACACCCTCTGACAGACGTAAACAATTTCCTCAATTACTATCATCTCATCACACCACTTTTTATCCATTCTAAAAACAACAATGAAACAATGAAGCGCACCTGGGCTTCCCGACAAACAATAAAAAGCTCGCCCAGGCTCGAGCCTTGGGCCAAGGGAATACCTACCGGCTCGGTGAACTTACACCCAGGTGGTACTCTCTAGACAAGATAGCCTCCCCACCACAGCACGAGAGAGTCAGGACTTTTGGAAAGAGGAGTCCTTACCTCTGATTTTGTGCGCAGAATTCCGTCTTGGGAGCTGGGTGGGAAAGTCTTGTGTGATTGGAGTACCCTGGTCGAGTGCCAAATTGTAGAAACCAAGATATTCGAGCCTGAAATGTCAGTTCGTCAAGGCAAGCTTTATTGTATGCATACTGTACAAGGAACAACACATCGAGGCATATTGTTGTATTGCTCGAAGGGCATATGGCTCTACACAGCTTACAGATCCATCCATTCAAAATGCGCAAAGTATGCTGTGTCAAAATGGAGTGGGTGTGGCGCATCATACCGGATCATACCGCATGCAAATTGAAATATGATAATAGTATCCAGAAGCACCTTGTAATATTACCGGGCGGAGCTAATAAGGCTTAATGTCTCATGTACAGCATTTGAGCTGTTGCAAGAAAACGCCCGGTTTTGAATCCCAGTCACTGCTGAGGGACAATCTTTTTCCAATTAAAAATTTAAGTTCTCTTTAGACTTTTAATAATTTTAAACTGTGTATTACAGCATGTTAATCATTAAACATTAAAAAGTCGGTATATTTTATGAAAGCAAGATTGCCCAGTTGGACAAAAGTACACAACCTTCCACCTTCAACATAAATTATGCATAATTATGCATACATATTTTATGCATCAAAGTCTTTAACTTGGTAACTTACATGAGTTCTGGTTTTAATGTGCTTGTTCTAACATTATTAAGCTTATATGCTGTACTTCATAAAAGTTATAATGTTTTATCCTTTTCTAAGAATACATAGTAAGAACACCACTTGCTGTTATTGTAAAAAAGATAAGTAAAAAAGATAAGATTTAACATCACTTGATAGTTATATTAATATGGAACCGTGTAATTAAGTAGCTAAAGTATCACAAGTGGAAATTTTGGAAACATTTTGACATTCATTTCTTTTTAAAAAAAAAAAAAACATGGTCCTTGTAGTGGTAATGAGCACTGTAATGTAGCGAGCTGCACCCAGGCGGTTCAAAGTGCGATCAGAGTATTACTTTCAGCCAGCAGCCATATCACTCTGCAACTAACAACTGCCAACCCATTGAAGCTAAGTAGGTGTGAGCCTGGTCAGTTACCTGGATGAGAGACCCCCTGGGAAAAACTAAGGTTGCTGCTGGAAGAGGTGTTAGGTCTTAACCCAAAAGTCAGCAGCCAGTAATTAGCCAACAAAATTAACTTGCAATTTAAAAAAAAAGTTTAAACTGTACTATATAGTACACCACCTGGAATTGAACCCAGTTCGTCAGCGTCATTACACAGTGATCTGGCTGGATGAATTATTGTAATGGATATGGCCAACATTACAGTTTGTGCGAGTCAGTTGCCAGCGCGGTGACATCACCGCCCTTCCCTGTGAACAGCAGGGACCTCAGCGCCCAGGCTGAGGAGAGATGACCCTCAGCTCAGTTGCTTGGTCATTGAAACCTGAGACCTCGGTTTGAGCCTCATGAGAACCTAAAAATGTTACATTATTATACACGATGGTTTTATATTTAAGGATATCTTCACGGAAATCTTTAAATTAAATGATGGAGGGGGGAAGGATTATTTTTTACAATTGCCAGTAATCGGGGAACAGCTTATCAACACAATGGGCAAATTATTTTGTTTATTTTTAAAAATGAAATAAAAAATAAGATACAATGATGTGTTACTGCCTAACTCAAACATTGCGTGACTTTAAAAGCTGTAAAAAATGGTTTAGTTAAAAAACACTTTTTTATTAAACGTTTAAAATACTTGAATTTCATAAAAGGTATACTGATTTAATACCTCTTAATAGGTATTAAATTAGGTAATATTAATATGGAGTCATGTAACCAAGCAGCTAAAATGTCACAAGGGGATATTTTGAAAACATTTGATGTTCATTTTTAAAAATATATAAATATTATTGTCCTTATAGTGGTAAAAGACAATGGACTGTCATTGTTTTCATTGTAACCAAATATATAAAAATAGTCCACTATTCCAGCTTTTTTTTGGCTACGGTGTGAGTGTGTGTATCTGGATGAATTATTATAAGTGGTGGTTTCTTGATTCAGGATTTCCTCACACAATTCTTTAGGTTAACGGAGGGAAAAGGGTTATATTTACACGTTGTGTATTGCCTCTTCTTATATTTGTAAAAACATTCCAATTTAAATGCAATATGGAATATTTTATTAATAATATTGTAACAAATTCAGGCTCTTGGGCTTGTTCTCTCACTGCTCCTGTCCCAGTTCATCCTTTACCACATGAGCTCTGGGTTTCCTGTGTTGCTTAACAGAGGTTTTGCCAGCCGAGCTACAGAAGACACCTTCAGCATCAGCGGCCAGCAGTCCCGTTATGTGCAAGGGAGTTGAGGGCTGTACTGTCACCGTGCTGCAACCAGCTTGTACCATCTGTATGCCTGCCGTTCGTCACAATATTAATAATGAAGGAACATGGACAAGCTGTTAACTGAAGAGTTAGGGAAGACACATTGAGTCTTGTCTTTTCAGCTTGGAATTTAACCTTTACAGCGATCCTTTTGGCTATATTTTTTACATATCTGGATGAGTAAAAATAGATTGGATTAATAACTGGAGTAAGAAAAGATATTTCATACATACTTTGAAACCATATGGCTTTTGAACAGCGGGAGGCGAGACCCGGCTGGGATATTTTGATTTTCGTGAACTGTATTCGGTACAATACTATAATGAGTCCTTGAGGCATATCGTTCAAATTTAGGAATTATAAAAAATAAACCTTTGTTGAGTTTGCACGAGAGACAAAGGGTACCTTTTGATGAGTCTTGTACTGCTCGCAAAGTAGCTGATTCTGACAAACAGCTAATTTTGCTTGAAGTATTTAAAATATGTCTGTACTATAGCTTTATTTAATTGAGCAGAAAGTCACCTTGCTCTGTTAAGCAGAGTTTGTGTTAACACACCACACCCTTTTGAATGAGTTTTAATCAACTTTGTCTGTCCAGGGGGGATGGGCAGAGTGATGGATAGTGAAATAAATGACCACCGGCACTTTTCCTTCCCCCCTGGTGTGAGGTGAAAATGCGGAAAGTGGGTTTTTTATTTTACTGGGAGTGTGAACATTGAATGAGCACCGGGGCGCACAGTGAGATTAACACAGTGAGATCACTGAGATGGATAGTTTTAGTAAATATGTTTTCAGCTGTGAATCAGCTATGTGACCTTGCCCTCGTGAAATTTTTTGGAAAGAGGTTCATTGGGCAGCGTTGTCACAATGTAGTGCCCATAGAGTGTTAGTTTTAATACACTGTACAGTATAACAGTATAAAGCAAGCATGTTTTTTATGATTGTAATCTCTATTCTTGCAAGTACCTGTACATTTTGTATTCAGTTTGCTTCTGTGTGTTAGCTGGTGGGCAAACGTTCGAGGTGAAAATTCTTCCACAATGAGTGTACCTTGCTTGCTTTAAAGCGGAGAAGACGGCACCAAACGTTTTCAGCTCTGTATGTTGCTCAAGCCAATTCTCTTTGGCATTTTAGTCATAGAGGTGGGAAGACGCCTCCCCCCTTGTCTCTGCCTGCCTGACCTGTTCCCATTCTTAACCATTCTGTGTCCGAATTGCAGCAGGTGAGGGAGAGTAGGGAGAAACAGAAAAAATGAACCCTGGTTTAATTTTAAATTACCTTGATTTTTTACTTTATAAGTTTGTATTTTGCTGATTTTTTGATAGTGAGATTTAATGTATGTTTAAACACGGTCTTGCAAATTTAAAAATGTAAAACTATTAAAATGTATAATCTTTCCATGTGTAATGTCATTAGAAAGTACAATAAGTCCCTGCTTTGTTTAACGATGGTTTCAAATATAAAACTAACTGGTGAGTAATTATGTTTAATGATAATTAAAAGATTTCAAGTCAAGAAATGATTTACATTCCATTATTAAGTTTTAAAGGCAGACATAGTCAGTGCCATAAACACTGCAAGCTGCAGAACAGTCTCCTTATGGCGCTGCCTCTTCTCTGACTGAGCTCAGTGGGCGGTGTGCTGTTTTCTCAGTCACCTGCTAATTAGCTTCACACCACGGGAAGACAGAAGAATATGATGGTACTGTATCTGTATGAAATGCGTGTTGCGTTTACAAAATTAAAGTGTTTAAAATGTTTAATTAAAAAGTTAAAAAAAACTTACAGCTTACACAAAGATTCTAAGCTGATCACAAGGAAAATCACGTGGATTTCGTCTTTTTTAACGAAACCTGTTTTTTATGGGTTTTAAAATCATGCAATGTCTGTTTTAGGCAGACACGTTATTGTTTCGTATTTTTGATTTTCTTTAAAATTAAAAGAATCAGATGCCCATTGTGCCACACAATATTATGTTACATTTTTGTTTTTGAGAGACTTGCAACTGATGCATAACAAAAAAACAGAATGCCTTATGTGTTATGAAGTCACTTGCACCTGGGATCCGATTTTAAACTAAGGTTTCTAAAAATGCAACTAGGTACTAGATGTTGTTTAAATAAAAGATGTGAAATTTTTCACAAATTGTGATCTTTAAACCTATAGGTTGCAGGCTCTGTGTCATTTGTTCACAAAGTTATTGACATCTGAAACATTGTGTCTCATAAATAGGCATTTTAATAAGCTTATGAAAACCAAAGACAAAAAAGGACTCTGAAAAGATATAAGAAGCTTGAAATTATTATTATTAAATACTTTTAATAATGACCAGACACATTATTATGCTTTCAGTGGTACTGTATTTTTAGTACTGCTTTGTTATTCTCGATTCTTATTACAATATACACGATGTAAGGCGTCTGTTAAATTGCCCCACTGAATAAAGTGTTTTGAATTAAACCAGTTAAACAGTTGACAGTATTCACGTTTGCTAATTCATGTTTTTATTTCATTATTAATATAACTTAACATTGAATATGTTATAATATACATACAAAAAATGTTAATAGAGTGTGCATTATATTTACTATTTTATTTATGGATTCAGTCTCCAGGTTACTGCTTCCATCAGCTTAGTGCAGGAGATATCACACTGGGGCCCTGGGTTCAATTCCAGAACTGGGGTGCTATCTGTGTGGAGTTTGTACAGATGCAGCCATTCAAAGTGCACGGTACAAACCTGTACTGCATGCAACTACGCACAAACCACCACACCATACCGCGGTACATGACTGGCTGGCTAAAATGACCGACAGGGGCAGTCGTGGTCCATTGGTCGGTAGTGAAAAGATTTAATCATTTAATCACTTTACTGTGCCTGTTTTGATCCGCTTAGTATTGAATATTTATATGGAATATAAAGGGACATTTTAGTAGCTGAGCATAAAAAGAAGAGGAGAATAATGCACCTGAAGGTCATAAATGACAGCTGGGTTTGAATACCCGACCTCAGGGTTATAAGTCAGTCACTTAAGCGATCACGCCACCAATCCAGTCATGTGACATGCACTGAAACATGTACACATATCAATGGAAGTACACATATCAATGGAAAGTCTTATACTAGTGTTTGTACAACAAGTATATAGTTATACCGTTATTAATTTATTTAGATACGCGAATCCGTATTATATTCCCTATTAATCAAATTCTAAAAGTACGCTTTTGTTTAATCCGATAACGAGCGTATTCGCAAAAAAGGTTAAAATTATCCAATTTCACAAAGTATATAAACGTACAGTAATATGGTCAGAAGAACCACGTAAAACGTTTTTGAAATAACCACATGTAAGACTTTGATGCTTAAAATGTTTAGGGAGAAATGGAATACTGGTGTGTATTTTTTCTTTAAACTACTAAGACAGGCAATATACAGTACAGTTTACATAATATGTTTATGTTCTTAAATTAATATTGTTTATGAGCATGTGAAAAGGCATGGTGAATTGAAGATTCTCAAGACTTACTTTGTATGATTGGAAACGAATACGTGATCGGATCAACTAAATGCTGTGGTGTTACTTTTTGTCAATTAAAAAATTGTTTTTTTCGTTTACAAAGACGATTACAAAGAATGTGGACCAGGGTAATACTTTGAGTTTACAGCTTGTCCAAGGTCATTCATTATTAATACTATTAGTGATGTCTTCGGTTAAGACTTTGATGCATAAACTATTTCTGCATAATTAAAATATTTATGATAAAGGTGGTAGGTTGTGTACTTTTGTCCAACTGAGCAATCTTGCTTTCATAAAATATACCAACATTTTAATGTATTATGATTAACACGTTTTAATATACAGTTTAAATTTAAAAGTCTAAAGAGTATACAACTTAAATTCTTAATTGAATAAAGATTGTCCCTCAGCAGTGATCAGGATTCAAAACCAGATGTTTTCTGGTGACAGCTCAAATGTTGTACAGGTGAGGTTAAGCTTTATTAGTTCCACCTGCCACTTTTACAAGGTGATTCCGGATACTATTAACATAATCTAATTTGCATATGGAATATTGCAATATACTGTGACACGCCTACCACGTTGTAACACAGCATACCTTGCTTGTTTTGAATGGCTTAATCTGTACAAAAAAACGTTAATATAGTGTACATAATATTTCATCATGCGTGAATGAGTCAAATTAAAAATAAAACGTGTTTACAATGAAAGTGGATTACAGTAATACTACCAGCTATATAATACATATATTTAGATCCTTAAATTAATATTGTTATTAATTTCTTTAGATATACGATTCCATATTATATTCCCTATTAATCAAATTCTAAAAAGCATGCGTTTTTTTACTGCGATAACAAGTGCCAGTATTCATAGAAAAGGTTAAAGCATTATAACTTTTTATGAAGTATATAAACTTAAAATAGTCAGAAGGAGCATATAAAAACTTTTCAAAAATAACCACAGTATGTAACTGAATGAAAGACTTTGATGCCTAAAATGTTTAGGAAGAAAGTGGAATACTGGTGTGTATTTTTTATTTAAACTACCAAAACCAGCCATATACAGCTTACATAATATGTTTACAGATGCAGCCATTCAAAATGGGTGAGGTATTTCGCGGCATACCGCGACACGCCCACCGGGGTATCACGCAGTTCACGTTTGTCACGTGACTAACTATCCGGCGTCGCCTTGTAAAACCGCCAGGGGGAGCTTAACCTCTCATGTACAGCATTTGAGCCTTTAATTTTGAACTGTGTATTACAGCATGTTAATCATCAGTCATTAAAATGTTGGTATATTTTATGAAAGCAAGATTGCTCAGTTGGACAAAAGTACACAACCTACCTTTATCAGAAATATTTATGCATCAAAGCCTTTACTGAAGATATTACTAATAGTATTAATAATGGATGACTTTAGACAAGCTGTATACTCAAAGTATAATTTCTTTAGCACATTTGTACAAGCACTTGGAATCTGTCCAAGCCATACTTTGTTAGACATTTTGTTTTACTTCAACGGGTATAAAAAGTTCCTTGCTTTTAACAGGGCGTTTCATAATTTCTAACTACGAAAATGATTTAAAATGCGACACCTATCATATCTAATTTTACCACTGAAGGGAAATCTTAGTAGCTGAGCATAAAAAAATAGGAGCATACTGTAACGCGTGTGAAGGCCATAAACGATATTAATTTTGGAACATAAACATACAGTATATGGCTGGTCTCGGTACTTTAAAGAAAAAAATACACACCAGTATTCCATTTCTCCCTAAACATTGTAAGCTTCGAAGTCTTTAACTAACGTGATACCGGAGTCAACAAGCATACTTTTAGAATTTGATTAAAAGGGAATATAGTATGGAATCGCGTATCTCAAGAAATTAATAACGATATAATTATATTCATGTTGCAAAAGAACTGCAACGGACATAAAAACTCCCTTGCTTTTAACAGAGCGTTCCATAATTTCTAACTACGAAAATGCCAGGTGAAAGGATTTGTAAACATATTTTGTTAAAGCAAGTCAGTTTTTTCCGCAACACATAAAATACATTTTTCCAAGAAAGTTTAGCCTTTGTCACTTATGAAACCACTAAATAAAGACATAAATATAGAAATCTTAAGATTTGTTTTATTTAATGTTGGTAGCAGGATGAACTGTCAGAGTGTATATTTTGTCGCAAAGTTGCTGCAAGATGTTAACAGTGAAAAAGGTATTTAGAAATGAGTTATTTCAAGATAAAAAAGAAAACATACACGAAACATGGTTTCATTACGACCAGAATCGGTCTTGAGATATTTTTAACTTGATTTACAGTATTTGAGAGGTATGTCTTAACACCGATACTACAGTGCTTAAGTACTGCTCACGTATATGTTTCTAGGTTTATATTATGCATTTCACACGGTCAAATTACTTTTGAGCAACTAATAAGAAGCGCGAAACGGTATGCGTTTTAGTTTCGTTTTGTGCTGGAACCCGTGGATTGATTAGAGATATCAAGTACATACAAGTCATTTTTTAAATGTTGTAGTTCGTCTTGAAAAAATGTTACGAGTACATCATCTATCAACAATTACACAGGTTCTGTTTCCATATTGCGGATTTTGGTTAGGTATTATCAAATCCAGTGGCACTGTGTGTTGTGACGCAGTGGTGGCCTGGCACGGTGAGGTGCGCTGGCAGCTGTGTGACGCAGTGGTGGCCTGGTATGGTGAGGTGCGCTGGCAGCTGTGTGATGCAGTGGTGGCCTGGTACGGTGAGGTGCGCTGACAGCTGTGTGGTGTGACGCAGTGATGGCCTGGCATGGTAAGGTGCGCTGGCAGCTATGTGGTGTTACGCAGTGGTGGCCTGACATGGTGAGGTGCCCTGGCAGCTGTATGATGCAGTGGTGGCCTGGCACGGTGAGGTGCGCTGACAGCTGTGTGGTGTGACGCAGTGATGGCCTGGCATGGTGAGGTGCGCTGGCAGCTATGTGGTGTTACGCAGTGGTGGCCTGGCACGGTGAGATGCGCTTGCAGCTATGTGACGCAGTGGTGGCCTGGCACGGTGAGGTGCGCTGGCAGCCGTGTGATGCAGTGGTGGTCGGGTATGTAGAGGTGCACTGGCAGCTGTGTGTTGTGACGCAGTGGTGGCCTGGCACGGTGAGGTGCGCTGGCATTTAATGAATATATTCATGTGCATCCAACACACAGTTCAACGCTAGCAACTACACAAAATCTAAAATATGAGCTCTACTTGCCACTTACAATACCAACAGTACCAGCTAACTTTAGTAGTGACATTTTCATGGATCTTTTTAACAATAAAATTTACAACATCAGACTTCAGACACAATTAAACAGGCCTCAAAAAAGTCTGGTACAAACATTTTCAGCATGGTGAACCATGGTGAACATTTCCACCACTGCGTCACACCACACAGCTGCCAGCGCACCTCACCGTGCCAGGCCACCACTGCATCACACAGCTGCCAGCGCACCTCACCGTGCCAGGCCACCACAGCGTCACACCACACAGCTGCCAGCGCACCTCACCGTACCAGGCCACCACTGCGTCACACAGCTGCAAGCGCACCTCACCGTACTAGGCCACCACTGCGTCACACAGCTGCCAGCGCACCTCACCGTGTCAGGCCACCACTGCGTCACACATATTTCAGCGCCATATATTTCATGGATATTATGGAATATAATGAATGGATATCTCAGTTATCTTTCTAGTTCACAGGTTTGCATGCATAATTTAATTCTGAAAGCCACTGAGACATCAGGTACTACTGTTGTATTTATGAAAAAGAAACAAAACAAAAAACATACTAACAACTGTGCCATCCTACTCCTTAGTTAATACATTTTATTATTCATAAACAGTTAACATTGTTAGCAAAATATTTTGAATTATATTTAACCTTATTTTTTCTTTAGTTTTGTATTTAACTTATTATATGATAATCAGACTTAATGTATATTTGAACAATGAAAATATATTTTTACAAGATTTTACATTAAGCACTTAAAATTAATATGGTTAATAAAAGTAAACTGTAACATGCTGTAACAAGATCGGTTAAACTGCGAAGAAAATGCTTTCAGAGAAAATGTTTCAGGTGTGAAGAACATAGATCTCCAATGCAATTTCAACCAAACCTGTTCCCACACACCCTGCCCCCACTACCATTAGAATATACACAAACATTTTAGCGTTTCATTCTGAGCAGAAGACCCCTCACACCTAAACAGTGCTGGCTGTGACGAATTAAACCGGTTTTACAGGTTTCAATCACAGACCATGTGACATGGGACTCAGTAAACTAACACACAGCACCACTGGATTTGATAATACCTAACCAAAGTCCGCAATATGGAAACAGAACCTGTGTGATTGTTGATAGATGATGTACTCGTAACATTTTTTCAAGACGAACTACAACATTTATTAAATGACTTGTATGTACTTGATATCTCTAATCAATCCACGGGTTCCAGCACAAAACGAAACTAAAACACATACCGTTTCGCGTTCTTATTAGTTGTTCAAAAGTAATTTGACCGTATGAAATGCATAATATAAACCTAGAAACATATACGTGAGCAGTACTTAAGCACTGTAGTATCGGTGTTAAGACATACCTCTCAAATACTCTCAAATCTCAAGACCGATTCTGGTCGTAATGAAACCATGTTTCGTGTATGTTTTCTTTTTCATCTTGAAATAACTCATTTCTAAATACCTTTTTCACTGTTAACATCTTGCAGCAACTTTGCGACAAAATATACACTCTGACAGCTCATCCTGCTACCAACATTAAATAAAACAAATCTTAAGATTTCTATATTTATGTCTTTATTTAGTGGTTTCATTAGTGATAAAGGCTAAACTTTCTTGGAAAAATGTATTTTATGTGTTGCGGAAAAAACTGACTTGCTTTAACAAAATATGTTTACAAATCCTTTCACCTGGCATTTTCGTAGTTAGAAATTATGGAACGCTCTGTTAAAAGCAAGGGAGTTTTTATGTCCGTTGCAGTTCTTTTGCAACATGAATATAATTATATCGTTATTAATTTCTTGAGATACGCGATTCCATATTATATTCCCTTTTAATCAAATTCTAAAAGTATGCTTGTTGACTCCGGTATCACGTTAGTTAAAGACTTCGAAGCTTACAATGTTTAGGGAGAAATGGAATACTGGTGTGTATTTTTTTCTTTAAAGTACCAAGACCAGCCATACACAGTACAGTTTACATACATACAGTAATGTTTATGTTCCTAAATTAATATCGTTTATGACCTTCAGATGCGTTATGCTCCTCTTCTTTTTATGCTCAGTTACTAAAATTTCCCTTTAGTGGTAAAATCCATATAAATATTCAAAACCAAGCGGATTAAAATGTGCACAGTAAAGACATTAAATTATTAAATCTTTGCACTTCCAACCAATGCACCACGAGTGCCCCTGTCGGTCATTTGGCCAGCCAATCACTTGCCCTGCGGTGGCCTCCGGTGCCCCGCGGTGGCTTGTGGGTAGGTTACTGTACCGCGGGTTTTTACCGCGCTTTTTGAATGGCTGCATCTGTATGTTCTTAAATTAATATCATTTTTGACCTTCAGACACTGTATGCTCCTCTTCTTTTAATTCTTAGGTACTAAAGTTAGTTGTAAAATTCCATATTAATATTCAATATTAACCAGATTTAAACATGTACAGTAAAGAGATTAAATGAAGCAATCATTTCACTAACAACCAATGCTTGTGCCACCTTTCAGTCATTTTGGACAGCCAATCACGTACTGCAGTGAACTGTAGATAACTTCGCGCGGTACGGGGTTATGCATTTTGAATGGCTGCATCTGTGTATACTGTATATACAGTGGTGTGAAAAAGTGTTTGCCCCCTTCCTGATTTCTTATTTTTTTGCATGTTTGTCACACTGAAATGTTTCAGATCATCAAACAAATTGAAATATTAGACAAAGATAACACAAGTAAACACAAAATGCAGTTTTTAAATGAAGGTTTTTATTATTAAGGGAAAAAAAATCCAAACCTACATGGCCCTGTGTGAAAAAGTGATTGCCCCTGTAGTGGCGAGGCTTATTAATAAGAAAGAATTAAGTGTTCTGAGCCTTCCCAAAAGGCCCTATTTCTCTGTTCATCTCTGTGGTGCAGCTACAGAGAAACTATACATGCAGGCTGATTTAAGGTTTCCTTTGATAAGGTTTCCTAGTACAGCTCCCAAAGGGGGATGCACTTAGCTAAGCCTGGCTATCATGATCAATGGTCATCCATTGGCGCCTATCTGTCTAGGGAGTGCCAGATGGACATCTGGACTGCATTCCTAAGTGTCAGGAGTAAGTGACTCATATCTCACCTTGATCAACCAATCAGGGACTGGTAGGGCCGAGTAACCCACATGGGACTCTGATGCCCATGGAACTTTCAGCCAATCGACGAGCTGAAGTTCCTCCAGGTAAAAACAGGCAACACAGAGAGCCTGGGAGATTCAGGAGAGATTCAGTGGAGGATTCAGTAGAATTCTGTGGACTATTCTAAAGGGAATTCAAAGGAGAATTCCAGGGCAGGACGGCCCAGGGGCAGAATGCTCCCAAGGGCAGGACATTCTCGCAGCGCGCCTCCTGACCATCCTGAGATTTAGCCCGGACAACCACGGAACGGCCAGTGTGTCCGAGTGCCAGAACGTTCCTTTTTTCTAAGAGTCTAGAGCGGAGTTTGCCAGAGAATAACCAGAGGATCCACCCGAGGTTAGCACCAGCAGCAGGCCTCGTGAACAGGTCAGAACTGTGGACAGCTGAATCACTATTCAGAACTAGCTCTTCATCAGAAATGAACCGGTCCTCTTCCTGACTTGCTTGGACCCACGGTCATCTTTTCTCCTGTGCACAAACTTTGCTAGTTAAAGCCAACACTAACTAGCCGGTCAGTGAGCATCAGCAGCGCACCGTCGCAAGCCGCACAGCACAGCCTGGCACCGAGCCAGAGAGCGCGTATTGGACAACAACAAGCCTGCAACTGTTTCTTTGTACATGCAGGAGATCTGAATCCCCAGAGATTGGATGAGTATTCAACTTCAATGCATTACAGCTCGAGAATTCAATTGTTATCCCAACCAGTTGATATCAATTTAATTCCTAAGAGTTATGTACTTGTTTCGAGTATCTAATGTAGAAGTTATAACCAAGTTCATTTACGAAACGGTCTTAATGAATGATATACTGAACGTATGTCCTCTTGATATGTGTAACACTTGAATTGAATATATATCTTTTGTATTCTGATAACCCTCTCGATAAGATCTGTTAGGTTTATATGCATATTCTATGTATTAATAAATGTATCCTCGTGTATTAGTACCTGTGTGTGTGCGTTGTTTGAGTTATATCGCATGGTTGGATTCTAAAGCCATCAAAAGAATCAATTTTGTGATTTACTGCTACAATTAATAATTGACCCAGTAAATGCCCAAACCCTACAGAACTGGTGCCTTCAGAGAGCACACTACGTTACATTTTGGCGTCCCTGGACGGGCGTGGCAAGACTGAAATGAGTCAACCAAGAGGAATAATTCATATAAAACGCCACGGGTTTCATACACGATAATACAGTGTGTGCTGAAAACCGAAAGGAAAAAAGTTCCCTTTGCTCTTTAAGCAGTGCTTGATTGTTTTGTGATCTTTTGCGATCTACTGGGTTGATTGCATATTTGATCTTGTGGTTTTCTGTGGTAAAACTGTGATTTCGTACTTAAAAGTAATACTCTTTAAGTTTAACGATGGTTGCTAAAAGGTCTGAATTCGAGTCGCTATTAAGCACTCTCTCTAGCAGCGACAGGTCTGACCACGATCTCCTCCATATCTCCGTCAGCGGAGAAGCTAGGAGAATAAATCTCCATTCTCTGAGAGAGCTAGCGAAGGACATAGAGAGATTTGACCCCGCAGTGTCAGAGAATAATATCGAGAGTTATATTCAGGACCTCAGGTATACCCTGCAGTACCTGCCAAATGCCACAGAACAGGAGAAAGTGTTTCTGGTCAGGAAAACTACCAGCAGAGCTGTACATGAGTGGATGGCTAGGCAGATGAAAGAAGTCTGTAATGATTTTGAGGAGCTGTGTCAAGCACTTATCGATGAATACAGTGCGTTTTGTTGACCCGACTGCCGCGATATCCGCCGCCCTTAACATTAAGCACGAGAGAGCAGAGTCCCCTCGCGAATATTACGAGAGACTTAGACGAACTTATTTTGCAGGGCGAAATGATGAGGGTTGCGAAGAGAACATACATTTCAAGGGTTTATTCATTGCGAATCTCCACCCATCAGTCAGAAAGATGATCTTAATGCATACAGATGCACAGACCATGAAAATGACTGATATTAAGAGATTCGTGCAGAAAGCCTGGGAGTATGATGTCCAAAGTCGCTCTGAGCAAAAAGCTGTTAAAGCGACTGTGTTCGCCGTCAGAGCCAGCAGGGTTAACTCCCTCCTGCTCGAAGGAGCACGGGCTCCTGAGCTGGCTAAGCCCCGTTCCAAAGCAGGCACACAGGACAGCACCCAGCGTCCTAAGAGCCATGAGAACACTGGGGGAGGGAAAGGGCAAGATAAAGCTGTGAATGAGCTGATACTCTCCACTCTCCCTCCCTCAGTCTATCTGATTGAGTGGAAGGGTTCCTGCCTGGATGAGGTCAGCCACTCCCAAGCGAGTGCTGACTCCACCCCTGAAGTCACAGAGCAGGCAGTAAAACACAGAGGAAAAGCAGGAAGCTTTTACATCAAGGCTGCCATGGGAGACGTCTTACCCAGTGAGACACTGATTGACACTGAGGTTGAAAGGTGTTTGATGTCACACGGCAAGCTCAAAACGGGTGGAAAAAGAAAAGGACATGCGACTCAGAGTGGAACCTTTGGTGGATCACCAGAAAGGCAAAGTGTGGAAACAGGTCAAGGCTCCTAAGCCTTCTGTACAGAAGGAAAGGGGGGCCAAGAGGCAGACTGTGCTCACACAGTGCCCACCGAACACAGAAGCCTATGTGAAGATTCCTTCTGTTCCCTCTGGACAAGAAATAAAAATATTATCTTGTTTCCCAGATATACAGGGAAGTTGTGTCCTGGCCAGGGTCCCAACAGCCTCCCTGCCACAGGAGCGGTGCTCCGAGCAGCCGCCTGATCCACCAGGTAAAGCACACCCCTTTTACATCCCTAAAGAGGAGCAGATCTTCCCACCTGGCGATGAAAAGGAGCTTTCCCTGTGCACCCTGACACCCAAGAGGGGTCAGGAACACCACCCTGTAGTGGTGGAAGGGATCCAGATGGCAGGAGAGCAGGTTGGTGATGTAGCCCTCACCCTTAGCCCTGAGAGGTCCCCTATTAGTGAGGATCTGCTTGAGCAGCTGTCACAGGGCCACCGCCAGGTGCCCCTGGTGCAACATTCACAGGTTAGACAGGAGGTCCAGCTGGATACTAAGACTACTGCGCTGTGGACACACCTGATCCCAGATGCCGATTCCCTCTGCTGTGACCCAGGGAACCTGCAGTCAGGTAACATTATTTCTCACAACTACCAGGTAG
This sequence comes from Lepisosteus oculatus, assembly GCF_040954835.1. Classification (NCBI taxonomy): domain Eukaryota; kingdom Metazoa; phylum Chordata; class Actinopteri; order Semionotiformes; family Lepisosteidae; genus Lepisosteus; species Lepisosteus oculatus. The sequence continues at coordinate 5,514,399 of NC_090713.1, forward strand.
TGAGTGAGACTGACCTGATTGTTCCTGCCTCAACGGCAGGGTTTCCAACACACCCAGTCCCCCAGAAGGGACAGGGAATGAAAGCCAAGCCGGTTTTCTTACAGCCACCACCTCAGTCTGTCAGTCTGAGTCTGACCAACAGTGGTTCAGCCAGACTGGAGCTGGATGGTCAAGCCACCCGCCTGCCAGTGCAGGACATCGCAAAGAGGGGTGTCAGAATCCCCGCCTGCACTGACATGGGCCTGGTGGGTGATAGTGAGTTCAAAGACAGTGAACTAGCTATCTCAGTACTGGGGCAGCTCCCTGAACCCGTAGCGAAGGAAGGGGGGGAGGAGCAGGTGTCCTACACCCATGCCCAGCGAACGATTGTAAACATGCCGATAGAGGGATTCCTCAATCAGGAAGTGTGCAGGGTGGACCTCAACAGTGAGAGTGGGGTAACAATCCCAGATCACTCAGGTGCTCCAGATGACCACTCAGCCGAGGGTCAGGCATGCTCCACAGCTGCACCGCCCCCTGCAGGGTTCCTAGAGCACAGGCATGAACAAATCGAAAAAGCAGATGCCCTGAAAATGGAGGAGCAGCATCAGCCGCTGCGTCAGATCTCCCCAGATTTCCAGGATGTTGGTACCCAGGATGCCACACGGCATACTGAGAAAGACACCATGTACATGCTGCGCCAGCTTAGAAAGGTGACAGTCACTCAGAAGGAGATGACTGGGATCAGCCACCCTAAAAGACTTTTGGGAGGACTGATTGCTGCCGCCACTGTTGTGCGTTTGCTATTTCTGGTAGGTTGGTTTGTTACTGGCACTCTCCCCCTGACTGCCCCAAGAAGGCAGGTGTCAGAGATGCCAGAGGGTAGTGACAGACTGTACCGACAGCAGCAAACGTTGGAAAGCTTAGGGAAAATCCTACAGGCAACTTCCTATGCAACAGGGTTAAATCTTATTCCCCAACCAGTGGACATGATTGTCGGTGTTATACAGTGGGTTTATGCTTGTGTGCAACAGGCCAGAATGTTGACACAAGACCTTTAAAGGGAGTTTAGTGCCACTGTAGCCAGTCTAGCCATGGCACAAATCCCAACCCGATTGATTCCACTCTTCTCAGTAGAGGAGTGTGTAAGAAAACCGGCTCAAGGACGCCAAATATGTAATCATACTGGCTCTCTGAAGGCACCAGTTCTGTAGGGTTTGGGCATTTACTGAGACAATTATTAATTGTAGCAGTAAATCACAAAGTTGATTCTTTTGATGGCTTTAGAATCCAACCATGCGACATAACTCAAACAACGCGCACACACAGGTACTAATACACGAGGATACATTTATTAATACATAGAATATGTATGTAAACCTAACAGATCTCATCGAGAGGGTTATCAGAATACAAAAGGTATATTCGGTCAGTTACAAAGAGTTACACATCAAGAGGACATACGTTCAGTATATCATTCATTAAGACCGTTTTGTAAAGTGAACTTGGTTACAACTTCTACATTAGATACTCAAAACAAGTACATAACTCTTAGGATTTAAATTGATATCAACTGGTTGGGATAACAATTGAATTCTCGAGCTGTAATGCATTGAAGTTGAATACTCATCCAATCTTTGGGGATTCAGATCTCCTGCGGGCACAAAGAAACAGTTGCAGGCTGTTGCTGTCCAATCCGCGCTCTCTGGCTCGGTGCCAGGCTGTGCTGTGCGGCTTGCGACGGTGAGCTGCTGATGCTCACTGACCGGCTAGTTAGTGTTGTCTTTAACTAGCAAAGTTTGTGCACAGGAGAAAAGATGACTGTGGGTCCCAGCAAGTCAGGAAGAGGACCGGTTCGTTTCTGATGAAGAGCTAGTTCTGAATAGTGATTCAGCTGTCCACAGTTCCGACCTGTTCACGAGGCCTGCTGCTGGTTACTCTCTGGCAACCTCCACTCTAGACTCTTAGAACAAAGGAAAATTCTGGCACTCGGACACACTGGCCGTTCCGTGGTTGTCCGAGGTTGTCCGAGTCCACGTGGTTGTCCACGTGGCTGAGTCTCAGGATGGTCAGGAGGCGCGCTGCGAGAATGTCCTGCCCTTGGGAGCCTTCTGCTCCTGGGCCGTCCTGCCCTGGAATTCTCCTTTGAATTCCCTTTAGAACAGTCCACAGAATCCTCTCCAGAGTCTTTTCCTTCTGAATCTTACCGAATCTCCCTTACTGTATCTGAATCTCTCAGGCTCTCTGTGTTGCCTGTTTTTACCTGGAGGAACTTCAGCTCATTGATTGGCTGAAAGTTCCATGGGCATCAGAGTCCCACGTGGGTTACTCGGCCCTACCAGTCCCTGATTGGTTGATCAAGGTGAGATATGAGTCACTTACTCCTGACACTTAGTAATGCAGTCCAGATGTCCAACTGGCACTCCCTAGACAGATAGGCGCCAATGGATGATCATTGATCATGATAGCCAGGCTTAGCTAAGTGCATCCCCCTTTGGGAGCTGTCCTTATCAAAAGAAAACATCTTGCATGAATGGTTTCTCTGTGGCTGCACCACAGAGATGAACAGAGAAATGGGGCCTCATTTGGGAAGGCTCAGAACACTTAATTCTTTCTTATTAATAAGCCTCGCCGCTACAAGTGTGTGAGATTAACCCCATCACTCATAGCTCACCCAGAAGGCAATCCAAGATTGAATTTGGTTCCAAATCTTGAGATGGGTATGGCTACCAAAGTTATCCATTGGCTGTGTCTGAACGATTCACCAATGAAAGGTGTAAAGCTACTAACGAGTAGAGGGAGGTTAATGAACCCCATGAAGAGCAGGTGGGAAGTAAATGGGTGGTCAGCACACCACATTTAACTGTCACTATGACTTGTGACAGGCATGATACAGCTACCTAATAAAACAGTTCCTCCAAGTTCCCGAGGAGGCCACAGTGCTCTTGAACTTAACACTGTACTGTCTAGAACCAGACAATATAAGACCAAACTTGAGGTCATGGATGCCTTCAGGTGCCACTGTTTCTGGGATAGAAATCCAAGAAACAGTAAGCCCTGAAGAGGTACTGGTCGTTGAGTTTGCTTTAATGGAACAAACCTCCAAACCACCCTGGCAGGTGCCCAACACAGGTGTTGTGGTTCATCAGGGGGGCTGGGAACAGGAACCGGTGTTATTGTAACACTGCTGCTGGGGAGCTGGATCATGACTGATAGTGTACTCTGAAAGCTGTACTCTTACATCAAGATGTACTCTGGGTAGCATGAATGAGTCAAAGGTAGCATGTCAAAAGAAAGGATGTGACTTCTCCCCAAATATCTACTACAGAGGTATCAGATATTGACAGTGAACTTCCTGATGTGTAGTCCCTAGACTTAGATAATGTCTCCTACCCTGTTTATACATACTCCAGATGTTATTAATCCTGTTTCTATCCAATGCTGGTTCCGGTATGAATTCTCGAGGAGTAATGTGGACATTTAAGATTATTAATCTTACTATTCATGCAGGCTGATTTAAGATTCCTTTGATAAGGTTTCTGTCACGCCCTCTGCAGCCAGAGGGCGCTCCTTCTTTGTCCTGTCCCTAGTTTCCAGTCTGCTGTCCTTCCTGTCTCTCTTTCCCTTGGGCTATATATTTCCGGGTCTTGCACTCTGTCCTCGCTCAGCATTGACGTTCGGATGTCCTGAGACCCGCCTAGCACCAGGGCGCCCCACGTCCACGGGTCCTGCACCTGGCTTTCCTCGGGTATATCACTCCGATATCAGTGATTGAATGTTGAGCTGGCTTGCCTATTCTTATTACTGGATATCACTCCGAGCTTCTGTGTCTGGAGCGGGTTCTCTTGCCTGGCTCTTCCTGGTCTGGCTCTCTCCGATATCAGTGATAGAATGGTAAGCTTTCTGCTGTTCCTCCATGCCCTCCGCTGGATATCCCTCCGGGCATCTGTGTCTGTGAGCGGGCTTCGGTCTGGCTTTCCTCAGGTTGTCCACTCCGATATCAGCGTTAGTATGCGAACGTGCCCATTTGCCGTTCCACCATTCTTTTCACTGGATATCACTCCGGGCATCTGTGTCTGTGAGCGGACTTCGGTCTGGCTTTCCTCAGGTTGTCCACTCTGATATCAGCGTTAGAATGTGAACGTGCCATTTGCCCAGTCTGCGGTATTTTTCCCCGGGGTTTTTGTGTTTTTTTTTCTTGTTTTTTGCCTTTTGTTTTGATTTTTTTCTTCCTGGTTTCCCCTCCTTTTTGGCCCCCCCTGCTCTCTGTGTCTCGGAACTTTGGTTCCTACCTCTTTTTGGTTCCTATCTGTCTTGTGTGGTTTGTCTCCCTGGTCTTTCCCAGGTTTTTGTCTGTTGGGTTTGTGCTTGTGTACTTTTTTTGTTTTAAGTCTCTGGAGCTCTTCTCTACCCCCCCTTCCTCCACCCAATAAAGGTTATACCCCGGAGGAAGGGGTAGCTCTCAGCCGTGGATTCCCGGAGGTTTCCTTTCAGTTAAATGAGGTTTTTCCTCTCCCCAGTGCTGTGCAGCTTATTTATTTATTTGGGCGTCGGGAGCCGCCCATGAAGGGGGGTACTGTCACGCCCTCTGCAGCCAGAGGGCGCGCCTTCTTTGTCCTGTCCCTAGTTTCCGGTCTGCTGTCCTTCCTGTCTCTCTTTCCCTTGGGCTATATATTTCCTGGTCTTGCACTCTGTCCTCGCTCAGCATTGACATTCGGATGTCCTGAGACCCGCCTAGCACCAGGGCGCCCCACGTCCGCTCCCTGAGGGCATAGGTTTCTATACGGCATTCCTGAACTCTTTGCACTAATGAGCCTGGGCCTTTTTCCCGTCTCGCCGCTACGCATATGGGTCTTTTTCCGCTCTCCTGCTCCCCACGGTTTGTCCCTTTGGACGTCCGTGACAGTTTCCTAGTACAGCTCCCAAAGGGGGATGCACTTAGCTAAGCCTGGCTATCATGATCAATGGTCATCCATTGGCGCCTATCTGTCTAGGGAGTGCCAGATGGACATCTGGACTGCATTCCTAAGTGTCAGGAGTAAGTGACTCATATCTCACCTTGATCAACCAATCAGGGACTGGTAGGGCCGAGTAACCCACGTGGGACTCTGATGCCCATGGAACTTTCAGCCAATGAACGAGCTGAAGTTCCTCCAGGTAAAAACAGGCAACACAGAGAGCCTGGGAGATTCAGGAGAGATTCAGTGGAGGATTCAGTAGAATTCTGTGGACTATTCTAAAGGGAATTCAAAGGAGAATTCCAGGGCAGGACGGCCCAGGGGCAGAAGGCTCCCAAGGGCAGGACATTCTCGCAGCGCGCCTTCTGACCATCCTGAGACTCAGCCCGGACAACCACGGAACGGCCAGTGTGTCCGAGTGCCAGAACTTTCCTTTGTTCTAAGAGTGTAGAGCGGAGGTTGCCAGAGAGTAACCAGAGGATCCACCCGAGGTTAGCACCAGCAGCAGGCCTCGTGAACAGGTCAGAACTGTGGACAGCTGAATCACTATTCAGAACTAGCTCTTCATCAGAAACGAACCGGTCCTTGAAGAGCTAGTTCTGAATAGTGATTCAGCTGTCCACAGTTCTGACCTGTTCACGAGGCCTGCTGCTGGTGCTAACCTCGGGTGGATCCTCTGGTTACTCTCTGGCAACCTCCGCTCTACACTCTTAGAACAAAGGAAAGTTCTGGCACTCGGACACACTGGCCGTTCCGTGGTTGTCCGGGCTGAGTCTCAGGATGGTCAGAAGGCGCGCTGCGAGAATGTCCTGCCCTTGGGAGCCTTCTGCCCCTGGGCCGTCCTGCCCTGGAATTCTCCTTTGAATTCCCTTTAGAATAGTCCACAGAAATCTACTGAATCCTCCACTGAATCTCTCCTGAATCTCCCAGGCTCTCTGTGTTGCCTGTTTTTACCTGGAGGAACTTCAGCTCGTTCATTGGCTGAAAGTTCCATGGGCATCAGAGTCCCACGTGGGTTACTCGGCCCTACCAGTCCCTGATTGGTTGATCAAGGTGAGATATGAGTCCCACGGTCATCTTTTCTCCTGTGCACAAACTTTGCTAGTTAAAGCCAACACTAACTAGCCGGTCAGTGAGCATCAGCAGCGCACCGTCGCAAGCTGCACAGCACAGCCTGGCACCGAGCCAGAGAGCGCGGATTGGACAGCAACAGCCTGCAACTGTTTCTTTGTGCCCGCAGGAGATCTGAATCCCCAAAGATTGGATGAGTATTCAACTTCAATGCATTACAGCTCGAGAATTCAATTGTTATCCCAACCAGTTGATATCAATTTAATTCCTAAGAGTTATGTACTTGTTTTGAGTATCTAATGTAGAAGTTATAACCAAGTTCATTTATGAAACGGTCTTAATGAATGATATAATGAACGTATGTCCTCTTGATATGTGTAACACTTCGTAACTGATTGAATATATATCTTTTGTATTCTGATAACCCTCTCGATAAGATCTGTTAGGTTTATATGCATATTCTATGTATTAATAAATGTATCCTCGTGTATTAGTACCTGTGTGTGTGCGTTGTTTGAGTTATATCGCATGGTTGGATTCTAAAGCCATCAAAAGAATCAATTTTGTGATTTACTGCTACAATTAATAATTGTCTCAGTAAATGCCCAAACCCTACAGAACTGGTGCCTTCAGAGAGCACTCTACGTTACACCCCCTAAACCTAATAACTGGTTGGGCCACCCTTAGCAGCAACAACTGCAATCAAGCGTTTGCGATAACTGGTAATGAGTCTTTTACAGCGCTGTGGAGGAATTTTGGCCAACTCATCTTTGCAGAATTGCTGTAATTCAGCCACATTGGAGGGTTTTCGAGCCTTAACCACTTTTTTAAGGTCATGCCACAACATCTCAATCGGATTCAGGTCAGGACTTTGACTAAGCCACTCCAAAGTCTTCATTTTGTTTTTCTTAAGCCACTCAGAGGTGGACTTGCTGGTGTGTTTTGGATCATTGTCCTGCTGCAGAACCCAAGTGCGCTTCAGCTTGAGGTCACGAACAGATGGCCGGACATTCTCCTTCAGGGATTTTTTGGTAGACAGCAGAATTCATGGTTCCATTTACCACAGCAAGTCTTCCAGGTCCTGAAGCAGCAAAACAGCCCCAGACCATCACACTACCACCTCCATATTTTACTGTTGGTATGATGTTCCTTTTCTGAAATGCTGTGTTACTTTTACGCCAGATGTAATGGGACACACACCTTCCAAAAAGTTCAACTTTTGTCTCGTCAGTCCACAGAATATTTTCCCAAAAGTCTTGGGGATCATCAAGATGTTTTTTGGCAAAACTGAGACAAGCCTTTATGTTCTTTTTGCTCAGCAGTGGTTTTCGTCTTGGAACTCTGCCATGCAGGCCATTTTTGCTCAGTCTCTTTCTTATGGTGGAGTCATGAACACTAACCTTAACTGAGTCAAGTGAAGCCTGTAGTTCTTTGGATGTTGTTGTGGGTTTTTTTGTGACCTCTTGGATGAGTCGTCGCTGGGCTCTTGGGGTAATTTTGGTCAGCCGGCCACTCCTGGGAAGGTTCACCACTGTTCCATGTTTTCGCTATTTTTGGATAATGGCTCTCACTGTGGTTCGCTGGAGTCCCAAAGCTTTAGAACTGGCTTTATAACCTTTCCAGACTGATAAATCTCAATTACTTTTCTCATTTGTTCCTGAATTTCTTTGGATCGCAGCATGATGTCTAGCTTTTGAGGATCTTTTGGTCTACTTCACGTTGTCAGGCGGGTTCTATTTAAGTGATTTCTTGATTGAGAACAGGTGTGGCAGTAATCAGGCCTGGGTGTGGCTAGAGAAATTGAACTCAGCTTTCCAAAGATGTGATAAACCACAGTTGATTTATGTTTTAACAGGGGGGGCAATCACTTTTTCACACAGGGCCATGTAGATTTGGATTTTTTTTCCCTTAATAATAAAAACCTTCATAAAAACTGCATTTTGTGTTTACTTGTGTTATCTTTGTCTAATATTTCAATTTGTTTGATGATCTGAAACATTTCAGTGTGACAAACATGCAAAAAAATAAGAAATCAGGAAGGGGGCAAACACTTTTTCACATCACTGTACATTTCTCTACATCCTCCCTCTCCTGTCTTTGAGGTAGCTTTCTCAAGAAACTCCAGGACTCAGAAGAAACTTAAACAATCCGTCCCCATCAGGAGTTTAGTACAGAAGATGGGAGGGAGAAGCATCTGTGCTAAAGCAAGCGTGAAGGTTAGAGTTTAGCATTTGAATTCAGCAGGAGTTCACAGCTCCAACCATTGTATGGGTAAGGGGTAACATACAGATTCTGCTAGCAGACTCCATCAGTATGTAGGAAGCAGTTATATAGAAAAAATCTCTTGATATGGCAGAAAACTTGTACTTAAGCAAAAATTATTTGCTTGTTGCTAAGCTTGAGCTGGCCCCAGATAACACTTTGGCTTTCTTGGCTTCCTTGTGATTAAACTGTGCCAACTTTTCCTCTTAAAATAGAAACCTTTTAAATCCTTAGTCCTATATAGTCATGGAATGACTGTGCCTTTAAGCATTACGTTATGTTTAAAGGATGTTTGTTTTTCGGTATAAAAAGAGCACTGTAACTGCTGAGAAGCTCTGTTGACTGCATGTTGTCAGAGAGGCACACCCAGTGATAAATCCAAATTATTTTTCGACTGCCTTTTTAACTGGTTATTTCTGCTCATCAAAAGGGATCTTTTCATTCTCCTGAGCCTTCACACGTATGTTGTAGTTGTGTTCTTATTTTTTATATCTTGTTCAGAAAAATAATTATTACAGCTATTTGTAAGCTCATATTTGTAAATTGAATCTCACACAATCTATGTGGTTGTAGCTGTTTGGTTGTCTGGCTGTTGTATTAGAATTATTATTTAGAACTAATGTATTTTAAAATAGACATAATAGACATAAGAATAATTGCCCCTCTCTTGCATAAACAATCACTTGAACTGACTGGATTTGCAGGGAGATATAACAGGGGCAAATTTTTTGAGTAATTCAGCTAACTGGGGCATGTCCAGCTGTGAACAGCAAGGCTGTCTAGTGGTCATCTTCACACCAGCAACCCCAGCAACTTGGACCCTTCTACAACTATCAGGTCTGGCTGGTACCTCTGTCTAATTAAGTTTGTTTTTCTTTATAGAAATGAAAATGCGGTCTGGGACTGTGGTATCATGTACAAGTAACTATGATCATTTGATTTTGTCTCTGCATTAAATCATATGCAATACTGGAAAGGTTTCAGCTCATCTGTGTTTTATGTTAAAACTAAGTGTTTATTAGCAAATAAAAAAGATGTATAAACTTATGTAAAACTGAATAAATCCCAAATCAAATGTGTAAATTTTAACCTTTGATTTTAATTTTATTTTTTTTTATTCATGAGCTTCATCCTATTAATATAATTATATTGATTATATTAATATAATTAATTATTTTTGCAAAAGAGTTATTGCCTAGTTAGTGAGGCAGTTTTGGTGAGATTGTCATAAGAAACCAATCCCTTATTTAAGCCTCACAAACAGTTCATCCAGGGCCAATGACTCCTCTCAAGCAGAGCGCTAGGTTACAGTATACAGGTGAGGGTTTAAGCAAGGAGCTGTATCAGTCTGAGGGATGCAGAGGGACAAGAAGAGGTTAATTCCATGCTGTAAAATAGAAAAAGAAACTGCTTTTGCTTTTATTGAAAAATTTAAACCTGAATTTCTCAAATAATTCTTATTTTCATTATGCATATATGTTCTCAGGTACAGATGCACCCATTCAAAATGGGTGAGGTATTTCGCGGCATACCGCTCAGTTGGACAAAAGTACACAACCTACCTTTATCAGAAATATTTATGCATCAAAGCCTTTACTGAAGATATTACTAATAGTATTAATAATGGATGACTTTGGACAAGCTGTATACTCAAAGTATAATTTCTTTAGCACATTTGTACAAGCACTTGGAATCTGTCCAAGCCATACTTTGTCAGGCATTTTGTTTTACTTCAACGGGCATAAAAACTTCCTTGCTTTTAACAGGGCGTTTCATAATTTCCAACTACGAAAATGATTTAAAATGCGACACCTATCATATCTAATTTTACCACTGAAGGGAAATCTTAGTAGCTGAGCATAAAAAAATAGGAGCATACTGTAACGCGTGTGAAGGCCATAAACGATATTAATCTTGGAACATAAACATACAGTATATGGCTGGTCTCGGTACTTTAAAGAAAAAAATACACACCAGTTTTCCATTTCTCCCTAAACATTGTAAGCTTCGAAGTCTTTAACTAACGTGATACCGGAGTCAACAAGCATACTTTTAGAATTACTTTTGAGCAACTAATAAGAAGCGCGAAACGATATGTGTTTTAGTTTCGTTTTGTGCAGGGACCCATGGATTGATTAGAGATATCAAGTACATACAAGTCATTTTTTAAATGTTGTAGTTTGTCTTGAAAAAATGTTACGAGTACATCATCTATCAACAATTACACAGGTTCTGTTTCCATATTGCGGATTTTGGTTACGTAATATTATTTTCTAGATTTCAGGTGTGATGGTCTTCTGCTCAGAATGAAACGCTAAAATGTTTGTGTATATTCTAATGGTAGTGGGGGCAGGGTGTGTGGGAACAGGTTTGGTTGAAATTGCATTGGAGATCTATATTCTTCACACCTGAAACATTTTCTCTGAAAGCATTTTCTTCGCAGTTTAACCGATCTTGTTACAGCATGTTACAGTTTACTATTATTAACCTTATTAATTTTAAGTGCTTAATGTAAAATCTTGTAAAAATATATTTTCATTGTTCAAATATACATTAAGTCTGACTATCATATAATAAGTTAAATACAAAACTAAAGAAAAAATAGGGTTAAATATAATTCAAAATATTTTGCTAACAATGTTAACTGTTTATGAATAATAAAATGTATTAACTAAGGAGTAGGATGGCACAGTTGTTAGTATGTTTTTTGTTTTGTTTCTTTTTCATAAATACAACAGTAGTACCTGATGTCTCAGTGGCTTTCAAAATTAAATTATGCATGCAAACCTGTGAACTAGAAAGATAACTAAGATATCCATCCATTATATTCCATAATATCCATGAAATATATGGCGCTGAAATATGTGTGACGCAGTGGTGGCCTGACACGGTGAGGTGCCCTGGCAGCTGTATGATGCAGTGGTGGCCTGGCACGGTGAGGTGCGCTTGCAGCTATGTGACGCAGTGGTGGCCTGGCACGGTGAGGTGCGCTGGCAGCTGTGTGATGCAGTGGTGGCCGGGCACGGTGAGTTGGGCTGGCAGCTGTGTGGTTTGACGCAGCTGGTGGCATGGCATGGTGAGGTGCGCTGACATCTGTGTGATGCAGTGGTGGCCTGGCATGGTGAGGTGCGCTGGCAGCTGTGTGATGCAGTGGTGGTCGGGTATGTAGAGGTGCACTGGCAGCTGTGTGGTGTGACGCTGTGGTGGCCTGGCACGGTGAGGTGCGCTGGCAGCTGTGTGATGCAGTGGTGGCCTGGCACGGTGAGGTGCGCTGGCAGCTGGGTGATTCAGTGGTGGCCTGGCACGGTGAGGTGCGCTGGCAGCTGTGTGGTGTGACGCAGTGGTGGAAATGTTCACCATGTTTCACCATGCTGAAAATGTTTGTACCAGACTTTTTTGAGGCCTGTTAAATTGTGTCTGAAGTCTGATGTTGTAAATTTTATTGTTAAAAAGATCCATGAAAATGTCACTACTAAAGTTAGCTGGTACTGTTGGTATTGTAAGTGGCAAGTAGAGCTCATATTTTAGATTTTGTGTAGTTGCTAGCGTTGAACTATGTGTTGGATGCACATGAATATATTCATTATATGCCAGCGCACCTCACCGTGCCAGGCCACCACTGCGTCACAACACACAGCTGCCAGTGCACCTCTACATACCCGACCACCACTGCATCACACAGCTGCCAGCGCACCTCACCGTGCCAGGCCACCACTGCGTCACACCACACAGCTGCCAGCGCACTTCACCGTGCCAGGCCACCACTGTGTCACACCACACAGCTGCCAGCGCACCTCACAGTGCCAGGCCACCACTGCATCACCCACCTGCCAGCGCACCTCACCTTGCCCGGCCACCACTGCATCACACAGCTGCCAGCGCACTTTACCGTGCCAGGCCACAACTGCGCCACACCATACAGCTGTCAGCGCACCTCACCGTGCCAGGCCACCACTGCATCACATAGCTGCAAGCGCACCTCACAGTGCCAGGCCACCACTGCATCATACAGCTGCCAGGGCACCTCACCATGCCAGGCCATCACTGAGTCAGAGATTAAATTAAACCTCACTCGCACCAAACATATTTATATTTCTAAATATCACAACATGATCGAATTTAAGTCATTTTAATAACAATGAATACTCACCTAGGCGTTACAATATAAACATTTATATTGATTTAAATAACGTTTTGATTTAAATCTCAAATGCGGGTTTAAATATATGTGTTTTTTGATTCACAATCAGACAAATGCAACATAAATTGATATTTTTGTCTTCTAAGTATCTTAATAAACTTTCAGCATAGCTTTCTCCCCGTTTAGATTTATTTTGGGATCAAAAGTGGAAAGATTAGATTGTAATCGTTTTTATTTTTTAAATACATTTTAGAAAAGTGTAATCTATACTAAAAAGCTATACACCACCTGCCATAAAGATACATATTGTAATACTTTCGGGTTCGGATAGGACAGACACAAGAACTCAGACTTGCGGAGTTAAAGCAAGTTAAAGCCTTGATTTTATATATCACCTTTAAAAGTGGCATCTCAAAGCAAAGTAAATACCCAACACTGATTGTACCCATCTGTCATGCTAATAAAGCAGCTTGAATTTAATTGAGGGGGGGGGGGGGGGTATATTTGCTTTGTGTATAAAGTACGTTGTAAATGTTTTCACAGCCTTCACTTTGTCGTTTTTATGCCATTTTTTGACCACGCAAGAATATTCGTATGTCCGTATCTTCGCAAGGGAATCAGTGTGAATTTTAATACTAATTAAATGACCGCGGGCACTTTCCACCCCCTCTACATTCTCAGAGTAGAACAGACTAACTTTCTAATGAAAGACAGTCCACCCCCCATGGAGAGGAAAAGTGCCCACAGGCACTTAAACTTAATATGGTCAGTAACAGTAAACAGTAACATGGTCAGAAGGAGCACGTGCAAACGTTTCCAAAATAACCACATGTAAGACTCTGATGCTTAAAATGTTTAGGGAGAAAGTGGAATACTGGTATGTATTTTTTCTTTAAACTACCAATACCAGCCATATACAGTCTGTAACGTAGGGATTTCTATATGTCTTTATTTAGTGGTTACATTAGTGACAAAGGCTAAACTTTTACCTTCAGTAACGTGTACATATCTCCCCTTTTTATAAAATGACTTGGTTGAAAACTGTTCCAGAGCCACTGTTGTTTCATCAGTGAAAAGTACATCATGAAATGCCTCTCCCTGTTCAATCCACTGGAAAAAAGAAAAGGAACATAAAGCTTCTGATGGTCATAAACGATATTCATTTAGGAGTAGCATCAGAGGTATGTTTTTAACTGCACCGCATTGGAGAGAATACCATAGTGTGTTTTTTTTTTACTCCCTGGCGGAAACTGGCTTCCAGAAGAATCAGTATGGCTCAGAGATTAAATAAAACTTCACAGACATTAACGAAGAGCATAACGCGTGTACTGTATACACTGCAAGTACAACCCCCCTTTCTGCAGGAGTGCTGGTTGTGACAAATTGAACCGGTTTCACGGGTATTTTCAAAGTAGGAGGCGAGATTTCCAGCGAAAGACACCTCCCCCCCCTCAAAAACCCAGTAAGTACAGTACTTACTAGTTAAAGGCTAGGCTCCCGACTACGGCGAAAGGAACCATTCTTTCATTAGAAGACAATGAACATATTTTAGCCCTGAATGAATTAATAGCAAACATGGTTTACATAAAAGACATTTTTCAAAGAAAGCTTAGCCTTTGTCACTAATGAAACCACTAAATAAAGACATAAATATAAAAATCTTAAGATTTTTAAAAGACATGACTTTGCTAAAATTTATTTGAAAATAAAAACAATTACAACCGCCAGGGGAGAAAGAGAACAGGGGAGGGATGTTGGTTTTGCATAAGGGGCGGGGCTATGGAAATTTGGTCTGTTTGGGAATGTGTATTTACATGTTCTGGCTGTTTGTGAATTATCGTTGTTGAGTATGGAGTGTTGAGGTATTGATTTTGTGTAATGCTTTATGTTGAAAATTGAGGTGGATTTTGTTTATGATAAACAGGATAAACTGGGATGGGAGGAAAGTTTGGTTTTGCATAAGGGGTGGGGTTATGATAATGATAATTGGACTTTGCGAGTGTAAAATGGTTTGATTATTTGATTTTGTATTGTGGTTGTTATCTATGTTTTTGGTTGGTATTATGTTTATATGGTTGTTTTTGTTGGTTGGTTGTTATTATGGTTTTTAATAATACGATCTATAGTTGAAATCTGAGCCTAAATAAAAAGAAAAAGCAAGTGATTAGGTTTATGAGCAATCTAATTACTTATTCGTTTAAAAAGCTATATAAAATAAAGTTTATTATTAATTTGCTGGACAGAGCGGTGAACATTATTATGCATAAGACAAAGATAACGATCCTGATCAGTTTAGAAATCTGTGTACGCTGTAAGGTTTTTACTTCTTAAACTTTTAAAATACACGTTTTGAATAGAAAGAAATCCTCTTCCTGGTACAGTATGTATAGCAAACCAGCACGTCTTTTTTCTCCAATCAGAGGGGTGTCAGATGGTGTCAGCCAATCACCATTCTGAAGCCCTACCATAATGTCTGGTAGACCCCAGAATTCTGTCCCATAGCTTAGACAGATGATAGATTCTTTTATTGATCCCGTGAGGGAAATAAAGTAAATCATTTTCATTTTAGGAAATTATTAAACGCTCGGTTAAAAGCAAAGGAGATTGTCTGTTATAGTGGACATAAAAACAAGAGTTCGCTGGCATTATATCCTGGAAGACACAGACCGGCGCCAGACCGGTAAAATGCCTGATGAACTAGGGATTGGACAGTTTCCAAGTGCTTGTACAATCGATGGAAATGTTCAAATAAATGTGCAAAAGAAATAAACAAAATAATCATTTATTTCTTTATCAAATTGGCTAGCTAATGTCCTCTCTTTGCTAGTTAGTGGCTGTGTTTCTGCGTTGGGTAGCAACGGGTGACTGTTCTCAGGCGGAAGATGTAAAAAGCTTAATGTTCGTGTTAAATAATTTTTTTAAATTCAATTAAACGGGCACAGTTAAGACATTAAATGTACATATACATACTGTATACAGTACAGTTTGCATACGGTAATATGTTTATGTTACGCGATTAAAATATAAATAAATAAAAATGAAAAGTCCAGCACCAGCTAGATTCAAACACACATCCTGTCAGTTAGTAGTCACACACCTAGACCAGTAGGCTAAAAGACAGCTCGTATGAACAGGGAGGTGAAACAGCCCTACACAGCCCTGCCGCAGTACACGGATATAATCATACCGTTATTAAATTCTTGAGATACGCGAATCCATATTATATTCCCTTTTAATCAAATTCTAAAAGTATGCTTGTTGACGTTAAAGACTTCGAAGCTTACAATGTTTAGGGAGAAATGGAATACTGGTGTGTATTTTTTTCTTTAAAGTACCAAGACCAGCTATATACTGTATGTTTATGTTCCAAAATTAATATCGTTTATGGCCTTCACACCCGTTACAGTATGCTCCTATTCTTTTTATGCTCAGCTACTAAGATTTCCCTTCAGTGGTAAAATTCAATATCTACAACGGGCACAGTAAAGACGTTTACAGCAAGTCTTTCTACGACAGACCAACGGACCACGAGTGCCCCTGTTGGTCAACCAATGACGTACCGCGGTAGTTTGCGTCATCGCGCGTCACGATGCACGACACCGTAGCCAATTACCGCCGGTACGTGTCTGTACCGCGCACTTTGAATGGCTGCATCTGTAGAATGGTGACACAGTGGTTGGCATTACTGCCTTGTAACACTGGAGACCTGGGTTCAATTCCTAGGGTGATAATTGTGGAGTTTGTACAGATGCAGCCATTCAAAACAAGTGGGGTATGCTGTGGTATAACATGGTGGGCGTGTTGCAGTATACTGCATCATACCATATGCAAATTAGATTATGTTAATAGTATCCGGAATCACCTTGTAAAACCGCCAGGTGGAGCTAATAAAGGTTAACCTCTCCTGTACAGCATTTGAGCTGTCAGCAGAAAATGTCGGTTTCAAATCCCGATCACTGCTGAGGGACAATCTTTATTCAATTAAGAATTTAAGTTGTATACTCTTTAGACTTTTAAATTTAAACAGTGTATTACAGCATGTTAATCAATAAACATTAAAAAGGCGGTATATTTTATAAAAGCAAGATTGTTCTGTTGGACAAAAGTACACAACCTACCACCTTTATCATAAATATTTTAATTATGTAGGAATATTTTATGCATCAAAGTCTTTACCGAAGATATTACTAATAGTATTAATAATAAATGACCTTGGACAAGCTGTAAGCTCAAAGTATTACCCTGGTCCACATTCTTTGTAACCGTCTTTGTAAACGAAAAGAGCTTATTTTTTCATTGACAAAAAGTAACACCACAGCATTTAGTTGATCCGATCACGCATTCGTTTCCAATCATACTAAAGTGATTCTTGAGAATCTCCGATTCACCATGCCTTTCACATGCTCATAAACGATATTAATTTAGGAACATAAACATATTACTGTATGTAAACTGTACTGTATATTGCCTGTCTTGGTAGTTTAAAGAAAAAATACGAACCAGTATTCCATTTCTCCCTAAACATTTTAAGCATCAAAGTCTTACATGTTGTTATTTGGGAAACATTTTTACGTGCTCCTTCTGACCATATTAGGATTATATACTTTGTGAAAAGTGATAGTCTTTTAACCTTTTCTGTGAATTCGCTTGTTATCTAACAAATGTATACTTTAAGAATTTGATTAACAGGAAATATAATATGGAATTGCGTATCTAAACAAATTAATAACAATATATTTATATTAATATACTGTCTGGCAGAATAAACTGAAGAGGTTAGTTAATGCGACAAGGAATTATTAAGAATTATCACCTCTTTTTACACTTGAGAAGAAATGAGAACATTCCACTCAGTGGGCGGTGCATTGTTATCTCAATCACCTGCTAATTCGTTTTACACCACTGGACGACAGGAGAATGTGACTGTACTGTATCTGTACAGAATGTGTGTTTCAATCAATACAGTAATTGATTAAAATCCCAATTGCGTGTTTAATTAAATGCCTTTTTTGATTCACAATCTGAAAATGAAAACCGCGGTAAAGTCACCTTGAATTTAAAAAAACGATTTTGGCACGCCTGTAGCATTTTCACAAAACCTCCTAGAGTTGTGAGAACACTTGCTTTGTGTATAAAGTACATTGTGAATGTTTTCACTGCCTTCACTTTGTCGTTTTTATGCCATTTTTTTGTCCGTATCTTCGCAAGGCAATCAGTGTGAATTTTAATACTAATTAAATGACCGTGGGCACTTTTCACCCCCTCTACATTCTCAGAGTAGAACAGACTAACTTTCTAATGAAAGACGGTCCACCCCCCCACGGACAGGAAAAGTGCCCACAGGCACTTAAACTTAATATGGTCAGTAACAGTAAACAGTAACATGGTCAGAATGAGCACGTACAAAGGTTTCCGAAATAACCACATGTAAGACTCTGATGCTTAAAATGTTTAGGGAGAAAGTGGAATACTGGTATGTATTTTTTCTTTAAACTACCAATACCAGCCATATACAGTCTGTAACGTAGGGATTTCTATATGTCTTCATTTAGTGGTTACATTAGTGACAAAGGCTAAAGTTTTAGCTTCAGTAACGTGTACACCGTATGGCATACATGTTTGTTTTGGGTTTTGCTTGTTCACATACCTCCCCTTTTTATAAAACAACATGGTTGAAAACTGTTCCAGAGCCACTGTTGTTTCATCAGTGAAAAGTACATCATGAAATGCCTCTCCCTGTTCAATCAACTGGAAAAAAGAAAAGGAGCATAAAGTGTCTGATGGTCATAAACGATATTCATTTAGGAACAGCATCAGAGATATGTTTTTAACTGCACTGCATTGGAGAGAATACCATAGTGTGTTTTTTTTACACCCTGGCGGAAACTGGCTTCCATAAAAATCAGTATGGCTCAGAGATTAAATATAACTTCACTCGCACCAAACAAATGTATATTTCTAAATATCACAGCATGATCGAATTTAAGTCATTTTAATAACAATGAATAGTCACCTATGCGTTACAATAGAAACATTTATATTGATTTAAATCGCGTTTAAATCACCTTTGTTTAAAACCCATAAATAAAGCTGATACTGTTTAGACTTTTAATTATTTAAAACTGTATTACAGCAGCACAATGCACAATGCAACGTAAATCGCTATCTTTGTCTTCTGTGTAATAATGTTCACCTCTCTGTCCAGCAAATTAACAATAGTAATAATAATGAACTTTATTGTATATGGCGCCTTTAAAGGTGGCTCCTCAAAGCGCTTTACAGGTTAAAAACAATAACAACAATACTGTTAGGCTGGGCAAACTGTTTTTTTTTAAGAAATACAAAATGAGATATAATGATGTGTTCCATCTTAGACATTAACGAAGATTATAACACGTGGGCGGCGTAGCGGTTGGCTCTGGCTTTCCCATCTACTGTATACACTGCAAGTACAACTCTGCGGGAGTGCTGGCTGTGACGAATTAAACCGGTTTTACAGGTATTTTCAAAGAAGAAGGGGGCGAGATTTCCAGCGAAAGACACCTTCCCCCCTCAAAAACCCAGTAAGTACAGTACTTACTAGTTAAGAAAGCTAGGCTCCTCTAATGTGTTAATGCGTTGGTGTAACAGTCCGGGGCGAAAGGAACCCTTCTTTCATTGGAAGACAATGAACATATTCTAGCCCTAAATGAATTCATAGCAAACATGGTTTATATAAAAGACATTTTTCCAAGAAAGTTTAGCCTTTGTCTCTAATGAAACCACTAAATAAATACATAAATATAGAAATCTTAAGATTTTTAAAATACATGTTTTTGCTCAAATTTATTTAAAAATAAAAACGATCACAAACGCCAGCGGAGAGAGAGAACAGGGGAGGGATGTTGGTTTTGCATAAGGGGCGGAGCTATGGAAATGAGGTTTATTTGGAAATGTGGAGTTATTATCATTCACAATTATCATTGAGGTGGATTTTGTTTATAATAAAGAGGATAAACTGGGATGGGAGGAGGGTTTGGTTTTGCATAAGGGGCGGGATTATGATAATTGGAGGAATTTGAGAGAGTTTAATGGTTTGATATTGTAACGCAACGGGGGCTCAGGCGGGCGCCCTTGCCGCATCTGGTCGGCCCCATCCCGACTGGAGGCTCGAGCCCGGGACTTCCGCGTCTCTCTGCAGCGACCTAGCCCCGTGAGCTAAAGAGAGATCTCTCTACAGCCCAGTAGCTGTAGTCCTGCTATCACAGGGAAGGGCGGTGACGTCACCTGCTCTGGTAAACTGGCTCTTACACAGTACCTGTCGGCCGTAAGCGTTACACTCTCCCCCGCTTAAATCACTGTCCCCTGGAAGGGCTATCCCATCCCGCTCTGACACCAATGTAACGCAACGGGGGCTCGGGCGGGCGCCCTTGCCGCATCTGGTCGGCCCCGTCCCGACTGAGGCTCGAACCCGGGACTTCCGCATCTCTCTGCAGTGACCTAGCCCCGTGAGCTAAAGAGAGATCTCTCTACAGCCCAGTAGCTGTGGTCCTGCTATCACAGGAAGGGCAGTGACGTCACCTGCTCTGGTACGCCGGCTCTTACACACAGTGCTTGTTGGCCGTAAGCGTTACAATATATTTGATTTTGTATTGTGGTTGTTATATATGTTTTTGGTTGGTATTATGTTTATATGGTTGTTTTTGTTGGTTGGTCGTTATTATGGTTATTAATAATATGATCTGTAGTTGAAATCTGAGCCTAAATAAAAAGAAAAAGCATTTTCAGAGAGCAATTACGCTGCGTTAGATAGATACTTTATTGATCCCGTGAGGGAAATTGCAGTGCAACAGCAGCTTAACACAGACAACACAGCCACAATGTAACGAATGATACAATAATAATAATAGTACAATACATACAAAACAATCAGTACAGTGAGGGGTGCACTAAAAGAGTTACTCACAGTCCAGACACACAAAGAACAAACTAGAACAGAACAGTACACAGAAAAATCGTTTCACACATATGAATATAAATATAGATGTAAATATAGATATAGATATAAATTTAGATGTAAATGTATTGCACAGGTCCCTGGCATATATTGCACAAAAAACACTGTAGATGGGAAAGGAAAAAGAAAGAGAACAGATGTAGGAGTAGATGTGTAGATGCGTTCAGTGTTTATGTAGAATAAGTGATTAAGTTTATGAGCAATCTAATTGCTTATCTTTTAAAACGCTATATAAAATAAAGTTTATTATTAATTTGCTGGACAGAGCGGTGAACATTATTATGCATAAGACAAAGATAACGATTTACGTTAAAAGACATTTGTAGCGGCGAGGCTTATTAATAAGGCAGAATTAAGTGTTTCTGAGCTTCCCAAATGAGGCCCCATTTCTCTGTTCATCTCTGTGGTGCAGCCACAGAGAAACCATTCATGCAAGATGTTTTCTTTTGATAAGGACAGCTCCCAAAGGGGGATGCACTTAGCTAAGCCTGGCTATCATGATCAATGGTCATCCATTGGCGCCTATCTGTCTAGGGAGTGCCAGTTGGACATCTGGACTGCATTACTAAGTGTCAGGACTAAGTGACTCATATCTCACCTTGATCAACCAATCAGGGACTGGTAGGGCCGAGTAACCCACGTGGGACTCTGATGCCCATGGAACTTTCAGCCAATCAATGAGCTAAAGTTCCTCCAGGTAAAAACAGGCAACACAGAGAGCCTGAGAGATGGAGATTCAGATTCAGATTCAGATTCAACAATTCTAAAGGGAATTCAAAGGAGAATCCCAAGGGCAGGACATTCTCGCAGCGCGCCTCCTGACCATCCTGAGACTCAGCCCGGACAACCACGGAACGGCCAGTGTGTCCGAGTGCCAGAACTTTCCTTTGTTCTAAGAGTCTAGAGTGGAGGTTGCCAGAGAGTAACCAGCAGCAGGCCTCGTGAACTGGTCGGAACTGTGGACAGCTGAATTACTATTCAGAACTAGCTCTTCATCAGGAACGAACCGGTCCTCTTCCTGACTTGCTGGGACCCACAGTCATCTTTTCTCCTGTGCACAAACTTTGCTAGTTAAAGCCAACAGTGAGCATCAGCAGCGCACCGTCGCAAGCCGCACAGCACAGCCTGGCACCGAGCCAGAGAGCGCGGATTGGACAGCAACAGCCTGCAACTGTTTCTTTGTGCCCGCAGGAGATCTGAATCCCCAAAAATTGGATGAGTATTCAACTTCAATGCATTACAGCTCGAGAATTCAATTGTTATCCCAACCAGTTGATATCAATTTAATTCCTAAGAGTTATGTACTTGTTTGAGTATCTAATGTAGAAGTTGTAACCAAGTTCACTTTACGAAACGGTCTTAATGAATGATATACTGAATGTATGTCCTCTTGATATGTGTAACTCTTTGTAACTGACCGAATATACCTTTTGTATTCTGATAACCCTCTCGATAAGATCTGTTAGGTTTATATGCATATTCTATGTATTAATAAATGTATCCTCGTGTATTAGTACCTGTGTGCGCGTTGTTTGAGTTATGTCGCATGGTTGGATTCTAAAGCCATCAAAAGAATCAACTTTGTGATTTACTGCTACAATTAATAATTGTCTCAGTAAATGCCAAAACCCTACAGAACTGGTGCCTTCAGAGAGCCACTATGATTACATATTTGGCGTCCCTGAAACGGTTTTCCCTACACATTTAATTAAACACGGGTTTGTGATTTATATGGGAATGGAAGTGACGGGAACTCTTAATCTAAATAAAAATAAAATACATAAAACAGGTTTCGATAGTTAATAACCACTTTTTATGCACGAAACACATGTGATTTTTCTTCCTCCTGATCAGTTTAGAAATCTGTGTACGCTGTAAGGTTTTTACTTCTTAATTAAACTTTTAAAATACACGTTTCGAATAGAAAGAAATTTTCTTCCTGGTACAGTATGTATAGCAAACCAGCACGTCTTTTTTCTCCAATCAGAGGGGTGTCAGATGGTGTCAGCCAATCACCATTCTGAAACCCTACCATAATCTCTAGTATAGGGAGACCCCAGAATTCTGTCCCATAGTTTATGTAGATAGATGATAGATACTTTTATTGATCCCGTGAGGGAAATAAACTAAATCATTTTCATTTTAGGAAATTATTAAACGCTCGGTTAAAAGCAAAGGAGATTGTCTGTTATAGTGGACATAAAACAAAGAGTTCTCTGGCATTATATCCTAGAAGACACAGACCGGCGCCAGACCAGGAGAATGCCCGCAGCGTAAAAGAAAATGCCTGATGAACTAGGGATTGGACAGTTTCCAAGTGCTTGTACAATCGATGGAAATGTTCAAATAAATGTGCAAAAGAAATAAACAAAATAATCATTTATTTCTTTATCATATTGGCTAGCTAATGTCCTCTCTTTGCTAGTTAGTAGCTGTGTTTCTGCGTTGGGTAGCAACGGGTGACTGTTCTCAGGCGGAAGATGTAAACAGCTTAATTTTCGTGTTAAATATTTTTTTTAAATTAAAATTCATTCTATACAGCAATCGCATATTTGGGTACCGTTTCATAAAACTTTCATGCTTAAAATGTTTAGGGAGAAATGGAAGACTGGTGTGTATTTTTTCTTTAAACTACCAATACCAGTCATATACAGTACAGTTTACATACAGTAATATGTTTATGTTCCTAAATTAATATCGTTTATGATCTTCAGATGCGTTATGCTCCTCTTCTTTTTATGCTCAGCTACTAAAATTTCCCTTTAGTGGTAAAATTCCATATAAATATTCAAAACTAAGTGGATTAAGATGTGCACAGTAAAGAGATTAAATGATTAAATCTTTTCACTACCAACCAATGCACCACGAGTGCCCTTGTCGGTCATTTTGGCCAGCCAATCACAACTGCGGTGCCCTGCGGCGGCTTGTGGGTAGTTTACCGTACCGTGGGTTTGAATGGCTGCATCTGTATGTTCTCCACATGTTCATGTGGATTTCTCCCCACAGCCCAGAAATGTACTTGTAGGTTAGTTGGGCTCCAGTTACCCTGTGGCCCTAATAGGTTAGAAAACGTATAGATGTATAGATTGCAATTTTTCTGATTGCAATAAAGTGGATGTAGGCATACTCCAGTGGTTTTATTGAAGGATTATTCCAGGAGCTGGGAGGAGCTGTTCAATCAGCCAAAAATGCCAATCAGCTGCTGAGTGTCTTTAGATTATTCTGCTTCTCCATGATACATCCACTCATGTCATAAAGAAACCAGCCCCACTCAGCACTGAAAGACATTTTCAACATTGTATTGTTCTTGCTTAGAACAACATGACTTACTGTAATAGCAGTTCTGGGCATGATTACATAGTAAATAGATCTTTTGGCACCAAACATTCCAGTTTACTTACAAACTACAATGCACTGGAACTCTGCTATACTGAAAATAAAAATTAAAAAAAAAAACTAAATTAACTTAAAGTTTGTGTTTTTGCTGCCTTCATCATCCCAACAGTTAACTGTAAGGCTCACAAGACAATGTCTGTGTTTTCATTGATTTGATCTGTATTGATCACTGAAAGTAAAATTTCAAACAAAAGCTCACAAAGGAAACTTGTTTCATTCACATGTATGTAGCTTTTAAGCAAATGCTGAAATGTTCCTCTGCCTATGAAACTTTATTACATCTGTGTCACTTGGCCTTGTGGATTAAAATATTTTCTTTGTCAAACTCTTAGAAACAAGAGTATTTGTGTAAGAATAGCAAATGTGTTCAAGACACTTTTATTAATTTTTAACCCGAGATTAAAAAATCATGAG
This sequence comes from Lepisosteus oculatus, assembly GCF_040954835.1. Lineage (NCBI taxonomy): Eukaryota > Metazoa > Chordata > Actinopteri > Semionotiformes > Lepisosteidae > Lepisosteus > Lepisosteus oculatus. Next base: position 5,538,616 of record NC_090713.1, read on the forward strand.
GAATATTTACACTTTTTACTTCTTATACTTCAGCTGTAAATGAATTGTTGAAGAATATTCTCTCTCCCCCCACCCCCTCGATCTGCTAGTGCAGAATGAACACTGTGTGTCTCCCGAGTGGGGTTGCACTTCACTGATCCATTGTGTTGAAAGGGGGCATATAAATGCAACAAAATTACCATTCTGTTGAACATATTATACATCAGAAGTGGGGATCAATAGAAAACTTTATGTTGTCTATTAGTGTGTAAAGCATTTCTCAGCCTGCTGTGTGATCAAATGCTATCATTTGGAATAGACAATAACTTCTTAGATCGATGACTAACAACTGTTTTCAGATTAAGTAAACATTTTGAACAATTAACTTATGATCTGATGATGACACATACACATACAATTTGGAACCCTGGTATCAGTGCATGCATCCAACGCAATTGCAGAAAATGCAGCTTATAAGCATTTTGCTTGTCCTGAAGGGTGTGAAGTTTCTTCTCCTTCTTAGCACCCAGTTTACCTAAACAAGATTGAGTGTGATTTTGCTCTTTTTTCCTAAGCCTTCCTGCTGGGCTGCTTTCTGGCAATCTCATCGCAGGCACAAGAAGACAGACAAGTCATTGATCAGTGCTTCCGCAATAAGGATTACGAGTACCTGCTGAACATCGCTACGAATGGCCTCAAAAACAAAGGCAAACCGAAGAGCTTTGTGATTGTTGGAGCAGGAATCTCCGGATTAATCGCTGCGAAACTCCTGGAGGATGCTAGACACAATGTATGATATTTCAGTACTGTCTCAGGAAGCAGGAGACTCACCCTCAGCTCCTGGAGGCCTGACATCTTCTGTTTTAAGTCCAAACTCGTTGTTTTCATAATAAGGCATTAAAAGGCTGGTCTTGTAATTCTTAAGGTCTTGCAATTTTGATTAATGAAAATTCTCACTTCCTCAAAGTAAACTGTAAACTACAGCAGCACCTGAAGTATTGCAGTTTTTCAGGATCATACTTATGCCGTCAATCATGTAGACAAGCTGTGTAACTGAGACCTCAGGAGGTACAAACAGCAGACCCTAGACCTCCACTGGCACTGTTGTGTGGGCGATGGTCACAATTAATAAAACATGTCGGTCTTTCAGGTATATTATTCTAGTACTTGATCTGGTTTTGGTTTAGTACTTCTGCTTCCACTCAAGTGCTTGACAATCCTGTTGGCAAAGTTGGGTGACTTCACAATTCACAAAACGAGGATAATTTGTGGGTGCTGTCTTCTTAGTAATACACTTCAAAAGCACCCCCCCTTGAAAAGAGCACATTTAGAAATTCTAGTTTTCAGCCATTACTTAAAATATTTTTTATGTGCAGTCAAATTTCTTCATTCTGTTTGGGAATTGGTGTGCCAGGAAGGCACAAGCAGAAAGTATATTTCTTTCCAGCAGCAAAACCAAAATGCCCTTTAGGATTACATGCATGGAAGGTGGAGCTCACTCTCAACTGGCCACTTCTAACTGATTTCCAGAGCTGGAGGCCAGTCCACAGCACTCAAGTACAGAAAACATTCAGGAACGAATACCTGTTTGGGATTGTCAATACCACACAGATGTAAAATCAACCACAGAATGGTGTTTCAGTAAACATACAATAACATTTCTTGGACAGGACACAAACTTCATTTGGGTTACCAGTCTACGACACCTTCAGATCTCTAAAAAATAGGCCTCATTGGCCTTCCAGTCAGGGATCTGGGATAAGAAGTGGCTCTTGTTGATTTTTAATAGCAGTAATATTCTAGTCAATCAGATTGCAGTATCCCGGCAGGAAACTGTCATTGCAGCAGGTCAGCAGTAATTAGGATAACAGTTTCAGCTGGCCTGCCTCTAGAGGTCATTCAGGCCTCTATTATATATAAATGTGGTGAATTATTGGACAAATTACATAATTAGCGAGGAGCTGAGAGTCACAATCTCATGTGGGATTAATTTGGATTTAGTTTGGTATGTAAAAGAATAGTCTGTACTTGTTGGCGTTTGGTTGTTTAGAGTAGGACTGTAAGTGGGGTGAATACTTTTATAGCCGCTTTATATAGTAAATAACTTCTCTGCACAACATTTTGTTTCCGGTGGGATTGTTTTCATTGTTCATGCCTCATCAGTCAACAGCTGAGAGGTAGGCCTGTCACAGTTCCGTTCTCTCCTCTGTATCAATAATGTTTTATTTTCCTACAGGTCAGTGTCTTGGAAGCCAGTGACAGAGTTGGGGGGCGAATTCACACGTACAGGAATGAGAGCAGGGGCTGGCACGCAGAGTTGGGTGCAATGAGAATTCCCTCGACTCATGAGTGAGTTTCCTTGAAGTGCTTGCTTCATGCTTTGATAAGGCCAAAAACGGTTGAAGCAGCACTGTATTTAGCATTTGTTACAGAATAAATTGGTAGAATGAGATAATTAAATTATTGCTGCTGCTGAGAAATTGTCCAGCCAATAAGCAAAGAGGTGTGCATTCAAATTGTCCTGCCAGGGTTATCATCCATCCATTTAATAACCACTTCATCCAATTTGGGGTTGTGGGGGAGCCAGAGTTCATCAAAGCAAGCAACAGGGTCAAGATGGGGTGCACCCTGGACAGGATACCAGTCCATTAGAAGACACACACTCACACCAGGGCTACTTTTCCCAGAAGCCAATCAACCTCCCAGCATGTCATTGGACTGTGGGAGGAAGCCAGAGCACCCAGAGGAAACCAACACAAACATGGGGAAATACCATAAATCTTCATGCAGATAGCTCTGCAGGGGAAAATTTAAACACAGGTTCCCATGCTGTGAGGCAGCAGTGATAACCCCACAACTCCAACAAAGCACTTAGAAAATAGATGGATGGATGTTCTGTAATCTAACTCAAGTGATATTTTCAGGTTAGTCCTTCTCTACATTACTCACTATGGACTCAATCTGTCAGAATTCATCCAAGAGGATAACAACACCTGGTACTTTATAAATGGGAAACGCATCAAGACGTCCGAGGTTATGAAGAATCCTGACATTCTGGGCTACCCAGTGGAGGAATCTGAAAAGGGAAAATCTGCTGCACAGTTGTACTCTGAAGCCGTAAAAAAGGTATTATATTCACACAGTGGTTTACTGTTAATTTATAATAAAGATGACATTAGTGTGAAAACATGGCCAATTTTAAAAAAGAAAGGGGAGATGTCAGATGGATGCCCAATTCTGCAATATAATTGGGGGTTTGACTCAGGTGCTCACAATCAAGAGGTTCATGCCTAATGGGGCGACTGGGTACCCATCTAGAAAACAGGTCGTGAGAGTTTTAAATGTGAACTCAGTAAGGTGGTCTGGTGGGTAACTAGACACTCAACACCAACTCCTTGAGTCCAATTTGGCCTGTAGTGGTTACACAGTGAGCCATGAGTTTCCCAAACAAGAACTGATTGACTCCCCCTAGCTGAGACCACAAGATATGGTTGGTCTTACAGAACCTCATGTGCAACAAGAATATCAGCCCTCCTTTGGAGAACTGAAATGGATCTGTTCTTGTTACAGTTCCAGCATCCCGCCACCAGAGGGCACTTCAAACTATAGTGCCTACTTCATCTGTGCAGCAGAGGCACAGATCAAGTAGACGAGAGTAACCAATCCCTGCTTGGCCAGTGTCCCTACATCACCATGTCTACCTTCCCCAGACCTATTTAAACCCTGCTCTTTGTTTAAGATGTGCTTAGTATTGGTTTCAACACTTTGAGCTCCAGATTGAACCCTTGCCGAATTCTCCCTGGACTCCTTGCCTGTCTTCTGGATTTTGGCCTGTTTCCTGACCTTGGTTTTTGGATTGTGTCTCTGCCACTTGATACTGTATTTGTCTTCTGACTTTGGACTTTCACTCACCTCTTGACCCTGGACTTGGGGTCCCCTAATTTACTGGTTTTGGATTTTTTGTGATCTTTAAACCCTCAAAGGGTTCTTTACTTGATGTCTGAGCTGTGGACCAGCCTAACAGAATTATTATTAATAGTACTGCCAAAAAGCAGTGTCTTCTGACCTGAAGCTCAAGCCTTGTCACAAACAGACTCCACAACAGGAGAACAATAAGAAGCTTGTATCAATGTCAATGACCACAAGTGTAAGCTCAACATCATTGTTTGACCATTGCAGTCTCTAATGGCACATGGTTGCAATGAGCTGAGGAGAGCAGATCTCCAGTGCAGCTTTGACTGTCTGGAAAACTGGTCAGATGTCCCTCAGGATGAGTTTAAGATCCTATTAAAAAGCTACAGAATACACCTCCTAGCCCAGCTTGTAATTCCAGCTAATCGGGGGTGTGAATAAATTTGGAGGCTTCTAGTGTCTTACAGATATATCTGACATTTTTACCAGTAGTGTTGTTACACCTGTGCTGGGTGATGTTTCACAGCTTAATGGTACAATGGGGCATTCCTAAGAGCTCTTGCCCGTCTGCTGGCCACGTGAGAATGAGCTCAGGCTGTATCTCTGTCCTTCCTCAAACTATCAATTAGGTAGCCAATCAAGTAATCAAGCACCTGATTGATCTGCCTGCACTGCTTTGCAACACCTGTGGTGTAACATCAGGAAAGGGAGAAACAGTTGATGGGGAAAAATGAAATTGCTTTACTTTGGCAACTCATTTGATTGCATTACAGATATAAAATGTCATAAAATATTATTTCTCCTTTAGAACAGGAGTGTTTAGAGGTGGGAGAGAGCTTCTAAGCATTTACAAGTCACAGCTACTGTATATTCTAAAAAACTGATCAACTCTGATCTGATCTACCTCTAAAGTAGAACAGATATATTTCAGTTTCAGTGACAGTAGGTCCTCCACCTTTCTGAAATGTGCCATTGGGGGATTAACACTCATGCACTTGACCAGTGTTCATTTGAAAAAATATATATATTATTGGTTCTTTCTGTGCAAATGGTGGTGATGACTCATACAGACCCAGGAAATCTTTCATCCCCTCTGCAATTTCATTCTCAGACAAAGTAAAATCAATCTTATCTCCTGAAACACTGCTGGAATTAATTCATTATTGGTGGTGTTTGTTTGTTTTTGTGGCATTGTTGTATTGGACTCTGCTGTAAAATTGATCTCCCCCCAGGGGATGGTAAAGCTTGAATTGAGTGTATGAGCGGAATGGCAGCACCGTTCTGCTGTATATTCAGTTTGAAACATCCTGTTTTAACCTATGAAACTCTAGGTCTCTCTGCTTCTACCTTTTGTTGAAGTGCAAGAGATTGATCTCTGAAATCTTCATGATTTTTTCATGGCCTTTGATGATCTTCTAGGTCATTGACGAAATCAAGGAAAATCCATTGCTGTGCCATTGCAACCTCAAGAAATATGATGTCTATTCTGTAAAGGTAAAGTTGGCTTTCAGTTCCAATAGTGATTGTTTCTAGCTAATGATTAATTACCGTTCCATTTTATAGAAAAGATTCTGTTGATTATCTAATTTAAATTATGATAGTTATGTTTGTGCATTATGAACATAAAAGCATTAAGGTACAATATCGATACACCTAAAACTTCAATTTACAAATTGATCAAAGGCTATATACAGTAAGTCACTTTAATGTTTGGTTACAGATTCAGATTAGTGTCTCTGTCTTTCCCTCGATCTATCAATCAGGCAGCCAATCAAGTAATCAAGTACCTGATTATCTACCTGCACTGCTTTGTAGCACCTGTGTTGTAACATCAGGACAATGAGAAAAAGTGGATGAGGAAAAATTAAATTGCTTTACTTAGGCAACTTCAATGATACTGTATAATAAAAGCCAAAGCCAACAACTGGCATCTTTTGCTGACATCAAAGTCTGGAACAGCTTTTACCTAACACAACACATCAAATTATCTACAATTAATGGAAATAGACATAAATAAATAAAAATATGTGATTTTTGCCTATGTTGTTATCTGTCACAAGTTTACAAGAGTTTGCAAGTCCTTAGCTTTTAAAACTGTATTTCCAGTCAAAATGAGTTTTTTGATTTGCTTTGTTTTTGTCTCAAAAGGATTACCTCAAGAGAGAAAGTAACCTAAGCAGATATGCAATCCAGATGATTGGAGATGTTTTAAACACACAGTCCCTATTGTACATGGCCTTCAGCGAAAACCTAAGAGATGAGATTGACATCAATTATTACGTCAAGTGAGATTTTCAGATTATGGCATTTTCTTTTGTAGGACACTGACAATGATCACAGTAAATTAACTACATATTTAGTGAAGCAATCCTACCTCATGCACAGTTCTGTATGTATCGGTGTTTATGATACATACAGTGTTGGGGAAAGATACTTTTAAATTGTAAATCATTAGAATTACATGTGATTAAGGGATTACTTGTCTAAAAAAAGTGTGATGCCCTGACGAGTTCCAGTGCACCAGTACCAAATTCCATTCCACATTCCACACGTGGAAGGAGCTCGTCAGGACCATCTAAAATGAGATCAGGCTGGGCTTATCAACCTCAGTAAGGAGCCTCAGTCACTATTGAAATCCCAGCAAGCAATCCTCAGGGCTCAGACATTGAGTTGCATGAGCGCAAGTACAGTAGCTGCTCTTTTCCCAGGATATGTTTTCCCGGGGGCTCCTCCTCCCAGGACTCTTCTCATTCTGATCCTTATCACTCCATTAATTATTCACTAAACCCATAAAAATTGCATAACAGAATGTCTGAGCCACAACCCAATGGAGTTCAGCGGTTGAAAACAACAGGATCCAGGACCATGGAAACAGTACAACGCCTCCTCTATGGACTCCATACCCCCTGACTCTGTCCCTGTGCCCTTTCAAAACCCACCCAGTTTCCAGCTCCAGGTTAGTGGCCATCCCAGTTCCTGGCTCCAGACCCGTGGCAGCCTCAGTTCCAGATTTCAGATTCACCTTGGATCACCGGTCAGAGGACTAAGGGACAAACCACGGTCTTCCATGAACCCTGATTGCTACATCCCACTCCTTTCTCTGGAGACCCAGATCAGTGCAGAGATTCCTTATGCAGTGCGAGATGGTCATGTCTTTGCAACCCTCCCCTTTCCCTACTGACGGCACACAAGTGGGGTACCTCTTCTCCCTCCTCTCCGGAAAAGCCCTGGCATGGGCATCTGCACTTTGGTACACTGGGGATCCCATTTGTTCTAATTATTCAGAGTTTACCCGAACATTCTTCCAGGATTTTCAGCCCCCAGGGAATACTTAGAGAGTTGAACAACAGCTTCTACAACTTACCCAGGGGAGACAATCGGTTAGGGATGACACTATTCAATTCAGGACATTGGCGTTGGAGATGAGGTGGAATGAGGCGGCTTTGTGTTCATTCATTTATCATGGCCTCGCAGAAAGGATCAATGATGAACTAGTACATAACAAACTCCCGGATTAATTAGAAGAAATTATAGCACTGACAAAGAACCAATGCAACTTGGGTGCACCCGTAAGAATGAAGACATTGAGACGGCCTATGTATGTACTGCAGAAAAAAGGGGCACTGAAAAAAGATCTGCCCTGGGCGCCCAGGAAACAAATTGGCTCAGGAGCCCTTACTGAGTGGAGCATTCCAGTCTCCTTACCCTGGTGGAAAATTGCTCTTGCCAGCCTCTCTGTCATAGAACTCCAAGGTGAGACACATTTTCCTGTTTATCGATTCCTGGGTGGCCAGTAACTTTATTGATGAAGATATAGTTTGCAAATTACAGATTCCCCTGATGTCCTGTACGCCTCCAGTCAAGATTCACTCACTTGATGGTTCTCCTATCGGATCCGAGAGGATTACTTAACAAACTATCCTTCTCATCCTTAACATAGGTGCTCTTTATCAAGAGACAATTTCAGTACTATGCATTCAAGCCTCACAACCGTCATTCATTTTGGGGTTTCCATGGTTACAACAGCATAACCCCCATATTGATTGGGCTACACAAGAATTGATTGCGTGGGGTGACAACTGCAAATTACATTGCATGCCTTGGGTTAAGTTACTGTCCACCATGGACATTAGACCGGATAGACTCCCCGATGAATACTGAGAGTTTATGCACGTATTCAGTAAACAAAAGGCTCTTACAGAACTTCCTCCACACAGACCGTATGACTGTGCCATTGACCTGATACTTGTGAAACTGCCACCCAGAGGCCAGTTATATTCTCTCTCTCCATTGGAGACTAAGGCCATGGAGGAATATAAAAATTTAGCTTTGGGGTTCATAAGACACTTGACCTCTCCTGCTGGTGCTGGGTTTTTCTTTGTGGAGAAAAATGATGAGGGGTTACGCCCCTGTATTGACTACCGAGAGCTCAACAAAATAACCCAGAAAAACTAGTACCCCTTACCCCTCATCCCGGCATTACTGGAGAAGGCAGCTAAATCCATTATATTTACTAAGATTGACCTCAGGGGGACGTATAATCTCATTCTTATTAGAGAAGGAGATGAATGGAAAACAGCCATCAATACAGAGAGTGGGTATTATGAGTACCTTGTAATGCCATTCGGACTGTACATCGCTCTGGCGGTTTTCTGGCACATATTACCTAGGTAAGTTCCTAGTTATATACTTGGACAATATCCTGGTGTTCTCTCTGAATTATCATGAACATGTCAAACACATTCGAATGGTATTGCAAAGGTTAAGACTAAACCATCTCTGTGAAATTAAAGAAATGCGAATTTCATCACTCAGAAATCGCCTTCATGGGGTACATCTTATCAAATTCCAGGTTGAAGATGGATCGTCCAAAGGATACTGCCATCCAGGACTGGCCTAACCAACCTAAAGCAAATATAAAGCTTCATAGGTTTTGCAAATTTCTACAGAACCTTTATTAAGACCTTTAGTTCAGTGATAGCGCCCCTTACTGCCCTCACTATAAAGGAATCCAACCAGGGCAAGTGGTATGCACAAGCTCAGGAGGCCTTTAGTACTCTAAAGAAGAAATTCACATCTGCTCCTATCCTTCTGGAGCACATTCCAGAACAACCCACTACAGTCTTCCTGGCGGACAAGGTGATCGGAGTGACCCTGTTAGATGTAGAGAAGGCAATCTCTGAGGCACTGCGAGACACCACATCCCCTCCAGAAACTCCGTCGGGTAAGCAATATGTGCCTCCACAGGGCAGGGCAGAGGTTATTCAATGGGGGAACTCATCTCGGATGGCTGGGCACCCCCGAATGAATCGTATGGTGGAACTCCTGCAGTGCAAGTTCTGGTGGCCATCCCTCCTAGCGGACATAGAGGTCTACATCTCCAACTGCACTCCCTGTTAAAGGTTAAAAGACTCCAGGAGGGTGCCCGCTGGACTTCTACAAGTGCTCCTGACACCAGAATGACCCTGGGAGTCCATATCCATGGACTTCATCACCGTCCTCCTGAGATCCTAGGGACAAACTGTCATCTTAACTTTTCTCCAAAGCAGCCCACTTCATTCCACTGCCCCACAGCCACGCAGATGGCGAATATTTTCATCAAGGTGGTCTTCCCCAGAAACATCGTCTCTGACAGAGGACACCATTTTGTCTCCAAATTCTGTAGGATACTGGAAATAAAGACTGACTTCTCCTCCAAGTACCACCAGCTAACGAACGGGTAGACGGAGCGGGTTAATCAAGACCTGGAGACTTACCACCGGTGCCATGTCTCCTCTTTTCACGATGGTTGGGTGACACACCTCCCTTGGGCTGAGATATCCCGAAATGTCCTAGTGAACTCAGCCACAAGCGTGTCACCCTTCAAATGCCAATATGGGTTCCAACCCCTTCTTCTCCAGGTCTATTCCCACAGCTCCAGGTTTCCGGCTGCAGACCAGGCCAGATTTGGGGGTTTGTGGAGACTGGTAAGGGCAAATCTAAAGAGGGCAGCACAACGGCAAGAGACTTTCACTAACCGACATCAGAGAGACCACCCTCCACTCCAAGTCAGGAAGCGAGTATGGCTCTCCACAAAATACCTCCGCCTATAGTTGCCCTCCAAGAAACTGGCTCCTTGCTACATTGGACCCTTCAAAGTGAGTGAACAAATTAATGCCGTCTCCTACTGTCTCACCTTTCCTAGATCCCTCAGTAGGAAAATTTCGACAGCATTCTACATTTCAATACTAAAACCCACACCAACACATCTGGCACCTGAGGAATCATCCGCTCCCTGTCTGGAGGATTAGGAAGAACCTCGCCCCCAGTGGATTGTCGACTCCAGATGGGTACAAAACATTCTCCAGTTCCTGGCACATTGGAGGGGGCATGGAGACGAAGACAGGTCCTGGATCCCAGCAAGAGAATTGGCAGCACCATGTCTCATAAGAACCTTCCATACGAGGTTCTCTAGAAAGCCTGGTCCAGCACCTGGAGGTCACCCCTTTGCGGGGGAGCACTGTGATGCCTTGACGAGCTCCAGTGCACCAGCACCAAATTCCATTCCACATTCCACACGTGGAAGGAGCTTCTCAGGACCATCTAAAATGAGATCAGGCCAGGCTTATCAGCCTCATTAGGAAGCCTCAACCACTACTGAAGCCCTGAGGAATCAATCCTCTGGGCTCAGACATTGAGTTGCAGGAGCGTGAGTAGCTGCTCTTTTCCCAAAGTTTTTCCCAGGGGTTTTCCAGGGTTTTTTTCCCCTGGACTCGTCCCATTCTGATTTCTTTTATCACTCCATTAATTATTCAATAAACCCATAAAAACTTCACTGCTGAACCAACTCCAGCAAGTATTAATTCGCCATGCCCTATTTTCCATTCAGAGGTGCAGCGTAGCTGAATGTCTGAAAATTACTTTCAGTAGTATTTTGAATATTATTGAAATAATACTATTAATAATATATTAATATATAATATATTCATACTATATTACTACTTTATTATAGTATTTTTCAACAATATTTAATGATTTTAGTTCAGCACTTAGTATGATCCATTCTAAACATATTATTAGAAAGACTAATGATTTTGAATGCTAATGGGAGGTTTCTAAAATGGATTTTAAAAAGTATTTTCTAATATATCGCCTGCAGTAGGTTCTTATGAACAATACATTGTAGGGACAAGGCCTATCATTTAACTTAGATTTAAGTGTTATTAAAGATTTCTAATAATCATTGAGTGCCTTGACAAAGCATTCCTGATGCACAGTGCTGTTGCTAAAGAGGTTCTTCTGTTCAGATACCTTATAAAGCTGTATCAGGCTGAACAAAATGATGGTGTATAGTGCTCATGGGCTCCAGCATGTCTCCAGGTTGGTTTGTTCCCAGAACCACAGGTTCACTATCCATCACCCAAAGGAACATTCCACCAATAAGTGATAAGTTGGATGGATACAAGAACCAAAACTAATAACCAGTTTTGTTTTACATTTAATATTTCTTTGAAAAGAATTGGTTGACCCCAGAAACAGCGTAAAGAGCTGTATTATATTGTGGTTCAAAGAGAATTCCACCATTGATGGTCCCTCCCTCTTCATTCCCATTTCCAGCTGCTTCCTTCAGGGAAGTGGTTTACAATGCCTGTGGCCAAGAAAAAATGTCTACAAATGTCTGCCCTGTGCAGTTGGTATTTAAAATGCAGCAAAGTAAAGGATTGTGTGTAATGGTAGTGTAATATTTGTCAAGTGGTTCACATTGGTATAATGGCTTTGGCATGTGATTTGCATGCTGGAGATCAGGGGTTAGAACCCAACTCCTGGCATGAGTTTTCCCGGGGTGGTGTGGTGGCTCTGTGGCTGGAAGGTTGCTGCTTCATATCCCATGGCTGGCAGAGGAATCTTACACTGCTGGACCCCTGAGCAAGGCCCTTAACCCTAACTTCTCCAGGGACACCGTATAAATGGCTGACCCTGCGCTCTGACCCCAAGCTTCTCTTCCTGTCTGTGTGTCTCATGGAGAGCAAGCTGTGGTATGTGAAAAGACAAATTCCTAATACGAGAAATTTATATGGCCAATAAAGTGATCTTATCTTATATGGGCAGAGAGAGAGAGATCTGTGCATATACATGCACATGTTGCAAACCTTTGCATGGTGATGCCAAAGACATATTTTCACCCTTTTTGGATTAAGTTATATCTGAAATATCTCATCTTAAATCTAAAAAGTATCTATACAAACTGCAAAAGACCCTATGAGAAAGCTTGCAAATGAAAGGAGGCCAATCAGTCTATCAATCCCATCTGTTAGGTTAGCAGTTTATTGATCCCAGAACCTTATCCATCAGTTTCTTGAAAGAAGCCATATTATTGGCTTCAACAACATGGCTGAGTACAGAAGCTTATTCCACATTACCACCAACCTTTGTGTAAAGAAGTAACTCCTACACAGATCTGTGGAGTTGGTCGAATAACTTATTAAAATTGTCCCACACCCTCAATTTATTGTTCATTTTTTTAAAGTAGTCCCTTGAACAAGTAGCCTCAAACATACTATTATATATACAGTATGGTCCCTGATGGAGAATAAATGAGGGAGAATTTATGCAGTTTAAAATTTCAATTAGAACTTGTGACTGATCACTAAAACAAAGGGAAATGTGACTAAGACGTGTTACAATTGACAACATATTATAATCTTAAAATAAGGTTATTCTAATACAGAGTCCATACTAATATTTAAGGTGTTTTGTATGTTAACAGCATTGGAAAATGATAAGGGACAAAAAATAACAAAAATGATTTTGTCTTTGTATTGTTTCCCCAGATTTTTCAAAATAGATGGAGGCACAGATCTGCTGCCCCAGGCTGTGAGGAAAGACCTTCAGAAGAGTAGAGTATTTCTGAATTCAAGAGTTTTGGAAATAAATCAGACCAGCAGGGGCATCCAGGTTGTGTACAAAGACAGAACAGACAACTCAGTCAAAATGATGGCAGCGGACTACCTCCTGTTCACCGGCACGGCCAAGGCAACTCTGAATGTTAGATTTAACCCCCCTCTCCCCCTGCGCAAAAGAGAAGCCCTGCGGAACGTCCACTATGACAGCTCGACTAAAATCTTCCTGGTCTTCAAGGAGCGGTTTTGGGAGAAAGAAGGGATCCGTGGGGGCAAGTCCATCACGGATCAACCGTCGCGCTTTATTTACTACGTGAGCGAAACGTTCAAGAGTGGGGTTGGGGTGGTGCTGGCGTCCTATACCTGGTCGGATGACTCCCAGTTTTTCCTGGGGATGAGCGACGAGGCCTGCCAGGAGGTGGCACTGAACGACCTGGCGGCCATCCACGGAGAAGGAATCCGGGATCTGTATGAAGGAGGGGTGGTGAAGAAGTGGAGCCTGGATGAGTACAGCCTGGGTGCCTTTGCGCTCTTCACGCCCTTCCAGCTGATGGATTATCACCTGGATCTGTTCAAGCCCTTTCAGAGAGTCTACTTTGCTGGGGAGCACACTGCCCTCCCCCATGCGTGGATCGAGACGTCCATCAAGTCTACACTAAGAGCAGCCATGAGTATGAACTACAAAGCCTCTGCCAAAGCCGTTCCACCTGTAAAGACAGAGCTTTAAAAAATCCAGGTAAAATATGGAAATGCTCCTTTTCTCTAAAATAAAATGTTTTTTTTTCAAATGTGCTTCAAGTGACTGCCTTGGGTCATTACACTGGTTTGTGCTTGCTGTTATTTTCTTCAATATTATAGTGTAATTTGTTTCATACCATATATCCTGTATTATTATACTAGATATGTTCTTGGAGATCTGCAGAGCTCACAGAGAGGAACCGAAGACATGCTCTTTCTAGGCAACTTAAGTTACAAATTTTACTCAGTTATAGAGATTCAATTAACTATGTATCATTTTTTTAAAATATGATTGTATCTTGTAAGATTGTACCATAATATCACTTTATTTTAATGTCAGGACAACCACAGAGCATGCAATACTAGCAGATTCACGGTGCTTTATGGGATAAGACCTAGTCAGTTTTGGAAAGTTGTGTTTGGAAAATATTTAAAAATCATTAAAGGAACAAAAACCAACTGGTGCTTCAGTTTGGATGTCTCGCTCTCAAACTTTTTTCAAGTTTGGAACAAGGCCAGTCAGCTCTAGAGATATAAAATTGTATTGGCTTAGAAAGAGTGTACATTAACAAAACAACAACAAAATAAATAAATGCTTCAAAACAGGTTTTGCTTCTTGTTTTGCTTGTTCTTTCTGCAATGGTTCTTGGGCCAAAAGCACTGCACATTATTCACAGTGAAAACAAAGAACATAGGAGAGGTATCAATGACTGATTGAAAATTTAAAATCCCAAAACGATTTTGAGCACAGGGAAAGTGTATGTGCATGGAACAAGATGTCACAGCTGCGATGTTGAAGGTGATACTATTCAAGAAGAGGCTGGATGAGCATCTCAGACCATCAAAAATCACCAATTAATTTGGTTGTCACTTTTAAGACAACCAATTGATCCAGTCAAGCATTCTACTGGAGCAGTCTTGGATGACTAGTTGGGATTTCATCCGACAGCCTTCTAATCAGCTCATTGAAACCAAGAAAGCAAGAGGGGCCCACTAGCCTCATCATTTGTAATCTTTCTTAATTGATGATTTTTCAGGCGAAAACCCAATTTATAGGGAGGAAGTTTCAATACATTTATTTTCATAGAAACTAAAATCACTTTGTTTCTATGACCACAGCCTGGTCATAGAAATTGGACACAGACAGACCTGACGGTCCAGAGTTACAGGAGGCCAGGCTGAAGATGCAGGAGATTATTACTGTTAGAAGGATAGAAGCCTGCCTCTCACACAGTGATAAACGTCTGTACAAAAACCTCCCTCAGCTCTACAGGAGCTGCTCTGGCTCATCAACAGGAACCACAGAGGACTGAGACTGAGAACAGCTGCAGAGCTGCTACAACACCGAATAGAGCTGGGTTTGTACAGTACATCATTTATAAATGCAGTGTAATAAACACACAGAAAGAATGTGTAGATGTATTTTAGTATTTAGCTTAATAGGCTATGAAACTGAAAATTACAAATAAAACAATGTTTATTAACATTATAGCTAATAAATGTCCTCAGATAAAATCTTTCAATAACTGGGCATAATTAGGAATTTATTTTTATTTTGTGATATTTATTGTATATGTAAAATGCAAGCAAATCAGCTCTATTTCTAAAGACAGATCACAGAAGCTACTGTGAGACACTAGGGATCTGGATGTTTTTCATTCAGATGTTAGTCAAACAGAACTACAAAACATAGACTGCAGTTATAAATATTGACCACAAGAAGGAGAGAGAACAGGTCATTGCACTGCACTAACATTGCATCGCCGCTGTAACAGCACCTAAAATATTTTAGTTTGAAACAGCCTAATATTTTAATCATTAAAAATGTTACAAATAAAATCTCATGAAGGATTAATTGTAATACATTTTGACATGCTTATACAAGAGAGGTACTCTTAAAAAAATGAAAGTTCAACAATTAGCTGTAAGTTAATGTCTTGAAAACAGTCCACGCTAAATGAAAGGACACGTGATGTCTCTGGGTTATTCACATTGAAGGGTGAGGTCTGTTCCCCACAAAACCTCTTCTAATCTGTACATTTCTAATCTTCACTGTCCTCATGCATTCCTTATGGAATCACTGCTTCCTGGGGACACTGGGACTGTTACAGTAGTCTTACTGCAAAGGACCAGATAACTACATGTATAATGTATAAAAGCAAAGGTTTCACACACAGCCTGAAGAAGAAAAAACATTTTCTGGCTAACACATTGAACCATCGCTGATTTACACCAGGACAGGCAGAGTGAAGAGGAGTGACCAACCTCTAAGCAATAAGTTGGTTATAAATCTTGTTTTTGTGTATATAATTTCAGTTTTTACTGCGTGAAACAGACCAAAGCAATTACCTTCATGGTAAAAATCACTGGGACTTTTATCATTTAATGCCACCAGAGAACAGCAAGACAGTAATAATACAGAACATCTTGTGGAAAATTACCAGACCAACATATTATTATATTATAATTACATTACTTTAATTCCTTCTGTGGTAGATTTCAACTACTGAATACAATCAGAATATTCTAAGGTGCCTTGTGGTGAGCTTTTGTATAAACTCAATGTGAAGAAACCAGCTATTTCAAAGTAATCACTGACTATGTTGTATGACAACATTATATCCAAATTAGACTTATTCTGTATGAGTTGGAGAGGTATACCAAAACATTAATTTTATGTCATATTAATATATAATTGATTTATAATTTGCATTGTAGTCATACAAGTCATATGCAGTATTTAACCAACAGAATTACCAGGCTTATGGTAATCACCTTGTGGTCCTTTATAAATGTTCCTAAAGTAAGGAGTTGCAATTAACACACCTCATTTCAGTTCAGTGGTAACTCATTCCTCCCTTAGAGCCAGAGCCAAACCACACTGATGCAGATTTAAAATACTCTGACAGGTGATTAGATGTAATATTGTGCAAAATACACATAGCATGTACAAATACAGATACCAGATGCATATATAATCATAAATGCTGTGTGAGAGTAAACTTAGTGGGTTTAGGAACATGATTATCTACCTGTCCAAAGATTTATTGGATCAACTCCAGAGACCAGCTCACTATCAGTTCTCTGTATCACCTGAGCACTCATTCACCTCAATATAACAATGTTAACTTAATAAAGTGTCCATTTCAAAGTTACACCAATAACTAGTCTTCCTACTTTTGCCAGGCCGGTGAAATCCTTTCTGATATAAAAAAAACAATTAAAACACAAGCCATACTCCTTACTGGAGTCCTACAGCAACTACATTTTAAACACAATTTTTTTTAACAATTTTAGTTTACATCATTGTTATTTACCAAATACAAACTGGTAAGGTTCCTAAAGGCCTTGGGCCCACATTTAAACCAAACTCAAATGCTATTTGCCAGTCGTGTACATCATCCAGTCACACATGTGACACGTGATCATTTCTGGCTGAGGACTAATCAGACTTGTTTGTAAGGTTGAGGTCAACAGCACAGATATGTTTCTGTTTCAAATGAAATTATAGCTACAACAACTGCCTAAATATGCATTATCATACATGATGCTAACATAGGCCAATAAAAGAAATTCTGATCGATTTGAGTAGTTGTATGTTTATTTTGATTTGTGTGACTATGTATAAATTCCGGTCTTCAAAGAAGTTCTGGGATTGATTTGCATGAAAATGTGACTGATGTACCATAAACATAATTAAATATAAGGGTCAGCATGGTTTGGTACTTCAGTACCTGACTTACTACTCTTCTACTGACTCAGGTCTCCTGTCCTCCAGGCTCTTCTACATAACATATAGCACCAGACTCAAAGCCTCCTTCTTTAGAAAGTCATTTAATTAAGTTCTGTGTCTATTCCAAACCATCCATCTATTCATTTTCACTCCGCTTCCTGGTAAGGTCACGGTGAAGGCAACTAGTGCAAGGCAGGGTACACCCTGGACGGGGTGCCAGTCCATTGCAGGGCAAGTGCAAGCCAATTATACATGGGGATAATTTGGAGGCCACGGTAAAGGCGGAGGGGGGAAATTTGGCCCAGATGCCAGGATAACTCCCCACTAACACCACTTCCAGCAGCAACCATTGCTTCCCAGGAGGTCTCCCATCCAGGTACTGACCAAGTTCAACCCTGCTGCGCTTCAGTGGGTAGAAGTTGAGACCTGGAGGTGATATAACTGCAAGCAAAAGTGATTTATAAAAATAAATTTAAGCAAAACAATCACCGTACTGCCTGGCAGGACATTAAAACACAATATCAGTAAGGGCCAAACAAATTCATCCAAGTGGATGGAATTAGTAGATATACCCGCACCATGATTCGGTAACACAGCCTGAATGGATGTTTGGCTATATGATGTCATAGACTGTTCTCCTGAACTGGCTACACTGGGAAAGCACTGCATTGGCTGCTGGAGAAACACAGGGCTAAAACAGGGGGTACTGTGTACGGTATCCTGTAGGCTGCTTCAGAAGAAAGCATACTTCACCTGAATTCGCTTCTAACGCAAAAATACATCACATGAGAACAGAAATGAATTCATACATGAAGGGCACAGTAGAGTTTATGTTTAAAATGTAGTAATGAAGCTGTTTTATTTTCAACAATACAATATTTAATACAAAATCATTGCACTTAATAATTTTTAAAGATAGGCAGTTGCGCAGATAATTACACGTGAACTATACGTGTGTAAATATAGCTACTGTACATGACAAGATAATGTTAACTGACATAAATAAAATTGAAGTTTATTGAAGGGCTCCCTTATGTGTGGTACAGATTGCATTGTCTCAGAAAAATAAGATCTGTATTTTGTGAATCCTTTTAAAAAATACCATGCATTAAATGTCAATAATATCAATATAACTGGCACCTTGATGTTTAGAATCAGTGAGTAAGATTTTATTCTCTCCTTAAAAATCTACACTAGGGTTGCATTTTGTGTTTATTTTATAACTGTACTTTATGTATTTCTTCATAGTTTAGATCAGTATCTACCACCTGTGAAATAATGTGGAAGTTGACATTTTTATTTTTAAAATCCAAGATCTTTGATAAATATCCATTTTCATTTAGAATCAGTGCATATAACATGATAATTTTATAAGTTTATTTGAAATTATTTAAATAATATTTTGCATTTATATTAGTCATACAGTACAATAAAATATACAATACCCTTTTCTATTTCAATTAATAGTTTATCAAAACAATACAATTACAATAAGTACCATCGTTAATGCAATATTAACAATCTAATTAATAAAAAAGAAAGCTGTACCTTCTTAAATTATAAATATAGGAACGGATCTGATGAAAATTGTCATGCAAATGGTAAGTAAAGAATTTGATTCCAGAAAATCAAGTATCAAGCGTTAATTGGAGACAAGTATCGCTATATTGCTGCCATCCTGCGGTTAATGAACAGAGAGTATGTTTTTTTCTGTTCTAAAGTAGTAGTGTTGAATTTTGTGGTTATCACATATATTTTTCCATTCAGTATCTGGCACCTGTTAAATAATTTAAAAGTAATAATAAGAAATACATTTGTTATTATTATGTTTCTTTTTATGGTATATTGTAATTTTTTGGAACTTATGAAGTTAAGAAAGAGTTTTTTGGGCATTTGGTTCTTAGTCACTGTTCTTTCTCTGGGGCTGTTGACATTAAGGTCAGACTCATTTCTCATCTTCTGCTTCTCCATTCCTGTCGTCTGTCTCTCCATATCATTCCCCTGTGGGTGAAGGGGCAGTGTGGCAGGAACAGGGCTCTGTGAAGTTCCAGTAGAGCAGAGTGTTCTCTGTGTCTGTGATTCGGGCAACACCAGGGGTTCGGTGCTGTGTGGTGTCACCTTCTCACCATCTTCTGAAACTCTGCTCTCACCTTTGTCATTTTCATCACAATCATTATTTATTTCTGTTGCCTTATTCTTTATTTTTTCTCTCTTATCCTTTTCACCGGTACCATTTTCACCATTTTGCTTATTTTCTTCTTTATGTGTTTC
Organism: Lepisosteus oculatus; assembly: GCF_040954835.1. NCBI lineage: Eukaryota > Metazoa > Chordata > Actinopteri > Semionotiformes > Lepisosteidae > Lepisosteus > Lepisosteus oculatus. Next base: position 5,558,128 of record NC_090713.1, read on the forward strand.
AGTGTTAAGTATGGCCCCCACCTCTTTTTCCTCTATTTTCAGTTCATCTTCCTTGTTTCCCTCTTCATCCTTGGGCTCGAGTCTCTTTTGTGCTTCTGTAGTTGTTAGCCCTTCGTGTCCCAGGGCTGTGGATGGCATACAGGGGGCTCCATCAGTCTGGCCCTCCTGTCCTCTCAGTTCAGTTGGGGCCTCTGTGTCAGCTGCAGAGTTTTATTGGTCTAGAGGGGTCTGGAACTGTAGCTGCACAGCAGGGGCTTCAGAGGGGCTGGGTGTGCTTCTCTCTGTGTCTGCTCCACAGGAAGCTTCTCCCGGGAAAATGGCACCAATGTCGTTTTCCTCTGTTTTTGCCTTACTCTGTAACTCCTGTATCTCCTCAACTTTGTCAATTTAAGCGCAAACATCATTTTTTCCTGCTGGTTCATTCTTTGTTTTTTCAATCTCATCCTCACCCCTGACACCATTTTCACGATGTTATTTTCATCCTTTGGTGTTTCATTATCTGTAGTTTCTGCCTCTTCCTTATCATTTCCCATGTCCTCATTTACTTTAGGAGTCCTTTCCTCATCCCTGTCCTCCAAATCCTTCATTCCTTCTTCTTCTTTGAATTTATTATCATTGTTGGCCATGACTGCTTGTTTGTGTTTTTGCTGATGGTCTTCTGTTGGAGTTTTCTCCTCTCCGTCTCTGTGCTGTGGGAGCTCAGCGGGGATGGAGTTGCTCTCTAGCCCAGATTCCAGTAGTGGCCCAGGCCTGTTCTGTAGTTCTGTCTGACATTCTGCAGGGTCTGTGTTCTCTCTTGTTGTCACTGATAGGTTTGGCATCTCTCTGAATTCTAGTTGATAGAAGTTCTTGGTCATTCTTTTTGTCTTTCTCTGGATGCTGGATCTTATTTTTGTTAAGTGTCTCAATGCTGCTTGCCTGAATTTGGAAGGCTTCACAGAGACTTGCACAAGCTGGGCTCTTGGCTGCAGACTCTCTTTTGCCCTTATGTGCTGTTTCTGAAGGCCTACTCTTGACCCAGGCTCTTCCAGCTCTTTTTTTCCTCTTTTGTCTCAGGATCTTGCTGGCTTTCACTCTTCCTCTCCTTTGCTAGTCATATTTCTTCAGTGAATGAATACTTCAATGAATACATCTGGCAGGGTTTATGGAAACAAAAGGATGCACACTAAGTGCTTTTCTGAAGGATTTGTTACAGACCGTGAAACAATCAGGCATTTACTAAACACACTGGACTCTGAGGGTGTCAAGCAATGTAAATTTTGTCACATGCAATGTCGGTAGTTTATCAGCTTTGAGTCTAATTTCACCTGGACCTACAGATGCAGCCAATCAAAGTGTGCGTTACAGACACGTACCGCAGGTGGCGTCGCGCATTGTGACGCAAGATGACGCACGGCACCGCAGTACGTGATTGGTTGACCGACAGGGGCACTCGTGGTCCGTTGGTCTGTCGTAAAAAGACTTACAGTAAACGTCTTTGCTGTGCCCGTTGTAGATATTGAATTTTACCACTGAAGGGTATTCTTAGTAGCTGAGCATAAAAAGAATAGGAGCATACTGTAACGCGTGTGAAGGCCATAAACGATATTAATTTTGGAACATAAACATACAGTATATGGCTGGTCTTGGTACTTTAAAGAAAAAATACACACCAGTATTCCATTTCTCCCTAAACATTTTAAGCATCAAAGTCTTTAACTAAAGAGATACCGGAGTCAACAAGCATACTTTTAGAATTTGATTAAAAGGGAATATAATATGGAATCGCGTATCTAAAGAAATTAATAACAATATGATTATATTCGTGTACTGCGACAGGGCTTTGTAGGGCTGTTTCGCCTCTCTCTTGATGCAACTTCCCTTGTAGCCTACTGGTCTACGTGCCCAATAACCAACTCACGGATTGTGTGTTCAAATCCAGCTGGTGCTGGATTTTTCTTTTAACAAACATTTCTTGGAAAAAATAGAATAGCAATATTATGGACAATCAATTGACTTTTATATTTCAAAATATCACAACATGATCGATTCTAAGTCATTTTTGATAACAATGAATAGTCACCTTCTTCCCTTCTGATAACGGTCCCTGCTTCTGCTTCCTGCTTCTATTGTGTGTGTGTGTGTTATAGAGTAAATTTTTATAGAGAAATGAAGGCTGGACAGTATGCGATACAATATAAACATTTATATTGATTTAAATCGTGTTTTGATTTAAATCGCAAACGCGTGTTTAATTATATGTGTTTTTTTATCATAATCAGGCTAATGCAACATAAATTGATACAGTATCTCTGTATTCTAGGTATCTTAATAAACTTTCAGCATAGCTTTCTACCCGTTTAGATTTATATTTCTTGGGATTTTGGGATTAGATTGTAAACGTTTTTATTTTTCAAATACGTTTTAGAAAAGTGTAATCTATACCTGCCCAGACTGTACGCCTTCCTAAACCCCGCCTTTCACTAGTGTCCTGCTCTTCCCCGCGCACCCCAGCTGGGAGCTCTTCGGCCTGTGCCCGGGACGAATGTATATTTTGATATTTACACCCGGCGCGGCACCGAGGGAGCGTCTGCATTTATAACTTAGTTTTTAAAATTAGTCAAGCAATATGAAGCATCTCCTTTTACTATTAAGTCCCTTAAATACATTGAGCACAGCTTTCTCACCATTTAAGATTACTTTTTGATACTATCCTTACACAAAGCAGAAACTTTCCGATGACATACGGTACAAGTGGAAAGATTACAGATTTTAATCGACTTTAATTTTGTTACGTTATACGTTTTAGGAACGTTTCATCTAAACAAACACCACAAAACTATTCTCGATTGTATTTCTGAATGTTATGTTACACCTAAAGTAGTTCACTGCTTTAAATACATTGAATTAAGAATGTTAAGTGTAGCACTTTAGATCTTTTTTTCTGAACCAGGGAAAATCTGATCATGTTTCTCAATAACAATAATAAAAAACTTTATTTTACATATCACCTTTAAAAGTGGCATCTAAAAGCAATACAGTAGATCGAAAAACAGTTAAAAGGGACCAAAATAAAAACCAGACAAATGCAAACGCGTTTTTAATAAAATGCTTTTATTCATTCAGCAGAGAGTGAGAGGGACATCCAGCAGAGAGAGACACACACACCGCTTTCCATTAACAAAATTGTTTTTTTCAATTCCTCTTGTCTAACAGGAATGTTTTGTTTGTGGACAGACTGTTAGACTAGAGAAAAAGAGCGCCTCCTTGTACGAAGCATTTCGTTGATCCGATCACGAATTCTTTTCCAGTCGCACGAAGTAAGGGTTGAGAATCTCCGATTCACCATGCGACTAATGGTTTCCCGGAGATTGCAAGGCAAGGCACTTTTGCCTCTGGACCCATCGAAATTTACAGACGTGGTCCACCCCCAGTAAATTTCAAAAGTCACAAGATTTCGAAACACGAGGGCGGCGTAGCGGTCGGCTCTTGCTTTCCCGTCTATGCCGATGCACTGCAAGTACAACCCCCCCTCCATCTCCTGAGTGATGGGTAGCAGTTGGATATCTGGGAGAATTATTCGTCCCACTGGCGTCTGTGAATTCCGCTCTGTGAACGGTGCTTCCTGGGGGGAGATAGACGGCGGGGACAGCATCAACAAATTCCTGCGCGGTGGTGAGCCGAGAGGCCGGGATGGAGTGTCCTGAGGAGGTGTGTGTTCTGCGGGGGGCAGAGCTTCCGCCAGGCATTGCAACCTGCGCTGCGGGGAGAGTTACTTTTCGGGAGACAGCTGCTCAACTGTTTGACTGCTGGAACATTCTGTCTCCTTCCGCTGCATTTTCAGGAGTGTTTCTAGCCTCCCAATCCTCCCCAATAATGCATCGTACTGCTCCCGCTGCTGCCGAAATGTCTCCACACAGATGCTGCTTCTACGTGTTGGCACCCTGGCCAGTGGCCGAGAGCGGAGACCCACGGCCTGTGGCAAAATAACTAAATAATTCATGTAAGAAATAAAGTCACACAGTAGTACTAATCAGTCGCGGAACAGACATCAAAATAAACTTTTCTTTTTTTCCGTCTTAGCGCTTTCTTTTTTACTGTCCTGGTGGTAGATTTCGAAGATTGTTTCGCCCGTGTGGTGTATTCTTGAAGAACAGGCTACGAAGAAATAATTATAATTGAATTTAAAATTCAAAACGGCAATAATACCTTGTAATATGCGCTGTAATTGCGTATTTCAGATGAAGTCTGCTGTATTTGCTTACCCTTCGCTCTTTGGAAGCTGGGGCGGCAGAAGCACCCCATCTCTTCCCGTAAAAGGTCTTGGTCTCCATACTATACTGTGGTCGCTGTAGTGCAGGTTCGCAGTTTTTTTTGTGATGGGAGCTCACCCAATCCCTTGGTGTATTTACACTATATTTACATGTACGGCTAGAATGTTCATTGTCTTCCAATGAAAGGCGGGTGCCTTTTGCCAAAGTCGGGAGACATTAGAGGCTTGCCACACCCGGACTGTTAAACCAACGCATTAGCACGTCAAAGCCCATTGAGGACCCGGGCGCAATAATTGTTTTGTCCCTTGATTTACTGATCTGCATTAATTATGGAAATCGAGTTCCTGCTCTGTGCAGACGACCTGGTCCCGCTGTCGCCCACAGAACAGAGGCTGCGCCAGAACCTGGCACTGCTGGAGCAGCACTGTCAGACCTGGGCGCCGACAGTCAATCTGGACAAGACCAGAGTTATGGTTTTCCAGAAAAAAAGCCAGACCTCAGGGAAACAGGTACAAATTCACACTTAACAACACATTAACACCTAACAACGGGAGCAGGGATGAATTAGGCCAGTACCCACTATTGTTAAACATACAGAAAAGGATATTAAAGTATTGAATATTAGTATTGGCTTTAGTATTAGCCATACAGAACATTAAAGTGCCCCTTTTCCATTCAGCGGGTGCCTGAGCCGCTGTGTCCTATCTTCTGACAGTCGCCGTTGTGAATGTCTGTAGAGTGTATCTTATTTTTAGTACTATATTTTTGTATTATATTCCCTATTAATCAAACTCTAAGAGTATATATTGGCTTGTCCCCTCCTCCCGCGTCTCTCTGTGTACAGTAGAGCCTCCTGTCCAGCCAGCACATGTCCACAGACATTCACAACAGCGACATATCATAAAATGTTTGCACATATAGTTAAATTATTAGTTGTTTTTCAGGAAGTTAAAAAAAACACTTGAACTACTTATCCAGTCTCTCGAAATAAAAAAAACTAATAATAATGTAACATGCCACTGTTTGTTCATGAACAAAGTTATACTGAGATTTCCTTAGATACGCGATTAAAAAAAAATTAAAAAAATTTTGAATCCCTGGCGGAACACATTCCATAAGAATCAGCGCTTTTTACAGTATATATAGCCTTTAAAGGTGGCTTCTCAAAACGCTTTACAGGATAAAGACAACAAGAACAGCAACAACAACAATATTGTATTTCATTGCACTTTGAAAACCAAGTAATAACTTAACTATATGTGCAAACGTTTCATATGTTGCTGTTGTGAATGCCTGTGGAGTGTATCTTATTTGCCTTGCATCCTGGTTATCTCGCGTGCCCTCCCCCCCTCTCTCCCTCAATTCAATTCAATTCAAGGTGTTTTATTAGCATGACAGATGGGTTCAATCAGTGTTGGGTATTTACTTTGCTTTGAGATTCCACTTTTAAAGGTGATATATAAATTTTTGACTAAAATAAATTGATATCTTTGTCTTCTAAGCTCTCTGTGTACAGTAGAGCCTCCTGTCCAGCCAGCACAGGTCCACAGACATTCACAACAGCGACATATCATAAAATGTTTGCACATATAGTTAAATTATTAGTTGTTTTTCAGGAAGTTAAAGAAACACTTGAACTACTTATCCAGTCTCTCGAAATAAAAAAAACGAATAATAATGTAACATGTCACTGTTTGTTCATGAACAAAGTTATACTGAGATTTCCTTAGATACGCGATTAAAAAAAAAATAAAAAGAAATTTGAATCCCCGGCGGAACACATTCCATAAGAATCAGCGCTTTTACAGTATATTTCGCCTTTAAAGGTAGCTTCTCAAAACGCTTTACAGGATAAAGACAACAAGAACAGCAACAACAACAATATTGTATTTCATTGCACTTTGAAAACCAAGTAATAACTTAACTATATGTGCAAACGTTTCATATGTTGCTGTTGTGAATGCCTGTGGAGTGTATCTTATTTGCCTTGCGTCCCGGTTATCTCGCGCGCCCTCCCCCCCTCAATTCAATTCAATTCAAGGTGTTTTATTAGCATGACAGATGGGTTCAATCAGTTTTGGGTATTTACTTTACTTTGAGATTCCACTTTTAAAGGTGATATATAAATTTTTGACTAAAATAAATCGATATCTTTGTCTTCTAAGCTCTCTGTGTACAGTAGAGCCTACTGTCCAGCCAGCACATGTCCACAGACATTCACAACAGCGACATATCATAAAACGTTTGCACATGTAGTTAAATTATTAGTTGTTTTTCCACTTGAACTACTTTTCCAGTCTCTCGAAATAAAGTTATTTTTCAAGCAATGCAACAAACGTCGGGCAATGTGTTTTTTTTAATCCAACATTGACAGCCACATCTTAAATCTTGTCAGTCAGCTCTTTTTTTCTCTATTTGAATTGTGGCTTACACATCGCACAACTTGTGCAAAAGCTAGAAAGACAGGTTTCGATTCACATTAGCTGGCAAACCTTGTTAACAAAAAAAAACAGACAATACCCAGGGAGGTGGAGGTCAAGCCAGAGAGTTTTTTACCCTCTGTCTAAAATCCCAAATAACCCGGGGCAGAGACTCCAGTGGGGATCATTGCGTGGTACAGAGCGGAGCTCACTCAATTCTTATGGAATGTGTTTTTTTTCTTCTTTTTTTCAGCATGGAATAAACCTGTTACTTGATTCATATGGATGCCCGGTTCCGCCGGGGATTCAAAACATTTTTTATTTTTTTTTAATCGGGTATCAAAGGGAATAGGCAGTATAACCCTGTTCATGCACAAACTATGGCATGTTACATTGCTTCTTGCCAGAAAGCTCTAAATTGCATTTTGAGCGTGGTTTTTGACTTTTTTTAAATTGCATTTTGAGCGCGGACAGCACATACAAGGGTTAATTGCACAATGAACTGCGCCAAGAAATTTAAAATAGTCTTCTTTAGGTGTGAGGGTGGGAGTGGACCGCAGCAGGCATAATCAGCAAACCAGGAAAACAAAGAACAGGACAGGTGCGACGTGTATCCAGAAAGCGAGTGATCAGAAAAAGGAAATGGTGTTACGCCCAGGTTTTTGACCCAATTGTTTTAACTTGCTAATGCATCAGACACATTTCCTGGCGTATTGTGTTTTAAATAAAATAGGAGTGTCTTTCCCTGGTATTAGCTCATCGGTATGGTGTAAGTTTTGTCTGTACCATACCATACAGTATATAGGTACAGAATTCAAGCTGCACCACTGTATCGCTTTGGTAAAGAGACGGACAATGGCCAAAATCACGAAGACTCTCTCACACCAAATAATGAAGATGAAAAGAAATGGGAAGTCAACACGGGACATTGTACAGCAGTTGGCTTCGATGGACATCTTCGTTTCTGAAAGCACAGTGAGACGGCATTATAAAGGGGAGAGGAGGCAAAGAGAATCTAAACGGAGGACGATTCAAAGGTAAATACATTTCTAAAAATATCTTTCTTGCATGTAAATACAACTACGCACATTATTTTGAAAACTAACTGTTGATCTCTTTTTTTTCAAGTCCTATTGTGCGAGCTATCGACAAACTGACTGATGAAAATGATGAGCTACCGGCGATGCAAGTCCAAAGACGGCTATGGGCTGACTTCAGTGCGACCGTTAGCCCGACATCGATAAGAAGAGTACGCAGGAGGCTTGGATGGAGATACAGAAAAACCAACATATGCCCCATGATAAGGCTAAAAAACAAAGAGGAAAGACTCAAGCAAGCGCTCCAATGGATTGAACAGGGGGAGGCATTTCAGGATGTACTTTTCACCGACGAAACAACAGTGGCTCTGGAACAGTTTTCAACAATGGCATTTTGCAAAAAGGGGAGATATGTGGACAAGCCAAAGCCCAAGCATCCACTGAAGGTTCACGTCTGGGGAGGTATATCTAGAAGAGGCCTGGGACCACTTCTTATTTTCGAAGGAATTATGGACCGTGAATTCTCGAGGAAGTCGTGGTCACACAGCATGCTGCCCCATATATCAGGGAGCACTTTGGATCAAGGCACCGTCTCTTTCAAGACAACAATCCGAAACACACAGCAGCAAGGGCGAGGCTTATAGCAGAAGGAGTGAACTGGGTGAAAACTCCAGCCGAATCCCCAGATCGAAATCCGATAGAGATGGTTTGGCATTCGTTGTACGACTACGTTCGGAAAACTGCTAAGCCTGTCACAAAGCAGGAACTGATCGATGCGATCTATAAATTCTGGGAGGAAGAACTGACCGAACAAAATTGTAACAATTTTATTTACAGGCTTTTCGTGTTCTTCCTAGGATTGTTGACCGGGGCGGGGGACATTCGGGAATGTAAGTCTGAGAAAGACAGTCTCACGTTTGTGGACAGTCTGTCCAGAAACAAAACATGTAAAAAAAATGTAAAAAAAACAATTACTTTTTGTCCCACTCACTCTCTGCTGAATGATTAAAAGCATTTTATTAAAAACGCGTTTGCGTTTGTCTGGTGTTTACTTTGGTCCCTTTTAACTGTTTTTCGATCTACTGTATTGCTTTGAGGTGCCACTTTTAAAGGTGATATGTAAAATAAAGTTTTTTATTATTGTTATAGAGAAACATGATCAGATTTTCCTTGGTTCAGAAAAAAAGATCTAAAGTGCTACACCTAACATTCTTAATTCGATGTATTTAAAGCACTGAACTACTGTAGGTGTAACATAACATTCAGAAATACAATCGAGAATAGTTTTGTGGTGTTTGTTTAGATGAAACGTTCCTAAAACGTATAACGTAACAAAATTAAAGACGATTAAAATCTGTAATCTTTCCACTTGTACCGTATGTCATCGGAAAGTTTCTGCTTTGTGTAAGGATAGTATCAAAAAGTAATCTTAAGTGGTGAGAAAGCTGTGCTCAATGTATTTAAGGGACTTAAAAGTAAAAGGAGATGCTTCATATTGCTTGACTAAGTTATAAATGCAGACGCTCACTCGGTGCCGCGCCTGGTGTAAATATCAAAATATACATTCGTCCCGGGCACAGTCCGAAGAGCGCCCGGCTGGGGTGCGCGGGGAAGAGCAGGACACTAGTGAAAGGCGGGGTTTAGGAAGGCGTACAGTCTGGGCAGGTATAGATTACACTTTTCTAAAACGTATTTGAAAAATAAAAACGATTACAATCTAATCCTTCCACGTTTGATCCCAAAATCCCAAAAAATATAAATCTAAACGGGTAGAAAGCTATGCTGAAAGTTTATTAAGATACCTAGAAGACAGAGATACTGTATCAATTTATGTTGCATTAGCCTGATTATGATTAAAAAAACACATATAATTAAACACGCGTTTGCGATTTAAATCAAAACACGATTTAAATCAATATCAATGTTTATATTGTATCGCATACTCTCCAGGCTCCATTTCTCTATAAAAAATTACTCTATTACACACACACACAATAGAAGCAGGAAGCAGAAGCAAGGACTGTTGTCAGAAGGGAAGAAGGTGACTATTCATTGTTATCAAAAATGACTTAGAATCGATCATGTTGTGATATTTTGAAATATAAAAGTCAATTGATTGTCCATAATATCGCTATTCTATTTTTTCCAAGAAATGTTTGTTAAAAGAAAAGTCCACCACCAGCTGGATTTGAACACACAACCCGTGATCAGGCACGTAGACCAGTAGGCTACAAGGGAAGCCGCATGAAGAGAGAGGCGAAACAGCCCTACACAGCCCTGTCGCAGTACACGAATATAATCATATCGTTATTAAATTCTTTAGATACGCGATTCCATATTATATTAGCATAAAGCTTAAAACTACCACCTTTTCACACGCTATTTCACATGCTAGTTAAATACTTCGATGCCTGAAATGTTTAGGGAGAAATGGAATACCGGTGTGTATTTTTCCTTTAAAGTACCGATTCCTGGAATCTGACTGGCTGACACCCTTCTGAAGTGGTTCCATAAAATCTGGTATACGGAAAAGAAAGCATTGATAAAAAAAAGCCTGGATTCTCATGTATCTCATACAAGTATCTTTTAATACAGTCTTTGCTGTGCTCTTTAGCATCCTTGTGACATTTTGAGCTCTAGTTGAATGATAAGTTTCGCATTTTAAATTCATTTTCGTAGCTAGAAATTATGACACGCCCTGTTAAAAGCAAGGAAGTTTTTATGCCCGTTGAAGTAAAACAAAGTGCCTGACAAAGTATGGCTTGGACAGATTCCAAGTGCTTGTACAAATGTGCTAAAGAAATTATACTTTGAGTATACAGCTTGTCCAAAGTCATTCATTATTAATACTATTAGTAATATCTTCGGTAAAGGCTTTGATGCATAAATATTTCCATTTTTGTCCAACTGAGCAATCTTGCTTTCATAAAATATACCAACATTTTAATGAGTGATGATTAACTTGCTGTAATACACAGTTCAAAATTAAAAGCTCAAATGCTGTACATGAGAGGTTAAGCTCCCCCTGGCGGTTTTACAAGGTGACGCCGGATAGTTTCCGGCATGACGTCAAATGACGTCGATTAACCACGTGATACCGCGTGATACCGCGACACGCCCACTGGGGTATGCCGCGAAATACCCCACCCATTTTGAATGGCTGCATCTGTATAGTCCCTATAGCTTCTTCATTAATGGTTGCATTGATGGATTTTCTTGTGGCTAGAAGCAAATGGCAGTGGAAATAGCAGTGTTGTGGCCAATTACTACATGCTGTTTAAAATAGGAATGTCTGTCCACGAGTTATTAGAGGTGTAGAGAATGCCTATGTTGGAATAATTACAATCATTCCTAAGCAGAAACCACACTGATAATTATACTTGTAGTGGCAATGCTTATTAACAAGTCAGAGTTAAGTGTGCTGTACCTTTCCTAGTTGAGACCCATCTCTCTCTCTCCCAGCACCACAGAGAGGCATTAATGCTGGAATGTTTCTTTCCTGATAAGGGATGATATTTGGAGGTGCCTAGCCAGGCCTGGTTATCACAACCAATGGTCATTTCTGTCACCCACCTCTCTGTGAGATTCTTGGGAACATCTGGATGCAATCCTAAGGTCAGGGTTCATTGTCACTCACTCCTCTCTTCACCAACCAATCAGGAACCTGCAGACCCACGTGGCTCCCAAAATCCCCACTAAACTCTTAACCAATCAGGAACCTGCAGGGCACATGGGTCTCAAACTTCCACCAACTTTGAACCAATCACTGCCAATCCGTGTCCCAGTTAAAACAGGCTGCACAAGCTCAGAACTATGCTCTTCTCAACCATTTTCATATACCCTCAGAAACAATCACGTGACTGATATTGTTGTCTGCACTGGGACTGAGGCTGAGAATCCTGTACATAACCAGACAAACAGACGCAGCAATTCAAAACAAGCTGGTGATACCGCATTATAATTTGGTGCGCTTGTCACGGTATAATGCAAATTACCATATTAATACCATATATTCTCACATAATACCACATGTACCGGACGGTACTGCAAGTCAAATAATAGTACTCGGAATTTCCACAAGGTGGAGCTAATAAAGCTCAACCTCTCATGTCTGAGCTGTCGCCATCAAAGTCTTTACCGAAGATATTACTAATAGTATTAATAATGAATGACCTTGGACAAGCTGTAAACTCAAAGTATTGCCCTGGTCCACCTTTTTTGTAACCATCTTTGAAAACAAAAACTATTTTATTTTTTCATTGACTGTCTTTGCAAAAGTAACACCACATCATTTTGTTGGTCCAATCACGCATTTATTACCATGCAAAGTACAGTAATTTTGGAGAATCTCCGATTCACCATGCCTTTCACATGCTCATAAAAGATATTGATTTAGTAACATAAACATATTACTATATGCAAACTGTACTGTATACAGTTGTATATGTATATTTAATGTCTTTACTGTGCCCATTTTAGTATTAAATATTTATATGGAATTTTACCACTGAAGGGAAATCTTAGTAGCTGAGCATAAAAAGAATAGGAGCATAATGCATGTGAAGGCCATAAACGATATTAATTTTGGAACATAAACATACAATATTACAGTATATGGCTGGTCTCGGTACTTTAAAGAAAAAATACACACCAGTATTCCATTTCTCCCTAAACGTTTTAAGCATCGAAGTCTTTAACTAACATGTGAAATAACATGTTGTAGCGGCGAGGCTTATTAATAAGAAAGAATTAAGTGTTCTGAGCCTTCCCAAATGAGGCCCCATTTCTCTGTTCATCTCTGTGGTGCAGCCACAGAGAAACCATTCATGCAAGATGTTTTCTTTTGATAAGGACAGCTCCCAAAGGGGGATGCACTTAGCTAAGCCTGGCTATCATGATCAATGGTCATCCATTGGCGCCTATCTGTCTAGGGAGTGCCAGTTGGACATCTGGACTGCATTACTAAGTGTCAGGAGTAAGTGACTCATATCTCACCTTGATCAACCAATCAGGGACTGGTAGGGCCGAGTAACCCACGTGGGACTCTGATGCCCATGGAACTTTCAGCCAATCAATGAGCTGAAGTTCCTCCAGGTAAAAACAGGCAACACAGAGAGCCTGAGAGATTCAGATTCAGATTCAGATTCAGATTCAGATTCAGATTCAACAATTCTAAAGGGAATTCAAAGGAGAATCCCAAGGGCAGGACATTCTCGCAGCGCGCCTCCTGACCATCCTGAGACTCAGCCCGGACAACCACGGAACGGCCAGTGTGTCCGAGTGCCAGAACTTTCCTTTGTTCTAAGAGTCTAGAGTGGAGGTTGCCAGAGAGTAACCAGCAGCAGGCCTCGTGAACAGGTCGGAACTGTGGACAGCTGAATCACTATTCAGAACTAGCTCTTCATCAGGAACGAACCGGTCCTCTTCCTGACTTGCTGGGACCCACAGTCATCTTTTCTCCTGTGCACAAACTTTGCTAGTTAAAGCCAACAGTGAGCATCAGCAGCTCACCGTCGCAAGCCGCACAGCACAGCCTGGCACCGAGCCAGAGAGCGCGGATTGGACAGCAACAGCCTGCAACTGTTTCTTTGTGCCCGCAGGAGATCTGAATCCCCAAAGATTGGATGAGTATTCAACTTCAATGCATTACAGCTCGAGAATTCAATTGTTATCCAAACCAGTTGATATCAATTTAATTCCTAAGAGTTATGTACTTGTTTGAGTATCTAATGTAGAAGTTATAACCAAGTTCATTTACGAAACGGTCTTAATGAATGATATACTGAACGTATGTCCTCTTGATATGTGTAACTCTTTGTAACTGATTGAATATATACCTTTTGTATTCTGATAACCCTCTCGATAAGATCTGTTAGGTTTACTTGCATATTCTATGTATTAATAAATGTATCCTCGTGTATTAGTACCTGTGTGTGCGCGTTGTTTGAGTTAAGTCGCATGGTTGGATTCTAAAGCCATCAAAAGAATCAACTTTGTGATTTACTGCTACAATTAATAATAGTCTCAGTAAATGCCCAAACCCTACAGAACTGGTGCCTTCAGAGAGTCACTATGATTACATATTTGGCGTCCCTGAACCGGTTTTCCCTACATTATTTGGCGTCCCTGGGTGGGCGTGGCAAGACTGAAATGAGTCAACCAAGCGGAATAATTCAATATAAAACGCCGCGGGTTTCATACACGACAATACAGTGTGCTGAAAGCCGAAAGAAAAAGTTCCCCTTGCTCTTTAAGCAGTGCTTGATTGTTTTGTGATCTTTTGCAATCTACCGGGTTGATTGCATACTTGATCTTGTGGTTTTCTGTGGTAAAACTGTGATTTCGTACTTAAACGTAATACTCTTTAAGTTTAACGATGGTTGCAAAAAGGTCTGAATTCGAGTCGCTATTAGGCACTCTCTCTAGCAGCGACAAGTCTGACCACGATCTCCGTCATATCTCTGTCAGCGGAGAAGCTAGGAGAATAAATCTCCATTCTCTGAGAGAGCTAGCGAAGGACATAGAGAGATTTGACCCCGCAGTGTCAGAGAATAATATCGAGAGTTATATTCAGGACCTCAGGTATACCCTGCAGTACCTGCCAAACGCCACAGAACAGGAGAAAGTGTTTCTGGTCAGGAAAACTACCAGCAGAGCTGTACATGAGTGGATGGCTAGGCAGATGAAAGAAGTCTGCAATGATTTTGAGCAGCTGTGTCAAGCACTTATCGAAGAATACAGTGCATTTATTGACCCGACTGCTGCGATAGCCGCCGCTCTTAACATTAAGCACGAGAGAGCAGAGTCCCCTCGCGAATATTACGAGAGACTTAGACGAACTTATTTTGCAGGGCTAAATGATGAGGGTTGCGAAGAGAACACACATTTCAAGGGTTTATTCATTGCGAATCTCCACCCATCAGTCAGAAAGATGATCGTAATGCATACAGATGCACAGACCATGAAAATGACTGATATTAAGAGATTCGTGCAGAAAGCCTGGGAGTATGATGTCCAAAGTCACTCTGAGCAAAAAGCTGCTAAAGCGACTGAGTTCGCCGTCAAGGCCAGCAGGGTTAATTCCCTCCTGCTCAAAGGAGCACAGGCTCCTGAGCTGGCTAAGCCCCGTTCCAAAGCAGGCACACAGGACCGCACCCAGCGTCCTAAGTGCCATGAGAACACCGGGGGAGGGAAAGGGCTAGATAAAGCTGAACAAAAGGATTCAGTAGCCTCCCACCTGGCCAGGCTTGAACAAGCTTTATTAGGACAAGGACAACCGCTCCCCAAGGCTGCCGGAAGCGTGAATGAGCTGATACTCTCCACTGGAGGAGGCGGAGACCCGCCCCCTCTCCCTCCCTCAGTCTATCTGATTGAGCGGAAGGGTTCCTGCCTGGATGAATTCAGCCACTCCCAAGCGAGTGCTGACTCCACCCCTGAAGTCACAGAGCAGGCAGTAAAACGCAGAGGAAAAGCAAGAAGCTTTTACCTCAAGGCTGCCATGGGAGCTGTCTTACCCAGTGAGACACTGATTGACACTGAGGTTGAAAGGTGTTTGATGTCACACGGCAAGCTCAAACGGGTAGAAAAAGAAAAGGGCATGCGACTCAGAGAAGAACCTTTGGTGGATCACCAGAAAGGCAAGGTGTGGAAACAGGTCAAGGCTCCTAAGCCTTCTGTACAGAAGGAAAGGGGGGCCAAGAGGCAGACTGTGCTCACACAGTGCCCACCGAACACAGAAGCCTATGTGGAGATTCCTTCTATTCCCTCTGGACAAGAAATAAAAATATTTCCTTGTTCCCCGGATATACAGGGAAGTCGTGTCCCGGCTGAGGTCCCAACAGCCTCCATGCCACAGGAGCGGTGCTCCAAGCAGCCGCCTGATCCACCAGGTAAAGCACACACCTTTTACATCCCTAAAGAGGAGCAGATCTCCCCACCTGGGGATGAGAAGGAGCTTTACCTGTGCACCCTGGCACCCAAGAGGGGTCAGGACCACCACCCCGCAGTGGTGGAAGGGATCCAGATGGCAGGAGAGCAGGTTGGTGATGTAGCCCTCACCCTTAGCCCTGACAGGTCCTCTATTAGTGAGGATCTGCTTGAGCAGCTGTCACAGGGCCACCGCCAAGTGCCCCTGGTGCAACATTCACAGGTTAGACAGGAGGTCCAGCTGGACCCTGAGACTACTGCGCTGTGGACACACCTGATCCCAGATGCCGATTCCCTCTGCTTTGACCCAGGGAACCTGCAGTCAGGTAACATTATTTCTCACAACTACCAGGTAGTGAGTGAGACTGACCTGATTGTTCCTGCCTCAACGGCAGGGTTGCCAACACACCCAGTCCCCCAGAAGGGACAGGGAATGAAAGCCGAGCCGGTTTTCTTACAGCCACCAGCTCAGTTTGTCAGTCTGAGTCTGACCAACAGTGGTTCAGCTAGACTGGAGCTGGATGGTCAAGCCACCTGCCTGCCAGTGCAGGACATCGCAAAGAGGGGTGTCAGAATCCCCGCCTGCACTGACATGGTGAGTGATAGTGAGTTCAAAGATAGTGAACTAGCTATCCCACTGCTGGGGCAGCTCCCTGAACCCCTAGCGAGGGAAGGGGGGAGCGAGCAGGTGTCCTACACCTACCCCCAGCGAAAGATTGTAAATATGCCGATAGAGGGATTCCTCAATCAGGAAGTGTGCAGGGTGGACCTGAACAGTGAGAGTGGGGTAACAATCCCAGATCACTCAGGTGCTCCAGATGACCACTCAGCCGAGGGTCAGGCATGCTCCACAGCTGCACCGCCCCCTGCAGGGTTCCTAGAGCACAGGCATGAACAAATCGAAAAAGCAGATGCCCTGGAAAAGGAGGAGCAGCATCAGCAGCTGTGTCAGATCTCCCCAGATTTCCAGGATGTTGGTGCCCAAGATGCCACAGGGCATACTGAGGAAGACACCATGTACATGCTGCGCCAGCTTAGAAAGGCAACAGTCACTCAGAAGGAGATGACTGGGATCAGCCACCCGAAAAGACTTTTGGGAGGACTGATTGCTGCCACCACTGTTGTGCATTTGCTATTTCTGGTAGGTTTGTGTGCTACTGGCACTCTCACCCTGACTGCCCCGAGAAGGCAGGTGTCAGAGATGCCAGAGGGTAGTGACAGACTGTATCAACAGCAGCAAAAGTTGGAAAGCTTAGGGAAAACCCTAAAGGCAACTTCCTATGCAACAGGGTTAAACCTTTTTCCCCAACAAGTGGACATGATTGTTGGTGTTATACAGTGGGTTTATGCTTGTGTGCAACAGGCCAGAATGTTGACACAAGACCTGTTAAGGGAGTTTAGTGCCACTGTAGCCAGTCTAACCACGGCACAAATCCCAACCCACTTGATTCCATTCTTCTCAGTAGAGGAGTGCGTGACATTAACCCCATCGCTCATAATTCACCCAGAAGGCAATCCAAGATTGAATTCGGTTCCAAATCTTGAGATGGGTATGGCTACCAAAGCTATCCATTGGCTGTGTCTAAACGATTCACCAATGAAGGGTGTAAAGCTACTGACGAGCAGAGGGAGGTTAATGAACCCCACGAAGAGCAGGTGGGAAGTAAATGGCTGGTCAGCACACCACATTTAACTGACACTATGACCTGTGACGGGCATGATACAGCTACCACAATGGAGCTACTTAATCAAACAGTTTTCCTGTAAGTTCCCGAGGAGGCCATAGTACAGCTTGAACTTAACACTGTACGGTCTGGAACCAGACAACATAAGACCAAACTTGAGGTCATGGATGCCTTCAGGTGCCACACTATTGAATTGGATAGAAATCCAAGAAACAGTAAGCCCTGAAGAGGTACAGGTAGTTAGTTTGCTTTAATGGAACAAACCTCCAAACCACCCTAGCAGATACCCAACACAGGTGTTGTGGTTTATCGGGGGCTGGGAATAGGAACTGTTGTTATTGTAACACTGCTGCTGGGAAGCTGGATCATGACTGACAGTGTACTCTGAATGCTGTACTCTCACATCAAGATGTACTCTGGTTAGCACAAATGAGTCAAAGGTAGCATGTCAAAAGAAAGGAAGTGACTTCTCCCCAAATATCTACTACAGAGGTATCAGATATTGACAGTGAACTTCCTGATGTGTAATTCCTAGACTGAGATAATGTCTCCTACCGTGTTTATACATACTCCAGATGTTATTCATCCTGTTTGTATCCAATGCTGGTTCCGGTATGAATTCTCGAGGAGTAATGTAGACATTTAAGATTAATGTTCTAATGGCAAGGGACATCACTTAACTCTGTTTTGTTTTGAAGGCAACAATGCCTCGGGACTTCGTGACCTTCAAAAAGGGGGGATATGTAGCGGTGAGGCTTATTAATAAGAAAGAATTAAGTGTTCTGAGCCTTCCCAAATGAGGCCCCATTTCTCTGTTCATCTCTGTGGTGCAGCCACAGAGAAACCATTCATGCAAGATGTTTTCTTTTGATAAGGACAGCTCCCAAAGGGGGATGCACTTAGCTAAGCCTGGCTATCATGATCAATGATCATCCATTGGCGCCTATCTGTCTAGGGAGTGCCAGTTGGACATCTGGACTGCATTACTAAGTGTCAGGAGTAAGTGACTCATATCTCACCTTGATCAACCAATCAGGGACTGGTAGGGCCGAGTAACCCACGTGGGACTCTGATGCCCATGGAACTTTCAGCCAATCAATGAGCTGAAGTTCCTCCAGGTAAAAACAGGCAACACAGAGAGCCTGAGAGATTCAGATACAGTAAGGGAGATTCGGTAAGATTCAGAAGGAAAAGACTCTGGAGAGGATTCTGTGGACTGTTCTAAAGGGAATTCAAAGGAGAATTCCAGGGCAGGACGGCCCAGGAGCAGAAGGCTCCCAAGGGCAGGACATTCTCGCAGCGCGCCTCCTGACCATCCTGAGACTCAGCCACGTGGACAACCACGTGGACTCGGACAACCTCGGACATCCACGGAACGGCCAGTGTGTCCGAGTGCCAGAACTTTCCTTTGTTCTAAGAGTCTAGAGTGGAGGTTGCCAGAGAGTAACCAGCAGCAGGCCTCGTGAACAAGTCGGAACTGTGGACAGCTGAATCACTATTCAGAACTAGCTCTTCATCAGGAACGAACCGGTCCTCTTCCTGACTTGCTGGGACCCACAGTCATCTTTTCTCCTGTGCACAAACTTTGCTAGTTAAAGCCAACAGTGAGCATCAGCAGCGCACCGTCGCAAGCCGCACAGCACAGCCTGGCACACAGCCAGAGAGCGCGGATTGGACAGCAACAGCCTGCAACTGTTTCTTTGTGCCCGCAGGAGATCTGAATCCCCAAAGATTGGATGAGTATTCAACTTCAATGCATTACAGCTCGAGAATTCAATTGTTATCCAAACCAGTTGATATCAATTTAATTCCTAAGAGTTATGTACTTGTTTGAGTATCTAATGTAGAAGTTATAACCAAGTTCATTTACGAAACGGTCTTAATGAATGATATACTGAACGAATGTCCTCTTGATATGTGTAACTCTTTGTAACTGATTGAATATATACCTTTTGTATTCTGATAACCCTCTCGATAAGATCTGTTAGGTTTACATGCATATTCTATGTATTAATAAATGTATCATCGTGTATTAGTACCTGTGTGTGCGCGTTGTTTGAGTTATGTCGCATGGTTGGATTCTAAAGCCATCAAAAGAATCAACTTTGTGATTTACTGCTACAATTAATAATTGGGCTGGAGAACCTGTGAAGGAAATTTCCTGATCCACACCCACTCTCCTGGGATGAGGTTGTGCCCTCCTTCAGGTGGTGGTCCCCACGCCTCCAGGACCTGCTCGCGGGCTCCTTGGGTGGCCTCTGTCAGCAACTTGCAATAATACAAAGGAATGGTTGATCCATCTGAGGAAACCCCAGTCTCAGCACCTGTAAGAGAACTTGTTTCAAATTATTACAGGCGGCTTTTGCTGCGGGAACCAAGGCAATCTTGTCCTTGTACTGCACTCCCCCCTTAAGCAGATCTGTTAAGAGTTGTGCTCACCCTGTAAAAACATTGCACCCGGGCCCTGTTAAAATTTCACAATGCTAGACACAAAAGGGCCTTATCATAACAGCTTCTATTCGACACTCTAAAGCTGAAGCAACTCAGACTTGTGGGTTTCCTCGTCAGGGGAAGCACTCAGAATACCATCAACATACTGAGTGATCACAGTCAGTTGAAGCCACGTGATACACTGTTCTGGATAGTCATTCTTTGTAATGCATAATATTCCAACCCAATAGATCTGGGATAAAACCACCCATTAAAATCTGGTACTCGGCAAGTAAAACTTGCTGTCCCAATACTCCTGTGGCCTCCTGCCATCTTCCCATATACATTAATCTATAGCAAACTGTCGAACAGAGGAGTGAAACAAGCATGACGGTAGTGCTCCAGTATCCCCTAACAGAGAAACCAACACTCCATTAACAGTACATTTTTAACCACTGGACTGGGACAGACTTAGGGAGGCTACAAGGGATTTACAGGATCTAATCGTTAGGTAAACAGATTTTCTCACAAGACGTTATTCTCCCCAGTCTCGATTCTAAACCTACAGCGTTTCAGCATGTCTGGTTTCGAGACATTCGAATAAAACCAAATTGTTTCCATTATTGCATCTAATTGTATAAAAATACAAAAACTGTTTAATTACTTTTACGTCCACCTGTACTGTACTTATACGTTTCAGACACTCTTATATTTTCCAATCTCCTTAAGTTGATTTTCGTCAAGTCTCTAGCCAGTCCCGCTGGCTAAACACACTCACACCGTCATTTAGTAGACCAAAACTCACAGTTACACACATACGTGCCGGCACACAAATTCATAAAACACACATACACATCGAGAATATATTTTTCTCTTCATAATACAATGTGCTGTATTCTTGTTTTACTTCTACATGAATCCTTTTAATTCCTGAAGCGCACTCCAGGTTCGCTGCATTTCTAATTTCGGGTGCGGTGCTTTAACCCACCAGTCAATATCTTCTGGTTTTGGATTTGATCGTATGGGGGAATCAGGGAAGGTAGGTGCGAGTGCAGACCCCCTCGACGGGGTGCGAGACAGTGTTAGAGTGGCGCTGTCATCAACGGCGCCAGCCCTTGCTACATCAAGTCCTTTCCCACTTCGAGTGAGAGTACAGATCTGCGGGTGCCCTCCCTCTAACAGGGGAGACCCTGATCCGTCTTTATCACACTCATACCAAGTGTTATCCCAATCAGACGCCCCTTCTCCATATGGCCACTGTGGGAATTGATCCCAATTATTTTCGTTTCCTGCCTGTTTGTTCCCCTGTGGGAGAGCAGGATATAACTTAGTCGCCGCCTGTAGCACATTAACCAGTGCAGCTTGACCAGGAGTTAATTCCTTCTTTAGTTTCTCATTCTCCTGTACTGCCTCTTTTAGCTTTTTTTCTATACTCTTTCATAGCGAGTAAAGTATCTTTTCTTCCGGGTTTTTGTTTTCCCCGTAAACACACTTTTAAGTCACATCCCAATTTCTTTCTTTTTCCTCATGTATCTGCCACCACTGGTGCCAGCCGTGCACCAGGGTGGGAGCTACATGCTTCTGCTTTTGCCAATCAATACTCATATGCTTTCTTTACAGGCGTCTTCGCCCCAGACTCCACCTGACAAACTCAACTTTTCGAATATTTTTCTCCTTTTTTTTGTCAACTTACACTTTTCCGATATATAAACGGACCCTTCCACCACTTTCTCAAACCATCAGTTAGCACACATGTTCGGTCTCTTTTACTTTTGTCGTGTGTGAGGTAACAGCTCATATAGTAAGGGGATGCTTTCACTTGAAAAACCTGTGCATTCCTGCACTCATTCAGCCAAGGGCGTCTGTTACCTCCAGATCTAAATACCTCTCAGAGAATTTAGAGAGGACTTACACCGCACTGTTCACAGGTAAGGAACAAGACCTCGAAAACCCCCTTTCTTGATCAGTAATTCACCATCCCCAGAATGCCAGCATCGCTGCTTTTGCCCCAGGGTGGACTTACGCACTGAGCTCAATCAGGGCGATTCTCGGGTCTCAACGTCCTTTAAATTCTGCTACTTAATGCTTTGCTCTTTTATTATGAGGTGTGTTTATGTTAGTGTCGTGCGTGTGTATATGTATTTCACAAACAAGGAAAACACCAAAAACATACATACATATATATCTATCTATCTCTTCTACTCCTGTTTCCTTTAAAACAAAAAACCACGCCACGCCAATCCGTGCACGATCAAGGCGTAGCTAATCTCAGGACCCCGGGCCCAATTAAGGCCCACACCAATCCTGGATTATACGTGCATTTAATGTACCACTCAGCTCCAGAACCCCGGGCGCAATTAAGGCCCACACGGATCCTGAGCCACAGAACTCCGGGCGCAATTAAGGCCCACACCAGTCCTGAACTACGTGCATTTAATGCACCACTTGCTCTAGAACTCCGGGCGCAATTAAGGCCCACACCGATCCTGAGCCTCAGAACTCCGGGAGCAATTAAGGCCCAAACCAGTTCTCACCTTCAGAACTCCGGGCACAATTAAGGCCCACACCAGTCCTGAACTTCACGGTAAGGGTCCAAAATCCGTTCAAAAACTCCACGCGCAATTAAGGCATACACCAGCTTCGAATGCCTGTACACAATACCGCGGAACCCCTGCCAGACCAAATTCTGGGCTTACAGCAAACAACCCATTACATACACCGGTGTCTTCCCCGGGCCAGAGGAATTCAGAAACTCACATTTACTCCGTCATCTCGGGCGATTCTCGCAGGGAGCAGAGATTTCCCAATCGGTCAGAGAGAGTCGGGACTTTTTTTTAAAAAGAGGAGTCCTTACCTCTTAGTAATGTGAGCGCTGACCGTCTCTCCTGCCGATGGGAAGTTCTGCGCCTTCTGGAGCATCCGCCGACTACGCCAAATTTGTTGTAACAGAAGAAATAAGGTTCTTGATCCCGAGATGAAGTAAAACAGATGAGTTTATTGCATGCAAGGAACAATAAAGCCGAAGTCTTGTTTCCCGCAAGAAACAACAAAACCGAAGTATTGTTCCCCGTACTGTTACACACTTTTGGGTTATATAGTGTTTTCTTCTCCGTTTCTGACGTCACTCGGTCTGATGGTAAAGAGGGGGGTTCATGGTATTTGGCCAGTTTACGATGTTCTGGACAAATGGTTAGTTTAACATTACACCCAGGGGGGTTCCTAGCTTGCATCTGCAATCCTTATCAGTTAACCCCCTTTCCTGCCATAAACCCCAGCTTGTGACTTAGAAGTCTAAACCCCCTACAGAAAGGATTAAATTCAAACCCCCGTCTTCACATCTTTCTTCAACAACATGTTCGAATCTAAGTCATTTTTTAATAACAATGAATAGTCACCATCTTTTCTTCTGACAACGGTTCCTGCTTCTGCTTCCTGCTTCTATCCTGTGGGGATCCCTTTAGATCTCCCTTCAGATTTAAAAAGTTGAGAACAAGTGACCATGCCAATTTTACCAAGCAAAGCGGAATATACTGTAGTATAAACTGAGTTGCTTTCCGTTTAGGATAGCGACCAGAGTCCCTTATCATAAAATGGGATTTCTAACCATTACCAATTCTGAATACTGTAAGTTTTTACTAGAACCTATTATTCCTACTGTACCAATATAGAAAAGCACATATTAAATTTGGGAAATTTGGTTTCAAAAGTCCTCATATCAACGATGCCTATACTGTTTTCCTCTACATTATGCTAATCTATTGTAGCGCATTTGCCCCGGGCAGTGGCCAAAGAATGCCCGGCTGGTGTATGCGGTGAGGGGCAGGAAAGGAGTTGAAGTGGTCAGGGCGGGGTATAGGAAGGCCGCTGACCAGTGCAGCTGTCCCACAGTGAAATGGGCGTACAGTCTGGGGAGATCGCCCATTTTCCATGTAAATAGTTCCCTGGTTCTGCATCCCTGGGTGTTACTCTCTCTCTCTCGCTCGCCCTCTCTCTCTCTCTCTCTCTCAGGCTCACGCTGGGGTGTCTCATGTGGTTGGTGGGGGGGTGGTGCTGTGTCTCCCTCTTGTCTGGGCATTTGAGAGCTCCCTGGCAATTGCTGATGGAGCAGAAATAAAGGCAGCTTCTAACTCCGCAAGTCTGATTTTTTGTGTCCGTCCTATCCAAACCCGAAATCGTTACACTATCATTCTGTCCATCGAAAACCTGTTTATATGTGACCTTTCAGAACACCTATCTGTTTTCTTCCTAGCACAATTTATGAGCACTCTGTGATTAAATTAATTCTCATTATCATTCTCACTGCATAACAAGGAAGATTAATAAACATAAGGTTGTTTAATGACAATCTATTGTATATCTCATGGCTAAATAATCAAGTCTAGCCAAAAGAGAAAACATCGACTTTATTTAAACTCCAGCGAAAGTATTAATGGTTTTTAATTACCATACTTTCATGGTACTGAAGTAAGACACAAGATGTAAAAAGGGTTAACTTAAGTCAGTTCTGCCTGAAAATTAGACTTCTAAGGCACAGGGGTTTATGGCAGGAAAGGGGGCTAACTGATAAGGATTCCAGATGCGAGCTAGGAACCCCCTGGGGGCGTAATCTTAAACTGACCATTTGGCCAGGGTCTCTTAACTGGCCAAATACCATGACCCCCCCCCCCCTTACCATAACACCGAATGACGTCCGAAGCAGCAAGGAAGGACTATATAACCTAAAAGTTTGTACCGGCACATTGAACAATGCTTCAGTTTTGTTGTTTCTTGCGGGAACAAGACTTTGGCTTTATTGTTCCTTGTGAAGAATGAAGAGATAAGAGAGATGCCCGGGAAGTGGGAAATGGGAAGTTTTTGTATGTTTTTTGCAAACTATGCAGTCTAGTGGCTTGACGTAGGCTTTGTGCTCAAATGTATATAAAGATGCAGCCTGGCCTTGGTCAGTAAGATAAGGGCATGTACAGATGCAGCCATTCAAAATGCACGGTACAAACCCGCGGTACGGTAACCTACCCACAAGCCACCGCGGGGCACCGTAGGGCACCGATGTAAGTGATTGGCTGGCCAAAATGACCGACAGGGGCACTCGTGGTGCATTGGTTGGTAGTGAAAAGATTTAATCATTTTAGTCTTTACTGTGCACATTTTAATCTGCTTAGTTTTGAGTATTTATATGGAATTTTACCACTAAAGGGAAATTTTAGTAGCTGAGCATAAAAAGAAGAGGGGCATAACGCATCTAAAGGTCATAGACAATATTAATTTAGGAACATAAACATTACTGTATGTACATAAACTGTACTGTGTATGGCTGGTCTTGGTAGTTTAAAGAAAAAATACACACCAGTCTTCCATTTCTCCCTAAACATTTTAAGCATGAAAGTTTTATGAAATGGTACCCAAATATGCGATTGCTGTATAGAATGAATTTTAATTTTAAAAAATTATTTAACACGAAAATTAAGCTGTTTACATCTTCCGCCTGAGAACAGTCACCCGTTGCTACCCAACGCAGAAACACAGCCACTAACTAGCAAAGAGAGGACATAAGCTAGCCAATATTATAAAGAAATAAATGATTATTTTATTTCTTTTGCACATTTATTTGAACATTTCCATCGATTGTACAACCACTTGGAAACTGTCCAATCCCTAGTTCATCAGGCATTTTCTTTTACGCTGCGGGCATTCTCCCAGTCTGGCGCCGGTCTGTGTCTTCTAGGATATAACAATATAAAACTCTTGTTTTTATGTCCACTATAACAGACAATATCCTTTGCTTTTAACCGAGCGTTTAATAATTTCCTAAAATGAAAATGATTTACTTTATTTCCCTCACGGGATCAATAAAAGTATCTATCATCTGTCTAAACTATGGGACAGAATTCTGGGGTCTCCACATACCAGAGATTATGGTACGGCTTCAGAATGGTGATTGGCTGACACCATCTGACACCCCTCTGACTGGAGAAAAAAGACGTGCTGGTTTGCTATACGTACTGTACCAGGAAGAGAATTTCTTTCTATTCGAAACGTGTATTTTAAAAGTTTAAGAAGTAAAAACCTTACAGCGTACACAGATTTCTTAACTGATCAGGATCGTTGTCTTTGTCTCATGCATAATAATCCTCACCGCTCTGTCCAGCAAATTAATAATAAACTTTATTTTATATAGCGTTTTAAACAAATAAGTAATTAGATTGCTCATAAACCTAATCACTTATTCTACATAAACACAGCGTAATTGCTTTCTGAAAATGCCTTTTCTTTTTATTTAGGCTCAGATTTCAGCTATAGATCGTATTATTATAAACTTTCTTGGAAAAATGTATTTTATGTAAACCATGTTTGCTATTAATTCATTTAGGGCTAGAATATGTTCATTGTCTTCCAATCAAGTCGAGTTGACATTAGAAGCTTGCCACGCCCGGACTGTTACACCAACGCATTAGCACATTAAAGCGATTTCATTGAGGAGCCTAGCTTTCTTAACTAGTAAGTACTGTACTTCCTTGGTTTTGGAGAAGGGAGGTGTCTTTCTCTGGTAATCTCTCCCCCTTCTACTTTGAAAATACCTGTGAAACCGGTTTAATTCGTCACAGCCAGCACTCTCGCAGAGAGGGGGGTTGTACTGGTTAATGTCTAAGCCAGAACACATCATTATATCTCATTTTGTATTTCTATAAAAAAATCGTTTGCCCAGCCTAACACTATTGTTGTTATTGTTTTTATCCTGTAAAGCGCTTTGAGGAGCACAGCTTTCTCACCACTTAGATTACTTTTTGATACCATCCTTACACAAAGCAGAAACTTCTTGTATTTTCCGATGACATACAGGTGGAAAAATTAAAGATTTTAATCATCTTTTTTCTGAACCAGGGAAAATCTGATCATGTTTCTCTATAACAATAATAAAAAACTTTATTTTACATATCACCTTTAAAAGTGGCATCTCAAAACAATACAGTAGATGTAAACCACAGATTTCAAAGTAAATACCCAGACAAACGCAAACGCGTTTTTAATAAAATGCTTGTATTCATTCAGCAGAGAGAGCGTAAAACCTGGGCGTAACAGCTGTTCCTTTTTCTGATCACTGGCTCTCTGGATAAACGTCTCACCTGTCCTGTTCTTTGTTTTCCTAATTTGCTGATTATGCCTTCTGCGATCCACTCCTGCCCTCACACCTAAAGAAGACTATTTTTAATTTCTTTGCGCGGTCCATTATGCAATTAACCCTTGTATGTGCTGTCCTTAAGGTGATATCACATAAAGGTGATATGTAAAATGATGTTTTTTATTATTGTTATAGAGAAACATGATCAGATTTTCCCCGGTTCAGAAAAAAAGATCTAAAGTATACTAATTAAGAAAAATAAATCTAAAGGAAAACAAAGAACAGGACGGGCGAGACGTTTATCCAGAGAGCGAGTGATCAGAAAAAGGAACAGCTGTTATGCCCAGGTTTTACGCTCTCTCTCTGCTGAATGAATAAAAGCATTTTATTAAAAACGCGTTTGCGTTTGTCTGGATATTTACTTTGTAATCTGTGGTTAACATCTACTGTATTGCTTTGAGATGCCACTTTTAAAGGTGATATGTAAAATAAAGTTTTTTATTATTGTTATAGAGAAACATGTTCAGATTTTCCCCGGTTCAGAAAAAAAGATCTAAAATATAATAGTTTGTCACTCTTCTCATCCCCTCTTTGCTAAATGGCTTTTGAATAGAGTCACATGAAGAGAGAGGTGAAACAGCCCTACACAGCCCTGTCGCAGTACACGAATATAATTATATCTTATTAATTTCTTTAGATACGCGATTCTTTTAATACAGTCTTGCTGTGCTCTAGAGGATCCTTGTGACATTTCGAGCTCTGGTTGAATGATAAGTGTCGCAGTTTAAATAATTTTCGAAGTTAGAAATTATGAAATGCTTTGTTAAAAGCAAGGGAGTTTTTATGTCCATTGCAGTAAAAGAAAATGCCTGACAGAGTAGGGCTTGGACAGATTCCAAGTGCATTTTTGCAATTTACGTTGCAACAGACAATGCACAGCGTGTACTATTCTTGTGTTGCGGTACATGAATATAATTATATCGTTATTAATTTCTTTAGATACGGGATTCCATTTTATATTCCCTTTTAATCAAATTCTAAAAGTATGCTTGTTGTACGCTATCTCATTAGTTAAAGACCTCGATGCTTAAAATGTTTAGGGAGAAATGGAATACTGGTGTGTATGTTTTCTTTAAAGTACCGAGACCAGCCATATACTGTATGTTTAAGCTCCTATTCTTTTTATGCTCAGGTACTAAGATTTCCCTTCAGTGGTAAAATTCCATATAAATATTCAATACTTAAACGGGCACAGTTAAGACATTAAATATACATATACATACTGTATACAGTACAGTTTGCATACGGTAATATGTTTATGTTCCTAAATCAATCTCTTGCATGATTGGAAACAAATGCGTGATTGCGAAATGCTGTGGTGTTACTTTTACAAAGACGGTCAATGAAAAAAAGAATGTGGACCAGGGCAATACTTTGAGTTTACAGCTTGTCCAAGGTCATTCATTATTAATACTATTAGTAATATCTCCGTTAAAGACTTTGATAGCGACAGCTCAAACATGAGAGGTTGAGCTTTATTAGCTCCACCTTGTGGAAATTCTGGATACTATTATTTTAATTGTGGTATTATAAGAGAATTTACTCGCGGTAGACCGTGTAAGCGCACCGCAAAATAATGCGGTATCACCCGCACATTTTGAATGGCTGCATCTGTATTTGGTAAGCTGGCTGTACGCCCAAAATATGAAAATAACTAACTGTTGTCTAACTGCAACTTAGATATAATTAATTGGCAGGTGTTGCTGTTTTATCATTTGTTTAGAATATGTCATAGTAACTCTTTGTGTTTTAAGGTATAAAGGACCATCTTCAGCTACTTATTTTTTAAGTCTGGTGGTCAAAGCCAGACTTCCATATGCATATGAATAAAGGGACTTCTGCTTCACAGACACCTGAACTTTGTCATTTGTTTGACACTACACTTGCATGCAATAAACTAATCTGTTTAACTTCATCTCGGGATCCAGAAACTTATTCTTTCTGTTACAACAGTACATTACTTTGCTGAAATGTATTTAAAAATAAAAACAATTACAAACGCCAGCAGAGAGACACACACACAGTTTTTCATTGTCAAAAAGTAATTGTTTTTTACTTTGTCAGCACCTAGACAAACGCAAACGCGTTTTTAATCAAATGCTTTTATTAATTCTTAATCTGACTCATATAACTCACATTCCCGAATGCCCCCCGCCCAGCTCAATAATCCTAGGAAGAACACAAAACAACCTGTTAATAAAATTAGGTTAACCTAATAGGTTCTAGTAAAAACTTACAGTATTCAGAATTGGTAATGGTTAGAAATCCCATTTTATGATAAGGGACTCTGGTCGCTATCCTTAATGGAAAATAACTTAGTTTATACTACAGTATATTTCACTTTGCTTGGTAAAATTGGCATGGTCACTTGCCATATCACTTGCATGGCCAATTGCCAGGTCACGCCTGTAGCTTTTTCACGAAACCTCCTACAGTAACGAAATTATTGCGTTGTACAGCTTTTAAGCTAAATATAAGGTGTTTATCGCTGACGCCTGAAATTGGAGCTGCTCACCTGCGCGGTGACCTCAACACATTTCCCTCTGAATAGCGACTAATAAGCAGTGAATACATTTGTCTATCTTTCCATAGGGGGAAGGGAATCTGATCTGATCTGCAAGGCCCTTTGGCTACAAAACTAAAAATAAGATACACTCTACAGATATTCACAACAGCAACATATCATAAAACATTGACATATATTGTTAAAAAACACTTGAATTACTTATCTAGTTTCTCGAAATAAAATTATTTTTCAAGCAATGTAATGCAAGATGCTTTCTAAGGTTGGGCAATGTGTTTTTTTTTTAATCTAACATTGATAGATTAAAAAATCATTCCTAATAGCAATTATTTACCTGCATAAACTAATAAAGGTTGTATTTTCACACAGTGAAGTGGTCTTTTTTAGTTACACAGTAGTTGTGCAAGCTCTTGTGAGTGTGTCTTTTCTGATGAGTTTCAATGGGAAATAGGTTTGTATTCGTCTTCCCTGACGCAAAACAGGGTCAGGGGGCAGGGTGTGTGGGTAAACTTTCATACCTGACTGAGAAAGCTTTAGGGAACTTATCAAGTTTTAAGGCTTTAAGGCTGGTTCCTGGATTTCACTGGTTATTGAAGATTCATTAATTACATCACGGCCCCGTGGGGCCGTGGGGTGAGACAGGGCTGCAGCCTGAGCCCAGGCCTGCAGGCCTGCAGCCTGAGCCCAACACTGTTTAATATCTATATCAACGAATTAGCAGGAATGTTGGAACAGTCTGCGGCTCCTGCTCTCACACTAAACAACACAGAAATTAAGTTCCTGCTCTATGCAGATGACCTGGTCCTGCTGTCGCCCACAGAACAGGGGCTGCACCAGAACCTGGCACTGCTGGAGCAGCACTGTAAGACCTGGGCGCTGACAGTCAATCTGGACAAGACCAGAGTTATGGTTTTCCAGAAAAAAAGCCAGACCTCAGGGAAACAGGTAGAAATTCACACTTAACAACAACAAATTGGAGCACTCATCCAGCTACATATATCTTGGCATATCACAAATCACATATACAGTACCATCAGCTCATCTGGAAGTTTTGACTTGTTCCCCCCTCCCACCCCTCTCTGTGTACAGTAGAGCCTTCTGTCCTAACTGGAGGAGCTCACCGAGCTGTTCCTGGAGAGGGAGAAGGAGAGGGAGAGGGGTGCGGAACCAGGGAACTATTAACATGGAAAACGGGTGTTTTTTTCATTGTCAAAAAGCAATTGTTTTTTACTTTGTCAGCACCCAGACAAACGCAAATGCAGGAAGAACACAGCCACATCTTAAATCTTGTCAGTCAGCTCTTTTTTCTCTATTTGAATTGTGGTGATTCAAATAACTTGGGATAACAAGTGGTCTCAAAGTCACCGAGCTCACAGAGCTTCAACAACAGATGATAACTTCCTTAGTCCTTCCTTAGTCTTCCTAAAATTGTTAAACGGGGTGGGGGGCATTCGGGAATGTGAGTTATGTGAGTTAGATTCTGAATGAATAAAAACATTTTATTAAAAACACGTTTGCGTTTGTTTGGATGCTATATTATGTATTTTTCATATATAAGATATAATGATGTGTTCCTGCTTACACATTGCACGACTTGAAAAGCTATAAAAACAGGTTTCAATTCGTGTCTTTTTCACATTATCTGGCGAGCCTTGTTTTGTCAAAGAACCAGAGATCATCTCGCTGTCAAAGGACAGCAAAGACTTTCAAAAGGCCACAAAGATACTACAGTAGCAAGGGCTAATTGCACTATGAACCGCACAAAGAAATGTAAAATAGTCTTCTTTAGGTGTGAGGGCAGGAGTGGTTCGCAGCAGGCATAATCAGCAAATAACAAGAAAACAAAGATCAGGGCAGGTGAGATGAGTATCCATACAGTGAGTGATCAGAAAAGGGAAACAATTGTTACGCCCGGTTTTTCGACGCAATTTTTTTTAACTTGCTAATGCATCAGACACATTTCCTGGCATATTGTGTTTTAAATAAAATAGGAGTGTCTTTCCCTGGTATTAGCTCATCGGTATGGTGTAAGTTTTATCTGTACCATACTGTATACAGGTACAGACTTCAAGCTGCACCACTGTATTGCTTTGGTAAGGAGATAGACTATGGCCAAAATCACGAAGACTCTCTCACACCAAATAATGAAGATGAAAAGAAATGGGAAGTCAACACGAGACATTATACAGCATTTGGCTTCCATGGACATCTTCGTTTGTGAAAGCACAGTGAGACGACATTATAAAGGGGAGAGTAAAAAAGTAAACATAAAGTAGAAAGTACTTTGTCATAAAGTTACGACAAAGTAAAAAACAGTTACTTTTTGACAATGAAAAACTGTGTGTCTCTCTCTCTGCTGGCGTTTGTAATCATTTTTATTTTTAAATACATTTTAGCAAAGTCATGTACCATAAAGGTATGGTAATTAAAAACCATTAATACTTTCGCTGGAGTTTAAATAAAGTCCATGTTTTCTCTTTTGGCTAGACTTGACTATTTAACTATGAGATATACAATAGATCGTCATTAAACAACCTTATGTTTATTAATCTTCCCTGTTATGCACAGTGAGAATGATAATGTAATGAGAATTAGTTTAATCACAGAGTGCTCATAAATTGTGCTAGGAAGAAAACAGGTGTTCTGAAAGGTCACATATAAACAGGTTTTCAATGGAGAGAATGAGAGTGTAACGATTTCGGGTTTGGATAGGACAGACACAAAAAATCAGACTTGCGGAGTTAAAAGCTGACTTTATTTTCTGCTCCGTCGGCACCTACCAGTGAGCTCTGCCGCGCCCAGACAAGAGAGAGACACAGCACCACCACCACCCCGTGAACCACACGAGACACTCCAGCATGAGCCTGAGAGAGAGAGTAACACCCAGGGGTGCAGAACCAGGGAACTATTTACATGGAAAACGGGCGATCTCCCCAGACTGTACGCCCGTTTCACTGTGGGACAGCTGCACTGGTCAGCGCCCTTCCTATACCCCGCCCTGACCACTTCCACTCCTGTCCTGCCCTTCACCGCATACCCCAGCCGGGCACTCTTTGGCCACTGCCCGGGGCGAATGCGCTACAATAGATTAGCATACTGTAGAGGAAAACAGTATAGGCACCGTTGATATGAGGACTTTTGAAACCAAATTTCCTAAATGTAATATGTGCTTTTCTATATTGGTAAGACTAATTAGTTCTAGTAAAAACTTACAGTATTCAGAATTGGTAATGGTTAGAAATCCCATTTTATGATAAGGGACGTCTGGTCTCTATCCTAAACGGAAAGCAACTCAGCTTTGCTTGGTAAAATTGGCATGGTCACTTGTTCTCAACCTTTTAAATCTAAAGGGAGATCTAAAGGGATCCCCACACGATAGAAGCAGGAAGCAGAAGCAGGAATCATTGTCAGAGGGAAAGATGGTGACTATTCATTGTTATTAAAAAATGACTTAGTTTTGAACATGTTGTGATATTTAGAAATATAAAAAGTCAATTAATTGTCCATAATATTGCTATTTTATTTTTTCAAAGAAATGTTTGCTTAAAGAAAAGTAGTGGCACTGGCTGGACTTGAACAGCCGACCTCCCACCTACAAGTCCAGCACATAGACCACCACACCACTCACTGGGTCACATGAGGAATGGTGAAACAGCCCTACACATATAGTATCAACCGACATTGTACAGCGTTTACTATTCTTGTGTTACAGTACATGAATATAATTATATCGTTATTAATTTCTTTAGATACGCGATTCCATATTATATTCCCTATTAATCAAATTCTAAAAGTATGCTTGTTGACTCCGGTATCAAGCATATTCGCAGAAAAGTTTAAACTACCACTTTTTATACACGTTATTTCACGTTAGTTAAAGACTTCGATGCTTAAAATGTTTAGGGAGAAATGGAATACTGGTGTGTATTTTTTCTTTAAAGTACCAAGACCAGCCATATACTGTAATACTGTATATTTATGTTCCAAAATTAATATAATTTATGGCCTTCACACTCGTTATGCTCCTATTCTTGTTATGCTCAGCTACTAAGATTTCCCTACAGTGGTAAAATTCCATATAAATATCCAATACTAAAATGGGCACAGTAGAGACATTTAAATCTTTCCACGACCGATCAACGCACCACGAGTGCCCCTGTCGGTCAACCAGTCACGTACCGCGGTATGACGTGTTATGATGTAGCCAAATGCGCATGGTACGTGTTTGTGCAGCGCACTTTGAATGGCTGCATCTGTAATTCTGTCGAGGTCTAGCCTGCAGTAAAGACCTCTTATCTGCTAGCTGCCGCCTTCGCATCTGCCTGATCAATGGAAAGCCATACTGTTGGACTCTTGTCAACGATTTGAATAGATTTCTATTAAGAAATATTGCTACCCTGGGAATGGACCAGTCTTCTTCCCATCTAAAGATTGACTTGCTCAGACCCATGGTCACCTTCTGTGCATCGAGACTTTCTACTAGTCAGCCGGACTACTAGTAGGTCCCTGGGAGGGACTGTCCCGTGCATCACAGACAGACTCTCTCCTCCCTTCTTCCACTACTTGGAGCTGCACCAGGACTGGTTGGGCACTGAGCCAGAACTGGGTCATAGGACCACAGCTGTAACCGGGTCAGAATTGCTTAATGCCGCAGAAGTTGGACACAGCTGCATTTAGAGAATTCTACATTGCATTTAAAGAATTCAGTTGTTACCTCAACACAGGTTGAGATCGGTTTGACACATACGAATAACGCATTTACTTAAAGGTGCCTAATGTAGAATGTATACAATTAAAATGCTGATTACAAAGCAGTATAACTGAATGCTATATTGATGCAAATTGCTTGCTTTTATCTGACTACCAAAAGGAAGTTTCTAACGGCGGTTTTGCAAGGTGCTTCCAGATACTATTCATAATATAATTAAAACACGGTATAATGCGGTATGATGCGCCACGCCTACCGTGTTTTACCACAGCTTTTTGAATGGCTGGATCTGTATATTTCACCTAGAACTCTATTGCTGTTAGGAATCCCTGGTGGGAAGATACACGGATCCTGTGCAGACGCAGGCACGGGTAATAGATGAGGCAGGCGAACAAACCAAAACGAGAGGCAAGGTCGTAGTCAAAAGACGAAAGGCAAGTCGTAATCCAGGAAGTA
This sequence comes from Lepisosteus oculatus, assembly GCF_040954835.1. Taxonomy (NCBI): domain Eukaryota; kingdom Metazoa; phylum Chordata; class Actinopteri; order Semionotiformes; family Lepisosteidae; genus Lepisosteus; species Lepisosteus oculatus. Next base: position 5,592,744 of record NC_090713.1, read on the forward strand.
CTCCGGTAGCAAACAGTCCGAGGCGAGAGGCGAGGTGCAAAGTCGAAAAGGCAGAAGGGGAATCCAAAATCCAGAATAAACGAGGTACGGGGAAAAACGCCAAGTAGAGCTATCAAGGAGTAGACTCAATACCGCGCAGTGTGAAGCAGGTGAAGATGGTATAAATAGCAGTGCGCACTACACAGTGAGTGTGCGCAGGTGGTTTAACTCGTGCGGCGGCGTTTGTTAATAATCACCCGCTGCTGGGGCTGATTAGCTCGCTTACGATTTGGTCTTGACTGCCTGGTGGTCGTGACAATTGCTGACTTTTGACTCTCAGAGACACAGTGACCTCTGTGGTCTCCCAGGTGCTTGCAGATGTGTTCACAGTAAAGGATGTACTTCCCCTCCAACTGGCACTAAACCTGCAAGGCTGCTCAAACATGAAGCTGGGATGGAGGGAAGGGTACTAGAAAAGCTGATGCAGAGTTGTGCACAGCATGTTAGTATTTAGATGTGTGATAGAGGAAGTACTGTATTAAAATTTACTCCACACTTGAGAACTTGGGATATTGCAGAGGTCATCATGACCATCTCTTTTAACAACCAAGGAGCTGTCATTTATTAGCTAAAGCATGCTGTCTTTGAAGATGCTGCTGCTAGTGTGGGAGTCTGTCTGCCACAATGGCTTTACCAAGTGTCTTGTAAGCCACCACGTTAGAGTCATACTGCATTATGCATTATCAGATGATCAACATCGTATGTCCCAGAAGTGTCAATGTCCCAGACTGGTTTCCAGACCGTTACGTGTGTGTGGTCTATGTGTGTTTTTGTTGTTATTTTCCACATTTCTGACTTTGATTGTTCCCTTCCCCATTGGTCCATCATTACACCACTGTTTCCGTATGACATCATCTTCAATTAGCTTCTTGACCAATCACAACTCATCTTATTCAGTATAAAACTTGGAGGTTTTCAGAAGGAAGAGGTCTGTTGTTTGACTTTGGTCCTGCTTGGCTTTGGTTTTCGCTTTGCTTCACTTTTGGTTTTGCTTTGGTTTTGTGTATGTGTGTTTTCGTAAAGCTTCGGCTTTGTTGTTTTGTTGGCTTCTGTTCTTCTCTTTCTACTTTCGTTTGTTTGTGTTTATCCTTATTTTACCATTACCTTGCCCAAACTTGTTATTGTACCAACCTCTGTACCCTTTGTACCCTGTTACTTTTCTACTCTCGTTTATATTCGTGTTCACTTGTGTATTTGTGTGAACTTTTGAATATAGATTAGTTCAGGTTGTTGGGTACATTTTGCACACACATAGTTGACACTAGTGTCCTAAACACTAGTTTAGGACGGGTGAGTGGCGTTTGTCTTGTATGGTTTTGGGTAGTCAGTGGAGGTTAGCTAGGGTGTTGAAGATGCCGAAGACCGTGTGTTTCGGGTTTTCTTTTGTAGTCAAGTTAGCTTTCCCACACTTTCTTAGCCAGCTCCATTTTGTTTGTTATTTTCTTTTGTTTGGCACCACTCTAGTTCCCTTACCCTGTGTGTTATTGTGTCCAATTACATCCAGTCACTTATTCAACTTATAATCATCAGTTTTGCACCGACCCTTGCTATCACACTTCCTAGTCCCTCACCAGAACCCACCTGCTTCCAAAAATTATCCTAAATGTTACACCCCTTTATCCCTAGACTTTTGGGGTCATAACACAGACATATACCACAAAGTTACCATTATCCTTAAAAAGTTCACAAATTAAAAATGTTACAGTTTTCTCAATTGTAAACCTTCAACATAATTCCAGATTAAGTCAATTACAATTAACAATCTGGTCTTGCTACAAAAGAAGAAGCAGAGCTTAATTCTAATTCAGTTACTCAATGACTGACCCTGGAGACACACAGGGAGATTAGTTGCCTTGAGATTATTGTCACTGGCAACAATGCAGACAGACTTCACGCAGGACCACCTTTTTAAAAGTTTTTTTTAATTAAGAAAACAAGGGAGTGTTTCTAGAGGTATTCACAGGACAGTTTTCTCCTAGGAGCAACCTTAGTTTTTCCAAGAGGTCTCCCCTCCAGGTACTTCCCAGGCTCATAACTGAATAACTTCAGCGGCTTACCAGTTGTGACTTGCAAGGTGATATAGGATTGTTATATTCCCCTATGGTAGTACTCACACGTTTGCTATGCTCTGAGAAATTGAAGCTGAAAGATTGAATACTCTCTGTTTTGAGTGCAATATAAACCTCAAAAAAGAATGAAACTGCTATTGACCTACCCCTGCACCCACCCCTCGTTAGATACTTGGGAACTCTGACCAAGCCATTATAGAAAGACTGAAAAACTGAAAGAAGTATTAATCTCGACCTTTTTACAATCTGTCATAAATCCACATGTGTATTAGGTTAGTCATTATTACTAGACTAGTAGTTAATTTTCCAAAATTATCAACAGATTTTTGTTGATGATACAATTTGATCTTGGTTCGTGAAAGCAAAGATCCTTAGTTTTGTCAATCAATTTCCTAAAATCACCCATCTGAGTAATCTTACTTTGTGAAACAGTCCCCTGGTTTTCATTGAATCATTTTGTCATCAGTAATCAAAACACAACATTTGCTTAGCACACTGTGATCTCACATGCAGGTGTGAAATACATTTAATTTTAGACCCTAATCAGGCCTATATTGTGTTTAGTTCAGGTGGGTAGTTGCGTCAGCATGCGTAGGCTGCAAAGGAACAAGTAATAGGTTTATTCCATGCTGAAAAAAAGAAGAGAGAAAAAACACAATGTTTCAGGTGTGAAGAAGGCTCCACGGCCAAAACATTGTGTTTTCTCTCTTCTTTTTTTCAGCATAAAATAAACCTATTACTTGTTTCAATATTGTGTTTAGTTTCCAAGATAAATTTTATTAAAGGGTACATCTGTTCCATCAAATTAACACAGTGATCAAAGGGTGATATCACACCCTAAAGTAGAATACATTATATCTCAGGGGGTGATGGGGGTTAATTCATGTCATGCTGTGCAACGGACAAAATATGAAAAATGAGACAGGTCATGCTGTAGTATGAGTTATACTTCACCAGTCATTATGTTTCCAGTATTGCTTTTAAAAACTTTATGCCTATTAGCATTTAAAAAACAAATATATACTGTGATAGAGTGGATCTTCTTTCTCACTGTTTCTATTACTGATTTATCATTCTACAGTATATCTTTGGGGAAGATAGACTATTGGCGTGGGGTCTCTTTGATAAATGATTTTAACAGCGAGTTTGAAGGTTTGTTAAAAAGAGTTTCTTCTCCTATAAAAAGGAAGCACCTTAGGTGGTTCGCTATCTGTGTGGTTCTAACAAAAAGTGAAATACATCTGCGTGGGCATCCTATATTGCTGCTCTTCTGAATGGAATGTTGTTATTGCTTTCACAGGCAGCGGTCAGAGAGGTGAGAGCCGAGCTGCATTCTTTGTCTTATTAGGCCCTCTAGTGGTGACTAGAGGAGTCTCGCCTTGTGGGATCTCCACTGTGTCAACACTCTTAAAATAGAATAAATATTATACAGTATATCACATCATGTTAAATATTAAAATACTGAGGGTAAGGTGGATGTTTTGCATTGGAATATCAATATTTGCTGTGTGTTTGCATCAATAGTAAAATTAATTATGTCTGCAATATCCAAATGTAACCACAGGAGTCGATGTTTTAGTCTGAAAAAAGGAAAAGTAACAGAAGTATGTTTTTAAAGGTACCTACAGTATCCAGAATTATTAGTTTTTCATATTGCTGTTTTCTTTTCATCAATGGAAGGTTGAATCCAATACTCACACATGATTCATAGTTTTTTTTTCTTCTTTTTTCATTCCTCAATACTAAAGAATGTGTGGGGTCTGATTTTTACTGTATTGGGGGTCTTGTTTTCTGTGTATCTTCCACTAAATGTTTGTCCTAATAATCTCCTATGATTGTTCTAATATTGAATATTAATATTGATAAATATTAATAAAATGATCAGGCCACCTGGACCTTCAGGTGTAAGGGCTAAGTTTACTTCCAACCTTCAGTCTGTTTGATAAAACTGTGTCATGGATCCCTCCAGACTCCTGTCATTCAATTTTAAGCTGCCTTACAATATGTGTATTACCTCTCAGTGTCCCAACATGTTGGATTTCCTAATTCAAATGTAATTTAAACTTTGAATGTACAGTATGCTTGATATTTCTTGAAGAACATTATATTACAAAACAACAGTTTAGGTCTATCTTATATGTTTAGCTACTGTGAGCTAACTGATCATAGAAGGGCCATAAGCAGAAAATCAATTCTCTTCAAAGACATGTTGTATAGTATTCAGAGAGACACTATGGTGTCTCAACTACTTAAAATTACAGAATCGAGAATGTGAATTTGTGAAGATAGTAGAGTGCATGACAAAATGCTCTCAAAATACAAAAATTAAAAGACATTTATTTACAAAGTCACATATTTCTTCTGAGATGATTATGGAAACACCATTGCAGACTGTCAGTGTAAGAAACAGAGTTTGTCATGCTGGATGAGATATTACTGCAGCCTTTCATCAAATGGGCAGATAAGAAAGCTGCCACTCAACATATAATATCAAGTAGTTTCATCTGAGATAATAACAGGTGCTCTGAAGCAATGTCATCATTCACTCATCCTAGGGCTTGTGGTGAGGTCATGAAGAGTTGAAGCATGACAGTTTTTGAAAAACAATAGCAGTTGTTTAAAAGTTTCCTTGTTCCTTGTTTCTTTCTTCCATGGAATAGGAGTGTGAATGTTAGTATGCGTGTGGTGTCCTTCTTTTTTGTAAGGCACTCTATTTTGAAACTGGCTCCTATTTCTATAGCAAAATATATATGTTTGAAAGGAAATGTTAATTATGAAAGGTCTGTGTTCAAGCAACTGTATGCATGTGCATGAGGACCCTGGTGAGTTGAACAGGATAGAAAATACTGGTTTAGGGTTTTCCTTTAATCAAAGAAGCTTCAATCCTATACTCACACACCATTCAAACAGTGATGAAAACCTGTTTTGAGTTTGTGGCATTCTTCTTCATATGGTCATATGCAGGTATTTTACATGGTCATACTGTGAGAATCACCTGCTGAACAGTGATTCTCACAGTATGAATTGAACATTGTGCAAAAAAGAATGCTAAGCTTTCTAAAAATACAATTAGGTTGTAGATATTACCATATTTAAATACAATTTGAGAAAAACAAATCACAGACATTTTAAATATCACTGGTTTGAAAGAAAACAAAACCATAGGAGCATCAATATAGAAATGTCTAGCCCACACAGAACCTTTAATTTTAATGGTCCATTTCACAAAACTGAAAAAATGAGATATGAGATTATATATCGAAATTCTGTTTTCGTAATGTTCTAATTTGGTGACAAAGTGCAAAAGAACAAGTGAAACAGCCTGTAAGGTGAACTAACTCAGAGAAGATTACAAAGACTTCATTCATTACTGTGTAGCGGCAATGCTTGTTAATAAGACAGAATAAAGTGTTGCTGTGCTTTCCCAGATGAGGCCCCATCTCTATCTTCATCTCTGTGGTGCAGCCACAGAGAAGCTATTCATGCAGGCTGATTTAAGGTTTTCTTTTGATAAGGGACAGCTCCCAAATGGGGATGCACTTAGCTAAGCCTGGCTATCATGATCAATGGTCATCCATTGGCGCCTAAAAGTCTGCAAGATTCCAAGGGAGAGCCTCATCCAAGTGGTTTACAACCCCAAGGTCAGAGGGCATGGTTACTCATCATCAGCCAATCAGGAACTGGTAGGGCAGAGTAACCCACGTGGGTCTCTGATGCCCATGAAACTTTCAGCCAATGAACGACCTGAAGTTCCTCCAGGTAAAAACAGGCAACACAGAGAGCCTGTAGGAGAATTCCAGGGGAAGAACAATTTCAGGCCAGGACGGCCCGCAGACCAGAACAGTTGGGAAGCGTAGGACATTTTCGCAGTGCGCCACCCGAACATCCTCAGACTCAGCCCAGACCACCACGTAATGGCCAGTGTGTCCGAGTGACAGAACTTTCCTTTGTTCTAAGAGTCTAGAGCGGAGGTTGCCACGAGTAACCAAAGGATCCACCCGAGGTTAGCACCAGCAGCAAGCCTCGTGAACAGGTCGGAACTGTGGACAGCTGATTCAGTATTCAGAACTTGCGCTTCATCAGGAACGAACCGGTCTTCTTCCTGACCCACTGGGACCCACAGTCACTATTCTCCTGTGCACAAACTCTGCTAGTTTCAGCCAACACTAACTAAAAAAGTCTGCAGAGAGCGTCAGCAGCATCGCAGTAGTCTCCACCACGTTGCAAGCCGCACAGCACAGCCTGGCACCGAGCCAGAGAGCGCGGATTGGACAGCAACAAGCCTGCAACTGTTTCTTTGTGTCTGCAGGAGATCTGAATCCCCAGAGATTGGATGACTATTCAACTTTACTGCATTACTGCTTGAGAATTCAACTGTTATCTCAACTAGTTGATATCAATTTAATTCCTAAGAGTTATGTACATGTTTTGAGTATCTAATGTAGAAGTTGTAACCAAGTTCAATTACGAAACGGTCTAAATGAATGATATACTGAACATATGTCCTCTTGATATGTGTAACTCTTTGTAACTGAATGAATATATACCTTTTGTATTCTGCTAACCCTCATGATAAGAATCCTTGTGTATTAGTACCTGTGTGTGCGTTGTTTGAGTTATACCGTGTAGGGAAAACCGGTTCAGGGACGCCAAATATGTTATCATAGTGGCTCTCTGAAGGCACCAGTTCTGTAGGGTTTGGGCATTTACTGAGACAATTATTAATTGTAGCAGTAAATCACAAAGTTGATTCTTTTGATGGCTTTAGAATCCAACCATGCGACATAACTCAAACAACGCGCACACACAGGTACTAATACACGAGGATACATTTATTAATACATAGAATATGCATATAAACCTAACAGATCTTATCGAGAGGGTTATCAGAATACAAAAGATATATATTCAATCAGTTACAAAGAGTTACATATATCAAGAGGACATACGTTCAGTATATCATTCATTTAGACCGTTTCATAAATGAACTTGGTTACAACTTCTACATTAGATACTCAAAACAAGTACATAACTCTTAGGAATTAAATTGATATCAACTGGTTGGGATAACAATTGAATTCTCGAGCTGTAATGCATTGAAGTTGAATACTCATCAAATCTCTGGGGATTCAGATCTCCAGATGAAGAGCTAGTTCTGAATAGTGATTCAGCTGTCCACAGTTCCGACCTGTTCACGAGGCCTGCTGCTGGTTACTCTCTGGCAACCTCCACTCTAGACTCTTAGAACAAAGGAAAGTTCTGGCAATCGGACACCCTGGCCGTTCCGTGGTTGTCCGGGCTGAGTCTCAGGATGGTCAGGAGGCGCGCTGCGAGAATGTCCTGCCCTTGGGAGCCTTCTGCTCCTGGGCCGTTCTGCCCTGGAATTCTCCTTTGAATTCCCTTTAGAATTGTTGAATATGAATCTGAATCTCAATCTCAATCTCAATCTTGTTGAATCTTCCCTTCTGAATCTGAATCTGAAACTCACTGAATCTCCCAGGCTCTCTGTGCTGCCTGTTTTTACCTGGAGGAACTTCAGCTCATTGATTGGCTGAAAGTTCCATGGGCATCAGAGTCCCACGTGGGTTACTCGGCCCTACCAGTCCCTGATTGGTTGATCAAGGTGAGATATGAGTCACTTAGTCCTGACACTTAGTAATGCAGTCCAGATGTCCAACTGGCACTCCCTAGACAGATAGGCGCCAATGGATAACCATTGATCATGATAGCCAGGCTTAGCTAAGTGCATCCCCCTTTGGGAGCTGTCCTTATCAAAAGAAAACATCTTGCATGAATGGTTTCTCTGTGGCTGCACCACAGAGATGAACAGAGAAATGGGGCCTCATTTGGGAAGCTCAGAAACACTTAATTCTTTCTTATTATTAAGCCTCGCCGCTACATATCCCCCCTTTTTGAAGGTCACGAGGTCCTGAGGCATTGTTGCCTTCAAAACAAAACAGAGTTAAGTGATGTCCCTTGCCATTAGAACATTAACCTTAAATGTCTACATTACTCCTCGAGAATTCATACCGGAACCAGCATTGGATACAAACAGGATGAATAACATCTGGAGTATGTATAAACACGGTAGGAGACATTATCTCAGTCTAGAAATTACACATCAGGAAGTTCACTGTCAATATCTGATACCTCTGTGGTAGATATTTGGGGAGAAGTCACTTCCTTTCTTTTGACATGCTACCTTTGACTCATTCATGCTACCCAGAGTACATTTTGATGCAAGAGTACAGCATTCAGAGTACACTGTCAGTCATGATCCGGCTACTCGGCAGTAGTGTTACAATAACAACAGTTCCTGTTCCCAGCCCCCGATAAACCACAACACCTGTGTTGGGTATCTGCTAGGGTGATTTGGAGGTTTGTTCCATTAAAGCAAACTAACTACCTGTACCTCTTCAGGGCTTACTGTTTCTTGGATTTCTATCCAATTGAATAGTGTGGCACCTGAAGGCATCTTAGACCTCAAGTTTGGTCCTATATTGTCTGATTCTAGATAGTACATTCTTCGGGATTCTTCGGGAACTTACAGGAAAACTGTTTTGATTAAGTAGCTGCATTGTGGTAGCTGTATCATACCTGTCACAAGTCATAGTGTCAGTTAAATGTGGTGTGCTTACCAGCCATTTACTTCCCACCTGCTCTTCATGGGGTTCATTAACCTCCCTCTGCTAGTTAGTAGCTTTACACCCTTCATTGGTGAATCGTTTAGACACAGCCAATGGATAGCTTTGGTAGCCATCCCCATCTCAAGATTTGGAACCGAATTCAATCTTGGATTGCCTTCTGGGTGAATTATGAGCGATGGGGTTAATGTCACATACTCCTCTACTGAGAAGAGTGGAATCAAGTGGGTTGGGAATTGTGCCGTGGTTAGACTGGCTACAGTGGCACTAAACTCCCTTAACAGGTCTTGTGTCAACATTCTGGCCTGTTGCACACAAGCATAAACCCACTGTATAACACCAACAATCATGTCCACTGTTTGGGGAATAAGGTTTAACCCTGTTGCATAGGAAGTTGCCTGTAGGGTTTTCCCTAAGCTTTCCAACTTTTGCTGCTGTTGATACAGTCTGTCACTACCCTCTGGCATCTCTGACACCTGCCTTCTTGGGGCAGTCAGGGTGAGAGTGCCAGTACCACACAAACCTACCAGAAATAGCAAATGTGCAACAGTGGCGGCAGCAATCAGTCCTCCCAAAAGTCTTTTCGGGTGGCTGATCCCAGTCATCTCCTTCTGAGTGACTGTTGCCTTTCTAAGCTGGCGCAGCGTGTACATGGTGTCTTTCTCAGTATGCCCTGTGGCATCTTGGGCACCAACATCCTGGAAATCTGGGGAGATCTGACACAGCTGCTGATGCTGTTCCTCCTTTTCCAGGGCATCTGCTTTTTCGATTTGTTCATGCCTGTGCTCTAGGAACCCTGCAGGGGGCGGTGCAGCGGTGGAGCATGCCTGACCCTCGGCTGAGTGGTCATCTGGAGCACCTGAGTGATCTGGGATTGTTATCCCATTCTCACTGTTCAGGTCCACCCTGCACACTCCCTGATTGAGGAATCCTTGTTTACAATCGTTCGCTGGGGATAGGTGTAGGACACCTGCTCGCTCCCCCCTTCCCTCGCTAGGGGTTCAGGGAGCTGCCCCAGCAGTGGGATAGCTAGTTCACTATCTTTGAACTCACTATCACTCACCAGGCCCATGTCAGTGCAGACTGGGATTCTGACACCCCTCTTTGCGATGTCCTGCACTGGCAGGCGGGTGGCTTGACCATGCAGCTCCAGTCTGGCTGAACCACTGTTGGTCAGACTCAGACTGACAGACTGAGCTGGTGGCTGTAAGAAAACCGGCTCGGCTTTCATTCCCTGTCCCTTCTGGGGGACTGGGTGTGTAGGCAACCCTGCCGTTGAGGCAGGAACAATCAGGTCAGTCTCACTCACTATCTGGTAGTTGTGAGAAATAATGTTACCTGACTGCAGGTTCCCTGGGTCACAGCAGAGGGAATCGGCATCTGGGATCAGGTGTGTCCACAGCGCAGTAGTCTCAGCGTCCAGCTGGACCTCCTGTCTAACCTGTGAATGTTGCACCAGGGGCACCTGGCGGTGGCCCTGCGACAGCTGCTCAAGCAGATCCTCACTAATAGAGGACCTCTCAGGGCTAAGGGTGAGGGCTACATCACCAACCTGCTCTCCTGCCATCTGGATCCCTTCCACCACTGGAGGGTGGTGGTCCTGACCCCTCTTGGGTGCCAGGGTGCACAGGGAAAGCTCCTTTTCATCGCCAGGTGGGGAGATCTGCTCCTCTTTAGGGACGTAAAAGGTGTGTGCTTTACCTGGTGGATCAGGCGGCTGCTTGGAGCACCGCTCCTGTGGCAGGGAGGTTGTTGGGACCTCAGCCGGGACACGACTTCCCTGTATATCCGGGGAACAAGGAAATATTTTTATTTCTTGTCCAGAGGGAATAGAAGGAATCTCCACATAGGCTTCTGTGTTCGGTGGGCACTGTGTGAGCACAGTCTGCCTCTTGGCCCCCCTTTCCTTCTGTACAGAAGGCTTAGGAGCCTTGACCTGTTTCCACACCTTGCCTTTCTGGTGATCCACCAAAGGTTCCTCTCTGAGTCGCATGCCCTTTTCTTTTTCAACCCGTTTGAGCTTGCCGTGTGACATCAAAGACCTTTCAACCTCAGTGTCAATCAGTGTCTCACTGGGTAAGACATCTCCCATGGCAGCCTTGAGGTAAAAGCTTCTTGCTTTTCCTCTGCGTTTTACTGCCTGCTCTGTGACTTCAGGGGTGGAGTCAGCACTTACTTGGGAGTGGCTGACCTTATCCAGGCAGGACCCCTTCCGCTCAATCAGATAGACTGAGGGAGGGAGAGGGGGCGGGTCTCCGCCTCCTCCAGTGGAGAGTATCAGCTCATTCACGCTTCCGGCAGCCTTGGGGAGCGGTTGTCCCTGTCCTAATAAAGCTTGTTCAAGCCTGGCCAGGCGGGCGGCTACTGAATCCTTTTGTTCAGCTTTTTCTAGCCCTTTCCCTCCCCCGGTGTTCTCATGGCACTTAGGACGCTGGGTGCGGTCCTGTGTGAGTGCTTTGGAACAGGGCTTAGCCAGCTCAGGAGCCTGTGCTCCTTCGAGCAGGGGGGAATTAACCCTGCTGGCTCTGACGGCGAACGCAGTCGCTTTAGCAACTTTTTGCTCAGAGCGACTTTGGACATCATACTCCCAGGCTTTCTGCACGAATCTCTTGATATCAGTCATTTTCATGGTTTGTGCATCTGTATGCATTAAGATCATCTTTCTGACTGACGGGTGGAGATTCGCAATGAATAAACCCTTGAAATGTGTGTTCTCTTCGAAACCCTCATCATTTCGCCCTGCAAAATAAGTTCGTCTAAGTCTCTCGTAATATTTTCGAGGGGACTCTGCTCTCTCGTGCTTAATGTTATGAGCGGCGGTTATCGCAGCCGTCGGGTCAATAAACGCACTGTATTCTTCGATAAGTGCTTGACACAGCTCCTCAAAATCATTACAGACTTCTTTCATCTGCCTAGCCATCCACTCATGTACGGCTCTGCTGGTAGTTTTCCTGACCAGAAACACTTTCTCCTGTTCTGTGGCGTTTGGCAGGTACTGCAGGTTATACCTGAGGTCTTGAATATAACTCTCGATATTATTCTCTGACACTGCGGGGTCAAATCTCTCTATGTCCTTCGCTAGCTCTCTCAGAGAATGGAGATTTATTCTAGCTTCTCCGCTGACGGAGATATGGAAGAGATCGTGGTCAGACCTGTCGCTGCTAGAGAGAGTGCTTAATAGCGACTCGAATTCAGACCTTTTAGCAACCATCGTTAAACTTAAAGAGTATTACTTTTAAGTACGAAATTACAGTTTTACCACAGAAAACCACAAGATCAACTATGCAATCAACCCGGTAGATCGCAAAAGATCACAAAACAATCAAGCACTGCTTAAAGAGCAAGGGGAACTTTTTTTCCTATCGGCTTTCAGCACACTGTATTGTCGTGTATGAAACCCGCGGCCTGTTTTTACCTGGAGGAACTTCAGCTCATTGATTGGCTGAAAGTTCCATGGGCATCAGAGTCCCACGTGGGTTACTCGGCCCTACCAGTCCCTGATTGGTTGATCAAGGTGAGATATAAGTCACTTAGTCCTGACACTTAGTAATGCAGTCCAGATGTCCAACTGGCACTCCCTAGACAGATAGGCGCCAATGGATAACCATTGATCATGATAGCCAGGCTTAGCTAAGTGCATCCCCCTTTGGGAGCTGTCCTTATCAAAAGAAAACATCTTGCATGAATGGTTTCTCTGTGGCTGCACCACAGAGATGAACAGAGAAATGGGGCCTCATTTGGGAAGCTCAGAAACACTTAATTCTGCATTATTATTAAGCCTCGCCGCTACAACCGCATGGTTGGATTCTAAGACCATTAAAGGAATCATTTTATGACTTACTGCTACAATTAATAATTGTCGCAGTAAATGCCCAAACCCCTACAGAACCTTGTGAGAGCACACTACAACTGCATACTTCATTCATACATACAACAGTACTGTATATAAACTGATCATTTAAAACAGTACAAATCCACTGCATGATAATGTGTTCCCACTGTAAACATTTGCAGTATTCAGATACAAGTGAACTTTGGGCTAATTTCTTGGGCCCAGAGGTGAGGCTGAGCAGTATGACTGAAAGGATGATAATCAAATCTGTGTGAATGCAAGCAAATGTGTGACTAATTTAAGCAAGTCATTAAATCATTAATAAGTAAAAATTAGGTATATTAACTGATTAATGCTTTCCTGCGCTAGTCATACCGTGCAGTTACATTTACAGAATTTTTGTTTTTTTTTCATTAACTAAAATATTAATTGTTTATAAATTAGAAATTCACAAATTCACAAATCAGAAATTAAAAATACAGAATTTTATTTTAGGTTTTGACTGTAGAATATACTATACATAGTGAATTTAAAACATATCATATTTCTTGCCTGCCATGTGAATCACCTGGGTTTGAATCTCAGCAAATGCCCAGCCTCATGAGGATAATCTTTCTCCAACCAGAATTTAAGTTGTATACTCTTTTGACTTCTATTAAGTTTATAAATCACAGTATGTTAGCAATGTTGTAGTATACGAAATACTATTGAAAAATAGAACTAAGACCAAACCTGCGTATATACTGTACACCCCTGACAACTGCATCAATGGTACAACACGTGTATGACTTGTAATAAATAGTAGACTCACAATTATATCTACCATTCCATTAGCTGTTACAACTGATAAACATTTTAAAATAAATCTGATGTTTTTTTAAAAAACAGAAGTTATTAAAACAAACATGCAGGTAAAGTATTTATGGTGTACTCTCAACTGTATTCATTTTATCTATCACAGCATTTTTAATATTATGTAACCTGTTTGACTTAAAGTAGTCCTGGTTGTGTTTCTTTTCATCTGTTTTCAGCATGAAATAAATTTTTACTTGCTCCTTTGCGGCCTACACCTGCTTGAACTACTTCAGCCTACTTCTGCTACGATCCACTATGCCTTTCTCTAAATCTTTTTCTAGATTTTTTAGTCATTCCTTCTCCTCCTCCATGGGCCACTTGTCCCCCTCTCTCTAAACCAGCATTCTGTCTCTTCACAGCAATTTGTCCCAAGACCAGGCTTTTTAACAACCTCCTGTTCCTTTACAGACACACCCAAAGGCTCCACAGCCTTTCTTCTCTTTTCAGCATGGAATTAACCTTGTTCCTGTTAAACGTATGCCAGGAATCTTATAAGCAATCCACTATCATTAAAATTATATTAAAATGTTTCAGTGGTGCATATCTCAACAGTATAGTGACAAATTGCAATATAAAGAATTTCAGTTGTTCTAATTGTTTTGTAGTCACTCCACAAAATTATTGTTTTATGAGAATTTCGATAAAAATAGGCATATTAAACAATTAAGTCACAGAATCAAGAGCCTGAATCAGTCTCAGTATATGGCAGGAACTGTAATCCCTTTTAAAAAAAATACTGTTCAGCCACATTTAATTTAAAAATGGTTTATATGTTTATATAACTTATAATGATGAACAATTATCATTATTAGATTAAGAAAATAGAGACTAATTAAAGCAAACAACCAAGAAAAGACGGCAGTAGTAATACTATATTGAAAGTGCAATATTGGACCTTCAAAACCTACAGATGCAGCCATTCAAAACACGTGGGGTACACCACAGTACAACGTGGTGGGCGTGTCGCATCAAAACATGTTATGACGCGGTGTAACGCATCATTTGACATCATACCAGAAAGTATCCGGAATCACCTTGTAAAACCGCCAGGAGGAGCCAATAAAGCTTAACCTCTCATGTACAGCATTTGAGCTTTTAAATTTAAACTATGTATTACAGCATGTTAATTATCAGTCATTAAAAAGTTGGTATATTTTATGAAAGCAAGATTGCTCAGTTGGGCAAAAGTACACAACCTACCTTTATCATAAATATTTTAATTATGCAGAAATATTTTATGCATCAAAGCCTTTACCGAAGATATTACTAATAGTATTAATAATCAATGACCTTGGACAAGCTGTAAACTCAAAGTATTACGCTGGTCCACATTCTTTGTAACCCTCATTTTAAACGAAAATACTTAATTTTTTCATCGACAAAAAGTAACACCACAGCATTTCGTTGATCTAACTAACAAGGACAGGACATTAGCTAGCCAATATGATGAAGGAATCAATGACTTTTTTGTTTATTTCTTTAGCACATTTATTTAAAAACATTTCCATCGATTGTACAAGCACTGAAAAACACGTTTTGACAACTTCTGCATAATTTGGTTAAGGGCAGACTCAGTGTGCTCTTCTAACCTCAGCAGTTTCATTATGATTTTCATATTTGCAAAAACGTGTTTATTTTGCTGAAAATCATGTGTTGACAATTTCTACACAGTGGGGATTGGGGCTGCCTCAATGTGCTCTTTTGGCCCCCGTAGTTACATTGAGAAGCTCAAGTTTACAAAAACGCGTTTATTTCAGTTGAAAAACACATTTTGACAATTTCTGCACAGTGGGGATTGGGGCTGCCTCAATGTACTCTTCTTGCCCAAGTAGTTACATTGAGAAGCTCAAGTTTACAAAAACGCGTTAATTTCGGAAGAAAAACTCGTATTATGAACTTCTGCACAGTGAGGCTAACGGTTGACTCAGTGTGCTCTTCTGGCTTCTGTAGATACATCAGAATACCCAAGTTTACAAAAATGCATTTATTTCGGCTAAAAAACACGTTTTGACAACATCTGCACAGTGGGGCTAAGGGCTGACTCAGTGTGTTCTTCTGGCCCGAGCAGTTGCATTGTGATGTTCAAATTTGAAAAAACGTGTTTATGTCGCTGAAAAACACGTTTTGACACCTTCTACACAGTGGGGCTTAGGGCTGACTCAGTGTGCTCTTCTGGCCCCAGTAGTTACATTGAGAAGCTAAAGTTGACAAAAACGCGTTTATTTCGGCTAAAAAACACGTTTTGTCAACTTCTGCATAGTGCGGTTAAGGGCAGAATCAGTGTGCTCTTCTGGCCCCTGCAGCTGCATTGTGATGTTCAAATTTGCAGAAACGTGTTTATTTCAGCTGAAAAACATTTTTTGACAACTTCTGCACAATGGGGCTTAATGTTGACTCAGTGTGCTTTTCTGGTCCCAGTAGTTACATTGACATGCACGAATTTACAAAAACGCGATTATATCATCTGAAAAACACGTATTGACAACTTCTGCACAGTGGGGCTTAGGGCTGATTTATGGTGCTCTTCTGGCACCTGTAGATACATTAGAATACTCAAGTTTACAAAACCGGATTTATTTCGGCTGAAAAACACGATTTAACAACTTCTGCACTATGGGGCTTGGGGCTGTCTCAGTGTGCTGTTCTGGCCAAAGTTGTTACATTGAGAAGCTCAAGTTTACAAAATGCGTTTATTTCGGCTTAAAAACACGTTTTCTCAACTTCTGCACAGTGGGGCTAAAGGCTGACTCAGTGTGCTCTTCTAGCTCCAGTAGTTACATTGAGATTCTCAAGTTTACAAAAACGCGTTTATTTTGGCTGAAAAACATGTTTTGTCAACTTCTGCACAGTGGGGCTTAGGGCTGATTCCGTGAGCTCTTCTGGCCCCAGCAGTTGCATTGTGATGTTTAAATTTCCAAAAACGTTTATTTCAGCTGAAAAACACGTTAGGACAACTTCTGCACAGTGGGGCTAAGGGCTGACTCAATGTGTTCTTCTGGCCCCAGTTGTTACATTGAGAAGCTCAAGTTTACAAAAACGTGTTTTTTTCGACTGAAAAACATGTTAGGACAACTTCTGCACAGTGGGGCTAAGGGCTGACTCATTTTACTCTTAAGGCCCCAGTAGTTACATTGAGAAGCTCAAGTTTACAAAAACGTGTTTATTTTGGCTGAAAAACACAATTTGAAAAGTTTTGCATAGTGGGGCTAAGGGCTGACTCAGTGTGCTCTTCTGGCCCCAGAAGTTGCATTTTAATTTTCAAATTTGCAAAAACATATTTATTTCTGCTGAAAAACACGTTTTGTCAACTTCTGCACAGTGGGGCTTAGGGCTGACTCAGTGTGCTCTTCTGGCCCCAGCAGTTGCATTGTAATATTCAAATTTGCAAAAACATATTTATTTCTGCTGAAAAACACGTTTTGACAACTTCTGCACACTGGAGCTAAGGGTTGACTCAGTGTTCTCTTCTGGCCTTAGTAGTTACATTGAGATGCTCAAGTTTACAATAACGCATTTATTTCTGTGAAAAACACGTTTTGACAGCTTCTCCACGGTGGGGCTAAAGGCTGACTCACTGTGCTCTTCTGGCCCCAGCAGTTGCTTTGTAATGTTCAAATTTCCGAAAACTTTTATTTCAGCTGAAAAACAGGTTTTGTCATATTCTGCATAGTGAGGCTAAGGGTTGACTCAGTGTGCTCTGCTGGCCTCAGTATTTACATTGAGATGCTCAAATTTACAAAAATGCATTTATATTGGCTGAAAAAAATGTTTTGACAAGTTCTGAACAGTGGGGCTTAAGGCTGACTCAGTGTCCTGTTTTCGCCCCAGCAGTTGCATTGTGATGTTCAAATGTGCAAAAACGTGTTTATTTAGCTGAAAAACACGTTTGGAGAACTTCTGCACAGTGGGGCTAAGGGCTGTCTCAGTGTGCTCTTAAGGCCCTAGTAGTTGCATTGTGATTTTCAAATTTGCAAAAACGTGTTTATTTTGGCTAAAAATTATGTTTTGTCAACTTCTGCACAGTGAGGCTAAAGGTTGATTCAGTGTGATCTAATGGCCTCAGTATTTACAGTAAGATGTTCACATTTAGAAAAACCCCTTATTTCGGCTGAAAAACACGTTTTGAAAACTTCTGCACAGTGGGGCTTAGGGCTGACTCAGTGTGCTCTTCTGGCCCCAGCAGTTGCATTGTAATGTTCAAATTTGCAAAAACATATTTATTTCTGCTGAAAAACACGTTTTGTCAACTTCTGCACAGTGGGGCTTAGGGCTGACTCAGTGTGCTCTTCTGGCCCCAGCAGTTGCATTGTAATGTTCAAATTTGCAAAAACATATTTATTTCTGCTGAAAAACACGTTTTGACAACTTCTGCACAGTGGGGCTTAGGGCTGACTCAGTGTGCTCTTCTGGCCCCAGCAGTTGCATTGTAATGTTCAAATTTGCAAAAACATATTTATTTCTGCTGAAAAACACGTTTTGACAACTTCTACACACTGGAGCTAAGGGTTGACTCAGTGTTCTCTTCTGGCCTTAGTAATTACATTGAGATGCTCAAGTTTACAATAACGCATTTATTTCTGTGAAAAACACGTTTTGACAGCTTCTCCACGGTGGGGCTAAAGGCTGACTCACTGTGCTCTTCTGGCCCCAGCAGTTGCTTTGTAATGTTCAAATTTCCAAAAACTTTTATTTCAGCTGAAAAACAGGTTTTGTCATATTCTGCATAGTGAGGCTAAGGGTTGACTCAGTGTGCTCTGCTGGCCTCAGTATTTACATTGAGATGCTCAAATTTACAAAAACGCGTTTATATTGGCTGAAAAAAATGTTTTGACAAGTTCTGAACAGTGGGGCTTAAGGCTGACTCAGTGTCCTGTTTTCGCCCCAGCAGTTGCATTGTGATGTTCAAATGTGCAAAAACGTGTTTATTTAGCTGAAAAACACGTTTGGAGAACTTCTGCACAGTGGGGCTAAGGGCTGTCTCAGTGTGCTCTTAAGGCCCTAGTAGTTGCATTGTGATTTTTAAATTTGCAAAAACGTGTTTATTTTGGCTAAAAATTATGTTTTGTCAACTTCTGCACAGTGAGGCTAAAGGTTGATTCAGTGTGCTCTAATGGCCTCAGTATTTACAGTAAGATGTTCACATTTAGAAAAACCCCTTATTTCGGCTGAAAAACACGTTTTGAAAACTTCTGCACAGTGGGGCTTAGGGCTGACTCAGTGTTCTCTTCTAGCCCCATTAGTTACATTGAGATTCTCAAGGTTACAATAACACATTTATTTCGGATGAAAAACACGTTTTGACAACTTCTGCACACTGGGGCTAAGGGTTGACTCAGTGTGCTCTTCTGGCCCCAGAAGTTTCATTGTAATGTTCAAATTTGCAAAAACATGTTTATTTCGGCTGAAAAACATGTTTTGTCAAAATATGCACAGTGAGGCTAAGGGTTGAATCAGTGTGCTCTTCTGGCCTCAGTATTTACATTGAGATGCTTAAATTTACAAAAACGTGTTTATTTTCGACCGAAAAACACCTTTTGTCAACTTCTGCACAGTGGGGCTTAGGGCTGACTCAGTGTTCTCTTCTAGCCCCATTAGTTACATTGAGATTCTCAAGGTTACAATAACGCATTTATTTCGGATGAAAAACACGTTTTGACAACTTCTGCACACTGGGGCTAAGGGTTGAGTCAGTGTTCTCTTCTGGCCCCAGTAGTTACACTGAGATGTTCAAATTTGCAAAAACATGTTTATTTCGCTGAAAAACATGTTAAGACTACTTCTGCATAGTCTGGCTTAGGGCTGACTCAGTGTGCTATTCTGGCCCCAACAGCTGCATTGTGATGTTTAAAATTGCAAAAACTTGTTTATTTCG
Source organism: Lepisosteus oculatus (assembly GCF_040954835.1). Lineage (NCBI taxonomy): Eukaryota > Metazoa > Chordata > Actinopteri > Semionotiformes > Lepisosteidae > Lepisosteus > Lepisosteus oculatus. The sequence continues at coordinate 5,612,055 of NC_090713.1, forward strand.
GCTGAAAAACACGTTTTGTCAACTTCTGCACAGTGGTTCTTAGGGCTGACTCAGTGTGCTCTTCTAGCCCCAGTAGTTACATTGAGATTCTCACGTTTACAAAAACGCATTTATTTCGGCTGAAAAACACGTTTTGACAACTTCTGCCCAGTGGGGCTTAGGGCTGCCTCAGTGTTCTCTTTTAGCCCCAGTAGTTGGATTGTAATGTTCAAATTTCCAAAAACTTTTATTTCAGCTGAAAAACACGTTTTGTCAAATTCTGCACAGTGAGGCTAAGGGTTGACTCAGTGTGCTCTGTTGGCCTCAGTATTTACATTGAGATGCTCAAATTTAGAAAAAACCCTTATTTCGGCTGAAAAATACTTTTTGACAACTTCTGCACAGTGGGGCTAAGGGCTGTCTCAGTGTGCTCTTCTGGCACCAGCAGTTGCATTAAAATTTGTAAAAACGTGTTTATTTGGCTGAAAAACATGTTAGGACAACTTCTGCAAAGTGGGGCTTAGGGATGTCTCAGTGTGCTCTTCTGGCCCCAGTAGTTATACTGAAATGCAAAAAGTTTTCAAAAACGTGTTAATTTTGACTGAAAAACAAGTTTTGACAAATTCTGCACACTGGTGCTAAGGGCTGAATCAGTGTGCTCTTCTGGCCCCAGTAGTTACATTGTGATGTTTCAATTTGCAAGAACGTGTTTATTTCGGCTGAAAAACACGTTTTGACAAGTTCTGCATAGTGGGGCTAAGGGCTGAATCAGTGTGCTCTTCTGGCCCCAATAGTTGCATTGTGATGTTCAAATTTAAAAAAATGTGTTTATTGCACTGACAAACACGTTAGGACACCTTCTGCACAGTGAGGATAAGGGTTGACTAAGTATGCTCTTCTGGTCCCAGTAGTTACATTGATATGCTCAAGTTTACAAAAACGCTTTTATTTTGGCTGGAAAACACGTTAAGACAACTTCTGCACAGTGGGGCTAAGGGCTGACTCAGTGTGCCCTTCTGGCCTCAGTAGTTACATTGACACGCTCAAGTTTACAAAAAATGTGTTTATTTCGGCTGAAAATTACGTTTTGAGAACTTCTGCACAGTGGGGCAAAGGACTGATTCAGTGTGCTCTTCTTGCCCAAGCAGTGGCATTGTGATGTTCAAATTTGCAAGAACTTGTTAATTTCGGCTGAAAAACACGTTTTGTCAACTTCTGCACAGTGAAGCTAAAGGTTGAGTCAGTGTGTTCTACTGGCCTCAGTATTTACATTGAGATGCTCAAATTTACAAAAATATGTTTAATTCGGCTGAAAAATACGTTTTAAAAACTTCTGCACAGTGAGGCTAAGGGTTGACTCAGCGTGTTCTTGTGGCCCCAGTAGTTACAAATGCAGCCATTCAAAATGCACGGGCGATACCGCATTATTTTGCGGTGCGCTTTATGCAGTCTACCTCGAGTTACCGTAAATTCTCCTATAATACTGCAATTAAAATAATAGTATCCGGAATTTCCGCAAGGTGGAGCTAATAAAGCTCAACCTCTCATGTTTGAGCTGTCGCCATCAAAGTCTTCAACAATGATATTACTAATAGTATTAATAATGAATGACCTTGGACAAGCTGTAAAGTCAAAGTATTGCCCTGGTCCATATTCTTTTTTTCATTGACCGTCTTTGTAAAAGTAACACCACAGCATTTCGCAATCACGCGTTTGTTTCCAATCATGCAAAGTATAGTAATTTTTGAGAATCGATTCACCATTCCTTTCACATGCTCATAAAAGAGATTGATTTAGGAACATAAACATACAGTGGCATGAAAATGTGTTTGCCCCCTTCCTGATTTCTTATTTTTTTGCATGTTTTTCACACTGAAATGTTTCAGATCATCAAACAAATTGAAATATTAGACAAAAATAACACAAGTAAACACAAAATGCAGTTTTTAAATGAAGGTTTTTATTATTAAGTGAAAAACAAAATCCAAACCTACATGGCCCTGTGTGAAAAAGTGATTGCCCCCCCTGTTAAAACATAAATCAACTGTGGTTTATCACATCTTTGGAAAGCTGAGTTCAATTTCTGTAGCCACACCCAGGCCTGATTACTGCCACACCTGTTCTCAATCAAGAAATCACTTAAATAGGACCTGCCTGACAAAGTGAAGTAGACCAAAAGATCCTCAAAAGCTACACATCATCCTGCGATCCAAATAAATTCAGGAACAAATGAGAAACAGAGTAATTGAGATTTATCAGTCTGGAAAAGGTTATAAAGCCATTTCTAAAGCTTTGGGACTCCAGCGAACCACAGTGAGAGCCATTATCCACAAATGGCGAAAACATGGAATAGTGGTGAACCTTCCCAGGAGTGGCAGGCCAACCAAAATTACCCCAAGAGCGCAGCGACGACTCATCCAAGAGGTCACATAAAACCCCACAACAACATCCAAAGGTCACTGTTCAGGACTCCACCATAAGAAAGAGACTGGGCAAAAATCGCCTGCATGGCAGAGTTCCAAGACGAAAACCACAGCTAAGCAAAAAGAACATAAAGGCTCGTCTCAGTTTTGCCAGAAAACATCTTGATGATCCCCAAGACTTTTGGGAAAATACTCTGTGGACTGACGAGACAAAAGTCTCGTTTGACAAAAGACAAACTTTATGGAAGGTATGTGTCCCATTACATCTGGCGTAAAAGTAACACAGCATTTCAGAAAAGGAACATCATACCAACAGTAAAATATGGTGGTGGTAGTGTGATGGTCTGGGGCTGTTTTGCTGCTTCAGGACCTGGAAGACTTGCTGTGGTAAATGGAACCATGAATTCTGCTGTCTACCAAAAAATCCTGAAGGAGAATGTCCGGCCATCTGTTCATGACCTCAAGCTGAAGCGCGCTTGGGTTCTTCAGCAGGACAATGATCTAAAACACACCAGCAAGTCCACCTCTGAATGGCTTAAGAAAAACAAAATGAAGACTTTGGAGTGGCCTAGTCAAAGTCCTGACCTGAATCCGATTGAGATGTTGTGGCATGACCTTAAAAAAGCGGTAAGGCTCAAAAATACTCCAATGTGGCTGAATTACAACAATTCTGCAAAGATGAGTGGGCCAAAATTCCTCCACAGCGCTGTAAAAGACTCATTGCCAGTTATCTCAAACGCTTGATTGCAGTTGTTGCTGCTAAGGGTGGCCCAACCAGTTATTAGGTTTAGGGGGCAATCACTTTTTCACACAGGGCAATGTAGGTTTGGATTTTTTTTTCCCTTAATAATAAAAACCTTCATTTAAAAACTGCATTTTGTGTTTACTTGTGTTATCTTTGTCTAATATTTCAATTTGTTTGATGACCTGAAACATTTCAGTGTGACAAACATGGAAAAAAAAAAGAAATCAGGAAGGGGGCAAACACTTTTTCACACCACTGTATTACCGTATGCAAACTGTACTGTATACAGTATGTATATGTTTATTTAATGTCTTAACTGTGCCCGTTTAAGTATTGAATATTTATATGGAAGTTTACCACTGAAGGGAAATCTTAGTACCTGAGCAGAAAAAGAATAGGAACATATTGTATTATAATTCCTGTATAATAAGGAATTGCATATCTAAACAAATTAATAACAATATAATTATATTCATGTACTGTCTGGCGGAATAAACTGAAGCGGTTAGTTGATGCGACACGGAATTACTTTCTACCCCCTCTACATTCTCAGAGTAGAACAGACTAACCTTCTAATGAAAGACGGTCCACCCCCCACGGACAGGAAAAGTGCCCACAGGCACTTAAACTTAATATGGTCAGTAACAGTAAACAGTAACATGGTCAGAAGGAGCACATACAAACGTTTCCGAAATAACCACATGTAAGACTCTGATGCTTAAAATGTTTAGGGAGAAAATGGAATACTGGTGTGTATTTTTTCTTTGAACTACCAATACCAGCCATATACAGTCTGTAATGTAGGGATTTCTATATGCCTTTATTTAGTGGTTACATTAGTGACAAAGGCTAAACTTTTAGCTTCAGTAACGCGTACATATCTCCCCTTTTTATAAAACGACATGGTTGAAAACTGTTCCAGAGCCACTGTTGTTTCATCAGTGAAAAGTACATCATGAAATGCCTCTCCCTGTTCAATCCACTGGAAAAAAGAAAAGGAGCATAAAGTGTCTGATGGTCATAAACGATATTCATTTAGGAACAGCATCAGAGATATGTTTTTAACTGCACTGTATCGGAGAGAATAGCATAGTGTGTTTTTTTTTTTTACTCCCTGGTGGAAACTGGCTTCCATAAGAATCAGTATGGCTCAGAGATTAAATAAAACTCGCACCAAACAAATGTATATTTCTAAATATCACAACATGATCGAATTTAAGTCGTTTTAATAACAATGAATAGTCACCTAGGCGTTACAATATAAACATTTATATTGATTTAAGTTGAGTTTTGATTTAAATCGCAAAACCGGGTTGAAATATATGTGTTTTTTGATTCACAATCAGACAAATGCAACATAAATTGATATCTTAGTCTTCTAAGTATCTTAATAAACTTTCATCATAGCTTTCTCCCCGTTTAGATTTATTTTTTTTGGGATCTTGGGATCAAACGTGGAAAGATTAGATTGTAATCGTTTTTATTTTTTAAATACATTTTAGAAAAGTGTAATCTATACTAAAAAGCTGTACACCACCTGCTATAAAGATACATATTGTAATACTTTCGGGTTCGGATAGGACAGACACAAGAACTCGGACTTGCGTAGTTAAAGCAAGTTAAAGCCTTGATTTTATATATCACCTTTAAAAGTGGCATCTCAAAGCAAAGTAAATACCCAACACTGATTGTACCCATCTGTCATGCTAAGAAAGCACCTTGAATTAAATTGAGAGAGAGAGAGATTTAAACTGCGACACTTATCATTCAACCAGAGCTCGAAATATCACAAGGATCCTCAAGAGCACAGCAAAGACTGTATTAAAAGAATACTAGTGACAAACTAGTATACTTTAGATCTTTTTTTCTGAACCGGGGAAAATCTGATCATGTTTCTCTATAACAATAATAAAAAACATTATTTTACATATCACCTTTATGTGATATCACCTTAAGGACAGCACATACAAGGGTTAATTGCACAATGGACCGCACAAAGAAATTTAAAATAGTCTTCTTTAGGTGTGAGGGCAGGAGTGGATCGCAAAAGGCATAATCAGCAAATTAGGAAAACAAAGAACAGGACAGGCAAGACGTTTATCCAGAGAGCGAATGATCAGAAAAAGGAACAGCTGTTACGCCCAGGTTTTACGCTCTCTCTCTCTGCTGAATGAATAAAAGCATTTTATTAAAAACGCGTTTGTGTTTGTCTGGGTATTTACTTTGTAATCTGTGGTTTACATCTACTGTATTGCTTTGAGATGCCACTTTTAAAGGTGATATGTAAAATAAAGTTTTTTATTATTGTTATAGAGAAACATGATCAGATTTTCCCTGGTTCAGAAAAAAGACGATTAAAATCTGTAATCTTTCCACTTGTATGTCATCGGAAAATACAAGAAGTTTCTGCTTTGTGTAAGGATGGTATCAAAAAGTAATCTAAGTGGTGAGAAAGCTGTGCTCCTCAAAGCGCTTTACAGGATAAAAACAATAACAACAATAGTGTTAGGCTGGGCAAACGATTTTTTAATAAAAATACAAAATGAGATATAATGATGTGTTCCGGCTTAGACATTAACGAGTACAACCCCCCTCTCTGCGGGAGTGCTGGCTGTGATGAATTAAACCGGTTTCACAGGTATTTTCAAAGTAGAAGGGGGCGAGATTTCCAGCAAAAGACACCTCCCCCCTCCAAAACCAAGGAAGTACAGTACTTACTAGTTAAGAAAGCTAGGCTCCTCAATGAAATCACTTTAACATGCTAATGCATTGGTGTAACAGTCCGGTAGAAATGTAACAGTCCGGTAGAAATGTAACAGTCCGCTAGAAATTAAAATTCATTCTATACAGCAATCGCATATTTGGGTACCGTATCATAAAACTTTCATGCTTAAAATGTTTAGGGAGAAATGGAAGACTGGTGTGTATTTTTTCTTTAAACTACCAAGACCAGCCATACACAGTACAGTTTACGTACATACAGTAATGTTTATGTTCCTAAATTAATATCGTTTATGACCTTCAGATGCGTTATGCTCCTCTTCTTTTTATGCTCAGCTACTAAAATTTCCCTTTAGTGGTAAAATTCCATATAAATATTCAAAACTAAGCGGATTAAAATGTGCACAGTAAAGACATTAAATGATTAAATCTTTTCACTACCAACCAATGCACCACGAGTGCCCCTGTCGGTCATTTTGGCCAGCCAATCACTTACCGCGGTGCCCTGCGGGTTTGTACCGCGCATTTTGAATGGCTGCATCTGTAGCATGCAGCAAACCAGCAATCAAGCATTGCAAAACCAGAGCTTAGTAGCCACTTCCTTGTTTTGTCTCATCTGACACATTCCCTCATCCTGTGGTTGGAGGTGAACTTTTACTGTCTGTCTGCTACTTAAAGTTCATTGAGAAATGTTAAAAAGAATGATTAACTGCTGAGTCCAGGGAGACTCACTGAAAGGGACATCATGTTTATTGAACAATTTGTTGCTGTCAGCTGTCTGCTTTTATTTTTATCAAATTTCACAAAGACGTTTTTTGACAAAACTAAGACTAAGATTAAGCTTTTTGGAGGTAACATGATAACATGGCTCTAGGTACAATTATGTTATACAGTATAAAAGATAAAATGCAATATTTTATCCCAAATGTGTGCAGTTGTTGTAATCATGCTATTGTCCTGTCTTTCTTTTTCTTTTCTTTTTCCTTTCTTCTGTTGCACGAGGCACAGTTGGACTTATAGACCCTAGATGAAATTAACCAAGTTCACAATCAAAATCTAACAACAATGCCATGATGTGTTCTGTACATGTGCTTTTTATCACATGAATACTGTACATACTGTACTACTGTAGGTGTTGACTGCTCAAATAATTTGATTGGAACATGTGGGAGATAAAATAAGGAACAACATGAGAGATAAAATAGTTAGAAATAGAAAAAGCAATCCAACACTCTCATGTGCATAGCTAAATGCATGAAAAAACAATAAGTAACTTTATAAGAAATAAAGCTCCAAAGTGAATAACAAGAACTTTAAAAAAATCAAATTAAGAACAGAATAATGGGGTAGTAATGTATAAGATGTATAAAATATATAAGAAAGAAGCTATTTAAGTGAAAATAAAAAAAATTGCATGAGTATTTTAGGGTATAAATATAAATGTATATTTATACATAAAATTGGTAAATCTGTTACGTAAGTATATTAATAATGTATATCAGCAAAAAGTCTTACAACATACAACATTCTCCTAAGAGCAGGGATAATTCCTTTTGGTCTATTCTTTCTTTGACCTCTGTCTTAAGCTCTAAATCTTTGCTGTGGTATCTTGATTAAAACTGGACAAAATGCCTAGAATATATTTGAAAGCTCAAGAAAAATATTTTCCCTTTTTGTAAGTGATTTTTTACATTGTTTTGATGAATATTAAATATTAATATTTGATTCAATATTTACATAAAACCCAAAATTTCATTCATGGACAACCTTCTGCATCTAATTATCAACATGCAACATGATTAGTCTACAGTATGTTCCTACCTTCAGTGTGGTTCACGATGATTAAATTTTATTTATAAAATGACTTGTAGTCCATGGTCTGTGCTTGACATTAGGTTAAACTGTAGCTGAATAGCAGCATTTCTTGAAACCTGACATTGGAAGAGATTTTATCATGTAGAAAGTACAGATGCAGCCATTCAAAATGAGCGGGGTATGCCATGGTAAAACGCGGTCGGCGTGTCGCATCAGAACGCGTCTTAACGCGTCATACCGTATAGTACTGTATAGTACCGCAGTAAGATAATAGTATCCAGAATCACCACCAGGAGAAGCTAATAAAGCTTAACCTCTCATGTACACCATTTGAGCTGTTGCCAGAAAACACCAGGTTTCGAATCCTGATCACTGCTGGGGGACAATCTTTATTAAATTAAGAATTTAAGTTGTATAATGTTTAGACTTTTAAATTTAAACTGTGTATTATAGCATGTTAATCATTATACATTAAAAAGTTGGTATATTTTATGAAAGCAAGATTGCTCAGTTGGACAAAAGTACACAACCTACAGATGCAGCCATTCAAAATGCACGGTACAAACCCGCGGTACGGTAAACTACCCACAAGCTACCGCAGGGCACCGCGGTAAGTGATTGGCTGGCCAAAATGACCGACAGGGGCACTCGTGGTGCATTGGTTGGTAGTGAAAAGATTTAATAATTTAATGTCTTTGCTGTGCACATTTTAATCCGCTTAGTATTTAATATTTATGTGGAATTTTACCACTAAAGGGAAATTTCAGTAGCTGAGCATAAAAAGAAGAGGAGCATAACGCATCTGAAGGTCATAAATTATATTAATTTAGGAACATAAACATTACTGTATGTAAACTGTTTTGTGTATGGCTGGTCTTGGTAGTTTAAAGAAAAAATACACACCAGTCTTCCATTTCTCCCTAAACATTTTAAGCATGAAAGTTTTATGAAACGGTACCCAAATATGCGATTGCTATATAGAATGAATTTTAATTTTAAAAAAATTATTTAACACGAAAATTAAGCTGTTTACATCTTCCGCCTGAGAACAGTCACCCGTTTCTACCCAACGCAGAATCACAGCTTCTAACTAGCAAAGAGAGGACATTAGCTAGCCAATATGATAAAGAAATAAATGATTATTTTGTTTATTTCTTTTGCACATTTATTTGAACATTTCCATCGATTGTACAAGCACTTGGAAACTGTCCAATCCCTAGTTCATCAACCATTTTCTTTTACGCTGCGGGCATTCTCCCGGTCTGGCGCCGGTCTGTGTCTTCTAGGATATAATGCCAGCGATTTTTTGTTAAATTTGGGTTTCCAATAACGCCGCAGCAAACTCTTGTTTTTATGTCCACTATAAGAGACCTTTGCTTTTAACCGAGCGTTTAATAATTTCCTAAAATGAAAATGATTTACTTTATTTCCCTCACGGGATCAATAAAAGTATCGATCATCTATCTAAACTATGGGACAGAATTCTGGGGTCTCCCTATACCAGAGATTACGGTAGGGCTTCAGAATGGTGATTGGCTGACACCATCTGACACCCCTCTGATTGGAGAAAAAAGACGTGCTGGTCTGCTATACATACTGTACCAGGAAGAGGATTTCTTTCTATTCGAAACGTGTATTTTAAAAGTTTAATTAAGAAGTAAAAACCTTACAGCGTACACAGATTTCTAAACTGATCAGGAGGAAGAAAAATCACCCGTGTTTCGTGCATTAAAAGTGGTTATTAACTATCGAAACATGTTTTATTTATTTTTTTTTTATTTAGATTAAGAGTTCCCGTCGCCCCCATTCCCATTTAAATCACAAACCCGTTTAATTAAATGTCTTTTAACGTAAATCGTTATCTTTGTCTTACGCATAATAATGTTCACCACTCTGTCCAGCAAATGTATTGTAGCTGGGATGAACTTTTTTTCAAACGTGTCTCTACCTGCAGCGACTCAGACACAGAATGGTTAAAGATAGCTGTTTCAGTAACCTAAAGTATATATCTAAAGTAATAATTTAACGATATATGTAAATGTTTTAAGATATGTTTATGTTGTGGATGTCTGTAGATTGTATCTTATTTTTATTTTTTTTAGTTTATTTTTAGTTTTTGTTTTGTTTCAAATGGCCTTGCAGATCAAATACAGTATCAAGGAACAAAACAATTATCGCGCCCGGTCCTCAATGGAATCGCTTTAACATGCTAATGCCTTGGTGTACTGTCTACAGTACAAACCTGTTTCACAGGTATTTTCAACCCCCAACCAATGTTGTTTCATTGGTTGTTATCCTGTAAAGCGCTTTGAGGAGCCACCTTTAAAGGCGCTATATAAAATAAAGTTTATTATTATTATTAATATTGATCATATTTTTCCTCCCAGAACTTGTAAATTGTTGTTATTGTTGTTGTTATCCTGTAAAGTGCTTTGAGAAGCATACTGTCCAGCTTGTCAGGTGCATTCTTTTGTAAAATAATAAGTAGAGCTTTGGGCTTATTAGTGCTCCACTTACAGCAACCCAATGTAAATACATTTTGTCTCCAAATCCACCACCACTTGTATGAATCATAGCCCTGCCAAATGATGCAAATTCCGCTGCAATGGTTGTGTGCAGGAATTATTCAGTTTGGCATCTCCATGTTCAAGTAAACACTGCTCTGTGTGCAAATGCAAATGCATTTAAAAAAGTTTTTTTTAAAAAAAAGCCACCTTTAAAGGCGCTATATAAAATAAAGTTTATTATTATTATTAATATTGATGATATTCTTCTTCCCAGGACTTGTAAAATTGTTGTTGTTATTGTTGTTATCCTGTAAAGCGCTTTGAGAAGCATACTGTCCAGCATATTGTATTTCATTGCACTTTGACAGATCGTTTTATAATCACTTGTTTTTAGAATATCCCCCAAAAGGATATTCCCCACAAGAGTATATAGAGGATATCCCCCAAGAGGTATCCAGGTAACAGTGAAACGGGCGTACAGTCTGGGGAGATCGCCCATTTTCCATGTAAATAGTTCCCTGGTTCCGCACCCTTTGGTGTCTCTCTCTCTCTCTCTCTGTCTATCTCTCTGCCCGTTTTAGTACTGAATATTTATATGGAATTTTACCACTGAAGGGAAATCTTAGTAGCTGAGCATAAAAAGAATAGGAGCATACTGTAACGCATGTGAAGGCCATAAACGATATTAATTTTGGAACATAAACATACAGTATATGGCTGGTCTCGGTACTTTAAAGAAAAAATACACACCAGTATTCCATTTCTCCCTAAACATTTTAAGCATCGAAGTCTTTAACTAACGTGATACAACAAGAGTCAACAAGCATACTTTTAGAATTTGATTAAAAAAACGATTAATACTTTCGTTGGAGTTTATATAAAGTTGATGTTTTATCTAGGGGCTGCTTGCTCGCCTTCGTCTGAAGAGCGGCTTCTAAACTGTGAAAACGTGTCTGTCTTTCCGTAGGGGGAAGGGAATCTGATCTGCAAGGCCCTTTGGCTACAAAAGTAAAAAGAAGGCGCTCTCTCTCTCTCTCTCTCTGGATTATTACATCCAATAATCAAAAATGACACAATAAACATAATAACCATAATAACGACCAACCAACAAAAACAACCATATAAACATAATACCAACCAAAAACATAGATAACAACCACAATACAAAATCAAATATATCAAACCATTAAGGCAAAACCGTCCTACAATTATCAACAAATCTCAATATCTTGTACGAATTATTCGTAATACAAACCAAAAATAGCCCGCAAACTCTCTCAAATTCCTGCAATTATCATAATCCCGCCCCTTATGCAAAACCAAACCTTCCTCCCATCCCAGTTTATCCTCTTTATCATAAACAAAATTCACCTCAATTTTCAACATAAAGCATTACACAAAATCAATACCTCAACACTCCATACTCAACAATGATAATTCACAAACAGCCAGAACATGTAACTCTAAATTCCCAAATAGACCTAATTTCAATAGCCATATCCAAAACCAACATCCCTCCCCTGTTCTCTCTCTCCGCTGGTGTTTGTAATCGTTTTTATTTTTAAATAAATTTAAACAAAGTCATGTATTTTAAAAATCTTAAGATTTCTATATTTATATCTTTATTTAGTGGTTTCATTAGTGACAAAGGCTAAACTTTCTTGGAAAAATGTATTTTATGTAAACCATGTTTGCTATTAATTCATTTAGGGCTAGAATATGTTCATTGTCTTCCAATGAAAGAAGGGTTCATTTCGCCGTAGTCAGGTTGCCCGGACCGTTACACCAATGTATTAGCATGTTAAAGTGATTTCATTGAGGAGCCTAGCTTTCTTAACTAGTAAGTACTGTACTTACTGGGTTTTGGAGGGGGAGAGGTGTCTTTCGCTGGAAATCTCGCCCCCTTCTACTTTGAAAATACCTGTGAAACCGGTTTAATTCGTCACAGCCAGCACTCCCACAGAGAGGGGGGGTGTACTTGCAGTGCATCGGTATAGATGGGAAAGCCAGAGCTGACCGCTACGCCGCCCGCGTGTTATGCTCTTCGTTAATGTCTAAGCCGGAACACATCATTATATCTCATTTTGTATTTCTTAAAAAAAATCGTTTGCCCAGCCTAACAGTATTGTTGTTATTATTATTCTGTAAAGCACTTTGAGGAGCCACCTTTAAAGGCGCCATATACAATAAAGTTCATTATTATTACTATTGTTAATTTGCTGGACAGAGAGGTGAACATTATTACGCAGAAGACAAAGATAGTGATTTACGTTGCATTGTGCATTGTGCTGCTGTAATAAAGTTTTAAATAATTAAAAGTCTAAACAGTATCAGCTTTATTTATGGGTTTTAAATAAAGGTGATTTAAACGCGATTTAAATCAATATAAATGTTTATATTGTAACGCATAGGAGACTATTTATTGTTATTAAAATGACTTAAATTCGATCATTGTGATATTTAGAAATATAAATTTGTTTGGTGCGAGTTAAGTTTTATTTAATCTCTGAGCCAGGGAAACATTTTATTTTTTCAAAGAAATGTTTGTTAAAAAAGGAAGTCATGGCTTTGAACACACATTATGTGAGATGGGAGTCAGGAACCTAACCCACTCACCACCAGCAAGGTCACATACACAGTGGCGAAAAAGCCCTACAGAAACATTATCTACAGACAATTTACAGCGTGTACTATTCTTATGTTGCGGTACATTAATATAATTATATCGTTATTAATTTCTTTAGATACGTGATTCCATATTATATTCCCTTTTTACTCAAATTCTAAAAGTATGCTTGTTGACTCCGGTATCACGTTAGTTAAAGACTTCGATGCTTAAAATGTTTAGGGAGAAATGGAATACTGGTGTGTATTTTTTCTTTAAAGTACCGAGACCAGCCATATACTGTATGTTTATGTTCCAAAATTAATATCGTTTATGGCCTTCACACACGTTACAGTATGCTCCTATTCTTTTTATGCTCAGCTACTAAGATTTCCCTTCAGTGGTAAAATTCCATATAAATATTCAATACTTAAACGGGCACAGTAAAGACATTAAATATACATATACATACTGTATACAGTACTGTTTGCATACAGTATTATGTTTATGTTCATAAATCAATCTCTTTTATGAGCATGTGAAATGCATGGTGAATCGGATATTCTCAAAAATTACTGAACTTTGCATGATTGGAAACAAATGCGTGATTGTGAAATGCTGTGGTGTTACTTTTAAAAAGACGGTCAATGAAAAAAAAAAAGAAGAACATAGTGGACCAGGGCAATACTTTGAGTTTACAGCTTGTCCAAAGTCATTCATTATTAATACTATTAGTAATATCTTTGTTAAAGACTTTGATAGCGACAGCTCAAACATGCGAGGTTGGGCTTTAGTAGCTCCACCTTGCGTAAATTCCAGATACTATATTTTACTTGCGGTACTATAGGAGAATTTACGGTAACTCGCGGTAGACTGCATAAAGCGAACCGCAAAATAATACGGTATCGCCCGCTTGTTTTGAATGGCTGCATCTGTAAATAAAAACGTTTTTGCAAATTTGAACATCACAATGCAACTGCTGGGGCCAGAAGAGCTCACTGAGTCAGCCCTTAGCCCCACTGTGCAGAAGTTGTCAAGATGTGTTTTTCAGCCGAAATAAACGTGTTTTTGTAAACTTGAGCATGTCAATGTAAGTACTGGGGCCAGAGAAGCACACTGAGTCAGCACTTAGCCCCACTGTGCAGAAGTTGTCAAAACATGTTTTTCAGCCGAAATAAATTCGTTGTTGTAAACTTGGGTATCCTAATGTATCTAAAGGGGCCAGAAGAGGAAACTGAGTCAGCCCATAACCCCAGTGTGCAGAAGTTGTCAAAACATGTTTTTCAGCAGAAATTAACACATTTTGGCAACTTTTGTCACCCCTATGTAACTTATAGGTCAGGAACAGCACACTTTTCAAAACGTGTTTTTCAGCCCGAAATAAACACGTTCTCTCAACCCTTGGAATCAAAGTGTAACTGCCTGGCTCAGAAGAGCCCACTGAGTCAGCCCTTAACCCCAGTGTGCAGAAGTTGTCAAAACTGTTTTTCAGCACAAATAAACACGTTTTGGCAACTTTGGTCACCAACATGTAAGTTATAGGGCAGGAACAGCACACTTTTCAAAACGTGTTTTTCAGCCCGAAATAAACGCGTTTTCTGAACCCTTGGAATCACAGGGTAACTGACTGGCTCAGAAGTGCCCACTGAGTCAGCCCTTAGCCCCAGTGTGCAAAAGTTGTCAAAACATGTTTTTCAGCACAAATAAACACGTTTTGGCAACTTTGGTCACCCCCATGTAACTTATAGGGCAGGAACAGCACACTTTTCAAAACGTGTTTTTCAGCCCGATATAAACGCGTTTTCTCAGCCCTTGGAATCACAGTGTAACTGACTGGCTCAGCAGAGCCCACTGAGTCAGCCCTTAACCCCAGTGCGCAGAAGTTGTCAAAACGTGTTTTTCAGCACAAATAAACACGTTTTGGCAACTTTGGTCACCCCCATGTAACTTATAGGTCAGGAACAGCACAGTTTTCAAAACGTGTTTTTCAGCCCGAAATAAACGCGTTTTCTCAACCCGTGGAATCACAGTGTAACTGACTGGCTCAGAAGAGCCCACTGAGTCAGCCCTTAAGCCCAGTGTGCAGAAGTTGTCAAAACGTGTTTTTCAGCACAAATAAACACGTTTTGGCAACTTTGGTCACCAACATATAAGTTATAGGGCAGGAACAGCACACTTTTCAAAATGTGTTTTTAAGCCCGAAATAAACGCGTTTTCTCAGCCATTGGAATCACAGTGTAACTGACTGGCTCAGAACAGCCCACTGAGTCAGTCCTTAACCCCAGTGTGCAGAAGTTGTCAAAACGTGTTTTTCAGCACAAATAAACACGTTTTGGAAACTTTGGTCACCAACATGTAAGTTATAGGGCAGGAACAGCACACTTTTCAAAAGTGTTTTTCGGCCCGAAATAAACGCGTTTTCTCAACCCTTGGAATCGCAGTGTAACTGACTGGCTCAGAAGAGCCCACTGAGTCAGCCCTTAACCCCAGTGTGCAGAAGTTGTCAAAACGTGTTTTTCAGCACAAATAAACACGTTTTGGCAACTTTGGTCACAAACATGTAAGTTACAGGGCAGGAACAGCACACTTTTCAAGACGTGTTTTTCAGCCCGGAATAAACGCGTTTTCTCAACCCTTGGAATCACAGTGTAACTCACTGGCTCAGAAGAGTCCACTGAGTCAGCCCTTAACCCTAGTGTGCAGAAGTTGTCAAAACATGTTTTTCAGCACAAATAAACACGTTTTGGCAACTTTGGTCACCATTATGTAAGTTATAGGGCTAGAACAGCACACTTCTCAAAACGTGTTTCTCAGCCCGAAATAAACGCGTTTTCTAAGCCCTTGGAATCACAGTGTAACTGACTGGCTCAGAAGAGCCCACTGAGTCAGCCCTTAACCCCAGTGTGCAGAAGTTGTCAAAACGTGTTTTTCAGCACAAATAAACACGTTTTGGCAACTTTGGTCACCAACATGTAAGTTATAGGGCAGGAACAGCACAATTTTCAAAACGTGTTTTTCAGCCCGAAATAAACGCGTTTTCTCAACCCTTGGAATCACAGTGTAGCTGCCTGGCTAAGAAGAGCCCACTGAGTCGGCCCTTAACCCCAGTGTGCAGAAGTTGACAAAACGTGTTTTTCAGCACAAATAAACACGTTTTGGCAACTTATATTCACCAACATGTAAGTTATAGGGCTATAACAGCACACTTTTCAAAACGTGTTTTTCAGCCCGAAATAAACGCGTTTTCTAAGCCCTTGGAATCACAGTGTAACTGACTGGCTCAGAAGAGCCCACTGAGTCAGCCCTTAACCCCAGTGTGCAGAAGTTGTCAAAACATGTTTTTCAGCACAAATAAACACGTTTTGGCAACGTTGGTCACCAACATGTAAGTTATAGGGCAGGAACAGCACACTTTTCAAAATGTGTTTTTAAGCCCGAAATAAACGCGTTTTCTCAGCCATTGGAATCACAGTGTAACTGACTGGCTCAGAACAGCCCACTGAGTCAGTCCTTAACCCCAGTGTGCAAAAGTTGTCAAAACGTGTTTTTCAGCACAAATAAACACGTTTTGGCAACTTTGGTCACCAACATGTAACTTATAGGGCAGGAACAGCACACTTTTCAAAACGTGTTTTTCAGCCCGAAATAAACGCGTTTTTTGAGCCCTTGGAATTGCAGTGTAACTGACTGGCTCAGAAGACCCACTGAGTCAGCCCTTAACCCCAGTGTGCAGAAGTTGTCAAAACGTGTTTTTCAGCACAAATAAACATGTTTTGGCAACTTTGGTCAGCAACATGTAAGTTATAGGGCAGGAACAGCACACTTTTCAAAACGTGTTTTTCAGCCCGAAATAGACGTGTTTTCTCAACCCTTGGAATCACAGTGTAACTGACTGGCTCAGAAGAGCCCACTGAGTCAGCCCTTAACCCCAGTGTGCAGAAGTTGTCAAAACGTGTTTTTCAGCACAAATAAACACGTTTTGGCGACTTTGGTCACCAACATGTAAGTTATAGGGCAGTAACAGCACAATTTTCAAAACGTGTTTTTCAGCCCGAAATAAACGCGTTTTCTCAACCCTTGGAATCGCAGTGTAACTGCCTGGCTCAGAAGAGCCCACTGAGTCAGTCCTTAACCCCAGTGTGCAGAAGTTGTCAAAACGTGTTTTTCAGCACAAATAAACACGTTTTGGCAACGGTGGTCACCAACATGTAAGTTATAGGGCAGGAAACGCACACTTTTCAAAACGTGTTTTCAGCCCGAAATAAACGCGTTTTCTGAGCCCTTGGAATCACAGTTTAACTGACTGGCTAAGAAGAGCCCCCTGAGTCAGCCCTTAACCCCAGTGTGCAGAAGTTGTCAAAACGTGTTTTTCAGCACAAATAAACACGTTTTGGCAACTTTTGTCACCAACATGTAACTTATAGGGCAGGAACAGCACACTTTTCAAAACGGGTTTTTCAGCCTGAAATAAACGCGTTTTCTCAACCTTTGGAATCACAGTGTAACTGACTGGCTCAGAAGAGCCTACTGAGTCAGCCCTTAACCCCAGTGTGCAGAAGTTGTCAAAACGTGTTTTTCAGCACAAATAAACACGTTTTGGCAACTTTGGTCACCAACATGTAAGTTATAGGGCAGGAACAGCACACTTTTCAAAACGTGTTTTTCAGCCCGGAATAAACGCGTTTTCTCAACCCTTGGAATCACAGTGTAACTGCCTGGCTCAGAAGAGCCCACTGAGTCAGCCCTTAACCCCATTGTGCAGAAGTTGTCAAATCGTGTTTTTCAGCACAAATAAACACGTTTTGGCAACTTTGGTCACCAACATGTAAGTTATAGGGCTATAACAGCACACTTTTCAAAACGTGTTTTTCAGCCCGAAATAAACGCGTTTTCTAAGCCCTTGGAATCACAGTGTAACTGACTGGCTCAGAAGAGCCCACTGAGTCAGCCCTTAACCCCAGTGTGCAGAAGTTGTCAAAACATGTTTTTCAGCACAAATAAACACGTTTTGGAAACTTTGGTCACCAACATGTAAGTTATAGGGCAGGAACAGCACACTTTTCAAAACGTGTTTTTCAGCCCGAAATAAAGGCGTTTTCTCAACCCTTGGAATCGCAGTGTAACTGCCTGGCTCAGAAGAGCCCACTGAGTTAGCCCTTAACCTCAGTGTGCAGAAGTTGTCAAAACGTGTTTTTCAGCACAAATAAACACGTTTTGGCAACTTTGGTCACCAACATGTAAGTTATAGGGCAGGAACAGCACACTTTTCAAAACGTGTTTTTCAGCCCGGAATAAACGCGTTTTCTCAACCCTTGGAATCACAGTGTAACTCACTGGCTCAGAAGAGTCCACTGAGTCAACCCTTAACCCTAGTGTGCAGAAGTTGTCAAAACATGTTTTTCAGCACAAATAAACACGTTTTGGCAACTTTGGTCACCATTATGTAAGTTATAGGGCTAGAACAGCACACTTCTCAAAACGTGTTTTTCAGCCCGAAATAAACGCGTTTTCTAAGCCCTTGGAATCACAGTGTAACTGACTGGCTCAGAAGAGCCCACTGAGTCAGCCCTTAACCCCAGTGTGCAGAAGTTGTCAAAACGTGTTTTTCAGCACAAATAAACACGTTTTGGCAACTTTGGTCACCAACATGTAAGTTATAGGGCAGGAACAGCACAATTTTCAAAACGTGTTTTTCAGCCCGAAATAAACGCGTTTTCTCAACCCTTGGAATCACAGTGTAGCTGCCTGGCTAAGAAGAGCCCACTGAGTCGGCCCTTAACCCCAGTGTGCAGAAGTTGACAAAACGTGTTTTTCAGCACAAATAGACACGTTTTGGCAACTTTTATTCACCAACATGTAAGTTATAGGGCTATAACAGCACACTTTTCAAAACGTGTTTTTCAGCCCGAAATAAACGCGTTTTCTAAGCCCTTGGAATCACAGTGTAACTGACTGGCTCAGAAGAGCCCACTGAGTCAGCCCTTAACCCCAGTGTGCAGAAGTTGTCAAAACATGTTTTTCAGCACAAATAAACACGTTTTGGCAACGTTGGTCACCAACATGTAAGTTATAGGGCAGGAACAGCACACTTTTCAAAATGTGTTTTTAAGCCCGAAATAAACGCGTTTTCTCAGCCATTGGAATCACAGTGTAACTGACTGGCTCAGAACAGCCCACTGAGTCAGTCCTTAACCCCAGTGTGCAGAAGTTGTCAAAACGTGTTTTTCAGCACAAATAAACACGTTTTGGCAACTTTGGTCACCAACATGTAACTTATAGGGCAGGAACAGCACACTTTTCAAAACGTGTTTTTCAGCCCGAAATAAACGCGTTTTTTGAGCCCTTGGAATTGCAGTGTAACTGACTGGCTCAGAAGACCCACTGAGTCAGCCCTTAACCCCAGTGTGCAAAAGTTGTCAAAACGTGTTTTTCAGCACAAATAAACATGTTTTGGCAACTTTGGTCACCAACATGTAAGTTATAGGGCAGGAACAGCACACTTTTCAAAACGTGTTTTTCAGCCCGAAATAGACGTGTTTTCTCAACACTTGGAATCACAGTGTAACTGACTGGCTCAGAAGAGCCCACTGAGTCAGCCCTTAACCCCAGTGTGCAGAAGTTGTCAAAACGTGTTTTTCAGCACAAATAAACACGTTTTGGCGACTTTGGTCACCAACATGTAAGTTATAGGGCAGTAACAGCACAATTTTCAAAACGTGTTTTTCAGCCCGAAATAAACGCGTTTTCTCAACCCTTGGAATCGCAGTGTAACTGCCTGGCTCAGAAGAGCCCACTGAGTCAGTCCTTAACCCCAGTGTGCAGAAGTTGTCAAAACGTGTTTTTCAGCACAAATAAACACGTTTTGGCAACGGTGGTCACCAACATGTAAGTTATAGGGCAGGAAACGCACACTTTTCAAAACGTGTTTTCAGCCCGAAATAAACGCGTTTTCAGAGCCCTTGGAATCACAGTTTAACTGACTGGCTAAGAAGAGCCCCCTGAGTCAGCCCTTAACCCCAGTGTGCAGAAGTTGTCAAAACGTGTTTTTCAGCACAAATAAACACGTTTTGGCAACTTTTGTCACCAACATGTAACTTATAGGGCAGGAACAGCACACTTTTCAAAACGTGTTTTTCAGCCCGAAATAAACGCGTTTTCTCAACCTTTGGAATCACAGTGTAACTGCCTGGCTCAGAAGAGCCCACTGAGTCAGCCCTTAACCCCAGTGTGCAGAAGTTGTCAAATCGTGTTTTTCAGCACAAATAAACACGTTTTGGCAACTTTGGTCACCAACATGTAAGTTATAGGGCTATAACAGCACACTTTTCAAAACGTGTTTTTCAGCCCGAAATAAACGCGTTTTCTAAGCCCTTGGAATCACAGTGTAACTGACTGGCTCAGAAGAGCCCACTGAGTCAGCCCTTAACCCCAGTGTGCAGAAGTTGTCAAAACATGTTTTTCAGCACAAATAAACACGTTTTGGAAACTTTGGTCATCAACATGTAAGTTATAGGGCAGGAACAGCACACTTTTCAAAACGAGTTTTTCAGCCCGAAATAAAGGCGTTTTCTCAACCCTTGGAATCGCAGTGTAACTGCCTGGCTCAGAAGAGCCCACTGAGTTAGCCCTTAACCTCAGTGTGCAGAAGTTGTCAAAACGTGTTTTTCAGCACAAATAAACACGTTTTGGCAACTTTGGTCACCAACATGTAAGTTATAGGGCTGGAACAGCACACTTTTCAAAACGTGTTTTTCAGCCCGAAATAAACGCGTTTTCTGAGCCCTTGGAATCACAGTTTAACTGACTGGCTCAGAAGAGCCCACTGAGTCAGCCCTTAACCCCAGTGTGCATAAGTTGTCAAAACGTGTTTTTCAGCACAAATAAACACGTTTTGGCAACTTTGGTCACCAACATGTAACTTATAGGGCAGGAACAGCACACTTTTCAAAACGTGTTTTTCAGCCCGAAATAAACATGTTTTCTCAACCCTTGGAATTGCAGTGTAACTGCCTGGCTCAGAAGAGCCCACTGAGTCAGCCCTTAACCCCAGTGTGCAGATGTTGTCAAGACGTGTTTTTCAGGACAAATAAACACGTTTTGGCAACTTTGGTCACCAACATGTAAGTTATAGGGCTGGAACAGCACACTTTTCAAAACGTGTTTTTCGGCCCGAAATAAACACGTTTTCTCAGCCCTTGGAATCACAGTGTAACTGCCTGACTCAGAAGAGCCCACTGAGTCAGCCCTTAACCCCAGTGTGCAGAAGTTTTCAAAACGTGTTTTTCAGCACAAATAAACACGTTTTGGCAACTTTGGTCACCAACACGTACCTTATAGGGCAGGAACAACATACTTTTCAGAACGTGTTTTTCAGCCCGAAATAAACGCGTTTTCTCAGCCCTTGGAATCACAGTGTAACTGACTGGCTCAGAAGAGCCCACTGAGTCAGCCCTTAACCCCAGTGTGCAGATGTTGTCAAAACGTCTTTTTCAGCACAAATAAACATGTTTTGGCAACTTTGGTCACCAACATGTAAGTTATAGGGCAGTAACAGCACAATTTTCAAAACATGTTTTTCAGCACGAAATAAACGCGTTTTCTCAACCCTTGGAATCGCAGTGTAACTGCCTGGCTCAGAAGAGCCCACTGAGTCAGCCCTTAACCCCAGTGTGCAGAAGTTGTCAAAACGTGTTTTTCAGCACAAATAAATATTTTTTGGTAACTTTGGTCACCAACATGTATGTTATAGAGCTGGAAAAGCACACATTTCAAAACGTGTTTTTCGGCCCGAAATAAACACGTTTTCTCAGCCCTTGGAATCACAGTGTAACTGCCTGGCTCAGAAGAGCCCACTGAGTCAGCCCTTAACCCCAGTGTGCAGAAGTTGTCAAAACGTGTTTTTCAGCACAAATAAACACGTTTTGGCAACTTTGCTCACCAACATGTAACTTATAGAGCAGGAACAGCACACTTTTCAAAACGTGTTTTTCAGCCCGAAATAAACGCGTTTTCTAAGCCCTTGGAATCACAGTGTAATTGACTGGCTCAGAAGAGCCCACTGAGTCAGCCCTTAACCCCAGTGTGCAGAAGTTGTCAAAACGTGTTTTTCAGCACAAATAAACACGTTTTGGCAACTTTGGTCACCAACATGTAAGTTATAGGGCAGGAACAGCACAATTTTCAAAACGTGTTTTTCAGCCCGAAATAAACATGTTTTCTCAACCCTTGGAATTGCAGTGTAACTGCCTGGCTCAGAAGAGCCCACTGAGTCAGCCCTTAACCCCAGTGTGCAGAAGTTGTCAAAACGTGTTTTTCAGCACAAATAAACACGTTTTGGCAACTTTGGTCACCAACATGTAAGTTATAGGGCTGGAACAGCACACTTTTCAAAACGTGTTTTTCAGCCCGAAATAAACGCGTTTTCTAAGCCCTTGGAATCACAGTGTAACTGACTGGCTCATAAGAGCCCACTGAGTCAGCCCTTAACCCCAGTGTGCAGAAGTTGTCAAAACATGTTTTTCAGCACAAATAAACACGTTTTGGCAACGGTGGTCAACAACATGTAAGTTATAGGGCAGGAAACGCACACTTTTCAAAACGTGTTTTTCAGCCCAAAATAAACGCGTTTTCTGAGCCCTTGGAATCACAGTTTAACTGACTGGCTCAGAAGAGCCCACTGAGTCAGCCCTTAACCCCAGTGTGCAGAAGTTGTCAAAACGTGTTTTTCAGCACAAATAAACACGTTTTGGCAACTTTGGTCACCAACATTTAAGTTATAGGGCTGGAACTACACACTTTTCAAAACGTGTTTTTCAGCCCGAAATAAAAGCGTTTTCTAAGCCCTTGGAATCACAGTGTAACTGATTGGCTCAGAAGAGCCCACTGAGTCAGCCCTTAACCCCAGTGTGCAGAAGTTGTCAAAACGTGTTTTTCAGCACAAATAAATATTTTTTGGTAACTTTGGTCACCAACATGTATGTTATAGAGCTGGAAAAGCACACATTTCAAAACGTGTTTTTCGGCCCGAAATAAACACGTTTTCTCAGCCCTTGGAATCACAGTGTAACTGACTGGCTCAGAAGAGCCCACTGAGTCAGCCCTTAACCCCAGTGTGCAGAAGTTGTCAAAACGTGTTTTTCAGCACAAATAAACACGTTTTGGCAACTTTGCTCACCAACATGTAACTTATAGGGCAGGAACAGCACACTTTTCAAAACGTGTTTTTCAGCCCGAAATAAACGCGTTTTCTAAGCCCTTGGAATCACAGTGTAATTGACTGGCTCAGAAGAGCCCACTGAGTCAGCCCTTAACCCCAGTGTGCAGAAGTTGTCAAAACGTGTTTTTCAGCACAAATAAACACGTTTTGGCAACTTTGGTCACCAACATGTAAGTTATAGGGCTGGAACAGCACGCTTTTCAAAACGTGTTTTTCGGCCCGAAATAAACACGTTTTCTCAGCCCTTGGAATCACAGTGTAACTGCCTGACTCAGAAGAGCCCACTGAGTCAGCCCTTAACCCCAGTGTGCAGAAGTTGTCAAAACGTGTTTTTCAGCACAAATAAACACGTTTTGGAAACTTTGGTCACCAACATGTAAGTTATAGGGCAGGAACAGCACACTTTTCAAAACGAGTTTTTCAGCCCGAAATAAACGCGTTTTCTCAGCCCTTGGAATTGCAGTGTAACTGACTGGCTCAGAAGAGCCCACTGAGTCAGCCCTTAACCCCAGTGTGCAGAAGTTGTCAAAATGTGTTTTTCAGCACAAATAAACACGTTTTGGCAACTTTGGTCACCAACATGTAACTTATAGGGCAGGAACAGCACACTTTTCAAAACGTGTTTTTCAGCCCGAAATAAACGCGTTTTCTCAACCCTTGGAATCGCAGTGTAACTGCCTGGCTCAGAAGAGCCCACTGAGTCAGCCCTTAACCCCAGTGTGCAGAAGTTGTCAAAACGTGTTTTTCAGCACAAATAAACACGTTTTGGCAACTTTGGTCACCAACATGTAAGTTATAGGGCTGGAACAGCACACTTTTCAAAACGTGTTTTTCAGCCCGAAATAAACGCATTTTCTAAGCCCTTGGAATCACAGTGTAACTGACTGGCTCATAAGAGCCCACTGAGTCAGCCCTTAACCCCAGTGTGCAGAAGTTGTCAAAACATGTTTTTCAGCACAAATAAACACGTTTTGGCAACGGTGGTCAACAACATGTACGTTATAGGGCAGGAAACGCACACTTTTCAAAACGTGTTTTTCAGCCCGAAATAAATGCGTTTTCTGAGCCCTTGGAATCACAGTTTAACTGACTGGCTCAGAAGAGCCCACTGAGTCAGCTCTTAACCCCAGTGTGCAGAAGTTGTCAAAACGTGTTTTTCAGCACAAATAAACACGTTTTGGCAACTTTGGTCACCAACATGTAAGTTATACGGCTGGAACAGCACACTTTTCAAAAGTGTTTTTCAGCCCGAAATAAACGCGTTTTCTAAGCCCTTGGAATTGCAGTGTAACTGACTGGCTTAGAAGAGCCCACTGAGTCAGCCCTTAACCCCAGTGTCTAGAAGTTGTCAAAACGTGTTTTTCAGCACAAATAAACACGTTTTGGCAAATTTGGTCACCAACATGTAAGTTATAGGGCTGGAACAGCACACTTTTCAAAACGTGTTTTTCAGCCCGAAATAAACGCATTTTCTCAACCCTTGGAATCGCAGTGTAACTGCCTGGCTCAGAAGAGCCCACTGAGTCAGCCCTTAACCCCAGTGTGCAGAAGTTGTCAAAACATGTTTTTCAGCACAAATAAACACGTTTTGGCAACGGTGGTCAACAACATGTAAGTTATAGGGCAGGAAACGCACACTTTTCAAAACGTGTTTTTCAGCCCGAAATAAACGCGTTTTCTGAGCCCTTGGAATCACAGTTTAACTGACTGGCTCAGAAGAGCCCACTGAGTCAGCCCTTAACCCCAGTGTGCAGAAGTTGTCAAAACGTGTTTTTCAGCACAAATAAACACGTTTTGGCAACTTTGCTCACCAACATGTAACTTATAGAGCAGGAACAGCACACTTTTCAAAACGTGTTTTTCAGCCCGAAATAAACGCGTTTTCTAAGCCCTTGGAATCACAGTGTAATTGACTGGCTCAGAAGAGCCCACTGAGTCAGCCCTTAACCCCAGTGTGCAGAAGTTGTCAAAACGTGTTTTTCAGCACAAATAAACACGTTTTGGCAAATTTGGTCACCAACATGTAAGTTATAGGGCAGGAACAGCACAATTTTCAAAACGTGTTTTTCAGCCCGAAATAAACATGTTTTCTCAACCCTTGGAATTGCAGTGTAACTGCCTGGCTCAGAAGAGCCCACTGAGTCAGCCCTTAACCCCAGTGTGCAGAAGTTGTCAAAACGTGTTTTTCAGCACAAATAAACACGTTTTGGAAACTTTGGTCACCAACATGTAAGTTATAGGGCAGGAACAGCACACTTTTCAAAACGTGTTTTTCAGCCCGAAATAAACGCGTTTTCTCAGCCCTTGGAATTGCAGTGTAACTGACTGGCTCAGAAGAGCCCACTGAGTCAGCCCTTAACCCCAGTGTGCAGAAGTTGTCAAAACGTGTTTTTCAGCACAAATAAACACGTTTTGGCAACTTTGGTCACCAACATGTAACTTATAGGGCAGGAACAGCACACTTTTCAAAACGTGTTTTTCAGCCCGAAATAAACGCGTTTTCTCAACCCTTGGAATCGCAGTGTAACTGCCTGGCTCAGAAGAGCCCACTGAGTCAGCCCTTAACCCCAGTGTGCAGAAGTTGTCAAAACGTGTTTTTCAGCACAAATAAACACGTTTTGGCAACTTTGGTCACCAACATGTAAGTTATAGGGCTGGAACAGCACACTTTTCAAAACGTGTTTTTCAGCCCGAAATAAACGCGTTTTCTAAGCCCTTGGAATCACAGTGTAACTGACTGGCTCATAAGAGCCCACTGAGTCAGCCCTTAACCCCAGTGTGCAGAAGTTGTCAAAACATGTTTTTCAGCACAAATAAACACGTTTTGGCAACGGTGGTCAACAACATGTAAGTTATAGGGCAGGAAACGCACACTTTTCAAAACGTGTTTTTCAGCCCAAAATAAACGCGTTTTCTGAGCCCTTGGAATCACAGTTTAACTGACTGGCTCAGAAGAGCCCACTGAGTCAGCCCTTAACCCCAGTGTGCAGAAGTTGTCAAAACGTGTTTTTCAGCACAAATAAACACGTTTTGGCAACTTTGGTCACCAACATTTAAGTTATAGGGCTGGAACTACACACTTTTCAAAACGTGTTTTTCAGCCCGAAATAAAAGCGTTTTCTAAGCCCTTGGAATCACAGTGTAACTGATTGGCTCAGAAGAGCCCACTGAGTCAGCCCTTAACCCCAGTGTGCAGAAGTTGTCAAAACGTGTTTTTCAGCACAAATAAATATTTTTTGGTAACTTTGGTCACCAACATGTATGTTATAGAGCTGGAAAAGCACACATTTCAAAACGTGTTTTTCGGCCCGAAATAAACACGTTTTCTCAGCCCTTGGAATCACAGTGTAACTGACTGGCTCAGAAGAGCCCACTGAGTCAGCCCTTAACCCCAGTGTGCAGAAGTTGTCAAAACGTGTTTTTCAGCACAAATAAACACGTTTTGGCAACTTTGCTCACCAACATGTAACTTATAGGGCAGGAACAGCACACTTTTCAAAACGTGTTTTTCAGCCCGAAATAAACGCGTTTTCTAAGCCCTTGGAATCACAGTGTAATTGACTGGCTCAGAAGAGCCCACTGAGTCAGCCCTTAACCCCAGTGTGCAGAAGTTGTCAAAACGTGTTTTTCAGCACAAATAAACACGTTTTGGCAACTTTGGTCACCAACATGTAAGTTATAGGGCAGGAACAGCACAATCTTCAAAACGTATTTTTCAGCCCGAAATAAACATGTTTTCTCAACCCTTGGAATTGCAGTGTAACTGCCTGGCTCAGAAGAGCCCACTGAGTCAGCCCTTAACCCCAGTGTGCAGAAGTTGTCAAAACGTGTTTTTCAGCACAAATAAACACGTTTTGGCAACTTTGGTCACCAACATGTAAGTTATAGGGCTGGAACAGCACGCTTTTCAAAACGTGTTTTTCGGCCCGAAATAAACACGTTTTCTCAGCCCTTGGAATCACAGTGTAACTGCCTGACTCAGAAGAGCCCACTGAGTCAGCCCTTAACCCCAGTGTGCAGAAGTTGTCAAAACGTGTTTTTCAGCACAAATAAACACGTTTTGGAAACTTTGGTCACCAACATGTAAGTTATAGGGCAGGAACAGCACACTTTTCAAAACGAGTTTTTCAGCCCGAAATAAACGCGTTTTCTCAGCCCTTGGAATTGCAGTGTAACTGACTGGCTCAGAAGAGCCCACTGAGTCAGCCCTTAACCCCAGTGTGCAGAAGTTGTCAAAATGTGTTTTTCAGCACAAATAAACACGTTTTGGCAACTTTGGTCACCAACATGTAACTTATAGGGCAGGAACAGCACACTTTTCAAAACGTGTTTTTCAGCCCGAAATAAACGCGTTTTCTCAACCCTTGGAATCGCAGTGTAACTGCCTGGCTCAGAAGAGCCCACTGAGTCAGCCCTTAACCCCAGTGTGCAGAAGTTGTCAAAACGTGTTTTTCAGCACAAATAAACACGTTTTGGCAACTTTGGTCACCAACATGTAAGTTATAGGGCTGGAACAGCACACTTTTCAAAACGTGTTTTTCAGCCCGAAATAAACGCATTTTCTAAGCCCTTGGAATCACAGTGTAACTGACTGGCTCATAAGAGCCCACTGAGTCAGCCCTTAACCCCAGTGTGCAGAAGTTGTCAAAACATGTTTTTCAGCACAAATAAACACGTTTTGGCAACGGTGGTCAACAACATGTACGTTATAGGGCAGGAAACGCACACTTTTCAAAACGTGTTTTTCAGCCCGAAATAAACGCGTTTTCTGAGCCCTTGGAATCACAGTTTAACTGACTGGCTCAGAAGAGCCCACTGAGTCAGCTCTTAACCCCAGTGTGCAGAAGTTGTCAAAACGTGTTTTTCAGCACAAATAAACACGTTTTGGCAACTTTGGTCACCAACATGTAAGTTATACGGCTGGAACAGCACACTTTTCAAAAGTGTTTTTCAGCCCGAAATAAACGCGTTTTCTAAGCCCTTGGAATTGCAGTGTAACTGACTGGCTTAGAAGAGCCCACTGAGTCAGCCCTTAACCCCAGTGTCTAGAAGTTGTCAAAACGTGTTTTTCAGCACAAATAAACACGTTTTGGCAAATTTGGTCACCAACATGTAAGTTATAGGGCTGGAACAGCACACTTTTCAAAACGTGTTTTTCAGCCCGAAATAAACGCATTTTCTCAACCCTTGGAATCGCAGTGTAACTGCCTGGCTCAGAAGAGCCCACTGAGTCAGCCCTTAACCCCAGTGTGCAGAAGTTGTCAAAACATGTTTTTCAGCACAAATAAACACGTTTTGGCAACGGTGGTCAACAACATGTAAGTTATAGGGCAGGAAACGCACACTTTTCAAAACGTGTTTTTCAGCCCGAAATAAACGCGTTTTCTGAGCCCTTGGAATCACAGTTTAACTGACTGGCTCAGAAGAGCCTACTGAGTCAGCCCTTAACCCCAGTGTGCAGAAGTTGTCAAAACGTGTTTTTCAGCACAAATAAACACGTTTTGGCAACTTTGGTCACCAACATTTAAGTTATAGGGCTGGAACTACACACTTTTCAAAACGTGTTTTTCACCCCGAAATAAACGCGTTTTCTAAGCCCTTGGAATCACAGTGTAACTGATTGGCTCAGAAGAGCCCACTGAGTCAGCCCTTAACCCCAGTGTGCAAAAGTTGTCAAAACGTGTTTTTCAGCACAAATAAATATTTTTTGGTAACTTTGGTCACCAACATGTATGTTATAGAGCTGGAAAAGCACACATTTCAAAACGTGTTTTTCGGCCCGAAATAAACACGTTTTCTCAGCCCTTGGAATCACAGTGTAACTGACTGGCTCAGAAGAGCCCACTGAGTCAGCCCTTAACCCCAGTGTGTAGAAGTTGTCAAAACGTGTTTTTCAGCACAAATAAACACGTTTTGGCAACTTTGCTCACCAACATGTAACTTATAGGGCAGGAACAGCACACTTTTCAAAACGTGTTTTTCAGCCCGAAATAAACGCGTTTTCTAAGCCCTTGGAATCACAGTGTAATTGACTGGCTCAGAAGAGCCCACTGAGTCAGCCCTTAACCCCAGTGTGCAGAAGTTGTCAAAACGTGTTTTTCAGCACAAATAAACACGTTTTGGCAACTTTGGTCACCAACATGTAAGTTATAGGGCAGGAACAGCACAATTTTCAAAACGTGTTTTTCAGCCCGAAATAAACATGTTTTCTCAACCCTTGGAATTGCAGTGTAACTGCCTGGCTCAGAAGAGCCCACTGAGTCAGCCCTTAACCCCAGTGTGCAGAAGTTGTCAAAACGTGTTTTTCAGCACAAATAAACACGTTTTGGCAACTTTGGTCACCAACATGTAAGTTATAGGGCTGGAACAGCACGCTTTTCAAAACGTGTTTTTCGGCCCGAAATAAACACGTTTTCTCAGCCCTTGGAATCACAGTGTAACTGCCTGACTCAGAAGAGCCCACTGAGTCAGCCCTTAACCCCAGTGTGCAGAAGTTGTCAAAACGTGTTTTTCAGCACAAATAAACACGTTTTGGAAACTTTGGTCACCAACATGTAAGTTATAGGGCAGGAACAGCACACTTTTCAAAACGTGTTTCTCAGCCCGAAATAAACGCGTTTTCTCAGCCCTTGGAATTGCAGTGTAACTGACTGGCTCAGAAGAGCCCACTGAGTCAGCCCTTAACCCCAGTGTGCAGAAGTTGTCAAAACGTGTTTTTCAGCACAAATAAACACGTTTTGGCAACTTTGGTCACCAACATGTAAGTTATAGGGCTGGAACAGCACACTTTTCAAAACGTGTTTTTCAGCCCGAAATAAACGCGTTTTCTAAGCCCTTGGAATCACAGTGTAACTGACTGGCTCATAAGAGCCCACTGAGTCAGCCCTTAACCCCAGTGTGCAGAAGTTGTCAAAACATGTTTTTCAGCACAAATAAACACGTTTTGGCAACGGTGGTCAACAACATGTACGTTATAGGGCAGGAAACGCACACTTTTCAAAACGTGTTTTTCAGCCCGAGATAAACGCGTTTTCTGAGCCCTTGGAATCACAGTTTAACTGACTGGCTCAGAAGAGCCCACTGAGTCAGCCCTTAACCCCAGTGTGCAGAAGTTGTCAAAACGTGTTTTTCAGCACAAATAAACACGTTTTGGCAACTTTGGTCACCAACATGTAAGTTATAGGGCTGGAACAGCACACTTTTCAAAAGTGTTTTTCAGCCCGAAATAAACGCGTTTTCTAAGCCCTTGGAATTGCAGTGTAACTGACTGGCTTAGAAGAGCCCACTGAGTCAGCCCTTAACCCCAGTGTCTAGAAGTTGTCAAAACGGGTTTTTCAGCACAAATAAACACGTTTTGGCAAATTTGGTCACCAACATGTAAGTTATAGGGCTGGAACAGCACACTTTTCAAAACGTGTTTTTCAGCCCGAAATAAACGCATTTTCTCAACCCTTGGAATCGCAGTGTAACTGACTGGCTCAGAAGAGCCCACTGAGTCAGCCCTTAACCCCAGTGTGCAGAAGTTGTCAAAACGTGTTTTTCAGCACAAATAAACACGTTTTGGCAACTTTGGTCACCAACATGTAAGTTACAGGGCAGGAACAGCACACTTTTCAAGACGTGTTTTTCAGCCCGGAATAAACGCGTTTTCTCAGCCATTGGAATCACAGTGTAACTGCCTGACTCAGAAGAGCCCACTGAGTCAGCCCTTAACCCCAGTGTGCAGAAGTTGTCAAAACGTGTTTTTCAGCACAAATAAACACGTTTTGGAAACTTTGGTCACCAACATGTAAGTTATAGGGCAGGAACAGCACACTTTTCAAAACGTGTTTTTCAGCCCGAAATAAACGCGTTTTCTCAGCCCTTGGAATTGCAGTGTAACTGACTGGCTCAGAAGAGCCCACTGAGTCAGCCCTTAACCCCAGTGTGCAGAAGTTGTCATAATGTGTTTTTCAGCACAAATAAACACGTTTTGGCAACTTTGGTCACCAACATGTAACTTATAGGGCAGGAACAGCACACTTTTCAAAACGTGTTTTTCAGCCCGAAATAAACGCGTTTTCTCAACCCTTGGAATCGCAGTGTAACTGCCTGGCTCAGAAGAGCCCACTGAGTCAGCCCTTAACCCCAGTGTCTAGAAGTTGTCAAAACGTGTTTTTCAGCACAAATAAACACGTTTTGGCAAATTTGGTCACCAACATGTAAGTTATAGGGCTGGAACAGCACACTTTTCAAAACGTGTTTTTCAGCCCGAAATAAACGCATTGTCTCAACCCTTGGAATCGCAGTGTAACTGACTGGCTCAGAAGAGCCCACTGAGTCAGCCCTTAACCCTAGTGTGCAGAAGTTGTCAAAACGTGTTTTTCAGCACAAATAAACACGTTTTGGCAACTTTGGTCACCAACATGTAAGTTATAGGGCAGGAACAGCACACTTTTCAAAATGTGTTTTTAAGCCCGAAATAAACGCGTTTTCTCAGCCATTGGAATCACAGTGTAACTGACTGGCTCAGAAGAGCCCACTGAGTCAGCCCTTAACCCCAGTGTGCAGAAGTTGTCAAAACGTGTTTTTCAGCACAAATAAACACGTTTTGGCAACTTTGGTCACCAACATGTAAGTTATAGGGCAGGAACAGCACACTTTTCAAAATGTGTTTTTAAGCCCGAAATAAACGCGTTTTCTCAGCCATTGGAATCACAGTGTAACTGACTGGCTCAGAAGAGCCCACTGAGTCAGCCCTTAACCCCAGTGTGCAGAAGTTGTCAAAACGTGTTTTTCAGCACAAATAAACACGTTTTGGCAACTTTGGTCACCAACATGTAAGTTATAGGGCAGGAACAGCACAATTTTCAAAACGTGTTTTTCAGCCCGAAATAAACATGTTTTCTCAACCCTTGGAATTGCAGTGTAACTGCCTGGCTCAGAAGAGCCCACTGAGTCAGCCCTTAACCCCAGTGTGCAGAAGTTGTCAAAACGTGTTTTTCAGCACAAATAAACACGTTTTGGCAACTTTGGTCACCAACATGTAAGTTATAGGGCTGGAACAGCACGCTTTTCAAAACGTGTTTTTCGGCCCGAAATAAACACGTTTTCTCAGCCCTTGGAATCACAGTGTAACTGCCTGACTCAGAAGAGCCCACTGAGTCAGCCCTTAACCCCAGTGTGCAGAAGTTGTCAAAACGTGTTTTTCAGCACAAATAAACACGTTTTGGAAACTTTGGTCACCAACATGTAAGTTATAGGGCAGGAACAGCACACTTTTCAAAACGTGTTTCTCAGCCCGAAATAAACGCGTTTTCTCAGCCCTTGGAATTGCAGTGTAACTGACTGGCTCAGAAGAGCCCACTGAGTCAGCCCTTAACCCCAGTGTGCAGAAGTTGTCAAAACGTGTTTTTCAGCACAAATAAACACGTTTTGGCAACTTTGGTCACCAACATGTAAGTTATAGGGCTGGAACAGCACACTTTTCAAAACGTGTTTTTCAGCCCGAAATAAACGCGTTTTCTAAGCCCTTGGAATCACAGTGTAACTGACTGGCTCATAAGAGCCCACTGAGTCAGCCCTTAACCCCAGTGTGCAGAAGTTGTCAAAACATGTTTTTCAGCACAAATAAACACGTTTTGGCAACGGTGGTCAACAACATGTACGTTATAGGGCAGGAAACGCACACTTTTCAAAACGTGTTTTTCAGCCCGAGATAAACGCGTTTTCTGAGCCCTTGGAATCACAGTTTAACTGACTGGCTCAGAAGAGCCCACTGAGTCAGCCCTTAACCCCAGTGTGCAGAAGTTGTCAAAACGTGTTTTTCAGCACAAATAAACACGTTTTGGCAACTTTGGTCACCAACATGTAAGTTATAGGGCTGGAACAGCACACTTTTCAAAAGTGTTTTTCAGCCCGAAATAAACGCGTTTTCTAAGCCCTTGGAATTGCAGTGTAACTGACTGGCTTAGAAGAGCCCACTGAGTCAGCCCTTAACCCCAGTGTCTAGAAGTTGTCAAAACGGGTTTTTCAGCACAAATAAACACGTTTTGGCAAATTTGGTCACCAACATGTAAGTTATAGGGCTGGAACAGCACACTTTTCAAAACGTGTTTTTCAGCCCGAAATAAACGCATTTTCTCAACCCTTGGAATCGCAGTGTAACTGACTGGCTCAGAAGAGCCCACTGAGTCAGCCCTTAACCCCAGTGTGCAGAAGTTGTCAAAACGTGTTTTTCAGCACAAATAAACACGTTTTGGCAACTTTGGTCACCAACATGTAAGTTACAGGGCAGGAACAGCACACTTTTCAAGACGTGTTTTTCAGCCCGGAATAAACGCGTTTTCTCAGCCATTGGAATCACAGTGTAACTGCCTGACTCAGAAGAGCCCACTGAGTCAGCCCTTAACCCCAGTGTGCAGAAGTTGTCAAAACGTGTTTTTCAGCACAAATAAACACGTTTTGGAAACTTTGGTCACCAACATGTAAGTTATAGGGCAGGAACAGCACACTTTTCAAAACGTGTTTTTCAGCCCGAAATAAACGCGTTTTCTCAGCCCTTGGAATTGCAGTGTAACTGACTGGCTCAGAAGAGCCCACTGAGTCAGCCCTTAACCCCAGTGTGCAGAAGTTGTCATAATGTGTTTTTCAGCACAAATAAACACGTTTTGGCAACTTTGGTCACCAACATGTAACTTATAGGGCAGGAACAGCACACTTTTCAAAACGTGTTTTTCAGCCCGAAATAAACGCGTTTTCTCAACCCTTGGAATCGCAGTGTAACTGCCTGGCTCAGAAGAGCCCACTGAGTCAGCCCTTAACCCCAGTGTCTAGAAGTTGTCAAAACGTGTTTTTCAGCACAAATAAACACGTTTTGGCAAATTTGGTCACCAACATGTAAGTTATAGGGCTGGAACAGCACACTTTTCAAAACGTGTTTTTCAGCCCGAAATAAACGCATTGTCTCAACCCTTGGAATCGCAGTGTAACTGACTGGCTCAGAAGAGCCCACTGAGTCAGCCCTTAACCCTAGTGTGCAGAAGTTGTCAAAACGTGTTTTTCAGCACAAATAAACACGTTTTGGCAACTTTGGTCACCAACATGTAAGTTATAGGGCAGGAACAGCACACTTTTCAAAATGTGTTTTTAAGCCCGAAATAAACGCGTTTTCTCAGCCATTGGAATCACAGTGTAACTGACTGGCTCAGAAGAGCCCACTGAGTCAGCCCTTAACCCCAGTGTGCAGAAGTTGTCAAAACGTGTTTTTCAGCACAAATAAACACGTTTTGGCAACTTTGGTCACCAACATGTAAGTTATAGGGCAGGAACAGCACACTTTTCAAAATGTGTTTTTAAGCCCGAAATAAACGCGTTTTCTCAGCCATTGGAATCACAGTGTAACTGACTGGCTCAGAAGAGCCCACTGAGTCAGCCCTTAACCCCAGTGTGCAGAAGTTGTCAAAACGTGTTTTTCAGCACAAATAAACACGTTTTGGCAACTTTGGTCACCAACATGTAAGTTATAGGGCAGGAACAGCACAATTTTCAAAACGTGTTTTTCAGCCCGAAATAAACATGTTTTCTCAACCCTTGGAATTGCAGTGTAACTGCCTGGCTCAGAAGAGCCCACTGAGTCAGCCCTTAACCCCAGTGTGCAGAAGTTGTCAAAACGTGTTTTTCAGCACAAATAAACACGTTTTGGCAACTTTGGTCACCAACATGTAAGTTATAGGGCTGGAACAGCACGCTTTTCAAAACGTGTTTTTCGGCCCGAAATAAACACGTTTTCTCAGCCCTTGGAATCACAGTGTAACTGCCTGACTCAGAAGAGCCCACTGAGTCAGCCCTTAACCCCAGTGTGCAGAAGTTGTCAAAACGTGTTTTTCAGCACAAATAAACACGTTTTGGAAACTTTGGTCACCAACATGTAAGTTATAGGGCAGGAACAGCACACTTTTCAAAACGTGTTTCTCAGCCCGAAATAAACGCGTTTTCTCAGCCCTTGGAATTGCAGTGTAACTGACTGGCTCAGAAGAGCCCACTGAGTCAGCCCTTAACCCCAGTGTGCAGAAGTTGTCAAAACGTGTTTTTCAGCACAAATAAACACGTTTTGGCAACTTTGGTCACCAACATGTAAGTTATAGGGCTGGAACAGCACACTTTTCAAAAGTGTTTTTCAGCCCGAAATAAACGCGTTTTCTAAGCCCTTGGAATTGCAGTGTAACTGACTGGCTTAGAAGAGCCCACTGAGTCAGCCCTTAACCCCAGTGTCTAGAAGTTGTCAAAACGGGTTTTTCAGCACAAATAAACACGTTTTGGCAAATTTGGTCACCAACATGTAAGTTATAGGGCTGGAACAGCACACTTTTCAAAACGTGTTTTTCAGCCCGAAATAAACGCATTTTCTCAACCCTTGGAATCGCAGTGTAACTGACTGGCTCAGAAGAGCCCACTGAGTCAGCCCTTAACCCCAGTGTGCAGAAGTTGTCAAAACGTGTTTTTCAGCACAAATAAACACGTTTTGGCAACTTTGGTCACCAACATGTAAGTTACAGGGCAGGAACAGCACACTTTTCAAGACGTGTTTTTCAGCCCGGAATAAACGCGTTTTCTCAGCCATTGGAATCGCAGTGTAACTGCCTGGCTCAGAAGAGCCCACTGAGTCAGCCCTTAACCCCAGTGTCTAGAAGTTGTCAAAACGTGTTTTTCAGCACAAATAAACACGTTTTGGCAAATTTGGTCACCAACATGTAAGTTATAGGGCTGGAACAGCACACTTTTCAAAACGTGTTTTTCAGCCCGAAATAAACGCATTGTCTCAACCCTTGGAATCGCAGTGTAACTGACTGGCTCAGAAGAGCCCACTGAGTCAGCCCTTAACCCTAGTGTGCAGAAGTTGTCAAAACGTGTTTTTCAGCACAAATAAACACGTTTTGGCAACTTTGGTCACCAACATGTAAGTTACAGGGCAGGAACAGCACACTTTTCAAGACGTGTTTTTCAGCCCGGAATAAACGCGTTTTCCTAACCCTTGGAATCACAGTGTAACTGACTGGCTCAGAAGAGCCCACTGAGTCAGCCCTTAACCCCAGTGTGCAGAAGTTGTCAAAACGTGTTTTTCAGCACAAATAAACACGTTTTGGCAACTTTGGTCACCAACATGTAAGTTATAGGGCAGGAACAGCACACTTTTCAAAATGTGTTTTTAAGCCCGAAATAAACGCGTTTTCTCAGCCATTGGAATCACAGTGTAACTGACTGGCTCAGAAGAGCCCACTGAGTCAGCCCTTAACCCCAGTGTGCAGAAGTTGTCAAAACGTGTTTTTCAGCACAAATAAACACGTTTTGGCAACTTTGGTCACCAACATGTAAGTTATAGGGCAGGAACAGCACACTTTTCAAAATGTGTTTTTAAGCCCGAAATAAACGCGTTTTCTCAGCCATTGGAATCACAGTGTAACTGACTGGCTCAGAAGAGCCCACTGAGTCAGCCCTTAACCCCAGTGTGCAGAAGTTGTCAAAACGTGTTTTTCAGCACAAATAAACACGTTTTGGCAACTTTGGTCACCAACATGTAAGTTATAGGGCAGGAAAAGCACACTTTTCAAAACGTGTTTTTCGGCCCGAAATAAACGCGTTTTCTCAACCCTTGGAATCACAGTGTAACTGACTGGCTCAGAAGAGCCCACTGAGTCAGCCCTTAACCCCAGTGTGCAGAAGTTGTCAAAACATGTTTTTCAGCACAAATAAACACGTTTTGGCAACTTTGGTCACCAACATGTAAGTTATAGGGCTGGAACAGCACGCTTTTCAAAACGTGTTTTTCGGCCCGAAATAAACACGTTTTCTCAGCCCTTGGAATTGCAGTGTAACTGCCTGACTCAGAAGAGCCCACTGAGTCAGCCCTTAACCCCAGTGTGCAGAAGTTGTCAAAACGTGTTTTTCAGCACAAATAAACACGTTTTGGAAACTTTGGTCACCAACATGTAAGTTATAGGGCAGGAACAGCACACTTTTCAAAACGTGTTTTTCAGCCCGAAATAAACGCGTTTTCTCAGCCCTTGGAATTGCAGTGTAACTGACTGGCTCAGAAGAGCCCACTGAGTCAGCCCTTAACCCCAGTGTGCAGAAGTTGTCATAATGTGTTTTTCAGCACAAATAAACACGTTTTGGCAACTTTGGTCACCAACATGTAACTTATAGGGCAGGAACAGCACACTTTTCAAAACGTGTTTTTAAGCCCGAAATAAACGCGTTTTCTCAGCCATTGGAATCACAGTGTAACTGACTGGCTCAGAAGAGCCCACTGAGTCAGCCCTTAACCCCAGTGTGCAGAAGTTGTCAAAACGTGTTTTTCAGCACAAATAAACACGTTTTGGCAACTTTGGTCACCAACATGTAAGTTATAGGGCAGGAACAGCACACTTTTCAAAACGTGTTTTTCGGCCCGAAATAAACGCGTTTTCTCAACCCTTGGAATCGCAGTGTAACTGCCTGGCTCAGAAGAGCCCACTTTTTTAGCCCTTAAACCCAGTGTGCAGAAGTTGTCAAAACGTGTTTTTCAGCACAAATAAACACGTTTTGGCAACTTTGGTCACCAACATGTAAGTTATAGGGCTGGAACAGCACACTTTTCAAAACGTGTTTTTCAGCCCGAAATAAACGCGTTTTCTAAGCCCTTGGAATCACAGTGTAACTGACTGGCTCAGAAGAGCCCACTGAGTCAGCCCTTAACCCCAGTGTGCAGAAGTTGTCAAAACATGTTTTTCAGCACAAATAAACACGTTTTGGCAACTTTGGTCACCAACATGTAAGTTATAGGGCTGGAACAGCACGCTTTTCAAAACGTGTTTTTCGGCCCGAAATAAACACGTTTTCTCAGCCCTTGGAATCACAGTGTAACTGCCTGACTCAGAAGAGCCCACTGAGTCAGCCCTTAACCCCAGTGTGCAGAAGTTGTCAAAACGTGTTTTTCAGCACAAATAAACACGTTTTGGAAACTTTGGTCACCAA
This sequence comes from Lepisosteus oculatus, assembly GCF_040954835.1. Taxonomy (NCBI): domain Eukaryota; kingdom Metazoa; phylum Chordata; class Actinopteri; order Semionotiformes; family Lepisosteidae; genus Lepisosteus; species Lepisosteus oculatus. Next base: position 5,650,060 of record NC_090713.1, read on the forward strand.
CATGTAAGTTATAGGGCAGGAACAGCACACTTTTCAAAACGTGTTTTTCAGCCCGAAATAAACGCGTTTTCTCAGCCCTTGGAATTGCAGTGTAACTGACTGGCTCAGAAGAGCCCACTGAGTCAGCCCTTAACCCCAGTGTGCAGAAGTTGTCATAATGTGTTTTTCAGCACAAATAAACACGTTTTGGCAACTTTGGTCACCAACATGTAACTTATAGGGCAGGAACAGCACACTTTTCAAAACGTGTTTTTCAGCCCGAAATAAACGCGTTTTCTCAACCCTTGGAATCGCAGTGTAACTGCCTGGCTCAGAAGAGCCCACTGAGTCAGCCCTTAACCCCAGTGTCTAGAAGTTGTCAAAACGTGTTTTTCAGCACAAATAAACACGTTTTGGCAAATTTGGTCACCAACATGTAAGTTATAGGGCTGGAGCACACTTTTCAAAACGTGTTTTTCAGCCCGAAATAAACGCATTGTCTCAACCCTTGGAATCGCAGTGTAACTGACTGGCTCAGAAGAGCCCACTGAGTCAGCCCTTAACCCTAGTGTGCAGATGTTGTCAAAACGTGTTTTTCAGCACAAATAAACACGTTTTGGCAACTTTGGTCACCAACATGTAAGTTACAGGGCAGGAACAGCACACTTTTCAAGACGTGTTTTTCAGCCCGGAATAAACGCGTTTTCCTAACCCTTGGAATCACAGTGTAACTGACTGGCTCAGAAGAGCCCACTGAGTCAGCCCTTAACCCCAGTGTGCAGAAGTTGTCAAAACGTGTTTTTCAGCACAAATAAACACGTTTTGGCAACTTTGGTCACCAACATGTAAGTTATAGGGCAGGAACAGCACACTTTTCAAAATGTGTTTTTAAGCCCGAAATAAACGCGTTTTCTCAGCCATTGGAATCACAGTGTAACTGACTGGCTCAGAAGAGCCCACTGAGTCAGCCCTTAACCCCAGTGTGCAGAAGTTGTCAAAACGTGTTTTTCAGCACAAATAAACACGTTTTGGCAACTTTGGTCACCAACATGTAAGTTATAGGGCAGGAACAGCACACTTTTCAAAATGTGTTTTTAAGCCCGAAATAAACGCGTTTTCTCAGCCATTGGAATCACAGTGTAACTGACTGGCTCAGAAGAGCCCACTGAGTCAGCCCTTAACCCCAGTGTGCAGAAGTTGTCAAAACGTGTTTTTCAGCACAAATAAACACGTTTTGGCAACTTTGGTCACCAACATGTAAGTTATAGGGCAGGAACAGCACACTTTTCAAAACGTGTTTTTCGGCCCGAAATAAACGCGTTTTCTCAACCCTTGGAATCGCAGTGTAACTGCCTGGCTCAGAAGAGCCCACTGAGTTAGCCCTTAAACCCAGTGTGCAGAAGTTGTCAAAACGTGTTTTTCAGCACAAATAAACACGTTTTGGCAACTTTGGTCACCAACATGTAAGTTATAGGGCTGGAACAGCACACTTTTCAAAACGTGTTTTTCAGCCCGAAATAAACGCGTTTTCTAAGCCCTTGGAATCACAGTGTAACTGACTGGCTCAGAAGAGCCCACTGAGTCAGCCCTTAACCCCAGTGTGCAGAAGTTGTCAAAACATGTTTTTCAGCACAAATAAACACGTTTTGGCAACTTTGGTCACCAACATGTAAGTTATAGGGCTGGAACAGCACGCTTTTCAAAACGTGTTTTTCGGCCCGAAATAAACACGTTTTCTCAGCCCTTGGAATTGCAGTGTAACTGCCTGACTCAGAAGAGCCCACTGAGTCAGCCCTTAACCCCAGTGTGCAGAAGTTGTCAAAACGTGTTTTTCAGCACAAATAAACACGTTTTGGAAACTTTGGTCACCAACATGTAAGTTATAGGGCAGGAACAGCACACTTTTCAAAACGTGTTTTTCAGCCCGAAATAAACGCGTTTTCTCAGCCCTTGGAATTGCAGTGTAACTGACTGGCTCAGAAGAGCCCACTGAGTCAGCCCTTAACCCCAGTGTGCAGAAGTTGTCATAATGTGTTTTTCAGCACAAATAAACACGTTTTGGCAACTTTGGTCACCAACATGTAACTTATAGGGCAGGAACAGCACACTTTTCAAAACGTGTTTTTAAGCCCGAAATAAACGCGTTTTCTCAGCCATTGGAATCACAGTGTAAATGACTGGCTCAGAAGAGCCCACTGAGTCAGCCCTTAACCCCAGTGTGCAGAAGTTGTCAAAACGTGTTTTTCAGCACAAATAAACACGTTTTGGAAACTTTGGTCACCAACATGTAAGTTATAGGGCAGGAACAGCACACTTTTCAAAACGTGTTTTTCAGCCCGAAATAAACGCGTTTTCTCAGCCCTTGGAATTGCAGTGTAACTGCCTGGCTCAGAAGAGCCCACTGAGTCAGCCCTTAACCGCAGTGTGCAGAAGTTGTCAAAACGTGTTTTTCAGCACAAATAAACACGTTTTGGCAACTTTGGTCACCAACATGTAAGTTATAGGGCTGGAACAGCACACTTTTCAAAACGTGTTTTTCAGCCCGAAATAAACGCGTTTTCTAAGCCCTTGGAATCACAGTGTAACTGACTGGCTCATAAGAGCCCACTGAGTCAGCCCTTAACCCCAGTGTGCAGAAGTTGTCAAAACATGTTTTTCAGCACAAATAAACACGTTTTGGAAACTTTGGTCACCAACATGTAAGTTATAGGGCAGGAACAGCACACTTTTCAAAACGTGTTTTTCAGCCCGAAATAAACGCGTTTTCTCAGCCCTTGGAATTGCAGTGTAACTGACTGGCTCAGAAGAGCCCACTGAGTCAGCCCTTAACCCCAGTGTGCAGAAGTTGTCAAAATGTGTTTTTCAGCACAAATAAACACGTTTTGGCAACTTTGGTCACCAACATGTAACTTATAGGGCAGGAACAGCACACTTTTCAAAACGTGTTTTTCAGCCCGAAATAAACGCGTTTTCTCAACCCTTGGAATCACAGTGTAACTGCCTGGCTCAGAAGAGCCCACTGAGTCAGCCCTTAACCCCAGTGTGCAGAAGTTGTCAAAACGTGTTTTTCAGCACAAATAAACACGTTTTGGCAACTTTGGTCACCAACATGTAAGTTATAGGGCTGGAACAGCACACTTTTCAAAAGTGTTTTTCAGCCCGAAATAAACGCGTTTTCTAAGCCCTTGGAATTGCAGTGTAACTGACTGGCTTAGAAGAGCCCACTGAGTCAGCCCTTAACCCCAGTGTCTAGAAGTTGTCAAAACGTGTTTTTCAGCACAAATAAACACGTTTTGGCAAATTTGGTCACCAACATGTAAGTTATAGGGCTGGAACAGCACACTTTTCAAAACGTGTTTTTCAGCCCGAAATAAACGCATTTTCTCAACCCTTGGAATCGCAGTGTAACTGACTGGCTCAGAAGAGCCCACTGAGTCAGCCCTTAACCCCAGTGTGCAGAAGTTGTCAAAACATGTTTTTCAGCACAAATAAACACGTTTTGGCAACTTTGGTCACCAACATGTAAGTTATAGGGCAGGAACAGCACACTTTTCAAAATGTGTTTTTAAGCCCGAAATAAACGCGTTTTCTCAGCCATTGGAATCACAGTGTAACTGCCTGACTCAGAAGAGCCCACTGAGTCAGCCCTTAACCCCAGTGTGCAGAAGTTGTCAAAACGTGTTTTTCAGCACAAATAAACACGTTTTGGAAACTTTGGTCACCAACATGTAAGTTATAGGGCAGGAACAGCACACTTTTCAAAACGTGTTTTTCAGCCCGAAATAAACGCGTTTTCTCAGCCCTTGGAATCACAGTGTAACTGACTGGCTCAGAAGAGCCCACTGAGTCAGCCCTTAACCCCAGTGTGCAGAAGTTGTCAAAATGTGTTTTTCAGCACAAATAAACACGTTTTGGCAACTTTGGTCACCAACATGTAACTTATAGGGCAGGAACAGCACACTTTTCAAAACGTGTTTTTCAGCCCGAAATAAACGTGTTTTCTCAACCCTTGGAATCGCAGTGTAACTGCCTGGCTCAGAAGAGCCCACTGAGTCAGCCCTTAACCCCAGTGTGCAGAAGTTGTCAAAACGTGTTTTTCAGCACAAATAAACACGTTTTGGCAACTTTGGTCACCAACATGTAAGTTATAGGGCTGGAACAGCACACTTTTCAAAACGTGTTTTTCAGCCCGAAATAAACGCGTTTTCTAAGCCCTTGGAATCACAGTGTAACTGACTGGCTCATAAGAGCCCACTGAGTCAGCCCTTAACCCCAGTGTGCAGAAGTTGTCAAAACATGTTTTTCAGCACAAATAAACACGTTTTGGCAACGGTGGTCAACAACATGTAAGTTATAGGGCAGGAAACGCACACTTTTCAAAACGTGTTTTTCAGCCCGAAATAAACGCGTTTTCTGAGCCCTTGGAATCACAGTTTAACTGACTGGCTCAGAAGAGCCCACTGAGTCAGCCCTTAACCCCAGTGTCTAGAAGTTGTCAAAACGTGTTTTTCAGCACAAATAAATATTTTTTGGTAACTTTGGTCACCAACATGTATGTTATAGAGCTGGAAAAGCACACATTTCAAAACATGTTTTTCGGCCCGAAATAAACACGTTTTCTCAGCCCTTGGAATCACAGTGTAACTGACTGGCTCAGAAGAGCCCACTGAGTCAGCCCTTAACCCCAGTGTGTAGAAGTTGTCAAAACGTGTTTTTCAGCACAAATAAACACGTTTTGGCAACTTTGCTCACCAACATGTAACTTATAGGGCAGGAACAGCACACTTTTCAAAACGTGTTTTTCAGCCCGAAATAAACGCGTTTTCTAAGCCCTTGGAATCACAGTGTAATTGACTGGCTCAGAAGAGCCCACTGAGTCAGCCCTTAACCCCAGTGTGCAGAAGTTGTCAAAACGTGTTTTTCAGCACAAATAAACACGTTTTGGCAACTTTAGTCACCAACATGTAAGTTATAGGGCAGGAACAGCACAATTTTCAAAACGTGTTTTTCAGCCCGAAATAAACATGTTTTCTCAACCCTTGGAATTGCAGTGTAACTGCCTGGCTCAGAAGAGCCCACTGAGTCAGCCCTTAACCCCAGTGTGCAGAAGTTGTCAAAACGTGTTTTTCAGCACAAATAAACACGTTTTGGCAACTTTGGTCACCAACATGTAAGTTATAGGGCTGGAACAGCACGCTTTTCAAAACGTGTTTTTAAGCCCGAAATAAACACGTTTTCTCAGCCCTTGGAATCACAGTGTAACTGCCTGACTCAGAAGAGCCCACTGAGTCAGCCCTTAACCCCAGTGTGCAGAAGTTGTCAAAACGTGTTTTTCAGCACAGATAAACACGTTTAGGCAACGGTGGTCACCAACATGTAAGTTATAGGGCAGGAAACGCACACTTTTCAAAACGTGTTTTTCAACCCGAAATATACACGTTTTCTGAGCCCTTGGAATCACAGTTTAACTGACTGGCTCAGAAGAGCCCCCTGAGTCAGCCCTTAACCCCAGTGTGCAGAAGTTGTCAAAACGTGTTTTTCAGCACAAATAAACACGTTTTGGCAACTTTGGTCACCAACATGTAACTTATAGGGCAGGAACAGCACACTTTTCAAAACATGTTTTTCAGCCCGGAATAAACGCGTTTTCTCAACCCTTGGAATCACAGTGTAACTGACTGGCTCAGAAGAGTCCACTGAGTCAACCCTTAACCCCAGTGTGCAGAAGTTGTCAAAACGTGTTTTTCAGCACAAATAAACACGTTTTGGCAACTTTGGTCACCAACATGTAAGTTATAGGGCTATAACAGCACACTTTTCAAAACGTGTTTTTCAGCCCGAAATAAACGCGTTTTCTAAGCCCTTGGAATCACAGTGTAACTGACTGGCTCAGAAGAGCCCACTGAGTCAGCCCTTAACCCCAGTGTGCAGAAGTTGTCAAAACGTGTTTTCAGCACAAATAAACACGTTTTGGCAACTTTGGTCACCAACATGTAAGTTATAGGGCTATAACAGCACACTTTTCAAAACGTGTTTTTCAGCCCGAAATAAACGCGTTTTCTAAGCCCTTGGAATCACAGTGTAACTGATTGGCTCAGAAGAGCCCACTGAGTCAGCCCTTAACCCCAGTGTGCAGAAGTTGTCAAAACGTGTTTTTCAGCACAAATAAACATTTTTTGGTAACTTTGGTCACCAACATGTATGATATAGAGCTGGAAAAGCACACATTTCAAAATGTGTTTTTCGGCCCGAAATAAACACGTTTTCTCAGCCCTTGGAATCACAGTGTAACTGACTGGCTCAGAAGAGCCCACTGAGTCAGCCCTTAACCCCAGTGTGCAGAAGTTGTCAAAACGTGTTTTTCAGCACAAATAAACACGTTTTGGCAACTTTGGTCACCAACATGTAACTTATAGGGCAGGAACAGCACACTTTTCAAAACGTGTTTTACAGCCCGAAATAAACGCGTTTTCTAAGCCCTTGGAATCACAGTGTAACTGACTGGCTCAGAAGAGCCCACTGAGTCAGCCCTTAACCCCAGTGTGCAGAAGTTGTCAAAACGTGTTTTTCAGCACAAATAAACACGTTTTGGCAACTTTGGTCACCAACATGTAAGTTATAGGGCTGGAACAGCACACTTTTCAAAACGTGTTTTTCAGCCCTAAATAAACGCGTTTTCTAAGCCCTTGGAATCACAGTGTAACTGACTGGCTCAGAAGAGCCCACTGAGTCAGCCCTTAACCCCAGTGTGCAGAAGTTGTCAAAACATGTTTTTCAGCACAAATAAACACGTTTTGGCAACGGTGGTCACCAACATGTAAGTTATAGGGCAGGAAACGCACACTTTTCAAAACGTGTTTTTCAGCCCGAAATAAACGTGTTTTCTGAGCCCTTGGAATCACAGTTTAACTGACTGGCTCAGAAGAGCCCACTGAGTCAGCCCTTAACCCCAGTGTGCAGAAGTTGTCAAAACGTGTTTTTCAGCACAAATAAACACGTTTTGGCAACTTTGGTCACCAACATGTAAGTTACAGGGCAGGAATAGCACACTTTTCAAGACGTGTTTTTCAGCCCGGAATAAACGCGTTTTCTCAACCCTTGGAATCGCAGTGTAACTGACTGGCTCAGAAGAGCCCACTGAGTCAGCCCTTAACCCCAGTGTCTAGAAGTTGTCAAAACGTGTTTTTCAGCACAAATAAACACGTTTTGGCAAATTTGGTCACCAACATGTAAGTTATAGGGCTGGAACAGCACACTTTTCAAAACGTGTTTTTCAGCCCGGAATAAACGCGTTTTCTGAGCCTTTGGAATTGCAGTGTAACTGACTGGCTTAGAAGAGCCCACTGAGTCAGCCCTTAACCCCAGTGTCTAGAAGTTGTCAAAACGTGTTTTTCAGCACAAATAAACACGTTTTGGCAAATTTGGTCACCAACATGTAAGTTATAGGGCTGGAACAGCACACTTTTCAAAACGTGTTTTTTAGCCCGAAATAAACGCATTTTCTCAACCCTTGGAATCGCAGTGTAACTGACTGGCTCAGAAGAGCCCACTGAGTCAGCCCTTAACAACAGTGTGCAGAATTTGTCAAAACGTGTTTTTCAGCACAAATAAACACATTTTGGCAACTTTGGTCACCAACATGTAAGTTACAGGGCAGGAACAGCACACTTTTCAAGACGTGTTTTTCAGCCCGGAATAAACGTGTTTTCCTAACCCTTGGAATCACAGTGTAACTGACTGGCTCAGAAGAGCCCACTGAGTCAGCCCTTAACCCCAGTGTGCAGAAGTTGTCAAAACATGTTTTTCAGCACAAACAAACACGTTTAGGCAACGGTGGTCACCAACATGTAAGTTATAGGGCAGGAAACGCATACTTTTCAAAACGTGTTTTTCAGCCCGAAATAAACGCGTTTTCTGAGCCCTTGGAATCACAGTTTAACTGACTGGCTCAGAAGAGCCCACTGAGTCAGCCCTTAACCCCAGTGTGCAGAAGTTGCCAAAACGTGTTTTTCAGCACAAATAAACACGTTTTGGCAACTTTGGTCACCAACATGTAAATTATAGGGCAGGAACAGCACAATTTTCAAAACGTGTTTTTCAGCCCGAAATAAATGCGTTTTCTCAACCCTTGGAATCGCAGTGTAACTGCTTGGCTCAGAAGAGCCCACTGAGTCAGCCCTTAACCCCAGTGTGCAGAAGTTGTCAAAACGTGTTTTTCAGCACAAATAAACACGTTTTGGCAACTTTGGTCACCAACATGTAAGTTATAGGGCTATAACAGCACACTTTTCAAAACGTGTTTTTCAGCCCGAAATAAACGCGTTTTCTAAGCCCTTGGAATCACAGTGTAACTGACTGGCTCAGAAGAGCCCACTGAGTCAGCCCTTAACCCCAGTGTGCAGAAGTTGTCAAAACGTGTTTTTCAGCACAAATAAACACGTTTTGGCAACTTTGGTCACCAACATGTAAGTTATAGGGCTATAACAGCACACTTTTCAAAACGTGTTTTTCAGCCCGAAATAAACGCGTTTTCTAAGCCCTTGGAATCACAGTGTAACTGATTGGCTCAGAAGAGCCCACTGAGTCAGCCCTTAACCCCAGTGTGCAGAAGTTGTCAAAACGTGTTTTTCAGCACAAATAAACATTTTTTGGTAACTTTGGTCACCAACATGTATGTTATAGAGCTGGAAAAGCACACATTTCAAAACGTGTTTTTCGGCCCGAAATAAACACGTTTTCTCAGCCCTTGGAATCACAGTGTAACTGACTGGCTTAGAAGAGCCCACTGAGTCAGCCCTTAACCCCAGTGTGCAGAACTTGTCAAAACGTGTTTTTCAGCACAAATAAACACGTTTTGGCAACTTTGGTCACCAACATGTAACTTATAGGGCAGGAACAGCACACTTTTCAAAACGTGTTTTTCAGCCCGAAATAAACGCGTTTTCTAAGCCCTTGGAATCACAGTGTAACTGACTGGCTCAGAAGAGCCCACTGAGTCAGCCCTTAACCCCAGTGTGCAGAAGTTGTCAAAACGTGTTTTTCAGCACAAATAAACACGTTTTGGCAACTTTGGTCACCAACATGTAAGTTATAGGGCAGGAACAGCACAATTTTCAAAACGTGTTTTTCAGCCCGAAATAAACATGTTTTCTCAACCCTTGGAATTGCAGTGTAACTGCCTGGCTCAGAAGAGCCCACTGAGTCAGCCCTTAACCCCAGTGTGCAGAAGTTGTCAAAACGTGTTTTTCAGCACAAATAAACACGTTTTGGCAACTTTGGTCACCAACATGTAAGTTATAGGGCAGGAACAGCACACTTTTCAAAACGTGTTTTTAAGCCCGAAATAAACGCGTTTTCTCAGCCATTGGAATCACAGTGTAACTGACTGGCTCAGAACAGCCCACTGAGTCAGTCCTTAACCCCAGTGTGCAGAAGTTGTCAAAACGTGTTTTTCAGCACAAATAAACACGTTTTGGAAACTTTGGTCACCAACATGTAAGTTATAGGGCAGGAACAGCACACTTTTCAAAACGTGTTTTTCAGCCCGAAATAAACGCGTTTTCTCAACCCTTGGAATCACAGTGTAACTGACTGGCTCAGAAGAGCCCACTGAGTCAGCCCTTAACCCCAGTGTGCAGAAGTTGTCAAAACATGTTTTTCAGCACAAATAAACACGTTTTGGCAACGGTGGTCACCAACATGTAAGTTATAGGGCAGGAAACGCACACTTTTCAAAACGTGTTTTTCAGCCCGAAATAAACGTGTTTTCTGAGCCCTTGGAATCACAGTTTAACTGACTGGCTCAGAAGAGCCCACTGAGTCAGCCCTTAACCCCAGTGTGCAGAAGTTGTCAAAACGTGTTTTTCAGCACAAATAAACACGTTTTGGCAACTTTGGTCACCAACATGTAAGTTACAGGGCAGGAATAGCACACTTTTCAAGACGTGTTTTTCAGCCCGGAATAAACGCGTTTTCTCAACCCTTGGAATCGCAGTGTAACTGACTGGCTCAGAAGAACCCACTGAGTCAGCCCTTAACCCCAGTGTCTAGAAGTTGTCAAAACGTGTTTTTCAGCACAAATAAACACGTTTTGGCAAATTTGGTCACCAACATGTAAGTTATAGGGCTGGAACAGCACACTTTTCAAAACGTGTTTTTCAGCCCGGAATAAACGCGTTTTCTGAGCCTTTGGAATTGCAGTGTAACTGACTGGCTTAGAAGAGCCCACTGAGTCAGCCCTTAACCCCAGTGTCTAGAAGTTGTCAAAACGTGTTTTTCAGCACAAATAAACACGTTTTGGCAAATTTGGTCACCAACATGTAAGTTATAGGGCTGGAACAGCACACTTTTCAAAACGTGTTTTTCAGCCCGAAATAAACGCATTTTCTCAACCCTTGGAATCGCAGTGTAACTGACTGGCTCAGAAGAGCCCACTGAGTCAGCCCTTAACAACAGTGTGCAGAATTTGTCAAAACGTGTTTTTCAGCACAAATAAACACATTTTGGCAACTTTGGTCACCAACATGTAAGTTACAGGGCAGGAACAGCACACTTTTCAAGACGTGTTTTTCAGCCCGGAATAAACGTGTTTTCCTAACCCTTGGAATCACAGTGTAACTGACTGGCTCAGAAGAGCCCACTGAGTCAGCCCTTAACCCCAGTGTGCAGAAGTTGTCAAAACATGTTTTTCAGCACAAACAAACACGTTTAGGCAACGGTGGTCACCAACATGTAAGTTATAGGGCAGGAAACGCATACTTTTCAAAACGTGTTTTTCAGCCCGAAATAAACGCGTTTTCTGAGCCCTTGGAATCACAGTTTAACTGACTGGCTCAGAAGAGCCCCCTGAGTCAGCCCTTAACCCCAGTGTGCAGAAGTTGTCAAAACGTGTTTTTCAGCACAAATAAACACGTTTTGGCAACTTTGGTCACCAACATGTAAGTTATAGGGCTATAACAGCACACTTTTCAAAACGTGTTTTTCAGCCCGAAATAAACGCGTTTTCTCAACCCTTGGAATCGCAGTGTAACTGCTTGGCTCAGAAGAGCCCACTGAGTCAGCCCTTAACCCCAGTGTGCAGAAGTTGTCAAAACGTGTTTTTCAGCACAAATAAACACGTTTTGGCAACTTTGGTCACCAACATGTAAGTTATAGGGCTATAACAGCACACTTTTCAAAACGTGTTTTTCAGCCCGAAATAAACGCGTTTTCTAAGCCCTTGGAATCACAGTGTAACTGACTGGCTCAGAAGAGCCCACTGAGTCAGCCCTTAACCCCAGTGTGCAGAAGTTGTCAAAACGTGTTTTTCAGCACAAATAAACACGTTTTGGCAACTTTGGTCACCAACATGTAAGTTATAGGGCTATAACAGCACACTTTTCAAAACGTGTTTTTCAGCCCGAAATAAACGCGTTTTCTAAGCCCTTGGAATCACAGTGTAACTGATTGGCTCAGAAGAGCCCACTGAGTCAGCCCTTAACCCCAGTGTGCAGAAGTTGTCAAAACGTGTTTTTCAGCACAAATAAACATTTTTTGGTAACTTTGGTCACCAACATGTATGTTATAGAGCTGGAAAAGCACACATTTCAAAACGTGTTTTTCGGCCCGAAATAAACACGTTTTCTCAGCCCTTGGAATCACAGTGTAACTGACTGGCTTAGAAGAGCCCACTGAGTCAGCCCTTAACCCCAGTGTGCAGAAGTTGTCAAAACGTGTTTTTCAGCACAAATAAACACGTTTTGGCAACTTTGGTCACCAACATGTAACTTATAGGGCAGGAACAGCACACTTTTCAAAACGTGTTTTTCAGCCCGAAATAAACGCGTTTTCTAAGCCCTTGGAATCACAGTGTAACTGACTGGCTCAGAAGAGCCCACTGAGTCAGCCCTTAACCCCAGTGTGCAGAAGTTGTCAAAACGTGTTTTTCAGCACAAATAAACACGTTTTGGCAACTTTGGTCACCAACATGTAAGTTATAGGGCAGGAACAGCACACTTTTCAAAACGTGTTTTTCAGCCCGAAATAAACGCGTTTTCTCAGCCCTTGGAATTGCAGTGTAACTGACTGGCTCAGAAGAGCCCACTGAGTCAGCCCTTAACCCAAGTGTGCAGAAGTTGTCAAAACGTGTTTTTCAGCACAAATAAACACGTTTTGGCAACTTTGGTCACCAACATGTAACTTATAGGGCAGGAACAGCACACTTTTCAAAACGTGTTTTTCAGCCCGAAATAAACGCGTTTTCTAAGCCCTTGGAATCACAGTGTAACTGACTGGCTCAGAAGACCCACTGAGTCAGCCCTTAACCCCAGTGTGCAGAAGTTGTCAAAACGTGTTCTTCAGCACAAATAAACATGTTTTGGCAACTTTGGTCACCAACATGTAAGTTTTAGGGCTGGAACAGCACACTTTTCAAAACGTGTTTTTCAGCCCGAAATAAACGCGTTTTCTCAACCCTTGGAATCGCAGTGTAACTGCCTGGCTCAGAAGAGCCCACTGAGTCAGCCCTTAACCCCAGTGTGCACAAGTTGTCAAAACGTGTTTTTCAGCACAAATAAACACGTTTTGGCAACTTTGTTCACCAACATGTAAGTTATAGGGCTGGAACAGCACACTTTTCAAAACGTGTTTTTCAGCCCGAAATAAACGCGTTTTCTAAGCCCTTGGAATCACAGTGTAACTGACTGGCTCAGAAGAGCCCACTGAGTCAGCCCTTAACCCCAGTGTGTAGAAGTTGTCAAAACGTGTTTTTCAGCACAAATAAACACGTTTTGGCAACTTTGCTCACCAACATGTAACTTATAGGGCAGGAACAGCACACTTTTCAAAACGTGTTTTTCAGCCCGAAATAAACGCGTTTTCTAAGCCCTTGGAATCACAGTGTAATTGACTGGCTCAGAAGAGCCCACTGAGTCAGCCCTTAACCCCAGTGTGCAGAAGTTGTCAAAACGTGTTTTTCAGCACAATTAAACACGTTTTGGCAACTTTAGTCACCAACATGTAAGTTATAGGGCAGGAACAGCACAATTTTCAAAACGTGTTTTTCAGCCCGAAATAAACATGTTTTCTCAACCCTTGGAATTGCAGTGTAACTGCCTGGCTCAGAAGAGCCCACTGAGTCAGCCCTTAACCCCAGTGTGCAGAAGTTGTCAAAACGTGTTTTTCAGCACAAATAAACACGTTTTGGCAACTTTGGTCACCAACATGTAAGTTATAGGGCTGGAACAGCACGCTTTTCAAAACGTGTTTTTAAGCCCGAAATAAACACGTTTTCTCAGCCCTTGGAATCACAGTGTAACTGCCTGACTCAGAAGAGCCCACTGAGTCAGCCCTTAACCCCAGTGTGCAGAAGTTGTCAAAACGTGTTTTTCAGCACAGATAAACACGTTTAGGCAACGGTGGTCACCAACATGTAAGTTATAGGGCAGGAAACGCACACTTTTCAAAACGTGTTTTTCAGCCCGAAATATACACGTTTTCTGAGCCCTTGGAATCACAGTTTAACTGACTGGCTCAGAAGAGCCCCCTGAGTCAGCCCTTAACCCCAGTGTGCAGAAGTTGTCAAAACGTGTTTTTCAGCACAAATAAACACGTTTTGGCAACTTTGGTCACCAACATGTAACTTATAGGGCAGGAACAGCACACTTTTCAAAACATGTTTTTCAGCCCGGAATAAACGCGTTTTCTCAACCCTTGGAATCACAGTGTAACTGACTGGCTCAGAAGAGTCCACTGAGTCAACCCTTAACCCCAGTGTGCAGAAGTTGTCAAAACGTGTTTTTCAGCACAAATAAACACGTTTTGGCAACTTTGGTCACCAACATGTAAGTTATAGGGCTATAACAGCACACTTTTCAAAACGTGTTTTTCAGCCCGAAATAAACGCGTTTTCTAAGCCCTTGGAATCACAGTGTAACTGACTGGCTCAGAAGAGCCCACTGAGTCAGCCCTTAACCCCAGTGTGCAGAAGTTGTCAAAACGTGTTTTCAGCACAAATAAACACGTTTTGGCAACTTTGGTCACCAACATGTAAGTTATAGGGCTATAACAGCACACTTTTCAAAACGTGTTTTTCAGCCCGAAATAAACGCGTTTTCTCAACCCTTGGAATCACAGTGTAACTGACTGGCTCAGAAGAGCCCACTGTGTCAGCCCTTAACCCCAGTGTGCAGAAGTTGTCAAAACGTGTTTTTCAGCACAAATAAACATTTTTTGGTAACTTTGGTCACCAACATGTATGATATAGAGCTGGAAAAGCACACATTTCAAAATATGTTTTTCGGCCCGAAATAAACACGTTTTCTCAGCCCTTGGAATCACAGTGTAACTGACTGGCTCAGAAGAGCCCACTGAGTCAGCCCTTAACCCCAGTGTGCAGAAGTTGTCAAAACGTGTTTTTCAGCACAAATAAACACGTTTTGGCAACTTTGGTCACCAACATGTAACTTATAGGGCAGGAACAGCACACTTTTCAAAACGTGTTTTACAGCCCGAAATAAACGCGTTTTCTAAGCCCTTGGAATCACAGTGTAACTGACTGGCTCAGAAGAGCCCACTGAGTCAGCCCTTAACCCCAGTGTGCAGAACTTGTCAAAACGTGTTTTTCAGCACAAATAAACACGTTTTGGCAACTTTGGTCACCAACATGTAAGTTATAGGGCAGGAACAGCACAATTTTCAAAACGTGTTTTTCAGCCCGAAATAAACATGTTTTCTCAACCCCTTGGAATTGCAGTGTAACTGCCTGGCTCAGAAGAGCCCACTGAGTCAGCCCTTAACCCCAGTGTGCAGAAGTTGTCAAAACGTGTTTTTCAGCACAAATAAACACGTTTTGGCAACTTTGGTCACCAACATGTAAGTTATAGGGCTGGAACAGCACACTTTTCAAAACGTGTTTTTCAGCCCTAAATAAACGCGTTTTCTAAGCCCTTGGAATCACAGTGTAACTGACTGGCTCAGAAGAGCCCACTGAGTCAGCCCTTAACCCCAGTGTGCAGAAGTTGTCAAAACATGTTTTTCAGCACAAATAAACACGTTTTGGCAACGGTGGTCACCAACATGTAAGTTATAGGGCAGGAAACGCACACTTTTCAAAACGTGTTTTTCAGCCCTAAATAAACGTGTTTTCTGAGCCCTTGGAATCACAGTTTAACTGACTGGCTCAGAAGAGCCCACTGAGTCAGCCCTTAACCCCAGTGTGCAGAAGTTGTCAAAACGTGTTTTTCAGCACAAATAAACACGTTTTGGCAATTTTGGTCACCAACATGTAAGTTACAGGGCAGGAATAGCACACTTTTCAAGACGTGTTTTTCAGCCCGGAATAAACGCGTTTTCTCAACCCTTGGAATCGCAGTGTAACTGACTGGCTCAGAAGAGCCCACTGAGTCAGCCCTTAACCCCAGTGTCTAGAAGTTGTCAAAACGTGTTTTTCAGCACAAATAAACACGTTTTGGCAAATTTGGTCACCAACATGTAAGTTATAGGGCTGGAACAGCACACTTTTCAAAACGTGTTTTTCAGCCCGGAATAAACGCGTTTTCTGAGCCTTTGGAATTGCAGTGTAACTGACTGGCTTAGAAGAGCCCACTGAGTCAGCCCTTAACCCCAGTGTCTAGAAGTTGTCAAAACGTGTTTTTCAGCACAAATAAACACGTTTTGGCAAATTTGGTCACCAACATGTAAGTTATAGGGCTGGAACAGCACACTTTTCAAAACGTGTTTTTCAGCCCGGAATAAACGCGTTTTCTGAGCCTTTGGAATTGCAGTGTAACTGACTGGCTTAGAAGAGCCCACTGAGTCAGCCCTTAACCCCAGTGTCTAGAAGTTGTCAAAACGTGTTTTTCAGCACAAATAAACACATTTTGGCAACTTTGGTCACCAACATGTAAGTTACAGGGCAGGAACAGCACACTTTTCAAGACGTGTTTTTCAGCCCGGAATAAACGTGTTTTCCTAACCCTTGGAATCACAGTGTAACTGACTGGCTCAGAAGAGCCCACTGAGTCAGCCCTTAACCCCAGTGTGCAGAAGTTGTCAAAACATGTTTTTCAGCACAAACAAACACGTTTAGGCAACGGTGGTCACCAACATGTAAGTTATAGGGCAGGAAACGCATACTTTTCAAAACGTGTTTTTCAGCCCGAAATAAACGCGTTTTCTGAGCCCTTGGAATCACAGTTTAACTGACTGGCTCAGAAGAGCCCACTGAGTCAGCCCTTAACCCCAGTGTGCAGAAGTTGCCAAAACGTGTTTTTCAGCACAAATAAACACGTTTTGGCAACTTTGGTCACCAACATGTAAATTATAGGGCAGGAACAGCACAATTTTCAAAACGTGTTTTTCAGCCCGAAATAAATGCGTTTTCTCAACCCTTGGAATCGCAGTGTAACTGCTTGGCTCAGAAGAGCCCACTGAGTCAGCCCTTAACCCCAGTGTGCAGAAGTTGTCAAAACGTGTTTTTCAGCACAAATAAACACGTTTTGGCAACTTTGGTCACCAACATGTAAGTTATAGGGCTATAACAGCACACTTTTCAAAACGTGTTTTTCAGCCCGAAATAAACGCGTTTTCTAAGCCCTTGGAATCACAGTGTAACTGACTGGCTCAGAAGAGCCCACTGAGTCAGCCCTTAACCCCAGTGTGCAGAAGTTGTCAAAACGTGTTTTTCAGCACAAATAAACATTTTTTGGTAACTTTGGTCACCAACATGTATGTTATAGAGCTGGAAAAGCACACATTTCAAAACGTGTTTTTCGGCCCGAAATAAACACGTTTTCTCAGCCCTTGGAATCACAGTGTAACTGACTGGCTTAGAAGAGCCCACTGAGTCAGCCCTTAACCCCAGTGTGCAGAACTTGTCAAAACGTGTTTTTCAGCACAAATAAACACGTTTTGGCAACTTTGGTCACCAACATGTAACTTATAGGGCAGGAACAGCACACTTTTCAAAACGTGTTTTTCAGCCCGAAATAAACGCGTTTTCTAAGCCCTTGGAATCACAGTGTAACTGACTGGCTCAGAAGAGCCCACTGAGTCAGCCCTTAACCCCAGTGTGCAGAAGTTGTCAAAACGTGTTTTTCAGCACAAATAAACACGTTTTGGCAACTTTGGTCACCAACATGTAAGTTATAGGGCAGGAACAGCACAATTTTCAAAACGTGTTTTTCAGCCCGAAATAAACATGTTTTCTCAACCCTTGGAATTGCAGTGTAACTGCCTGGCTCAGAAGAGCCCACTGAGTCAGCCCTTAACCCCAGTGTGCAGAAGTTGTCAAAACGTGTTTTTCAGCACAAATAAACACGTTTTGGAAACTTTGGTCACCAACATGTAAGTTATAGGGCAGGAACAGCACACTTTTCAAAACGTGTTTTTAAGCCCGAAATAAACGCGTTTTCTCAGCCATTGGAATCACAGTGTAACTGACTGGCTCAGAACAGCCCACTGAGTCAGTCCTTAACCCCAGTGTGCAGAAGTTGTCAAAACGTGTTTTTCAGCACAAATAAACACGTTTTGGAAACTTTGGTCACCAACATGTAAGTTATAGGGCAGGAACAGCACACTTTTCAAAACGTGTTTTTCAGCCCGAAATAAACGCGTTTTCTCAACCCTTGGAATCACAGTGTAACTGACTGGCTCAGAAGAGCCCACTGAGTCAGCCCTTAACCCCAGTGTGCAGAAGTTGTCAAAACATGTTTTTCAGCACAAATAAACACGTTTTGGCAACGGTGGTCACCAACATGTAAGTTATAGGGCAGGAAACGCACACTTTTCAAAACGTGTTTTTCAGCCCGAAATAAACGTGTTTTCTGAGCCCTTGGAATCACAGTTTAACTGACTGGCTCAGAAGAGCCCACTGAGTCAGCCCTTAACCCCAGTGTGCAGAAGTTGTCAAAACGTGTTTTTCAGCACAAATAAACACGTTTTGGCAACTTTGGTCACCAACATGTAAGTTACAGGGCAGGAATAGCACACTTTTCAAGACGTGTTTTTCAGCCCGGAATAAACGCGTTTTCTCAACCCTTGGAATCGCAGTGTAACTGACTGGCTCAGAAGAACCCACTGAGTCAGCCCTTAACCCCAGTGTCTAGAAGTTGTCAAAACGTGTTTTTCAGCACAAATAAACACGTTTTGGCAAATTTGGTCACCAACATGTAAGTTATAGGGCTGGAACAGCACACTTTTCAAAACGTGTTTTTCAGCCCGGAATAAACGCGTTTTCTGAGCCTTTGGAATTGCAGTGTAACTGACTGGCTTAGAAGAGCCCACTGAGTCAGCCCTTAACCCCAGTGTCTAGAAGTTGTCAAAACGTGTTTTTCAGCACAAATAAACACGTTTTGGCAAATTTGGTCACCAACATGTAAGTTATAGGGCTGGAACAGCACACTTTTCAAAACGTGTTTTTCAGCCCGAAATAAACGCATTTTCTCAACCCTTGGAATCGCAGTGTAACTGACTGGCTCAGAAGAGCCCACTGAGTCAGCCCTTAACAACAGTGTGCAGAATTTGTCAAAACGTGTTTTTCAGCACAAATAAACACATTTTGGCAACTTTGGTCACCAACATGTAAGTTACAGGGCAGGAACAGCACACTTTTCAAGACGTGTTTTTCAGCCCGGAATAAACGTTTTTTTCTTAACCCTTGGAATCACAGTGTAACTGACTGGCTCAGAAGAGCCCACTGAGTCAGCCCTTAACCCCAGTGTGCAGAAGTTGTCAAAACATGTTTTTCAGCACAAACAAACACGTTTAGGCAACGGTGGTCACCAACATGTAAGTTATAGGGCAGGAAACGCATACTTTTCAAAACGTGTTTTTCAGCCCGAAATAAACGCGTTTTCTGAGCCCTTGGAATCACAGTTTAACTGACTGGCTCAGAAGAGCCCCCTGAGTCAGCCCTTAACCCCAGTGTGCAGAAGTTGTCAAAACGTGTTTTTCAGCACAAATAAACACGTTTTGGCAACTTTGGTCACCAACATGTAAGTTATAGGGCTATAACAGCACACTTTTCAAAACGTGTTTTTCAGCCCGAAATAAACGCGTTTTCTCAACCCTTGGAATCGCAGTGTAACTGCTTGGCTCAGAAGAGCCCACTGAGTCAGCCCTTAACCCCAGTGTGCAGAAGTTGTCAAAACGTGTTTTTCAGCACAAATAAACACGTTTTGGCAACTTTGGTCACCAACATGTAAGTTATAGGGCTATAACAGCACACTTTTCAAAACGTGTTTTTCAGCCCGAAATAAACGCGTTTTCTAAGCCCTTGGAATCACAGTGTAACTGACTGGCTCAGAAGAGCCCACTGAGTCAGCCCTTAACCCCAGTGTGCAGAAGTTGTCAAAACGTGTTTTTCAGCACAAATAAACACGTTTTGGCAACTTTGGTCACCAACATGTAAGTTATAGGGCTATAACAGCACACTTTTCAAAACGTGTTTTTCAGCCCGAAATAAACGCGTTTTCTAAGCCCTTGGAATCACAGTGTAACTGACTGGCTCAGAAGAGCCCACTGAGTCAGCCCTTAACCCCAGTGTGCAGAAGTTGTCAAAACGTGTTTTTCAGCACAAATAAACACGTTTTGGCAACTTTGGTCACCAACATGTAACTTATAGGGCAGGAACAGCACACTTTTCAAAACGTGTTTTTCAGCCCGAAATAAACGCGTTTTCTAAGCCCTTGGAATCACAGTGTAACTGACTGGCTCAGAAGAGCCCACTGAGTCAGCCCTTAACCCCAGTGTGCAGAAGTTGTCAAAACGTGTTTTTCAGCACAAATAAACACGTTTTGGCAACTTTGGTCACCAACATGTAAGTTATAGGGCAGGAACAGCACAATTTTCAAAACGTGTTTTTCAGCCCGAAATAAACATGTTTTCTCAACCCTTGGAATTGTAGTGTAACTGCCTGGCTCAGAAGAGCCCACTGAGTCAGCCCTTAACCCCAGTGTGCAGAAGTTGTCAAAACGTGTTTTTCAGCACAAATAAACACGTTTTGGCAACTTTGGTCACCAACATGTAAGTTATAGGGCAAGAACAGCACACTTTTCAAAACGTGTTTTTAAGCCCGAAATAAACGCGTTTTCTCAGCCATTGGAATCACAGTGTAACTGACTGGCTCAGAACAGCCCACTGAGTCAGTCCTTAACCCCAGTGTGCAGAAGTTGTCAAAACGTGTTTTTCAGCACAAATAAACACGTTTTGGCAACTTTGGTCACCAACATGTAAGTTATAGGGCAGGAACAGCACACTTTTCAAAACGTGTTTTTCAGCCCGAAATAAACGCGTTTTCTCAGCCCTTGGAATTGCAGTGTA
Source organism: Lepisosteus oculatus (assembly GCF_040954835.1). NCBI lineage: Eukaryota > Metazoa > Chordata > Actinopteri > Semionotiformes > Lepisosteidae > Lepisosteus > Lepisosteus oculatus. Next base: position 5,670,337 of record NC_090713.1, read on the forward strand.
ACTGACTGGCTCAGAAGAGCCCACTGAGTCAGCCCTTAACCCAAGTGTGCAGAAGTTGTCAAAACGTGTTTTTCAGCACAAATAAACACGTTTTGGCAACTTTGGTCACCAACATGTAACTTATAGGGCAGGAACAGCACACTTTTCAAAACGTGTTTTTCAGCCCGAAATAAACGCGTTTTCTAAGCCCTTGGAATCACAGTGTAACTGACTGGCTCAGAAGACCCACTGAGTCAGCCCTTAACCCCAGTGTGCAGAAGTTGTCAAAACGTGTTCTTCAGCACAAATAAACATGTTTTGGCAACTTTGGTCACCAACATGTAAGTTATAGGGCTGGAACAGCACACTTTTCAAAACGTGTTTTTCAGCCCGAAATAAACGCGTTTTCTCAACCCTTGGAATCGCAGTGTAACTGCCTGGCTCAGAAGAGCCCACTGAGTCAGCCCTTAACCCCAGTGTGCACAAGTTGTCAAAACGTGTTTTTCAGCACAAATAAACACGTTTTGGCAACTTTGTTCACCAACATGTAAGTTATAGGGCTGGAACAGCACACTTTTCAAAACGTGTTTTTCAGCCCGAAATAAACGCGTTTTCTAAGCCCTTGGAATCACAGTGTAACTGACTGGCTCAGAAGAGCCCACTGAGTCAGCCCTTAACCCCAGTGTGCAGAAGTTGTCAAAACATGTTTTTCAGCACAAATAAACACGTTTTGGCAACGGTGGTCACCAACATGTAAGTTATAGGGCAGGAAACGCACACTTTTCAAAACGTGTTTTTCAGCCCGAAATAAACACGTTTTCTGAGCCCTTGGAATCACAGTTTAACTGACTGGCTCAGAAGAGCCCACTGAGTCAGCCCTTAACCCCAGTGTGCAGAAGTTGTCAAATCGTGTTTTTCAGCACAAATAAACACGTTTTGGCAACTTTGGTCACCAACATGTAAGTAATAGGGCAGGAACAGCACACTTTTCAAAACGTGTTTTTCAGCCCGGAATAAACGCGTTTTCTCAACCCTTGGAATCGCAGTGTAACTGACTGGCTCAGAAGAGCCCACTGAGTCAGCCCTTAACCCCAGTGTGCAGAAGTTGTCAAAACGTGTTTTTCAGCACAAATAAACACGTTTTGGCAACTTTGGTCACCAACATGTAAGTTACAGGGCAGGAACAGCACACTTTTCAAGACGTGTTTTTCAGCCCGGAATAAACGCGTTTTCTGAGCCTTTGGAATTGCAGTGTAACTGACTGGCTTAGAAGAGCCCACTGAGTCAGCCCTTAACCCCAGTGTCTAGAAGTTGTCAAAACGTGTTTTTCAGCACAAATAAACACGTTTTGGCAAATTTGGTCACCAACATGTAAGTTATAGGGCTGGAACAGCACACTTTTCAAAACGTGTTTTTCAGCCCGAAATAAACGCATTTTCTCAACCCTTGGAATCGCAGTGTAACTGACTGGCTCAGAAGAGCCCACTGAGTCAGCCCTTAACCCCAGTGTGCAGAAGTTGTCAAAACGTGTTTTTCAGCACAAATAAACACGTTTTGGAAACTTTGGTCACCAACATGTAAGTTACAGGGCAGGAACAGCACACTTTTCAAGACGTGTTTTTCAGCCCGGAATAAACGTGTTTTCCTAACCCTTGGAATCACAGTGTAACTGACTGGCTCAGAAGAGCCCACTGAGTCAGCCCTTAACCCCAGTGTGCCGAAGTTGTCAAAACGTGTTTTTCAGCACAAATAAACACGTTTTGGCAACTTTGGTCACCAACATGTAAGTTATAGGGCAGGAACAGCACACTTTTCAAAACGTGTTTTTCAGCCCGAAATAAACGCGTTTTCTAAGCCCTTGGAATCACAGTGTAACTGACTGGCTCAGAAGAGCCCACTGAGTCAGCCCTTAACCCCAGTGTGCAGAAGTTGTCAAAACGTGTTTTTCAGCACAAATAAACACGTTTTGGCAACTTTGGTCACCAACATGTAAGTTATAGGGCAGGAACAGCACAATTTTCAAAACGTGTTTTTCAGCCCGAAATAAACGCATTTTCTCAACCCTTGGAATCGCAGTGTAACTGACTGGCTCAGAAGAGCCCACTGAGTCAGCCCTTAACCCCAGTGTGCAGAAGTTGTCAAAACGTGTTTTTCAGCACAAATAAACACGTTTTGGCAATTTTGGTCACCAACATGTAAGTTACAGGGCAGGAATAGCACACTTTTCAAGACGTGTTTTTCAGCCCGGAATAAACGCGTTTTCTCAACCCTTGGAATCGCAGTGTAACTGACTGGCTCAGAAGAGCCCACTGAGTCAGCCCTTAACCCCAGTGTCTAGAAGTTGTCAAAACGTGTTTTTCAGCACAAATAAACACGTTTTGGCAAATTTGGTCACCAACATGTAAGTTATAGGGCTGGAACAGCACACTTTTCAAAACGTGTTTTTCAGCCCGGAATAAACGCGTTTTCTGAGCCTTTGGAATTGCAGTGTAACTGACTGGCTTAGAAGAGCCCACTGAGTCAGCCCTTAACCCCAGTGTCTAGAAGTTGTCAAAACGTGTTTTTCAGCACAAATAAACACGTTTTGGCAAATTTGGTCACCAACATGTAAGTTATAGGGCTGGAACAGCACACTTTTCAAAACGTGTTTTTCAGCCCGGAATAAACGCGTTTTCTGAGCCTTTGGAATTGCAGTGTAACTGACTGGCTTAGAAGAGCCCACTGAGTCAGCCCTTAACCCCAGTGTCTAGAAGTTGTCAAAACGTGTTTTTCAGCACAAATAAACACATTTTGGCAACTTTGGTCACCAACATGTAAGTTACAGGGCAGGAACAGCACACTTTTCAAGACGTGTTTTTCAGCCCGGAATAAACGTGTTTTCCTAACCCTTGGAATCACAGTGTAACTGACTGGCTCAGAAGAGCCCACTGAGTCAGCCCTTAACCCCAGTGTGCAGAAGTTGTCAAAACATGTTTTTCAGCACAAACAAACACGTTTAGGCAACGGTGGTCACCAACATGTAAGTTATAGGGCAGGAAACGCATACTTTTCAAAACGTGTTTTTCAGCCCGAAATAAACGCGTTTTCTGAGCCCTTGGAATCACAGTTTAACTGACTGGCTCAGAAGAGCCCACTGAGTCAGCCCTTAACCCCAGTGTGCAGAAGTTGCCAAAACGTGTTTTTCAGCACAAATAAACACGTTTTGGCAACTTTGGTCACCAACATGTAAATTATAGGGCAGGAACAGCACAATTTTCAAAACGTGTTTTTCAGCCCGAAATAAATGCGTTTTCTCAACCCTTGGAATCGCAGTGTAACTGCTTGGCTCAGAAGAGCCCACTGAGTCAGCCCTTAACCCCAGTGTGCAGAAGTTGTCAAAACGTGTTTTTCAGCACAAATAAACACGTTTTGGCAACTTTGGTCACCAACATGTAAGTTATAGGGCTATAACAGCACACTTTTCAAAACGTGTTTTTCAGCCCGAAATAAACGCGTTTTCTAAGCCCTTGGAATCACAGTGTAACTGACTGGCTCAGAAGAGCCCACTGAGTCAGCCCTTAACCCCAGTGTGCAGAAGTTGTCAAAACGTGTTTTTCAGCACAAATAAACATTTTTTGGTAACTTTGGTCACCAACATGTATGTTATAGAGCTGGAAAAGCACACATTTCAAAACGTGTTTTTCGGCCCGAAATAAACACGTTTTCTCAGCCCTTGGAATCACAGTGTAACTGACTGGCTTAGAAGAGCCCACTGAGTCAGCCCTTAACCCCAGTGTGCAGAACTTGTCAAAACGTGTTTTTCAGCACAAATAAACACGTTTTGGCAACTTTGGTCACCAACATGTAACTTATAGGGCAGGAACAGCACACTTTTCAAAACGTGTTTTTCAGCCCGAAATAAACGCGTTTTCTAAGCCCTTGGAATCACAGTGTAACTGACTGGCTCAGAAGAGCCCACTGAGTCAGCCCTTAACCCCAGTGTGCAGAAGTTGTCAAAACGTGTTTTTCAGCACAAATAAACACGTTTTGGCAACTTTGGTCACCAACATGTAAGTTATAGGGCAGGAACAGCACAATTTTCAAAACGTGTTTTTCAGCCCGAAATAAACATGTTTTCTCAACCCTTGGAATTGCAGTGTAACTGCCTGGCTCAGAAGAGCCCACTGAGTCAGCCCTTAACCCCAGTGTGCAGAAGTTGTCAAAACGTGTTTTTCAGCACAAATAAACACGTTTTGGAAACTTTGGTCACCAACATGTAAGTTATAGGGCAGGAACAGCACACTTTTCAAAACGTGTTTTTAAGCCCGAAATAAACGCGTTTTCTCAGCCATTGGAATCACAGTGTAACTGACTGGCTCAGAACAGCCCACTGAGTCAGTCCTTAACCCCAGTGTGCAGAAGTTGTCAAAACGTGTTTTTCAGCACAAATAAACACGTTTTGGAAACTTTGGTCACCAACATGTAAGTTATAGGGCAGGAACAGCACACTTTTCAAAACGTGTTTTTCAGCCCGAAATAAACGCGTTTTCTCAACCCTTGGAATCACAGTGTAACTGACTGGCTCAGAAGAGCCCACTGAGTCAGCCCTTAACCCCAGTGTGCCGAAGTTGTCAAAACGTGTTTTTCAGCACAAATAAACACGTTTTGGCAACTTTGGTCACCAACATGTAAGTTATAGGGCAGGAACAGCACACTTTTCAAAACGTGTTTTTCAGCCCGAAATAAACGCGTTTTCTAAGCCCTTGGAATCACAGTGTAACTGACTGGCTCAGAAGAGCCCACTGAGTCAGCCCTTAACCCCAGTGTGCAGAAGTTGTCAAAACGTGTTTTTCAGCACAAATAAACACGTTTTGGCAACTTTGGTCACCAACATGTAAGTTATAGGGCAGGAACAGCACAATTTTCAAAACGTGTTTTTCAGCCCGAAATAAACGCATTTTCTCAACCCTTGGAATCGCAGTGTAACTGACTGGCTCAGAAGAGCCCACTGAGTCAGCCCTTAACCCCAGTGTGCAGAAGTTGTCAAAACGTGTTTTTCAGCACAAATAAACACGTTTTGGCAATTTTGGTCACCAACATGTAAGTTACAGGGCAGGAATAGCACACTTTTCAAGACGTGTTTTTCAGCCCGGAATAAACGCGTTTTCTCAACCCTTGGAATCGCAGTGTAACTGACTGGCTCAGAAGAGCCCACTGAGTCAGCCCTTAACCCCAGTGTCTAGAAGTTGTCAAAACGTGTTTTTCAGCACAAATAAACACGTTTTGGCAAATTTGGTCACCAACATGTAAGTTATAGGGCTGGAACAGCACACTTTTCAAAACGTGTTTTTCAGCCCGGAATAAACGCGTTTTCTGAGCCTTTGGAATTGCAGTGTAACTGACTGGCTTAGAAGAGCCCACTGAGTCAGCCCTTAACCCCAGTGTCTAGAAGTTGTCAAAACGTGTTTTTCAGCACAAATAAACACGTTTTGGCAAATTTGGTCACCAACATGTAAGTTATAGGGCTGGAACAGCACACTTTTCAAAACGTGTTTTTCAGCCCGGAATAAACGCGTTTTCTGAGCCTTTGGAATTGCAGTGTAACTGACTGGCTTAGAAGAGCCCACTGAGTCAGCCCTTAACCCCAGTGTCTAGAAGTTGTCAAAACGTGTTTTTCAGCACAAATAAACACATTTTGGCAACTTTGGTCACCAACATGTAAGTTACAGGGCAGGAACAGCACACTTTTCAAGACGTGTTTTTCAGCCCGGAATAAACGTGTTTTCCTAACCCTTGGAATCACAGTGTAACTGACTGGCTCAGAAGAGCCCACTGAGTCAGCCCTTAACCCCAGTGTGCAGAAGTTGTCAAAACATGTTTTTCAGCACAAACAAACACGTTTAGGCAACGGTGGTCACCAACATGTAAGTTATAGGGCAGGAAACGCATACTTTTCAAAACGTGTTTTTCAGCCCGAAATAAACGCGTTTTCTGAGCCCTTGGAATCACAGTTTAACTGACTGGCTCAGAAGAGCCCACTGAGTCAGCCCTTAACCCCAGTGTGCAGAAGTTGCCAAAACGTGTTTTTCAGCACAAATAAACACGTTTTGGCAACTTTGGTCACCAACATGTAAATTATAGGGCAGGAACAGCACAATTTTCAAAACGTGTTTTTCAGCCCGAAATAAATGCGTTTTCTCAACCCTTGGAATCGCAGTGTAACTGCTTGGCTCAGAAGAGCCCACTGAGTCAGCCCTTAACCCCAGTGTGCAGAAGTTGTCAAAACGTGTTTTTCAGCACAAATAAACACGTTTTGGCAACTTTGGTCACCAACATGTAAGTTATAGGGCTATAACAGCACACTTTTCAAAACGTGTTTTTCAGCCCGAAATAAACGCGTTTTCTAAGCCCTTGGAATCACAGTGTAACTGACTGGCTCAGAAGAGCCCACTGAGTCAGCCCTTAACCCCAGTGTGCAGAAGTTGTCAAAACGTGTTTTTCAGCACAAATAAACATTTTTTGGTAACTTTGGTCACCAACATGTATGTTATAGAGCTGGAAAAGCACACATTTCAAAACGTGTTTTTCGGCCCGAAATAAACACGTTTTCTCAGCCCTTGGAATCACAGTGTAACTGACTGGCTTAGAAGAGCCCACTGAGTCAGCCCTTAACCCCAGTGTGCAGAACTTGTCAAAACGTGTTTTTCAGCACAAATAAACACGTTTTGGCAACTTTGGTCACCAACATGTAACTTATAGGGCAGGAACAGCACACTTTTCAAAACGTGTTTTTCAGCCCGAAATAAACGCGTTTTCTAAGCCCTTGGAATCACAGTGTAACTGACTGGCTCAGAAGAGCCCACTGAGTCAGCCCTTAACCCCAGTGTGCAGAAGTTGTCAAAACGTGTTTTTCAGCACAAATAAACACGTTTTGGCAACTTTGGTCACCAACATGTAAGTTATAGGGCAGGAACAGCACAATTTTCAAAACGTGTTTTTCAGCCCGAAATAAACATGTTTTCTCAACCCTTGGAATTGCAGTGTAACTGCCTGGCTCAGAAGAGCCCACTGAGTCAGCCCTTAACCCCAGTGTGCAGAAGTTGTCAAAACGTGTTTTTCAGCACAAATAAACACGTTTTGGAAACTTTGGTCACCAACATGTAAGTTATAGGGCAGGAACAGCACACTTTTCAAAACGTGTTTTTAAGCCCGAAATAAACGCGTTTTCTCAGCCATTGGAATCACAGTGTAACTGACTGGCTCAGAACAGCCCACTGAGTCAGTCCTTAACCCCAGTGTGCAGAAGTTGTCAAAACGTGTTTTTCAGCACAAATAAACACGTTTTGGAAACTTTGGTCACCAACATGTAAGTTATAGGGCAGGAACAGCACACTTTTCAAAACGTGTTTTTCAGCCCGAAATAAACGCGTTTTCTCAACCCTTGGAATCACAGTGTAACTGACTGGCTCAGAAGAGCCCACTGAGTCAGCCCTTAACCCCAGTGTGCAGAAGTTGTCAAAACATGTTTTTCAGCACAAATAAACACGTTTTGGCAACGGTGGTCACCAACATGTAAGTTATAGGGCAGGAAACGCACACTTTTCAAAACGTGTTTTTCAGCCCGAAATAAACGTGTTTTCTGAGCCCTTGGAATCACAGTTTAACTGACTGGCTCAGAAGAGCCCACTGAGTCAGCCCTTAACCCCAGTGTGCAGAAGTTGTCAAAACGTGTTTTTCAGCACAAATAAACACGTTTTGGCAACTTTGGTCACCAACATGTAAGTTACAGGGCAGGAATAGCACACTTTTCAAGACGTGTTTTTCAGCCCGGAATAAACGCGTTTTCTCAACCCTTGGAATCGCAGTGTAACTGACTGGCTCAGAAGAACCCACTGAGTCAGCCCTTAACCCCAGTGTCTAGAAGTTGTCAAAACGTGTTTTTCAGCACAAATAAACACGTTTTGGCAAATTTGGTCACCAACATGTAAGTTATAGGGCTGGAACAGCACACTTTTCAAAACGTGTTTTTCAGCCCGGAATAAACGCGTTTTCTGAGCCTTTGGAATTGCAGTGTAACTGACTGGCTTAGAAGAGCCCACTGAGTCAGCCCTTAACCCCAGTGTCTAGAAGTTGTCAAAACGTGTTTTTCAGCACAAATAAACACGTTTTGGCAAATTTGGTCACCAACATGTAAGTTATAGGGCTGGAACAGCACACTTTTCAAAACGTGTTTTTCAGCCCGAAATAAACGCATTTTCTCAACCCTTGGAATCGCAGTGTAACTGACTGGCTCAGAAGAGCCCACTGAGTCAGCCCTTAACAACAGTGTGCAGAATTTGTCAAAACGTGTTTTTCAGCACAAATAAACACATTTTGGCAACTTTGGTCACCAACATGTAAGTTACAGGGCAGGAACAGCACACTTTTCAAGACGTGTTTTTCAGCCCGGAATAAACGTTTTTTTCTTAACCCTTGGAATCACAGTGTAACTGACTGGCTCAGAAGAGCCCACTGAGTCAGCCCTTAACCCCAGTGTGCAGAAGTTGTCAAAACATGTTTTTCAGCACAAACAAACACGTTTAGGCAACGGTGGTCACCAACATGTAAGTTATAGGGCAGGAAACGCATACTTTTCAAAACGTGTTTTTCAGCCCGAAATAAACGCGTTTTCTGAGCCCTTGGAATCACAGTTTAACTGACTGGCTCAGAAGAGCCCCCTGAGTCAGCCCTTAACCCCAGTGTGCAGAAGTTGTCAAAACGTGTTTTTCAGCACAAATAAACACGTTTTGGCAACTTTGGTCACCAACATGTAAGTTATAGGGCTATAACAGCACACTTTTCAAAACGTGTTTTTCAGCCCGAAATAAACGCGTTTTCTCAACCCTTGGAATCGCAGTGTAACTGCTTGGCTCAGAAGAGCCCACTGAGTCAGCCCTTAACCCCAGTGTGCAGAAGTTGTCAAAACGTGTTTTTCAGCACAAATAAACACGTTTTGGCAACTTTGGTCACCAACATGTAAGTTATAGGGCTATAACAGCACACTTTTCAAAACGTGTTTTTCAGCCCGAAATAAACGCGTTTTCTAAGCCCTTGGAATCACAGTGTAACTGACTGGCTCAGAAGAGCCCACTGAGTCAGCCCTTAACCCCAGTGTGCAGAAGTTGTCAAAACGTGTTTTTCAGCACAAATAAACACGTTTTGGCAACTTTGGTCACCAACATGTAAGTTATAGGGCTATAACAGCACACTTTTCAAAACGTGTTTTTCAGCCCGAAATAAACGCGTTTTCTAAGCCCTTGGAATCACAGTGTAACTGACTGGCTCAGAAGAGCCCACTGAGTCAGCCCTTAACCCCAGTGTGCAGAAGTTGTCAAAACGTGTTTTTCAGCACAAATAAACACGTTTTGGCAACTTTGGTCACCAACATGTAACTTATAGGGCAGGAACAGCACACTTTTCAAAACGTGTTTTTCAGCCCGAAATAAACGCGTTTTCTAAGCCCTTGGAATCACAGTGTAACTGACTGGCTCAGAAGAGCCCACTGAGTCAGCCCTTAACCCCAGTGTGCAGAAGTTGTCAAAACGTGTTTTTCAGCACAAATAAACACGTTTTGGCAACTTTGGTCACCAACATGTAAGTTATAGGGCAGGAACAGCACAATTTTCAAAACGTGTTTTTCAGCCCGAAATAAACATGTTTTCTCAACCCTTGGAATTGTAGTGTAACTGCCTGGCTCAGAAGAGCCCACTGAGTCAGCCCTTAACCCCAGTGTGCAGAAGTTGTCAAAACGTGTTTTTCAGCACAAATAAACACGTTTTGGCAACTTTGGTCACCAACATGTAAGTTATAGGGCAAGAACAGCACACTTTTCAAAACGTGTTTTTAAGCCCGAAATAAACGCGTTTTCTCAGCCATTGGAATCACAGTGTAACTGACTGGCTCAGAACAGCCCACTGAGTCAGTCCTTAACCCCAGTGTGCAGAAGTTGTCAAAACGTGTTTTTCAGCACAAATAAACACGTTTTGGCAACTTTGGTCACCAACATGTAAGTTATAGGGCAGGAACAGCACACTTTTCAAAACGTGTTTTTCAGCCCGAAATAAACGCGTTTTCTCAGCCCTTGGAATTGCAGTGTAACTGACTGGCTCAGAAGAGCCCACTGAGTCAGCCCTTAACCCAAGTGTGCAGAAGTTGTCAAAACGTGTTTTTCAGCACAAATAAACACGTTTTGGCAACTTTGGTCACCAACATGTAACTTATAGGGCAGGAACAGCACACTTTTCAAAACGTGTTTTTCAGCCCGAAATAAACGCGTTTTCTAAGCCCTTGGAATCACAGTGTAACTGACTGGCTCAGAAGACCCACTGAGTCAGCCCTTAACCCCAGTGTGCAGAAGTTGTCAAAACGTGTTCTTCAGCACAAATAAACATGTTTTGGCAACTTTGGTCACCAACATGTAAGTTATAGGGCTGGAACAGCACACTTTTCAAAACGTGTTTTTCAGCCCGAAATAAACGCGTTTTCTCAACCCTTGGAATCGCAGTGTAACTGCCTGGCTCAGAAGAGCCCACTGAGTCAGCCCTTAACCCCAGTGTGCACAAGTTGTCAAAACGTGTTTTTCAGCACAAATAAACACGTTTTGGCAACTTTGTTCACCAACATGTAAGTTATAGGGCTGGAACAGCACACTTTTCAAAACGTGTTTTTCAGCCCGAAATAAACGCGTTTTCTAAGCCCTTGGAATCACAGTGTAACTGACTGGCTCAGAAGAGCCCACTGAGTCAGCCCTTAACCCCAGTGTGCAGAAGTTGTCAAAACATGTTTTTCAGCACAAATAAACACGTTTTGGCAACGGTGGTCACCAACATGTAAGTTATAGGGCAGGAAACGCACACTTTTCAAAACGTGTTTTTCAGCCCGAAATAAACACGTTTTCTGAGCCCTTGGAATCACAGTTTAACTGACTGGCTCAGAAGAGCCCACTGAGTCAGCCCTTAACCCCAGTGTGCAGAAGTTGTCAAATCGTGTTTTTCAGCACAAATAAACACGTTTTGGCAACTTTGGTCACCAACATGTAAGTAATAGGGCAGGAACAGCACACTTTTCAAAACGTGTTTTTCAGCCCGGAATAAACGCGTTTTCTCAACCCTTGGAATCGCAGTGTAACTGACTGGCTCAGAAGAGCCCACTGAGTCAGCCCTTAACCCCAGTGTGCAGAAGTTGTCAAAACGTGTTTTTCAGCACAAATAAACACGTTTTGGCAACTTTGGTCACCAACATGTAAGTTACAGGGCAGGAACAGCACACTTTTCAAGACGTGTTTTTCAGCCCGGAATAAACGCGTTTTCTGAGCCTTTGGAATTGCAGTGTAACTGACTGGCTTAGAAGAGCCCACTGAGTCAGCCCTTAACCCCAGTGTCTAGAAGTTGTCAAAACGTGTTTTTCAGCACAAATAAACACGTTTTGGCAAATTTGGTCACCAACATGTAAGTTATAGGGCTGGAACAGCACACTTTTCAAAACGTGTTTTTCAGCCCGAAATAAACGCATTTTCTCAACCCTTGGAATCGCAGTGTAACTGACTGGCTCAGAAGAGCCCACTGAGTCAGCCCTTAACCCCAGTGTGCAGAAGTTGTCAAAACGTGTTTTTCAGCACAAATAAACACGTTTTGGAAACTTTGGTCACCAACATGTAAGTTACAGGGCAGGAACAGCACACTTTTCAAGACGTGTTTTTCAGCCCGGAATAAACGTGTTTTCCTAACCCTTGGAATCACAGTGTAACTGACTGGCTCAGAAGAGCCCACTGAGTCAGCCCTTAACCCCAGTGTGCCGAAGTTGTCAAAACGTGTTTTTCAGCACAAATAAACACGTTTTGGCAACTTTGGTCACCAACATGTAAGTTATAGGGCAGGAACAGCACACTTTTCAAAACGTGTTTTTCAGCCCGAAATAAACGCGTTTTCTAAGCCCTTGGAATCACAGTGTAACTGACTGGCTCAGAAGAGCCCACTGAGTCAGCCCTTAACCCCAGTGTGCAGAAGTTGTCAAAACGTGTTTTTCAGCACAAATAAACACGTTTTGGCAACTTTGGTCACCAACATGTAAGTTATAGGGCAGGAACAGCACAATTTTCAAAACGTGTTTTTCAGCCCGAAATAAACGCATTTTCTCAACCCTTGGAATCGCAGTGTAACTGACTGGCTCAGAAGAGCCCACTGAGTCAGCCCTTAACCCCAGTGTGCAGAAGTTGTCAAAACGTGTTTTTCAGCACAAATAAACACGTTTTGGCAACTTTGGTCACCAACATGTAAGTTATAGGGCTGGAACAGCACACTTTTCAAAACTTGTTTTTCGGCCCGAAATAAACACGTTTTCTCAGCCCTTGGAATCACAGTGTAACTGCCTGACTCAGAAGAGCCCACTGAGTCAGCCCTTAACCCCAGTGTGCAGAAGTTGTCAAAATGTGTTTTTCAGCACAAATAAACACGTTTTGTTAACTTTGGTCACCAACATGTAAGTTATAGGGCAGGAACAGCACACTTTTCAAAACGTGTTTTTAAGCCCGAAATAAACGCGTTTTCTCAGCCATTGGAATCACAGTGGAACTGACTGGCTCAGAACAGCCCACTGAGTCAGTCCTTAACCCCAGTGTGCAGAAGTTGTCAAAACGTGTTTTTCAGCACAAATAAACACGTTTTGGAAACTTTGGTCACCAACATGTAAGTTATAGGGCAGGAACAGCACACTTTTCAAAACGTGTTTTTCAGCCCGAAATAAACGCGTTTTCTCAGCCCTTGGAATTGCAGTGTAACTGACTGGCTCAGAAGAGCCCACTGAGTCAGCCCTTAACCCAAGTGTGCAGAAGTTGTCAAAATGTGTTTTTCAGCACAAATAAACACGTTTTGGCAACTTTGGTCACCAACATGTAACTTATAGGGCAGGAACAGCACACTTTTCAAAACGTGTTTTTCAGCCAGAAATAAACGCGTTTTTTGAGCCCTTGGAATTGCAGTGTAACTGACTGGCTCAGAAGACCCACTGAGTCAGCCCTTAACCCCAGTGTGCAGAAGTTGTCAAAACGTGTTCTTCAGCACAAATAAACATGTTTTGGCAACTTTGGTCACCAACATGTAAGTTATAGGGCTGGAACAGCACAATTTTCAAAACGTGTTTTTCAGCCCGAAATAAACGCGTTTTCTCAACCCTTGGAATCGCAGTGTAACTGCCTGGCTCAGAAGAGCCCACTGAGTCAGCCCTTAACCCCAGTGTGCAGAAGTTGTCAAAACGTGTTTTTCAGCACAAATAAACACGTTTTGGCAACTTTGGTCACCAACATGTAAGTTATAGGGCTGGAACAGCACACTTTTCAAAACGTGTTTTTCAGCCCGAAATAAACACGTTTTCTAAGCCCTTGGAATCACAGTGTAACTGATTGGCTCAGAAGAGCCCACTGAGTCAGCCCTTAACCCCAGTGTGCAGAAGTTGTCAAAACATGTTTTTCAGCACAAATAAACACGTTTTGGCAACGGTGGTCACCAACATGTAAGTTACAGGGCAGGAACAGCACACTTTTCAAAACGTGTTTTTCGGCCCGAAATAAACACGTTTTCTCAGCCCTTGGAATCACAGTGTAATTGCCTGACTCAGAAGAGCCCACTGAGTCAGCCCTTAACCCCAGTGTGCAGAAGTTGTCAAAATGTGTTTTTCAGCACAAATAAACACGTTTTGTTAACTTTGGTCACCAACATGTAAGTTATAGGGCAGGAACAGCACACTTTTCAAAACGTGTTTTTAAGCCCGAAATAAACGCGTTTTCTCAGCCATTGGAATCACAGTGTAACTGACTGGCTCAGAACAGCCCACTGAGTCAGTCCTTAACTCCAGTGTGCAGAAGTTGTCAAAACGTGTTTTTCAGCACAAATAAACATGTTTTGGCAACTTTGGTCACCAACATGTAAGTTATAGGGCTGGAACAGCACACTTTTCAAAACGTGTTTTTCAGCCCGAAATAAACGCGTTTTCTCAACCCTTGGAATCGCAGTGTAACTGCCTGGCTCAGAAGAGCCCACTGAGTCAGCCCTTAACCCCAGTGTGCAGAAGTTGTCAAAACGTGTTTTTCAGCACAAATAAACACGTTTTGGCAACTTTGGTCACCAACATGTAAGTTATAGGGCTGGAACAGCACACTTTTCAAAACGTGTTTTTCAGCCCGAAATAAACGCGTTTTCTAAGCCCTTGGAATCACAGTGTAACTGACTGGCTCAGAAGAGCCCACTGAGTCAGCCCTTAACCCCAGTGTGCAGAAGTTGTCAAAACATGTTTTTCAGCACAAATAAACACGTTTTGGCAACGGTGGTCACCAACATGTAAGTTATAGGGCAGGAAACGCACACTTTTCAAAACGTGTTTTTCAGCCCGAAATAAACGTGTTTTCTGAGCCCTTGGAATCACAGTTTAACTGACTGGCTCAGAAGAGCCCACTGAGTCAGCCCTTAACCCCAGTGTGCAGAAGTTGTCAAAACGTGTTTTTCAGCGCAAATAAACACGTTTTGGCAACTTTGGTCACCAACATGTAAGTTACAGGGCAGGAACAGCACACTTTTCAAGACGTGTTTTTCAGCCCGGAATAAACGCGTTTTCTGAGCCTTTGGAATTGCAGTGTAACTGACTGGCTTAGAAGAGCCCACTGAGTCAGCCCTTAACCCCAGTGTCTAGAAGTTGTCAAAACGTCTTTTTCAGCACAAATAAACACGTTTTGGCAAATTTGGTCACCAACATGTAAGTTATAGGGCTGGAACAGCACACTTTTCAAAACGTGTTTTTCAGCCCGAAATAAACGCATTTTCTCAACCCTTGGAACAGCAGTGTAACTGACTGGCTCAGAAGAGCCCACTGAGTCAGCCCTTAACAACAGTGTGCAGAATTTGTCAAAACGTGTTTTTCAGCACAAATAAACACGTTTTGGCAACTTTGGTCACCAACATGTAAGTTACAGGGCAGGAACAGCACACTTTTCAAGACGTGTTTTTCAGCCCGGAATAAACGCGTTTTCCTAACCCTTGGAATCACAGTGTAACTGACTGGCTCAGAAGAGCCCACTGAGTCAGCCCTTAACCCCAGTGTGCAGAAGTTGTCAAAACATGTTTTTCAGCACAAATAAACACGTTTAGGCAACGGTGGTCACCAACATGTAAGTTATAGGGCAGGAAACGCACACTTTTCAAAACGTGTTTTTCAGCCCGAAATAAACGCGTTTTCTGAGCCCTTGGAATCACAGTTTAACTGACTGGCTCAGAAGAGCCCCCTGAGTCAGCCCTTAACCCCAGTGTGCAGAAGTTGTCAAAACGTGTTTTTCAGCACAAATAAACACGTTTTGGCAACTTTGGTCACCAACATGTAACTTATAGGGCAGGAACAGCACACTTTTCAAAACGTGTTTTTCAGCCCGAAATAAACGCGTTTTCTCAACCTTTGGAATCACAGTGTAACTGACTGGCTCAGAAGAGCCCACTGAGTCAACCCTTAACCCCAGTGTGCAGAAGTTGTCAAAACGTGTTTTTCAGCACAAATAAACACGTTTTGGCAACTTTGGTCACCAACATGTAAGTTATAGGGCAGGAACAGCACACTTTTCAAAACGTGTTTTTCAGCCCGGAATAAACGCGTTTTCTCAACCCTTGGAATCACAGTGTAACTGACTGGCTCAGAAGAGTCCACTGAGTCAGCCCTTAACCCCAGTGTGCAGAAGTTGTCAAAACGTGTTTTTCAGCACAAATAAACACGTTTTGGCAACTTTGGTCACCAACATGTAAGTTATAGGGCTGGAACAGCACACTTTTCAAAACGTGTTTTTCAGCCCGAAATAAACGCGTTTTCTAAGCCCTTGGAATCACAGTGTAACTGACTGGCTCAGAAGAGCCCACTGAGTCAGCCCTTAACCCCAGTGTGCAGAAGTTGTCAAAACGTTTTTTTCAGCACAAATAAACACGTTTTGGCAACTTTGGTCACCAACATGTAAATTATAGGGCAGGAACAGCACAATTTTCAAAACGTGTTTTTCAGCCCGAAATAAACGCGTTTTCTCAAACCTTGGAATCGCAGTGTAACTGCTTGGCTCAGAAGAGCCCACTGAGTCAGCCCTTAACCCCAGTGTGCAGAAGTTGTCAAAACGTGTTTTTCAGCACAAATAAACACGTTTTGGCAACTTTGGTCACCAACATGTAAGTTATAGGGCTATAACAGCACACTTTTCAAAACGTGTTTTTCAGCCCGAAATAAACGCGTTTTCTAAGCCCTTGGAATCACAGTGTAACTGACTGGCTCAGAAGAGCCCACTGAGTCAGCCCTTAACCCCAGTGTGCAGAAGTTGTCAAAACGTGTTTTTCAGCACAAATAAACACGTTTTGGCAACTTTGGTCACCAACATGTAAGTTATAGGGCTATAACAGCACACTTTTCAAAACGTGTTTTTCAGCCCGAAATAAACGCGTTTTCTAAGCCCTTGGAATCACAGTGTAACTGATTGGCTCAGAAGAGCCCACTGAGTCAGCCCTTAACCCCAGTGTGCAGAAGTTGTCAAAACGTGTTTTTCAGCACAAATAAACACGTTTTGGCAACTTTGGTCACCAACATGTAAGTTACAGGGCAGGAACAGCACACTTTTCAAGACGTGTTTTTCAGCCCGGAATAAACGCGTTTTCTGAGCCTTTGGAATTGCAGTGTAACTGACTGGCTCAGAAGAGCCCACTGAGTCAGCCCTTAACCCCAGTGTGCAGAAGTTGTCAAAACGTGTTTTTCAGCACAAATAAACACGTTTTGGCAACTTTGGTCACCAACATGTAAGTTACAGGGCAGGAACAGCACACTTTTCAAGACGTGTTTTTCAGCCCGGAATAAACGTGTTTTCCTAACCCTTGGAATCACAGTGTAACTGACTGGCTCAGAAGAGCCCACTGAGTCAGCCCTTAACCCCAGTGTGCAGAAGTTGTCAAAATGTGTTTTTCAGCACAAATAAACACGTTTTGTTAACTTTGGTCACCAACATGTAAGTTATAGGGCAGGAACAGCACACTTTTCAAAACGTGTTTTTAAGCCCGAAATAAACGCGTTTTCTCAGCCATTGGAATCACAGTGGAACTGACTGGCTCAGAACAGCCCACTGAGTCAGTCCTTAACCCCAGTGTGCAGAAGTTGTCAAAACGTGTTTTTCAGCACAAATAAACACGTTTTGGAAACTTTGGTCACCAACATGTAAGTTATAGGGCAGGAACAGCACACTTTTCAAAACGTGTTTTTCAGCCAGAAATAAACGCGTTTTTTGAGCCCTTGGAATTGCAGTGTAACTGACTGGCTCAGAAGACACACTGAGTCAGCCCTTAACCCCAGTGTGCAGAAGTTGTCAAAACGTGTTCTTCAGCACAAATAAACATGTTTTGGCAACTTTGGTCACCATCATGTAAGTTATAGGGCTGGAACAGCACACTTTTCAAAACGTGTTTTTCAGCCCGAAATAAACGCGTTTTCTCAACCCTTGGAATCGCAGTGTAACTGCCTGGCTCAGAAGAGCCCACTGAGTCAGCCCTTAACCCCAGTGTGCAGAAGTTGTCAAAACGTGTTTTTCAGCACAAATAAACACGTTTTGGCAACTTTGGTCACCAACATGTAAGTTATAGGGCTGGAACAGCACACTTTTCAAAACGTGTTTTTCAGCCCGAAATAAACGCGTTTTCTAAGCCCTTGGAATCACAGTGTAACTGACTGGCTCAGAAGAGCCCACTGAGTCAGCCCTTAACCCCAGTGTGCAGAAGTTGTCAAAACATGTTTTTCAGCACAAATGAACACGTTTTGGCAACGGTGGTCACCAACATGTAAGTTATAGGGCAGGAAACGCACACTTTTCAAAACGTGTTTTTCAGCCCGAAATAAACACGTTTTCTGAGCCCTTGGAATCACAGTTTAACTGACTGGCTCAGAAGAGCCCACTGAGTCAGCCCTTAACCCCAGTGTGCAGAAGTTGTCAAAACGTGTTTTTCAGCACAAATAAACACGTTTTGGCAACTTGTAAGTTATAGGGCAGGAACAGCACACTTTTCAAAACGTGTTTTTCAGCCCGGAATAAACGCGTTTTCTCAACCCTTGGAATCGCAGTGTAACTGACTGGCCCTTAACCCCAGTGTGCAGAAGTTGTCAAAACGTGTTTTTCAGCACAAATAAACATTTTTTGGTAACTTTGGTCACCAACATGTATGTTATAGAGCTGGAAAAGCACACATTTCAAAACGTGTTTTTCGGCCCGAAATAAACACGTTTTCTCAGCCCTTGGAATCACAGTGTAACTGACTGGCTTAGAAGAGTCCACTGAGTCAGCCCTTAACCCCAGTGTGCAGAAGTTGTCAAAACGTGTTTTTCAGCACAAATAAACACGTTTTGGCAACTTTGGTCACCAACATGTAACTTATAGGGCAGGAACAGCACACTTTTCAAAACGTGTTTTTAAGCCCGAAATAAACGCGTTTTCTCAGCCATTGGAATCACAGTGTAACTGACTGGCTCAGAACAGCCCACTGAGTCAGTCCTTAACCCCAGTGTGCAGAAGTTGTCAAAACGTGTTTTTCAGCACAAATAAACACGTTTTGGCAACGGTGGTCACCAACATGTAAGTTATAGGGCAGGAACAGCACACTTTTCAAAACGTGTTTTTCAGCCCGAAATAAACACGTTTTCTCAGCCCTTGGAATCACAGTGTAACTGACTGGCTCAGAAGAGCCCACTGAGTCAGCCCTTAACCCCAGTGTGCAGAAGTTGTCAAAACGTGTTTTTCAGCACAAATAAACACGTTTTGGCAACTTTGGTCACCAACATGTAAGTTATAGGGCAGGAACAGCACAATTTTCAAAACGTGTTTTTCAGCCCGAAATAAACATGTTTTCTCAACCCTTGGAATTGCAGTGTAACTGCCTGGCTCAGAAGAGCCCACTGAGTCAGCCCTTAACCCCAGTGTGCAGAAGTTGTCAAAACGTGTTTTTCAGCACAAATAAACACGTTTTGGCAAGTTTGGTCACCAACATGTAAGTTATAGGGCAGGAACAGCACACTTTTCAAAACGTGTTTTTAAGCCCGAAATAAACGCGTTTTCTCAGCCATTGGAATCACAGTGTAACTGACTGGCTCAGAACAGCCCACTGAGTCAGTCCTTAACCCCAGTGTGCAGAAGTTGTCAAAACGTGTTTTTCAGCACAAATAAACACGTTTTGGCAACGGTGGTCACCAACATGTAAGTTATAGGGCAGGAACAGCACACTTTTCAAAACGTGTTTTTCAGCCCGAAATAAACATGTTTTCTCAACCCTTGGAATTGCAGTGTAACTGCCTGGCTCAGAAGAGCCCACTGAGTCAGCCCTTAACCCCAGTGTGCAGAAGTTGTCAAAACGTGTTTTTCAGCACAAATAAACACGTTTTGGCAACTTTGGTCACCAACATGTAAGTTATAGGGCAGGAACAGCACACTTTTCAAAACGTGTTTTTCAGCCCGAAATAAACGCGTTTTCTCAGCCATTGGAATCACAGTGTAACTGACTGGCTCAGAACAGCCCACTGAGTCAGTCCTTAACCCCAGTGTGCAGAAGTTGTCAAAACGTGTTTTTCAGCACAAATAAACACGTTTTGGCAACTTTGGTCACCAACATGTAACTTATAGGGCAGGAACAGCACACTTTTCAAAATGTGTTTTTCAGCCAGAAATAAACGCGTTTTTTGAGCCCTTGGAATTGCAGTGTAACTGACTAGCTGAGAAGACCCACTGAGTCAGCCCTTAACCCCAGTGTGCAGAAGTTGTCAAAACATGTTTTTCAGCAAAAATAAACACGTTTTGGCAACGGTGGTCACCAACATGTAAGTTATAGGGCAGGAAACGCACACTTTTCAAAACGTGTTTTTCAGCCCGAAATAAACACGTTTTCTGAGCCCTTGGAATCACAGTTTAACTGACTGGCTCAGAAGAGCCCACTGAGTCAGCCCTTAACCCCAGTGTGCAGAAGTTGTCAAAACATGTTTTTCAGCACAAATAAACACGTTTTGGCAACGGTGGTCACCAACATGTAAGTTATAGGGCAGGAAACGCACACTTTTCAAAACGTGTTTTTCAGCCCGAAATAAACGCGTTTTCTCAACCCTTGGAATCGCAGTGTAACTGCCTGGCTCAGAAGAGCCCACTGAGTCAGCCCTTAACCCCAGTGTGCAGAAGTTGTCAAAACGTGTTTTTCAGCACAAATAAACACGTTTTGGCAACTTTGGTCACCAACATGTAAGTTATAGGGCTGGAACAGCACACTTTTCAAAACGTGTTTTTCAGCCCGAAATAAACGCGTTTTCTAAGCCCTTGGAATCACAGTGTAACTGACTGGCTCAGAAGAGCCCACTGAGTCAGCCCTTAACCCCAGTGTGCAGAAGTTGTCAAAACATGTTTTTCAGCACAAATGAACACGTTTTGGCAACGGTGGTCACCAACATGTAAGTTATAGGGCAGGAAACGCACACTTTTCAAAACGTGTTTTTCAGCCCGAAATAAACACGTTTTCTGAGCCCTTGGAATCACAGTTTAACTGACTGGCTCAGAAGAGCCCACTGAGTCAGCCCTTAACCCCAGTGTGCAGAAGTTGTCAAAACGTGTTTTTCAGCACAAATAAACACGTTTTGGCAACTTTGGTCACCAACATGTAAGTTATAGGGCAGGAACAGCACACTTTTCAAAACGTGTTTTTCAGCCCGGAATAAACGCGTTTTCTCAACCCTTGGAATCGCAGTGTAACTGACTGGCTCAGAAGAGCCCACTGAGTCAGCCCTTAACCCCAGTGTGCAGAAGTTGTCAAAACGTGTTTTTCAGCACAGATAAACACGTTTTGGCAACTTTGGTCACCAACATGTAAGTTATAGGGCTATAACAGCACACTTTTCAAAACGTGTTTTTCAGCCCGAAATAAACGCGTTTTCTAAGCCCTTGGAATCACAGTGTAACTGATTGGCTCAGAAGAGCCCACTGAGTCAGCCCTTAACCCCAGTGTGCAGAAGTTGTCAAAACGTGTTTTTCAGCACAAATAAACATTTTTTGGTAACTTTGGTCACCAACATGTATGTTATAGAGCTGGAAAAGCACACATTTCAAAACGTGTTTTTCGGCCCGAAATAAACACGTTTTCTCAGCCCTTGGAATCACAGTGTAACTGACTGGCTTAGAAGAGTCCACTGAGTCAGCCCTTAACCCCAGTGTGCAGAAGTTGTCAAAACGTGTTTTTCAGCACAAATAAACACGTTTTGGCAACTTTGGTCACCAACATGTAACTTATAGGGCAGGAACAGCACACTTTTCAAAACGTGTTTTTCAGCCCGAAATAAACGCGTTTTCTAAGCCCTTGGAATCACAGTGTAACTGACTGGCTCAGAAGAGCCCACTGAGTCAGCCCTTAACCCCAGTGTGCAGAAGTTGTCAAAACGTGTTTTTCAGCACAAATAAACACGTTTTGGCAACTTTGGTCACCAACATGTAAGTTATAGGGCAGGAACAGCACAATTTTCAAAACGTGTTTTTCAGCCCGAAATAAACATGTTTTCTCAACCCTTGGAATTGCAGTGTAACTGCCTGGCTCAGAAGAGCCCACTGAGTCAGCCCTTAACCCCAATGTGCAGAAGTTGTCAAAACGTGTTTTTCAGCACAAATAAACACGTTTTGGCAAGTTTGGTTACCAACATGTAAGTTATAGGGCAGGAACAGCACACTTTTCAAAACGTGTTTTTAAGCCCGAAATAAACGCGTTTTCTCAGCCATTGGAATCACAGTGTAACTGACTGGCTCAGAACAGCCCACTGAGTCAGTCCTTAACCCCAGTGTGCAGAAGTTGTCAAAACGTGTTTTTCAGCACAAATAAACACGTTTTGGCAACGGTGGTCACCAACATGTAAGTTATAGGGCAGGAACAGCACACTTTTCAAAACGTGTTTTTCAGCCCGAAATAAACACGTTTTCTCAGCCCTTGGAATCACAGTGTAACTGACTGGCTCAGAAGAGCCCACTGAGTCAGCCCTTAACCCCAGTGTGCAGAAGTTGTCAAAACGTGTTTTTCAGCACAAATAAACACGTTTTGGCAACTTTGGTCACCAACATGTAAGTTATAGGGCAGGAACAGCACAATTTTCAAAACGTGTTTTTCAGCCCGAAATAAACATGTTTTCTCAACCCTTGGAATTGCAGTGTAACTGCCTGGCTCAGAAGAGCCCACTGAGTCAGCCCTTAACCCCAGTGTGCAGAAGTTGTCAAAACGTGTTTTTCAGCACAAATAAACACGTTTTGGCAAGTTTGGTCACCAACATGTAAGTTATAGGGCAGGAACAGCACACTTTTCAAAACGTGTTTTTAAGCCCGAAATAAACGCGTTTTCTCAGCCATTGGAATCACAGTGTAACTGACTGGCTCAGAACAGCCCACTGAGTCAGTCCTTAACCCCAGTGTGCAGAAGTTGTCAAAACGTGTTTTTCAGCACAAATAAACACGTTTTGGCAACGGTGGTCACCAACATGTAAGTTATAGGGCAGGAACAGCACACTTTTCAAAACGTGTTTTTCAGCCCGAAATAAACATGTTTTCTCAACCCTTGGAATTGCAGTGTAACTGCCTGGCTCAGAAGAGCCCACTGAGTCAGCCCTTAACCCCAGTGTGCAGAAGTTGTCAAAACGTGTTTTTCAGCACAAATAAACACGTTTTGGCAACTTTGGTCACCAACATGTAAGTTATAGGGCAGGAACAGCACACTTTTCAAAACGTGTTTTTCAGCCCGAAATAAACGCGTTTTCTCAGCCATTGGAATCACAGTGTAACTGACTGGCTCAGAACAGCCCACTGAGTCAGTCCTTAACCCCAGTGTGCAGAAGTTGTCAAAACGTGTTTTTCAGCACAAATAAACACGTTTTGGCAACTTTGGTCACCAACATGTAACTTATAGGGCAGGAACAGCACACTTTTCAAAATGTGTTTTTCAGCCAGAAATAAACGCGTTTTTTGAGCCCTTGGAATTGCAGTGTAACTGACTAGCTGAGAAGACCCACTGAGTCAGCCCTTAACCCCAGTGTGCAGAAGTTGTCAAAACATGTTTTTCAGCAAAAATAAACACGTTTTGGCAACGGTGGTCACCAACATGTAAGTTATAGGGCAGGAAACGCACACTTTTCAAAACGTGTTTTTCAGCCCGAAATAAACACGTTTTCTGAGCCCTTGGAATCACAGTTTAACTGACTGGCTCAGAAGAGCCCACTGAGTCAGCCCTTAACCCCAGTGTGCAGAAGTTGTCAAAACATGTTTTTCAGCACAAATGAACACGTTTTGGCAACGGTGGTCACCAACATGTAAGTTATAGGGCAGGAAACGCACACTTTTCAAAACGTGTTTTTCAGCCCGAAATAAACACGTTTTCTGAGCCCTTGGAATCACAGTTTAACTGACTGGCTCAGAAGAGCCCACTGAGTCAGCCCTTAACCCCAGTGTGCAGAAGTTGTCAAAACGTGTTTTTCAGCACAAATAAACACGTTTTGGCAACTTTGGTCACCAACATGTAAGTTATAGGGCAGGAACAGCACACTTTTCAAAACGTGTTTTTCAGCCCGGAATAAACGCGTTTTCTCAACCCTTGGAATCGCAGTGTAACTGACTGGCTCAGAAGAGCCCACTGAGTCAGCCCTTAACCCCAGTGTGCAGAAGTTGTCAAAACGTGTTTTTCAGCACAGATAAACACGTTTTGGCAACTTTGGTCACCAACATGTAAGTTATAGGGCTATAACAGCACACTTTTCAAAACGTGTTTTTCAGCCCGAAATAAACGCGTTTTCTAAGCCCTTGGAATCACAGTGTAACTGATTGGCTCAGAAGAGCCCACTGAGTCAGCCCTTAACCCCAGTGTGCAGAAGTTGTCAAAACGTGTTTTTCAGCACAAATAAACATTTTTTGGTAACTTTGGTCACCAACATGTATGTTATAGAGCTGGAAAAGCACACATTTCAAAACGTGTTTTTCGGCCCGAAATAAACACGTTTTCTCAGCCCTTGGAATCACAGTGTAACTGACTGGCTTAGAAGAGTCCACTGAGTCAGCCCTTAACCCCAGTGTGCAGAAGTTGTCAAAACGTGTTTTTCAGCACAAATAAACACGTTTTGGCAACTTTGGTCACCAACATGTAACTTATAGGGCAGGAACAGCACACTTTTCAAAACGTGTTTTTCAGCCCGAAATAAACGCGTTTTCTAAGCCCTTGGAATCACAGTGTAACTGACTGGCTCAGAAGAGCCCACTGAGTCAGCCCTTAACCCCAGTGTGCAGAAGTTGTCAAAACGTGTTTTTCAGCACAAATAAACACGTTTTGGCAACTTTGGTCACCAACATGTAAGTTATAGGGCAGGAACAGCACAATTTTCAAAACGTGTTTTTCAGCCCGAAATAAACATGTTTTCTCAACCCTTGGAATTGCAGTGTAACTGCCTGGCTCAGAAGAGCCCACTGAGTCAGCCCTTAACCCCAATGTGCAGAAGTTGTCAAAACGTGTTTTTCAGCACAAATAAACACGTTTTGGCAAGTTTGGTTACCAACATGTAAGTTATAGGGCAGGAACAGCACACTTTTCAAAACGTGTTTTTAAGCCCGAAATAAACGCGTTTTCTCAGCCATTGGAATCACAGTGTAACTGACTGGCTCAGAACAGCCCACTGAGTCAGTCCTTAACCCCAGTGTGCAGAAGTTGTCAAAACGTGTTTTTCAGCACAAATAAACACGTTTTGGCAACGGTGGTCACCAACATGTAAGTTATAGGGCAGGAACAGCACACTTTTCAAAACGTGTTTTTCAGCCCGAAATAAACACGTTTTCTCAGCCCTTGGAATCACAGTGTAACTGACTGGCTCAGAAGAGCCCACTGAGTCAGCCCTTAACCCCAGTGTGCAGAAGTTGTCAAAACGTGTTTTTCAGCACAAATAAACACGTTTTGGCAACTTTGGTCACCAACATGTAAGTTATAGGGCAGGAACAGCACAATTTTCAAAACGTGTTTTTCAGCCCGAAATAAACATGTTTTCTCAACCCTTGGAATTGCAGTGTAACTGCCTGGCTCAGAAGAGCCCACTGAGTCAGCCCTTAACCCCAGTGTGCAGAAGTTGTCAAAACGTGTTTTTCAGCACAAATAAACACGTTTTGGCAAGTTTGGTCACCAACATGTAAGTTATAGGGCAGGAACAGCACACTTTTCAAAACGTGTTTTTAAGCCCGAAATAAACGCGTTTTCTCAGCCATTGGAATCACAGTGTAACTGACTGGCTCAGAACAGCCCACTGAGTCAGTCCTTAACCCCAGTGTGCAGAAGTTGTCAAAACGTGTTTTTCAGCACAAATAAACACGTTTTGGCAACGGTGGTCACCAACATGTAAGTTATAGGGCAGGAACAGCACACTTTTCAAAACGTGTTTTTCAGCCCGAAATAAACATGTTTTCTCAACCCTTGGAATTGCAGTGTAACTGCCTGGCTCAGAAGAGCCCACTGAGTCAGCCCTTAACCCCAGTGTGCAGAAGTTGTCAAAACGTGTTTTTCAGCACAAATAAACACGTTTTGGCAACTTTGGTCACCAACATGTAAGTTATAGGGCAGGAACAGCACACTTTTCAAAACGTGTTTTTCAGCCCGAAATAAACGCGTTTTCTCAGCCATTGGAATCACAGTGTAACTGACTGGCTCAGAACAGCCCACTGAGTCAGTCCTTAACCCCAGTGTGCAGAAGTTGTCAAAACGTGTTTTTCAGCACAAATAAACACGTTTTGGCAACTTTGGTCACCAACATGTAACTTATAGGGCAGGAACAGCACACTTTTCAAAATGTGTTTTTCAGCCAGAAATAAACGCGTTTTTTGAGCCCTTGGAATTGCAGTGTAACTGACTAGCTGAGAAGACCCACTGAGTCAGCCCTTAACCCCAGTGTGCAGAAGTTGTCAAAACATGTTTTTCAGCAAAAATAAACACGTTTTGGCAACGGTGGTCACCAACATGTAAGTTATAGGGCAGGAAACGCACACTTTTCAAAACGTGTTTTTCAGCCCGAAATAAACACGTTTTCTGAGCCCTTGGAATCACAGTTTAACTGACTGGCTCAGAAGAGCCCACTGAGTCAGCCCTTAACCCCAGTGTGCAGAAGTTGTCAAAACATGTTTTTCAGCACAAATAAACACGTTTTGGCAACGGTGGTCACCAACATGTAAGTTATAGGGCAGGAAACGCACACTTTTCAAAACGTGTTTTTCAGCCCGAAATAAACACGTTTTCTGAGCCCTTGGAATCACAGTTTAACTGACTGGCTCAGAAGAGCCCACTGAGTCAGCCCTTAACCCCAGTGTGCAGAAGTTGTCAAAACGTGTTTTTCAGCACAAATAAACACGTTTTGGCAACTTTGGTCACCAACATGTAAGTTATAGGGCAGGAACAGCACATTTTTCAAAACGTGTTTTTCAGCCCGGAATAAACGCGTTTTCTCAACCCTTGGAATCGCAGTGTAACTGACTGGCTCAGAAGAGCCCACTGAGTCAGCCCTTAACCCCAGTGTGCAGAAGTTGTCAAAACGTGTTTTTCAGCACAAATAAACACGTTTTGGCAACTTTGGTCACCAACATGTAAGTTACAGGGCAGGAACAGCACACTTTTCAAGACGTGTTTTTCAGCCCGGAATAAACGCGTTTTCTGAGCCTTTGGAATTGCAGTGTAACTGACTGGCTTAGAAGAGCCCACTGAGTAAGCCCTTAACCCCAGTGTCTAGAAGTTGTCAAAACGTGTTTTTCAGCACAAATAAACACGTTTTGGCAAATTTGGTCACCAACATGTAAGTTATAGGGCTGGAACAGCACACTTTTCAAAACGTGTTTTTCAGCCCGAAATAAACGCATTTTCTCAACCCTTGGAATCGCAGTGTAACTGACTGGCTCAGAAGAGCCCACTGAGTCAGCCCTTAACCCCAGTGTGCAGAAGTTGTCAAAACGTGTTTTTCAGCACAAATAAACACGTTTTGGCAACTTTGGTCACCAACATGTAAGTTACAGGGCAGGAACAGCACACTTTTCAAGACGTGTTTTTCAGCCCGGAATAAACGTGTTTTCCTAACCCTTGGAATCACAGTGTAACTGACTGGCTCAGAAGAGCCCACTGAGTCAGCCCTTAACCCCAGTGTGCAGAAGTTGTCAAAATGTGTTTTTCAGCACAAATAAACACGTTTTGTTAACTTTGGTCACCAACATGTAAGTTATAGGGCAGGAACAGCACACTTTTCAAAACGTGTTTTTAAGCCCGAAATAAACGCGTTTTCTCAGCCATTGGAATCACAGTGGAACTGACTGGCTCAGAACAGCCCACTGAGTCAGTCCTTAACCCCAGTGTGCAGAAGTTGTCAAAACGTGTTTTTCAGCACAAATAAACACGTTTTGGAAACTTTGGTCACCAACATGTAAGTTATAGGGCAGGAACAGCACACTTTTCAAAACGTGTTTTTCAGCCCGAAATAAACGCGTTTTCTCAGCCCTTGGAATTGCAGTGTAACTGACTGGCTCAGAAGAGCCCACTGAGTCAGCCCTTAACCCAAGTGTGCAGAAGTTGTCAAAACGTGTTTTTCAGCACAAATAAACACGTTTTGGCAACTATGGTCACCAACATGTAACTTATAGGGCAGGAACAGCACACTTTTCAAAACGTGTTTTTCAGCCAGAAATAAACGCGTTTTTTGAGCCCTTGGAATTGCAGTGTAACTGACTGGCTCAGAAGACACACTGAGTCAGCCCTTAACCCCAGTGTGCAGAAGTTGTCAAAACGTGTTCTTCAGCACAAATAAACATGTTTTGGCAACTTTGGTCACCATCATGTAAGTTATAGGGCTGGAACAGCACACTTTTCAAAACGTGTTTTTCAGCCCGAAATAAACGCGTTTTCTCAACCCTTGGAATCGCAGTGTAACTGCCTGGCTCAGAAGAGCCCACTGAGTCAGCCCTTAACCCCAGTGTGCAGAAGTTGTCAAAACGTGTTTTTCAGCACAAATAAACACGTTTTGGCAACTTTGGTCACCAACATGTAAGTTATAGGGCTGGAACAGCACACTTTTCAAAACGTGTTTTTCAGCCCGAAATAAACGCGTTTTCTAAGCCCTTGGAATCACAGTGTAACTGACTGGCTCAGAAGAGCCCACTGAGTCAGCCCTTAACCCCAGTGTGCAGAAGTTGTCAAAACATGTTTTTCAGCACAAATGAACACGTTTTGGCAACGGTGGTCACCAACATGTAAGTTATAGGGCAGGAAACGCACACTTTTCAAAACGTGTTTTTCAGCCCGAAATAAACACGTTTTCTGAGCCCTTGGAATCACAGTTTAACTGACTGGCTCAGAAGAGCCCACTGAGTCAGCCCTTAACCCCAGTGTGCAGAAGTTGTCAAAACGTGTTTTTCAGCACAAATAAACACGTTTTGGCAACTTTGGTCACCAACATGTAAGTTATAGGGCAGGAACAGCACACTTTTCAAAACGTGTTTTTCAGCCCGGAATAAACGCGTTTTCTCAACCCTTGGAATCGCAGTGTAACTGACTGGCTCAGAAGAGCCCACTGAGTCAGCCCTTAACCCCAGTGTGCAGAAGTTGTCAAAACGTGTTTTTCAGCACAGATAAACACGTTTTGGCAACTTTGGTCACCAACATGTAAGTTATAGGGCTATAACAGCACACTTTTCAAAACGTGTTTTTCAGCCCGAAATAAACGCGTTTTCTAAGCCCTTGGAATCACAGTGTAACTGATTGGCTCAGAAGAGCCCACTGAGTCAGCCCTTAACCCCAGTGTGCAGAAGTTGTCAAAACGTGTTTTTCAGCACAAATAAACATTTTTTGGTAACTTTGGTCACCAACATGTATGTTATAGAGCTGGAAAAGCACACATTTCAAAACGTGTTTTTCGGCCCGAAATAAACACGTTTTCTCAGCCCTTGGAATCACAGTGTAACTGACTGGCTTAGAAGAGCCCACTGAGTCAGCCCTTAACCCCAGTGTGCAGAAGTTGTCAAAACGTGTTTTTCAGCACAAATAAACACGTTTTGGCAACTTTGGTCACCAACATGTAACTTATAGGGCAGGAACAGCACACTTTTCAAAACGTGTTTTTCAGCCCGAAATAAACGCGTTTTCTAAGCCCTTGGAATCACAGTGTAACTGACTGGCTCAGAAGAGCCCACTGAGTCAGCCCTTAACCCCAGTGTGCAGAAGTTGTCAAAACGTGTTTTTCAGCACAAATAAACACGTTTTGGCAACTTTGGTCACCAACATGTAAGTTATAGGGCAGGAACAGCACAATTTTCAAAACGTGTTTTTCAGCCCGAAATAAACATGTTTTCTCAACCCTTGGAATTGCAGTGTAACTGCCTGGCTCAGAAGAGCCCACTGAGTCAGCCCTTAACCCCAGTGTGCAGAAGTTGTCAAAACGTGTTTTTCAGCACAAATAAACACGTTTTGGCAAGTTTGGTCACCAACATGTAAGTTATAGGGCAGGAACAGCACACTTTTCAAAACGTGTTTTTAAGCCCGAAATAAACGCGTTTTCTCAGCCATTGGAATCACAGTGTAACTGACTGGCTCAGAACAGCCCACTGAGTCAGTCCTTAACCCCAGTGTGCAGAAGTTGTCAAAACGTGTTTTTCAGCACAAATAAACACGTTTTGGCAACGGTGGTCACCAACATGTAAGTTATAGGGCAGGAACAGCACACTTTTCAAAACGTGTTTTTCAGCCCGAAATAAACGCGTTTTCTCAGCCCTTGGAATCACAGTGTAACTGACTGGCTCAGAAGAGCCCACTGAGTCAGCCCTTAACCCCAGTGTGCAGAAGTTGTCAAAACGTGTTTTTCAGCACAAATAAACACGTTTTGGCAACTTTGGTCACCAACATGTAAGTTATAGGGCAGGAACAGCACAATTTTCAAAACGTGTTTTTCAGCCCGAAATAAACATGTTTTCTCAACCCTTGGAATTGCAGTGTAACTGCCTGGCTCAGAAGAGCCCACTGAGTCAGCCCTTAACCCCAGTGTGCAGAAGTTGTCAAAACGTGTTTTTCAGCACAAATAAACACGTTTTGGCAAGTTTGGTCACCAACATGTAAGTTATAGGGCAGGAACAGCACACTTTTCAAAACGTGTTTTTAAGCCCGAAATAAACGCGTTTTCTCAGCCATTGGAATCACAGTGTAACTGACTGGCTCAGAACAGCCCACTGAGTCAGTCCTTAACCCCAGTGTGCAGAAGTTGTCAAAACGTGTTTTTCAGCACAAATAAACACGTTTTGGCAACGGTGGTCACCAACATGTAAGTTATAGGGCAGGAACAGCACACTTTTCAAAACGTGTTTTTCAGCCCGAAATAAACGCGTTTTCTCAGCCCTTGGAATTGCAGTGTAACTTACTGGCTCAGAAGAGCCCACTGAGTCAGCCCTTAACCCAAGTGTGCAGAAGTTGTCAAAACGTGTTTTTCAGCACAAATAAACACGTTTTGGCAACTTTGGTCACCAACATGTAACTTATAGGGCAGGAACAGCACACTTTTCAAAACGTGTTTTTCAGCCAGAAATAAACACGTTTTTTGAGCCCTTGGAATTGCAGTGTAACTGACTGGCTCAGAAGACCCACTGAGTCAGCCCTTAACCCCAGTGTGCAGAAGTTGTCAAAACGTGTTCTTCAGCACAAATAAACATGTTTTGGCAACTTTGTTCACCAACATGTAAGTTATAGGGCTGGAACAGCACACTTTTCAAAACGTGTTTTTCAGCCCGAAATAAACGCGTTTTCTCAACCCTTGGAATCGCAGTGTAACTGCCTGGCTCAGAAGAGCCCACTGAGTCAGCCCTTAACCCCAGTGTGCAGAAGTTGTCAAAACGTGTTTTTCAGCACAAATAAACACGTTTTGGCAACTTTGGTCACCAACATGTAAGTTATAGGGCTGGAACAGCACACTTTTCAAAACGTGTTTTTCAGCCCGAAATAAACATGTTTTCTCAACCCTTGGAATTGCAGTGTAACTGCCTGGCTCAGAAGAGCCCACTGAGTCAGCCCTTAACCCCAGTGTGCAGAAGTTGTCAAAACGTGTTTTTCAGCACAAATAAACACGTTTTGGCAACTTTGGTCACCAACATGTAAGTTATAGGGCAGGAACAGCACACTTTTCAAAACGTGTTTTTAAGCCCGAAATAAACGCGTTTTCTCAGCCATTGGAATCACAGTGTAACTGACTGGCTCAGAACAGCCCACTGAGTCAGTCCTTAACCCCAGTGTGCAGAAGTTGTCAAAACGTGTTTTTCAGCACAAATAAACACGTTTTGGCAACTTTGGTCACCAACATGTAACTTATAGGGCAGGAACAGCACACTTTTCAAAATGTGTTTTTCAGCCAGAAATAAACGCGTTTTTTGAGCCCTTGGAATTGCAGTGTAACTGACTAGCTGAGAAGACCCACTGAGTCAGCCCTTAGCCCCAGTGTGCAGAAGTTGTCAAAACATGTTTTTCAGCACAAATAAACACGTTTTGGCAACGGTGGTCACCAACATGTAAGTTATAGGGCAGGAAACGCACACTTTTCAAAACGTGTTTTTCAGCCCGAAATAAACACGTTTTCTGAGCCCTTGGAATCACAGTTTAACTGACTGGCTCAGAAGAGCCCACTGAGTCAGCCCTTAACCCCAGTGTGCAGAAGTTGTCAAAACATGTTTTTCAGCACAAATAAACACGTTTTGGCAACGGTGGTCACCAACATGTAAGTTATAGGGCAGGAAACGCACACTTTTCAAAACGTGTTTTTCAGCCCGAAATAAACACGTTTTCTGAGCCCTTGGAATCACAGTTTAACTGACTGGCTCAGAAGAGCCCACTGAGTCAGCCCTTAACCCCAGTGTGCAGAAGTTGTCAAAACGTGTTTTTCAGCACAAATAAACACGTTTTGGCAACTTTGGTCACCAACATGTAAGTTATAGGGCAGGAACAGCACACTTTTCAAAACGTGTTTTTCAGCCCGGAATAAACGCGTTTTCTCAACCCTTGGAATCGCAGTGTAACTGACTGGCTCAGAAGAGCCCACTGAGTCAGCCCTTAACCCCAGTGTGCAGAAGTTGTCAAAACGTGTTTTTCAGCACAAATAAACACGTTTTGGCAACTTTGGTCACCAACATGTAAGTTACAGGGCAGGAACAGCACACTTTTCAAGACGTGTTTTTCAGCCCGGAATAAACGCGTTTTCTGAGCCATTGGAATTGCAGTGTAACTGACTGGCTTAGAAGAGCCCACTGAGTAAGCCCTTAACCCCAGTGTCTAGAAGTTGTCAAAACGTGTTTTTCAGCACAAATAAACACGTTTTGGCAAATTTGGTCACCAACATGTAAGTTATAGGGCTGGAACAGCACACTTTTCAAAACGTGTTTTTCAGCCCGAAATAAACGCATTTTCTCAACCCTTGGAATCGCAGTGTAACTGACTGGCTCAGAAGAGCCCACTGAGTCAGCCCTTAACCCCAGTGTGCAGAAGTTGTCAAAACGTGTTTTTCAGCACAAATAAACACGTTTTGGCAACTTTGGTCACCAACATGTAAGTTACAGGGCAGGAACAGCACACTTTTCAAGACGTGTTTTTCAGCCCGGAATAAACGTGTTTTCCTAACCCTTGGAATCACAGTGTAACTGACTGGCTCAGAAGAGCCCACTGAGTCAGCCCTTAACCCCAGTGTGCAGAAGTTGTCAAAATGTGTTTTTCAGCACAAATAAACACGTTTTGTTAACTTTGGTCACCAACATGTAAGTTATAGGGCAGGAACAGCACACTTTTCAAAACGTGTTTTTCAGCCCGAAATAAACGCGTTTTCTCAACCCTTGGAATCGCAGTGTAACTGCCTGGCTCAGAAAAGCCCACTGAGTCAGCCCTTAACCCCAGTGTGCAGAAGTTGTCAAAACGTGTTTTTCAGCACAAATAAACACGTTTTGGCAACTTTGGTCACCAACATGTAAGTTATAGGGCTGGAACAGCACACTTTTCAAAACGTGTTTTTCAGCCCGAAATAAACGCGTTTTCTAAGCCCTTGGAATCACAGTGTAACTGACGGGCTCAGAAGAGCCCACTGAGTCAGCCCTTAACCCCAGTGTGCAGAAGTTGTCAAAACGTGTTTTTCAGTACAAATAAACACGTTTTGGCAACTTTGGTCACCAACATGTAAGTTATAGGGCTATAACAGCATACTTTTCAAAACGTGTTTTTCAGCCCGAAATAAACGCGTTTTCTAAGCCCTTGGAATCACAGTGTAACTGATTGGCTCAGAAGAGCCCACTGAGTCAGCCCTTAACCCCAGTGTGCAGAAGTTGTCAAAACGTGTTTTTCAGCACAAATAAACATTTTTTGGTAACTTTGGTCACCAACATGTATGTTATAGAGCTGGAAAAGCACACATTTCAAAACGTGTTTTTCGGCCCGAAATAAACACGTTTTATCAGCCCTTGGAATCACAGTGTAACTGACTGGCTTAGAAGAGCCCACTGAGTCAGCCCTTAACCCCAGTGTGCAGAAGTTGTCAAAACGTGTTTTTCAGCACAAATAAACACGTTTTGGCAACTTTGGTCACCAACATGTAACTTATAGGGCAGGAACAGCACACTTTTCAAAACGTGTTTTTCAGCCCGAAATAAACGCGTTTTCTAAGCCCTTGGAATCACAGTGTAACTGACTGGCTCAGAAGAGCCCACTGAGTCCGCCCTTAACCACAGTGTGCAGAAGTTGTCAAAACGTGTTTTTCAGCACAAATAAACACGTTTTGGCAACTTTGGTCACCAACATGTAAGTTATAGGGCAGGAACAGCACAATTTTCAAAACGTGTTTTTCAGCCCGAAATAAACATGTTTTCTCAACCCTTGGAATTGCAGTGTAACTGCCTGGCTCAGAAGAGCCCACTGAGTCAGCCCTTAACCCCAGTGTGCAGAAGTTGTCAAAACGTGTTTTTCAGCACAAATAAACACTTTTTGGCAACTTTGGTCACCAACATGTAAGTTATAGGGGAGGAACACAACACTTTTCAAAACGTGTTTTTCAGCCCGAAATTAACGCGTTTTCTAAACCCTTGGAATCACAGTGTAACTGACTGGCTCAGAAGAGCCCACTGAGTCAGCCCTTAACCCCAGTGTGCAGAAGTTGTCAAAACGTGTTTTTCAGCACAAATAAACACGTTTTGGCAACTTTGGTCACCAACATGTAAGTTATAGGGCAGGAACAGCACACTTTTCAAAACGTGTTTTTAAGCCCGAAATAAACGCGTTTTCTCAGCCATTGGAATCACAGTGTAACTGACTGGCTCAGAACAGCCCACTGAGTCAGTCCTTAACCCCAGTGTGCAGAAGTTGTCAAAACGTGTTTTTCAGCACAAATAAACACGTTTTGGCAACTTTGGTCACCAACATGTAAGTTATAGGGCAGGAACAGCACACTTTTCAAAACGTGTTTTTCAGCCCGAAATAAACGCGTTTTCTCAGCCCTTGGAATTGCAGTGTAACTGACTGGCTCAGAAGAGCCCACTGAGTCAGCCCTTAACCCAAGTGTGCAGAAGTTGTCAAAACGTGTTTTTCAGCACAAATAAACACGTTTTGGCAACTTTGGTCACCAACATGTAACTTATAGGGCAGGAACAGCACACTTTTCAAAACGTGTTTTTCAGCCAGAAATAAACGCGTTTTTTGAGCCCTTGGAATTGCAGTGTAACTGACTGGCTCAGAAGACCCACTGAGTCAGCCCTTAACCCCAGTGTGCAGAAGTTGTCAAAACGTGTTCTTCAGCACAAATAAACATGTTTTGGCAACTTTGGTCACCAACATGTAAGTTATAGGGCTGGAACAGCACACTTTTCAAAACGTGTTTTTCAGCCCAAAATAAACGCGTTTTCTAAGCCCTTGGAATCACAGTGTAACTGACGGGCTCAGAAGAGCCCACTGAGTCAGCCCTTAACCCCAGTGTGCAGAAGTTGTCAAAACGTGTTTTTCAGCACAAATAAACACGTTTTGGCAACTTTGGTCACCAACATGTAAGTTATAGGGCTATAACAGCACACTTTTCAAAACGTGTTTTTCAGCCCGAAATAAACGCGTTTTCTAAGCCTTTGGAATCACAGTGTAACTGATTGGCTCAGAAGAGCCCACTGAGTCAGCCCTTAACCCCAGTGTGCAGAAGTTGTCAAAACGTGTTTTTCAGCACAAATAAACATTTTTTGGTAACTTTGGTCACCAACATGTATGTTATAGAGCTGGAAAAGCACACATTTCAAAACGTGTTTTTCGGCCCGAAATAAACACGTTTTATCAGCCCTTGGAATCACAGTGTAACTGACTGGCTTAGAAGAGCCCACTGAGTCAGCCCTTAACCCCAGTGTGCAGAAGTTGTCAAAACGTGTTTTTCAGCACAAATAAACACGTTTTGGCAACTTTGGTCACCAACATGTAACTTATAGGGCAGGAACAGCACACTTTTCAAAACGTGTTTTTCAGCCCGAAATAAACGCGTTTTCTAAGCCCTTGGAATCACAGTGTAACTGACTGGCTCAGAAGAGCCCACTGAGTCAGCCCTTAACCCCAGTGTGCAGAAGTTGTCAAAACGTGTTTTTCAGCACAAATAAACACGTTTTGGCAACTTTGGTCACCAACATGTAAGTTATAGGGCAGGAACAGCACAATTTTCAAAACGTGTTTTTCAGCCCGAAATAAACATGTTTTCTCAACCCTTGGAATTGCAGTGTAACTGCCTGGCTCAGAAGAGCCCACTGAGTCAGCCCTTAACCCCAATGTGCAGAAGTTGTCAAAACGTGTTTTTCAGCACAAATAAACACGTTTTGGCAACTTTGGTCACCAACATGTAAGTTATAGGGGAGGAACACAACACTTTTCAAAACGTGTTTTTCAGCCCGAAATTAACGCGTTTTCTAAACCCTTGGAATCACAGTGTAACTGACTGGCTCAGAAGAGCCCACTGAGTCAGCCCTTAACCCCAGTGTGCAGAAGTTGTCAAAACGTGTTTTTCAGCACAAATAAACACGTTTTGGCAACTTTGGTCACCAACATGTAAGTTATAGGGCAGGAACAGCACACTTTTCAAAACGTGTTTTTAAGCCCGGAATAAACGCGTTTTCTCAGCCATTGGAATCACAGTGTAACTGACTGGCTCAGAACAGCCCACTGAGTCAGTCCTTAACCCCAGTGTGCAGAAGTTGTCAAAACGTGTTTTTCAGCACAAATAAACACGTTTTGGCAACTTTGGTCACCAACATGTAAGTTATAGGGCAGGAACAGCACACTTTTCAAAACGTGTTTTTAAGCCCGAAATAAACGCGTTTTCTCAGCCCTTGGAATTGCAGTGTAACTGACTGGCTCAGAAGAGCCCACTGAGTCAGCCCTTAACCCAAGTGTGCAGAAGTTGTCAAAACGTGTTTTTCAGCACAAATAAACACGTTTTGGCAACTTTGGTCACCAACATGTAACTTATAGGGCAGGAACAGCACACTTTTCAAAACGTGTTTTTCAGCCAGAAATAAACGTGTTTTTTGAGCCCTTGGAATTGCAGTGTAACTGACTGGCTCAGAAGACCCACTGAGTCAGCCCTTAACCCCAGTGTGCAGAAGTTGTCAAAACGTGTTTTTCAGCACAAATAAACACGTTTTGGCAACTTTGGTCACCAACATGTAAGTTATAGGGCTGGAACAGCACACTTTTCAAAACGTGTTTTTCAGCCCGAAATAAACGCGTTTTCTAAGCCCTAGGAATCACAGTGTAACTGACGGGCTCAGAAGAGCCCACTGAGTCAGCCCTTAACCCCAGTGTGCAGAAGTTGTCAAAACGTGTTTTTCAGCACAAATAAACACGTTTTGGCAACTTTGGTCACCAACATGTAAGTTATAGGGCTATAACAGCACACTTTTCAAAACGTGTTTTTCAGCCCGAAATAAACGCGTTTTCTAAGCCCTTGGAATCACAGTGTAACTGATTGGCTCAGAAGAGCCCACTGAGTCAGCCCTTAACCCCAGTGTGCAGAAGTTGTCAAAACATGTTTTTCAGCACAAATAAACATTTTTTGGTAACTTTGGTCACCAACATGTATGTTATAGAGCTGGAAAAGCACAAATTTCAAAACGTGTTTTTCGGCCCGAAATAAACACGTTTTATCAGCCCTTGGAATCACAGTGTAACTGACTGGCTTAGAAGAGCCCACTGAGTCAGCCCTTAACCCCAGTGTGCAGAAGTTGTCAAAACGTGTTTTTCAGCACAAATAAACACGTTTTGGCAACTTTGGTCACCAACATGTAACTTATAGGGCAGGAACAGCACACTTTTCAAAACGTGTTTTTCAGCCCGAAATAAACGCGTTTTCTCAACCCTTGGAATTGCAGTGTAAATGCCTGGCTCAGAAGAGCCCACTGAGTCAGCCCTTAACCCCAGTGTGCAGAAGTTGTCAAAACGTGTTTTTCAGCACAAATAAACACGTTTTGGCAACTTTGGTCACCAACATGTAAGTTATAGGGGAGGAACACAACACTTTTCAAAACGTGTTTTTCAGCCCGAAATTAACGCGTTTTCTAAACCCTTGGAATCACAGTGTAACTGACTGGCTCAGAAGAGCCCACTGAGTCAGCCCTTAACCCAAGTGTGCAGAAGTTGTCAAAACGTGTTTTTCAGCACAAATAAACACGTTTTGGCAACTTTGGTCACCAACACGTAACTTATAGGGCAGGAACAGCACACTTTTCAAAACGTGTTTTTCAGCCAGAAATAAACGCGTTTTTTGAGCCCTTGGAATTGCAGTGTAACTGACTGACTCAGAAGACCCACTGAGTCAGCCCTTAACCCCAGTGTGCAGAAGTTGTCAAAACGTGTTTTTCAGCACAAATAAACACGTTTTGGCAACTTTGGTCACCAACATGTAAGTTATAGGGGAGGAACACAACACTTTTCAAAACGTGTTTTTCAGCCCGAAATTAACGCGTTTTCTAAACCCTTGGAATCACAGTGTAACTGACTGGCTCAGAAGAGCCCACTGAGTCAGCCCTTAACCCCAGTGTGCAGAAGTTGTCAAAACGTGTTTTTCAGCACAAATAAACACGTTTTGGCAACTTTGGTCACCAACATGTAAGTTATAGGGCAGGAACAGCACACTTTTCAAAACGTGTTTTTGAGCCCGAAATAAACGCGTTTTCTCAGCCCTTGGAATTGCAGTGTAACTGACTGGCTCAGAAGAGCCCACTGAGTCAGCCCTTAACCCAAGTGTGCAGAAGTTGTCAAAACGTGTTTTTCAGCACAAATAAACACGTTTTGGCAACTTTGGTCACCAACATGTAACTTATAGGGCAGGAAACGCACACTTTTCAAAACGTGTTTTTCAGCCCGAAATAAACACGTTTTCTGAGCCCTTGGAATCACAGTTTAACTGACTGGCTCAGAAGAGCCCACTGAGTCAGCCCTTAACCCCAGTGTGCAGAAGTTGTCAAAACATGTTTTTCAGCACAAATAAACACGTTTTGGCAACGGTGGTCACCAACATGTAAGTTATAGGGCAGGAAACGCACACTTTTCAAAACGTGTTTTTCAGCCCGAAATAAACACGTTTTCTGAGCCCTTGGAATCACAGTTTAACTGACTGGCTCAGAAGAGCCCACTGAGTCAGCCCTTAACCCCAGTGTGCAGAAGTTGTCAAAACGTGTTTTTCAGCACAAATAAACACGTTTTGGCAACTTTGGTCACCAACATGTAAGTTATAGGGCAGGAACAGCACACTTTTCAAAACGTGTTTTTCAGCCCGGAATAAACGCGTTTTCTCAACCCTTGGAATCGCAGTGTAACTGACTGGCTCAGAAGAGCCCACTGAGTCAGCCCTTAACCCCAGTGTGCAGAAGTTGTCAAAACGTGTTTTTCAGCACAAATAAACACGTTTTGGCAACTTTGGTCACCAACATGTAAGTTACAGGGCAGGAACAGCACACTTTTCAAGACGTGTTTTTCAGCCCGGAATAAACGCGTTTTCTGAGCCTTTGGAATTGCAGTGTAACTGACTGGCTTAGAAGAGCCCACTGAGTAAGCCCTTAACCCCAGTGTCTAGAAGTTGTCAAAACGTGTTTTTCAGCACAAATAAACACGTTTTGGCAAATTTGGTCACCAACATGTAAGTTATAGGGCTGGAACAGCACACTTTTCAAAACGTGTTTTTCAGCCCGAAATAAACGCATTTTCTCAACCCTTGGAATCGCAGTGTAACTGACTGGCTCAGAAGAGCCCACTGAGTCAGCCCTTAACCCCAGTGTGCAGAAGTTGTCAAAACGTGTTTTTCAGCACAAATAAACACGTTTTGG
The DNA here is from genome assembly GCF_040954835.1 of Lepisosteus oculatus. Classification (NCBI taxonomy): domain Eukaryota; kingdom Metazoa; phylum Chordata; class Actinopteri; order Semionotiformes; family Lepisosteidae; genus Lepisosteus; species Lepisosteus oculatus. Next base: position 5,709,731 of record NC_090713.1, read on the forward strand.
CAACTTTGGTCACCAACATGTAAGTTACAGGGCAGGAACAGCACACTTTTCAAGACGTGTTTTTCAGCCCGGAATAAACGTGTTTTCCTAACCCTTGGAATCACAGTGTAACTGACTGGCTCAGAAGAGCCCACTGAGTCAGCCCTTAACCCCAGTGTGCAGAAGTTGTCAAAATGTGTTTTTCAGCACAAATAAACACGTTTTGTTAACTTTGGTCACCAACATGTAAGTTATAGGGCAGGAACAGCACACTTTTCAAAACGTGTTTTTCAGCCCGAAATAAACGCGTTTTCTCAACCCTTGGAATCGCAGTGTAACTGCCTGGCTCAGAAAAGCCCACTGAGTCAGCCCTTAACCCCAGTGTGCAGAAGTTGTCAAAACGTGTTTTTCAGCACAAATAAACACGTTTTGGCAACTTTGGTCACCAACATGTAAGTTATAGGGCTGGAACAGCACACTTTTCAAAACGTGTTTTTCAGCCCGAAATAAACGCGTTTTCTAAGCCCTTGGAATCACAGTGTAACTGACGGGCTCAGAAGAGCCCACTGAGTCAGCCCTTAACCCCAGTGTGCAGAAGTTGTCAAAACGTGTTTTTCAGTACAAATAAACACGTTTTGGCAACTTTGGTCACCAACATGTAAGTTATAGGGCTATAACAGCATACTTTTCAAAACGTGTTTTTCAGCCCGAAATAAACGCGTTTTCTAAGCCCTTGGAATCACAGTGTAACTGATTGGCTCAGAAGAGCCCACTGAGTCAGCCCTTAACCCCAGTGTGCAGAAGTTGTCAAAACGTGTTTTTCAGCACAAATAAACACGTTTTGGCAACTTTGGTCACCAACATGTAAGTTATAGGGCAGGAACAACATACTTTTCAAAACGTGTTTTTCAGCCCGAAATAAACGCGTTTTCTCAACCCTTGGAATCACAGTGTAACTGACTGGCTCAGAAGAGCCCACTGAGTCAGCCCTTAACCCCAGTGTGCAGAAGTTGTCAAAATGTGTTTTTCAGCACAAATAAACACGTTTTGGCAACTTTGGTCACCAACATGTAAGTTATAGGGCAGGAACAACATACTTTTCAAAACGTGTTTTTCAGCCCGAAATAAACGCGTTTTCTCAACCCTTGGAATCACAGTGTAACTGACTGGCTCAGAAGAGCCCACTGAGTCAGCCCTTAACCCCAGTGTGCAGAAGTTGTCAAAACGTTTTTTTCAGCACAAATAAACACGTTTTGGCAACTTTGGTCACCAACATGTAAGTTATAGGGGAGGAACACAACACTTTTCAAAACGTGTTTTTCAGCCCCAAATAAACGCGTTTTCTCAACCCTTGGAATCACAGTGTAACTGACTGGCTCAGAAGAGCCCACTGAGTCAGCCCTTTACCCCAGTGTGCAGAAATTGTCAAAACGTGTTTTTCAGCACAAATAAACACGTTTTGGCAACTTTGGTCACCAACATGTAAGTTATAGGGCAGGAACAACATACTTTTCAAAACGTGTTTTTCAGCCCGAAATAAACGCGTTTTCTCAACCCTTGGAATCACAGTGTAACTGACTGGCTCAGAAGAGCCCACTGAGTCAGCCCTTAACCCCAGTGTGCAGAAGTTGTCAAAACATGTTTTTCAGCACAAATAAACACGTTTTGGCAACTTTGGTCACCAACATGTAAGTTATAGGGCAGGAACAACATACTTTTCAAAACGTGTTTTTCAGCCCGAAATAAACGCGTTTTCTCAACCCTTGGAATCACAGTGTAACTGACTGGCTCAGAAGAGCCCACTGAGTCAGCCCTTAACCCCAGTGTGCAGAAGTTGTCAAAACGTGTTTTTCAGCACAAATAAACACGTTTTGGCAACTTTGGTCACCAACATGTAAGTTATAGGGCAGGAACAACATACTTTTCAAAACGTGTTTTTCAGCCCGAAATAAACGCGTTTTCTCAACCCTTGGAATCACAGTGTAACTGACTGGCTCAGAAGAGCCCACTGAGTCAGCCCTTAACCCCAGTGTGCAGAAGTTGTCAAAATGTGTTTTTCAGCACAAATAAACACGTTTTGGCAACTTTGGTCACCAACATGTAAGTTATAGGGCAGGAACAACATACTTTTCAAAACGTGTTTTTCAGCCCGAAATAAACGCGTTTTCTCAACCCTTGGAATCACAGTGTAACTGACTGGCTCAGAAGAGCCCACTGAGTCAGACCTTAACCCCAGTGTGCAGAAGTTGTCAAAACGTTTCTTTCAGCACAAATAAACACGTTTTGGCAACTTTGGTCACCAACATGTAAGTTATAGGGGAGGAACACAACACTTTTCAAAACGTGTTTTTCAGCCCCAAATAAATGCGTTTTCTCAACCCTTGGAATCACAGTGTAACTGACTGGCTCAGAAGAGCCCACTGAGTCAGCCCTTAACCCCAGTGTGCAGAAGTTGTCAAAACGTGTTTTTCAGCACAAATAAACACGTTTTGGCAACTTTGGTCACCAACATGTAAGTTATAGGGCAGGAACAACATACTTTTCAAAACGTGTTTTTCAGCCCGAAATAAACGCGTTTTCTCAACCCTTGGAATCACAGTGTAACTGACTGGCTCAGAAGAGCCCACTGAGTCAGCCCTTAACCCCAGTGTGCAGAAGTTGTCAAAACGTGTTTTTCAGCACAAATAAACACGTTTTGGCAACTTTGGTCACCAACATGTAAGTTATAGGGGAGGAACACAACACTTTTCAAAACGTGTTTTTCAGCCCGAAATAAACGCGTTTTCTCAACCCTTGGAATCACAGTGTAACTGACTGGCTCAGAAGAGCCCACTGAGTCAGCCCTTAACTCCAGTGTGCAGAAGTTGTCAAAACGTGTTTTTCAGCACAAATAAACACGTTTTGGCAACTTTGGTCACCAACATGTAAGTTATAGGGGAGGAACACAACACTTTTCAAAACGTGTTTTTCAGCCCGAAATAAACGCGTTTTCTCAACCCTTGGAATCACAGTGTAACTGACTGGCTCAGAAGAGCCCACTGAGTCAGCCCTTAACCCCAGTGTGCAGAAATTGTCAAAACGTGTTTTTCAGCACAAATAAACACGTTTTGGCTACTTTGGTCACCAACATGTAAGTTATAGGGCAGGAACAGAACACTTTTCAAAACGTGTTTTTCAGCCCGAAATAAACGCGTTTTCTCAACCCTTGGAATCACAGTGTAACTGACTGGCTCAGAAGAGCACAGTGAGTCAGCCCTTAACCCCAGTGTGCAGAAATTGTCAAATCGTGTTTTTCAGCACAAATAAACACGTTTTGGCAACTTTGGTCACCAACATGTAAGTTATAGGGCAGGAACAGAACACTTTTCAAAACGTGTTTTTCAGCCCGAAATAAACGCGTTTTCTCAACCCTTGGAATCACAGTGTAACTGACTGGCTCAGAAGAGCCCACTGAGCCAGCCCTTAACCCCAGTGTGCAGAAGTTGTCAAAACGTGTTTTTCAGCACAAATAAACACGTTTTGGCAACTTTGGTCACCAACATGTAAGTTATAGGGGATTAACACAACACTTTTCAAAACGTGTTTTTCAGCCCGAAATAAACGCGTTTTCTCAACCCTTGGAATCACAGTGTAACTGACTGGCTCAGAAGAGCCCACTGAGTCAGCCCTTAACCCCAGTGTGCAGAAGTTGTCAAAACGTGTTTTTCAGCACAAATAAACACGTTTTGGCAACTTTGGTCACCAACATGTAAGTTATAGGGGAGGAACACAACACTTTTCAAAACGTGTTTTTCAGCCCGAAATAAACGCGTTTTCTCAACCCTTGGAATCACAGTGTAACTGACTGGCTCAGAAGAGCCCACTGAGCCAGCCCTTAACCCCAGTGTGCAGAAGTTGTCAAAACGTGTTTTTCAGCAAAAATAAACACGTTTTGGCAACTTTGGTCACCAACATGTAAGTTATAGGGGATTAACACAACACTTTTCAAAACGTGTTTTTCAGCCCGAAATAAACGCGTTTTCTCAACCCTTGGAATCACAGTGTAACTGACTGGCTCAGAAGAGCCCACTGAGTCAGCCCTTAACCCCAGTGTGCAGAAGTTGTCAAAACGTGTTTTTCAGCACAAATAAACACGTTTTGGCAACTTTGGTCACCAACATGTAAGTTATAGGGGAGGAACACAACACTTTTCAAAACGTGTTTTTCAGCCCGAAATAAACGCGTTTTCTCAACCCTTGGAATCACAGTGTAACTGACTGGCTCAGAAGAGCCCACTGAGTCAGCCCTTAACCCCAGTGTGCAGAAGTTGTCAAAACGTGTTTTTCAGCACAAATAAACACGTTTTGGCAACTTTGGTCACCAACATGTAAGTTATAGGGCAGGAACAACATACTTTTCAAAACGTGTTTTTCAGCCCGAAATAAACGCGTTTTCTCAACCCTTGGAATCACAGTGTAACTGACTGGCTCAGAAGAGCCCACTGAGTCAGCCCTTAACCCCAGTGTGCAGAAGTTGTCAAAACGTGTTTTTCAGCACAAATAAACACGTTTTGGCAACTTTGGTCACCAACATGTAAGTTATAGGGGAGGAACACAACACTTTTCAAAACGTGTTTTTCAGCCCGAAATAAACGCGTTTTCTCAACCCTTGGAATCACAGTGTAACTGACTGGCTCAGAAGAGCCCACTGAGTCAGCCCTTAACCCCAGTGTGCAGAAGTTGTCAAAACGTGTTTTTCAGCACAAATAAACACGTTTTGGCAACTTTGGTCACCAACATGTAAGTTATAGGGCAGGAACAACATACTTTTCAAAACGTGTTTTTCAGCCCGAAATAAACGCGTTTTCTCAACCCTTGGAATCACAGTGTAACTGACTGGCTCAGAAGAGCCCACTGAGTCAGCCCTTAACCCCAGTGTGCAGAAGTTGTCAAAATGTGTTTTTCAGCACAAATAAACACGTTTTGGCAACTTTGGTCACCAACATGTAAGTTATAGGGCAGGAACAACATACTTTTCAAAACGTGTTTTTCAGCCCGAAATAAACGCGTTTTCTCAACCCTTGGAATCACAGTGTAACTGACTGGCTCAGAAGAGCCCACTGAGTCAGCCCTTAACCCCAGTGTGCAGAAGTTGTCAAAACGTTTTTTTCAGCACAAATAAACACGTTTTGGCAACTTTGGTCACCAACATGTAAGTTATAGGGGAGGAACACAACACTTTTCAAAACGTGTTTTTCAGCCCCAAATAAACGCGTTTTCTCAACCCTTGGAATCACAGTGTAACTGACTGGCTCAGAAGAGCCCACTGAGTCAGCCCTTTACCCCAGTGTGCAGAAATTGTCAAAACGTGTTTTTCAGCACAAATAAACACGTTTTGGCAACTTTGGTCACCAACATGTAAGTTATAGGGCAGGAACAACATACTTTTCAAAAAGTGTTTTTCAGCCCCAAATAAACGCGTTTTCTCAACCCTTGGAATCACAGTGTAACTGACTGGCTCAGAAGAGCCCACTGAGTCAGCCCTTAACCCCAGTGTGCAGAAGTTGTCAAAACGTGTTTTTCAGCACAAATAAACACGTTTTGGCAACTTTGGTCACCAACATGTAAGTTATAGGGCAGGAACAACATACTTTTCAAAACGTGTTTTTCAGCCCGAAATAAACGCGTTTTCTCAACCCTTGGAATCACAGTGTAACTGACTGGCTCAGAAGAGCCCACTGAATCAGCCCTTAACCCCAGTGTGCAGAAATTGTCAAAACGTGTTTTTCAGCACAAATAAACACGTTTTGGCAACTTTGGTCACCAACATGTAAGTTATAGGGCAGGAACAACATAATTTTCAAAACGTGTTTTTCAGCCCGAAATAAACGCGTTTTCTCAACCCTTGGAATCACAGTGTAACAGCAAGGCTCAGAAGAGCCCACACCACTCAGCCCTTAACCCCAGTGTGCAGAAGTTGTCAAAACGTGTTTTTCAGCACAAATAAACACGTTTTGGCAACTTTGGTCACCAACATGTAAGTTATAGGGCAGGAACAACATACTTTTCAAACGTGTTTTCAGCCCGAAATAAACGCGTTTTCTCAACCCTTGGAATCACAGTGTAACTGACTGGCTCAGAAGAGCCCACTGAGTCAGCCCTTAACCCCAGTGTGCAGAAGTTGTCAAAATGTGTTTTTCAGCACAAATAAACACGTTTTGGCAACTTTGGTCACCAACATGTAAGTTATAGGGCAGGAACAACATACTTTTCAAAACGTGTTTTTCAGCCCGAAATAAACGCGTTTTTCTCAACCCTTGGAATTCACAGTGTAACTGACTGGCTCAGAAGAGCCCACTGAGTCAGCCCTTAACCCCAGTGTGCAGAAGTTGTCAAAAACGTTTCTTTCAGCACAAATAAACACGTTTTGGCAACTTTGGTCACCAACATGTAAGTTATAGGGGAGGAACACAACACTTTTCAAAACGTGTTTTTCAGCCCCCAAATAAATGCGTTTTCTCAACCCTTGGAATCACAGTGTAACTGACTGGCTCAGAAGAGCCCACTGAGTCAGCCCTTTACCCCAGTGTGCAGAAATTGTCAAAACGTGTTTTCCAGCACAAATAAACACGTTTTGGCAACTTTGGTCACCAACATGTAAGTTATAGGGCAGGAACAACATACTTTTCAAAAAGTGTTTTTCAGCCCCAAATAAACGCGTTTTCTCAACCTTGGAATCACAGTGTAACTGACTGGCTCAGAAGAGCCACTGAGTCAGCCCTTAACCCCAGTGTGCAGAAGTTGTCAAAACGTGTTTTTCAGCACAAATAAACACGTTTTGGCAACTTTGGTCACCAACATGTAAGTTATAGGGCAGGAACAACATACTTTTCAAAACGTGTTTTTCAGCCCGAAATAAACGCGTTTTCTCAACCCTTGGAATCACAGTGTAACTGACTGGCTCAGAAGAGCCCACTGAGTCAGCCCTTAACCCCAGTGTGCAGAAGTTGTCAAAACGTGTTTTTCAGCACAAATAAACACGTTTTGGCAACTTTGGTCACCAACATGTAAGTTATAGGGCAGGAACAACATACTTTTCAAAACGTGTTTTCAGCCCGAAATAAACGCGTTTTCTCAACCCTTGGAATCACAGTGTAACTGGACTGGCTCAGAAGAGCCCACTGAGTCAGCCCTTAACCCCAGTGTGCAGAAGTTGTCAAAATGTGTTTTTCAGCACAAATAAACACGTTTTGGCAACTTTGGTCACCAACATGTAAGTTATAGGGCAGGAACAACATACTTTTCAAAACGTGTTTTTCAGCCCGAAATAAACGCGTTTTCTCAACCCTTGGAATCACAGTGTAACTGACTGGCTCAGAAGAGCCCACTGAGTCAGCCCTTAACCCCAGTGTGCAGAAGTTGTCAAAACGTTTTTTCAGCACAAATAAACACGTTTTGGCAACTTTGGTCACCAACATGTAAGTTATAGGGGAGGAACACAACACTTTTCAAAACGTGTTTTTCAGCCCGAAATAAACGCGTTTTCTCAACCCTTGGAATCACAGTGTAACTGACTGGCTCAGAAGAACCCACTGAGTCAGCCCTTAACCCCAGTGTGCAGAAGTTGTCAAAACATGTTTTTCAGCACAAATAAACACGTTTTGGCAACTTTGGTCACCAACATGTAAGTTATAGGGGAGGAACACAACACTTTTCAAAACGTGTTTTTTCAGCCCGAAATAAACGCGTTTTTCTCAACCCTTGGAATCACAGTGTAACTGACTGGCTCAGAAGAGCCCACTGTGTCAGCCCTTAACTCCAGTGTGCAGAAGTTGTCAAAACGTGTTTTTCAGCACAAATAAAACACGTTTTGGCAACTTTGGTCACCAACATGTAAGTTATAGGGGAGGAACACAACACTTTTCAAACGTGTTTTTCAGCCCGAAATAAACGCGTTTTCTCAAACCCTTGGAATCACAGTGTAAACTGATTGGCTCAGAAGAGCCCACTGAGTCAGCCCTTAACCCCAGTGTGCAGAAATTGTCAAAACGTGTTTTTCAGCACAAATAAACACGTTTTGGCTACTTTGGTCACCAACATGTAAGTTATAGGGCAGGAACAGAACACTTTTCAAAACGTGTTTTTTCAGCCCGAAATAAACGCGTTTTCTCAACCCTTGGAATCACAGTGTAACTGACTGGCTCAGAAGAGCACAGTGAGTCAGCCCTTAACCCCAGTGTGCAGAAATTGTCAAATCGTGTTTTTCAGCACAAATAAACACGTTTTGGCAACTTTGGTCACCAACATGTAAGTTATAGGGCAGGAACAGAACACTTTTCAAAACGTGTTTTTCAGCCCGAAATAAACGCGTTTTCTCAACCCTTGGAATCACAGTGTAACTGACTGGCTCAGAAGAGCCCACTGAGCCAGCCCTTAACCCCAGTGTGCAGAAGTTGTCAAAACGTGTTTTTCAGCACAAATAAACACGTTTTGGCAACTTTGGTCACCAACATGTAAGTTATAGGGGATTAACACAACACTTTTCAAAACGTGTTTTTCAGCCCGAAATAAACGCGTTTTCTCAACCCTTGGAATCACAGTGTAACTGACTGGCTCAGAAGAGCCACTGAGTCAGCCCTTAACCCCAGTGTGCAGAAGTTGTCAAAACGTGTTTTCAGCACAAATAAACACGTTTGGCAACTTTGGTCACCAACATGTAAGTTATAGGGGAGGAACACAACACTTTTCAAAAACGTGTTTTTCAGCCCGAAATAAACGCGTTTTTCTCAACCCTTGGAATCACAGTGTAACTGACTGGCTCAGAAGAGCCCACTAGTCAGCCCTTAACCCCAGTGTGCAGAAGTTGTCAAAACGTGTTTTCAGCACAAATAAACACGTTTTTGGCAACTTTGGTCACCAACATGTAAGTTATAGGGCAGGAACAACATACTTTCAAAACGTGTTTTTCAGCCCGAAATAAACGCGTTTTCTCAACCCTTGGAATCACAGTGTAACTGACTGGCTCAGAAGAGCCCACTGAGTCAGCCCTTAACCCCAGTGTGCAGAAGTTGTCAAAACGTGTTTTCAGCACAAATAAACACGTTTTGGCAACTTTGGTCACCAACATGTAAGTTATAGGGCAGGAACAACATACTTTTCAAAACGTGTTTTTCAGCCCGAAATAAACGCGTTTTCTCAACCCTTGGAATCACAGTGTAACTGACTGGCTCAGAAGAGCCCACTGAGTCAGCCCTTAACCCCAGTGTGCAGAAGTTGTCAAAACGTGTTTTTCAGCACAAATAAACACGTTTTGGCAACTTTGGTCACCAACATGTAAGTTATAGGGGAGGAACACAACACTTTTCAAAACGTGTTTTTCAGCCCGAAATAAACGCGTTTTCTCTCAACCCTTGGAATCCCAGTGTAACTGACTGGCTCAGAAGAGCCCACTGAGTCAGCCCTTAACCCCAGTGTGCAGAAGTTGTCAAAACGTGTTTTTCAGCACAAATAAACACGTTTTGGCAACTTTGGTCACCAACATGTAAGTTATAGGGCAGGAACAACATACTTTTCAAACGTGTTTTTCAGCCCGAAATAAACGGCGTTTTCTCAACCCTTGGAATCACAGTGTAACTGACTGGCTCAGAAGAGCCCACTGAGTCAGCCCTTAACCCCAGTGTGCAGAAGTTGTCAAAACGTTTTTTTCAGCACAAATAAACACGTTTGGCAACTTTGGTCACCAACATGTAAGTTATAGGGGAGGAACACAACACTTTTCAAAACGTGTTTTTCAGCCCGAAATAAACGCGTTTTCTCAACCCTTGGAATCACAGTGTAACTGACTGGCTCAGAAGAGCCCACTGAGTCAGCCCTTTACCCCAGTGTGCAGAAATTGTCAAAACGTGTTTTTCAGCACAAATAAACACGTTTTGGCAACTTTGGTCACCAACATGTAAGTTATAGGGGAGGAACACAACACTTTTCAAAACGTGTTTTTCAGCCCGAAATAAACGCGTTTTCTCAACCCTTGGAATCACAGTGTAACTGACTGGCTCAGAAGCCCACTGAGTCAGCCCTTAACCCCAGTGTGCAGAAAATGTCAAAACGTGTTTTTCAGCACAAATAAACACGTTTTGGCAACTTTGGTCACCAACATGTAAGTTATAGGGCAGGAACAACATACTTTTCAAAAAGTGTTTTTCAGCCCGAAATAAACGCGTTTTCTCAACCTTGGAATCACAGTGTAACTGACTGGCTCAGAAGAGCCCACTGAGCCAGCCCTTACCCCAGTGTGCAGAAGTTGTCAAAACGTGTTTTTCAGCAAAAATAAACACGTTTTGGCAACTTTGGTCACCAACATGTAAGTTATAGGGGATTAACACAACACTTTTCAAAACGTGTTTTTCAGCCCGAAATAAACGCGTTTTCTCAACCCTTGGAATCACAGTGTAACTGACTGGCTCAGAAGAGCCCACTGAGTCAGCCCTTAACCCCAGTGTGCAGAAGTTGTCAAAAACGTGTTTTTCAGCACAAATAAACACGTTTTGGCAACTTTGGTCACCAACATGTAAGTTATAGGGGAGGAACACAACACTTTTCAAAACGTGTTTTTCAGCCCGAAATAAACGCGTTTTCTCAACCCTTGGAATCACAGTGTAACTGACTGGCTCAGAGAGCCCACTGAGTCAGCCCTTAACCCCAGTGTGCAGAAGTTGTCAAAACGTGTTTTTCAGCACAAATAAAACACGTTTTGGCAACTTTGGTCACCAACATGTAAGTTATAGGGCAGGAACAACATACTTTTCAAAACGTGTTTTTCAGCCCGAAATAAACGCGTTTTCTCAACCCTTGGAATCACAGTGTAACTGACTGGCTCAGAAGAGCCCACTGAGTCAGCCCTTAACCCCAGTGTGCAGAAGTTTGTCAAAAACGTGTTTTTCAGCACAAATAAACACGTTTTGGCAACTTTGGTCACCAACATGTAAGTTATAGGGCAGGAACAACATACTTTTCAAACGTGTTTTTCAGCCCGAAATAAACGCGTTTTCTCAACCCTTGGAATCACAGTGTAACTGACTGGCTCAGAAGAGCCCACTGAGTCAGCCCTTAACCCCAGTGTGCAGAAGTTGTCAAAACGTGTTTTTTCAGCACAAATAAACACGTTTTGGCAACTTTGGTCACCAACATGTAAGTTATAGGGGAGGAACACAACACTTTTCAAAACGTGTTTTTCAGCCCGAAATAAACGCGTTTCTCAACCCTTGGAATCCCAGTGTAACTGACTGGCTCAGAAGAGCCCACTGAGTCAGCCCTTAACCCCAGTGTGCAGAAGTTGTCAAAACGTGTTTTTCAGCACAAATAAACACGTTTTGGCAACTTTGGTCACCAACATGTAAGTTATAGGGCAGGAACAACATACTTTTCAAAACGTGTTTTTCAGCCCGAAATAAACGCGTTTTCTCAACCCTTGGAATCACAGTGTAACTGACTGGCTCAGAAGAGCCCACTGAGTCAGCCCTTAACCCCAGTGTGCAGAAGTTGTCAAAACGTTTTTTCAGCACAAATAAACACGTTTTGGCAACTTTGGTCACCAACATGTAAGTTATAGGGGAGGAACACAACACTTTTCAAAACGTGTTTTTCAGCCCGAAATAAACGCGTTTTCTCAACCCTTGGAATCACAGTGTAACTGACTGGCTCAGAAGAGCCCACTGAGTCAGCCCTTTACCCCAGTGTGCAGAAATTGTCAAAACGTGTTTTTCAGTACAAATAAACACGTTTTGGCAACTTTGGTCACCAACATGTAAGTTATAGGGGAGGAACACAACACTTTTCAAAACGTGTTTTTCAGCCCGAAATAAACGCGTTTTCTCAACCCTTGGAATCACAGTGTAACTGACTGGCTCAGAAGAGCCCACTGAGTCAGCCCTTAACCCCAGTGTGCAGAAAATGTCAAAACGTGTTTTCAGCACAAATAAACACGTTTTGGCAACTTTGGTCACCAACATGTAAGTTATAGGGCAGGAACAACATACTTTTCAAAAAGTGTTTTTCAGCCCGAAATAAACGCGTTTTCTCAACCCTTGGAATCACAGTGTAACTGACTGGCTCAGAAGAGCCCACTGAGCCAGCCCTTAACCCCAGTGTGCAGAAGTTGTCAAAACGTGTTTTCAGCAAAAATAAACACGTTTTGGCAACTTTGGTCACCAACATGTAAGTTATCGGGGATTAACACAACACTTTTCAAAACGTGTTTTTCAGCCCGAAATAAACGCGTTTTCTCAAACCCTTGGAATCACAGTTGTAACTGACTGGCTCAAAGAGCCCACTGAGTCAGCCCTTAACCCCAGTGTGCAGAAGTTGTCAAAACGTGTTTTTCAGCACAAATAAACACGTTTTGGCAACTTTGGTCACCAACATGTAAGTTATAGGGGAGGAACACAACACTTTTCAAAACGTGTTTTTCAGCCCGAAATAAACGCGTTTTCTCAACCCTTGGAATCACAGTGTAACTGACTGGCTCAGAAGAGCCCACTGAGTCAGCCCTTAACCCCAGTGTGCAGAAGTTGTCAAAACGTGTTTTTCAGCACAAATAAACACGTTTTGGCAACTTTGGTCACCAACATGTAAGTTATAGGGCAGGAACAACATACTTTTCAAAACGTGTTTTTCAGCCCGAAATAAACGCGTTTCTCAACCCTTGGAATCACAGTGTAACTGACTGGCTCAGAAGAGCCCACTGAGTCAGCCCTTAACCCCAGTGTGCAGAAGTTGTCAAAACGTGTTTTTCAGCACAAATAAACACGTTTTGGCAACTTTGGTCACCAACATGTAAGTTATAGGGCAGGAACAACATACTTTTCAAAACGTGTTTTTCAGCCCGAAATAAACGCGTTTTCTCAACCCTTGGAATCACAGTGTAACTGACTGGGCTCAGAAGAGCCCACTGAGTCAGCCCTTAACCCCAGTGTGCAGAAGTTGTCAAAACGTGTTTTTCAGCACAAATAAACACGTTTTGGCAACTTTGGTCACCAACATGTAAGTTATAGGGGAGGAACACAACACTTTTCAAAACGTGTTTTTCAGCCCGAAATAAACGCGTTTTCTCAACCCTTGGAATCCCAGTGTAACTGACTGGCTCAGGAGAGCCCACTGAGTCAGCCCTTAACCCCAGTGTGCAGAAGTTGTCAAAACGTGTTTTTCAGCACAAATAAACACGTTTTGGCAACTTTGGTCACCAACATGTAAGTTATAGGGCAGGAACAACATACTTTTCAAAACGTGTTTTTCAGCCCGAAATAAACGCGTTTTCTCAACCCTTGGAATCACAGTGTACTGACTGGCTCAGAAGAGCCCACTGAGTCAGCCCTTAACCCCAGTGTGCAGAAGTTGTCAAAACGTTTTTTTCAGCACAAATAAACACGTTTTGGCAACTTTGGGTCACCAACATGTAAGTTTATAGGGGAGGAACACAACACTTTTCAAAACGTGTTTTTCAGCCCGAAATAAACGCGTTTTCTCAACCCTTGGAATCACAGTGTAACTGACTGGCTCAGAAGAGCCCACTGAGTCAGCCCTTTACCCCAGTGTGCAGAAATTGTCCAAAACGTGTTTTTCAGCACAAATAAACACGTTTTGGCTACTTTGGTCAACCAACATGTAAGTTATAGGGGGGAACACAACACTTTTCAAAACGTGTTTTTCAGCCCGAAATAAACGCGTTTTCTCAACCCTTGGAATCACAGTGTAACTGACTGGCTCAGAAGAGCCCACTGAGTCAGCCCTTAACCCCAGTGTGCAGAAAATGTCAAAACGTGTGTTTTTCAGCACAAATAAACACGTTTTGGCAACTTTGGTCACCAACATGTAAGTTATAGGGCAGGAAACATACTTTTCAAAAAGTGTTTTTCAGCCCGAAATAAACGCGTTTTTCTCAACCCTTGGAATCACAGTGTGAACTGACTGGCTCAGAAGAGCCCACTGAGTCAGCCCTTAACCCCAGTGTGCAGAAGTTGTCCAAAACGTGTTTTTCAGCACAAATAAACACGTTTTGGCAACTTTGGTCACCAACATGTAAGTTTTAGGGAGGAACACAACACTTTTCAAAACGTGTTTTTCAGCCCGAAATAAACGCGTTTTCTCAACCCTTGGAATCCCAGTGTAACTGACTGGCTCAGAAGAGCCCACTGAGTCAGCCTTAACCCCAGTGTGCAGAAGTTGTCCAAAACGTGTTTTTCAGCACAAATAAACACGTTTTGGCAACTTTGGTCACCACATGTAAGTTATAGGGGAGGAACACAACACTTTTCAAAACGTGTTTTTCAGCCCGAAATAAACGCGTTTTCTCAACCCTTGGAATCCCAGTGTAACTGACTGGCTCAGAAGAGCCCACTGAGTCAGCCCTTAACCCCAGTGTGCAGAAGTTGTCAAACGTGTTTTTCAGCACAAATAAACACGTTTTGGCAACTTTGGTCACCAACATGTAAGTTATAGGGCAGGAACAACATACTTTTCAAAACGTGTTTTTCAGCCCGAAATAAACGCGTTTTCTCAACACTTGGAATCACAGTGTAACTGATTGGCTCAGAAGAGCCCACTGAGTCAGCCCTTAACCCCAGTGTGCAGAAGTTGTCAAACGTTTTTTTCAGCACAAATAAACACGTTTTGGCAACTTTGGTCACCAACATGTAAGTTATAGGGGAGGAACACAACACTTTTCAAAACGTGTTTTCAGCCCGAAATAAACGCGTTTCTCAACCCTTTGGAATCACAGTGTAACTGACTGGCTCAGAAGAGCCCACTGAGTCAGCCCTTTACCCCAGTGTGCAGAAATTGTCAAAACGTGTTTTTCAGCACAAATAAACACGTTTTGGCAACTTTGGTCACCAACATGTAAGTTATAGGGGAGGAACACAACACTTTTCAAAACGTGTTTTTCAGCCCGAAATAAACGCGTTTTCTCAACCCTTGGAATCACAGTGTAACTGACTGGCTCAGAAGAGCCCACTGAGTCAGCCCTTAACCCCAGTGTGCAGAAAATGTCAAAACGTGTTTTTCAGCACAAATAAACACGTTTTGGCAACTTTGGTCACCAACATGTAAGTTATAGGGCAGGAACAACATACTTTTCAAAAAGTGTTTTTCAGCCCGAAATAAACGCGTTTTCTCAACCCTTGGAATCACAGTGTAACTGACTGGCTCAGAAGAGCCCACTGAGCCAGCCCTTAACCCCAGTGTGCAGAAGTTGTCAAAACGTGTTTTTCAGCAAAAATAACACGTTTTGGCAACTTTGGTCACCAACATGTAAGTTATAGGGGATTAACACAACACTTTTCAAAACGTGTTTTTCAGCCCGAAATAAACGCGTTTTCTCAACCCTTGGAATCACAGTGTAACTGACTGGCTCAGAAGAGCCCACTGAGTCAGCCCTTAACCCCAGTGTGCAGAAGTTGTCAAAACGTGTTTTTCAGCACAAATAAACACGTTTTGGCAACTTTGGTCACCAACATGTAAGTTATAGGGGAGGAACACAACACTTTCAAAACGTGTTTTTCAGCCCGAAATAAACGCGTTTTCTCAACCCTTGGAATCACAGTGTAACTGACTGGCTCAGAAGAGCCCACTGAGTCAGCCCTTAACCCCAGTGTGCAGAAGTTGTCAAAACGTGTTTTTCAGCACAAATAAACACGTTTTGGCAACTTTGGTCACCACATGTAAGTTATAGGGCAGGAACAACATACTTTTCAAAACGTGTTTTTCAGCCCGAAATAAACGCGTTTTCTCAACCCTTGGAATCACAGTGTAACAGACTGGCTCAGAAGAGCCCACTGAGTCAGCCCTTAACCCCAGTGTGCAGAAGTTGTCAAAACGTGTTTTTCAGCACAAATAAACACGTTTTGGCAACTTTGGTCACCAACATGTAAGTTATAGGGCAGGAACAACATACTTTTCAAAACGTGTTTTTCAGCCCGAAATAAACGCGTTTTCTCAACCCTTGGAATCACAGTGTAACTGACTGGCTCAGAAGAGCCCACTGAGTCAGCCCTTAACCCCAGTGTGCAGAAGTTGTCAAAACGTGTTTTTCAGCACAAATAAACACGTTTTGGCAACTTTGGGTCACCAACATGTAAGTTATAGGGGAGGAACACAACACTTTTCAAAACGTGTTTTTCAGCCCGAAATAAACGCGTTTCTCAACCCTTGGAATCCCAGTGTAACTGACTGGCTCAGAAGAGCCCACTGAGTCAGCCCTTAACCCCAGTGTGCAGAAGTTGTCAAAACGTGTTTTTCAGCACAAATAAACACGTTTTGGCAACTTTGGTCACCAACATGTAAGTTATAGGGCAGGAACAACATACTTTTCAAAACTGTGTTTTTTCAGCCCGAAATAAACGCGTTTTCTCAACCTTGGAATCACAGTGTAACTGACTGGCTCAGAAGAGCCCACTGAGTCAGCCCTTAACCCCAGTGTGCAGAAGTTGTCAAAACGTTTTTTTCAGCACAAATAAACACGTTTTGGCAACTTTGGT